>NC_053049.1:31592291-32217291 GCF_003473485.1 Medicago truncatula | reverse complement strand
GCTCTGATCTAGGCTTGTTGTGTCGGTTTAGATTAGGTTATTTTTGGATTTTGTTATGTTGGAGATTACCCGTTTGTTTGGAATTTTTGAGATGCATCTAGGTGATGTGATTTATTGATTCATGACATGTATATATTTGGATTACTCTGGTTTATATTCCGCTGCAACTGTTGAGGTTTATATACATGTTATTTGGTTTTTGAATTTTGAATGTGGCGTAGCCTCTATTTCTTGAATAAATGTATTATTCGCATGTTTAATTGCTTTAATAGAAATAGGAGTGTTACAGAGAGCAATTATATCCAGTCCCCTTGCATTTCCAAGGGGTTTTTGTTATAATAACTAAAGATTACAAATGCTCAATCATACAAGTAGGAGACTTCCAAATTCTCAAGCACACAAGCAAGAGACTTCTAATGCTCAATCACAATTGAGAGAGACTTCTTACAATCTAACTTAATCAGATAAAATATTATTTGGTTTTACACTTGATATTCAATTAGAGGTGTAATCAATTACAAAATAGAGAAAGACTTTAAAGACTTATAATTTCTAAGATACAAACTTAGTAAAAAAAAATTAAGTATTTATGTGCTTTTAAATTTGATAGAGTAAGGGCACAAGTTAAAGTTGAAGAGTCTTGTTGTGTTCTTCAAGTCTTGATCTCCTTATATAGAGAAGGATTTGAGAGACGTTGGAGAAGTATCAGTGCATTAAGAGTCATTGAGAACCTATCAAATAAAGACGTTGGAATTTTGCCTGATATGGTTAATGTCATTTGAAAAGACATTCGAAATCCATGGCTGCAAATAGAATTATATGTTTCATTCCTTCTATCCTTGAATTTGACTTAACACGTGATTTAGAAGAAGACAAAATGTACTTGGTCATATCCTGAAAGCAACCTTCTCAGAAGAGAACAAAGCTGGCGTGGCTTCGTAGGTCCTACAAAAAATAAGGAGTTTTTATCCTTTTCACCTAAAGTGATGACACTTTTCCAATTTTTTATCTGATTAAGCAAAAAAACGTTTAGCATGGGCTGCATATGTTTCCATCTTTATTTTCTTCTTATTATAATTGAGTACTGTTAGGCATGCTAATAGGGCCCGCATATACCGACACATAGTTTTCAGGCAACACCGACAATTTAAGGACACTGAAAAATATGATTGTGCTTTTCCACCTAAAACGACACACTCTTCTTGATTTACTTCTCAATTAAGAAAAATACTATTGACATTGGACCCACATATTAAAAGCGGGGCATAAAAGGAGATGTTAACATAATATCCACATGGCTAACGAGAATTTAGCTGCAAAATTTAATCTTTTTCACCTTAGGTGATGATATCTTTCCAATTTTCTATCTAATCAAGCATAAATATTTTTCAAAGCTTTCAGATTGTAATTCTTTACCATTCTTTCGATTTGAACACTTAATTTTTGAAAACTACAATGGATCCAAGTAATTTAATTCAAGCTAATGGTGTCCACATATTAAAGAAAAGTGGTGAAACAAGGGGTTGTGTAGTTTTCACATAACACTAACAATTTGACCACACATAAAGTTTTGTTTATAATTTTTCACATAGTGACACACTTTTCCGAATTAAACGCAATACTTTTGACATTATATCCACATATTAACAAGGAAAACAAAGTATGAGATTAACATGGTATTCACGTGGCTAACGATAATTTAGCTACAAAAACAAAGTTTTCTTTAATCAATATCACTTAAAGTGATGATCTCTTTCCAGTTTTCTGCCTAATCATGTGAATATTTGTTTTACATGAGGACCACATATTTCAATCTAACTTTCCTTCTTATCGCAATCCATTATAGTTGTTTCTCTTTGAATCCTTAATATTAAGAAACAACATTGAATCTCAAGTAATATCAATCAAACTAATGGAGCCCACATGTTAAAAGAAAGGCGAAAAATAAGGTGTTTACATAGTTTTCGTGCAACAATAACCATGCCAACTTTTCTATTATGTTTAATTGTATATTTATTTTTCTATAGTTTGTTATAAATATTTGGCATATAACACAATCAAATTATTTTGGCAAATAAGAACAAAATAAACTTCTTTTATAGTGTTCACTATTGTTCATATTGCAATGAAATATTTGATTGATTTTTTAATAATTTTTTTAAATAATATTATAAAAAGGATAAAATTGTAAATATAACATTTTAAATGAAGGTATATTTAAAAGAAAATTTCAAGCACAATTGAAACTCCACACACAACTACGAGGTCATGAGTTCCAACCCAGATGAAGGCATCAAATCTAACAATATCGAAATTATCAACTGAGTCAGGTCTTACAAACGAAGTACAATATAATTAATATTAATAATGCTCGTTCAAAAGAAATATTGATATTAGTAATGTTTAATATATTTACCTTAAAATAAAATTGGTCTCATATAATTTTTTCTCGCGTCAATGTCTCTTTTATTTAGTTTCCAAATGAGATATTCATATTCAAGATTTTTCGATGAATTATAGGTTCATTGAATGTTTTTAAGCGTTTTCTACGGTCAACATTTCTCATAAATTATTTTTCATTTGAGATAATAATATTCAAGATTTTTAGATAAATTATATGTCTATATAATAGTAAGAAATTGTAAATGAAGCCATACAAACAAATATTTGTGATCTTATACATCATCCCACCTATAATCCCAATTCCTAAATCTTCCAAGAGAGTACCTTGTTTCTGTCATCATATTGTTCTCCACTTTCATATTATTTCAATTTCACGATCTCACTTCAATGCAACTCTTTCTCTAACCTCCCTTGAAATAAAATAAAACAAAACTTCACTGAACTCACTTCCCATTCACCTTCACCATGAATCCAATAGATCCTTTATCATTAACCCTTGAAACCCCTTCTATTACTTCCCCTTCTCAAACTTCTTCTCAACAAATCCCTAACATGTCAACCCTCAATCCCCAATTCACTCCCATTTACACCGGAGCACCACTTCAAACCATACTCGTCCCTAAACCTAAACTTTTTAATGATTTTTTCACCACCCAAGGTTCCCAACAACAACCTCATTTCCCTCCTGGATATGAGCACAATAGTCAACCTCATTTCCCTCCTGGATATGAACACACCAATCAATCTAACCTCTACACTAAGTACTATAACATTCTACAACCTTCCAATGCTACTTCCGATAAGTCCCTTTATCGTTCTCTCAAAATCGATGATTCCAGCAATGCTTCTGCCGCTTCAATGGAGAACTCAGTCAATATTTCTAACCTTGGACTAAATCAAAACCTTAATATGGGGGTGGATTTTGTGGATGATAGAAATGATCGATCTATTGTTCCCATTTCAAAGAAACAAGAATCATGTTCGACGGTAGCTCTGGTTAAGAAAAAGGCAAGTCAGATGCTTGTGAGGTATTCAGATCTGAGTATGAAGGATCAGATGCATTTTCGCAACGTGATGAGGAGAACAAGGATGACTTTTAATTCGCTACGTGTGTTGGCAAGTATTGATGATAAGAAAAGAATTATTGAGAAGAATAAATTGGCTGATGAAGTTTTTCTGGAGGCAGATAAGAGATTGGATGAGGATATGATATTTGTTTCTGAAGTTGCGATTATGGAGACGGAAATGGGAGCTGGTGATGAGAACAAGGAAGAGGCAGCAACATGGGTGGAGGGGAAAATGTCGAATGGAAGAAGACATCACCATCATATTCGTGGTGACATATGGGCTGCGAGGTTAATGAAGGACCGAGAGTTATGGTTGTATCGCGATAAAAGGATAGTTGGTTCGATACCTGGAGTTTATGTTGGTGATGTTTTCTTGTATATGGTGGAATTATGTGTAATTGGTTTGCATATGCAGATACAAGCTGGTATTGATTTTCTTCCTAAAAGTAGGTCTTCCAATGACGAGCCAATTGCTACTAGTGTGATTGTTTCAGGTGGTTATGAGGATGATATGGAATTGGACGATGGTGATGTAATAATCTATACCGGCCAAGGAGGAAGAAAGAAGAATTCCTCAATTCAAATTTGTGATCAGAAATTAGAGGGTGGAAACCTTGCTTTGGAGCGTAGTATGCATTACGGGATCGAGATTAGGGTTATTCGTGGGATGAAGTATGAAGGGGGTGCGACTAGCTCTGGTAAGGTTTATGTTTATGAAGGATTGTATAGGATTACTGATTGCTGGTTTGAAGAAGGGAAATATGGTTTTAGAGTTTTTAAGTATAAGTTATTGAGAGTTGAGGGGCAAGCTAAGATGGGCAGTGTTGTTCTTAAAGAGGCTAGGGAGATTAAGAAAATTGGGTTTGATGTTAAGCCTATGTATTGTCTTTCTGTTGATATTTCAAACAAGAGGGAGAATGTTCCTGTTAGGCTATTTAATGACATAGATGACAATCAAAAACCTCTTTCGTATGAGTATCTTCCGAAAACTACTTTTCCGCAGTTTGTGTTTCATCAAAGTGGGAAAACTACTGGTTGTGAATGTCAAGAGGCTTGTATTGATGACTGCTTTTGCTTTATGAGGAATGGAGGTGAGTTTCCTTATAATCTTCAGGGCTTGCTCGTGAAAGGGAAGCCTTTGATTTTTGAATGTGGCCCTTTTTGCTCCTGTCCTCCCAATTGTCGGAATCGTGTTGCACAAAAGGGGATCAAGCATATGTTTGAAGTGTTTAGGTCTGCGCAAACTGGTTGGGGAGTTAGGTCCTTGGACCTTATTCAGGCTGGAGCCTTTATCTGCGAGTATACCGGGGTAATTTTAACAAGGGAACAAGCTCAAATTTTAACAATGAATGGTGACTCGTTAATATATCCAAAAAGGTTTATGGATAGATGGGCAAAATGGGGGGATTTGTCTCAGATATACAATAATTATGTTCGTCCATCATATCCAGTAATACCTGATATAGATTATTCTATGGATATATCAACATTGCGAAATGTAGCTGGCTATTTGAGCCATAGTTCGAGTCCAAATGTATTTGTTCAGTTTGTTCTCTATGATCATGACAATCTGATGTTCCCCCATCTCATGCTATATGCAATGGAGAACATCCCTCCATTGAGAGAACTCAGCATAGACTATGGCATCCCTAACGAGTGGGCAGGAAAGCTATGAGTATGTATGTAACTAAGTAGTTTTGCAAGACTGCTAAAACTCTATTTTGGTCATGGATAGTATTGTAAGATTTCATTTTCTTTAATCTTTTTTACCTAGAGTCATGATCTCTTTCCTTTTTTCTGCATAATCAAGTTAAAATATGTTTTGCATGAGGTCCCATATTGAAATCTTTCTTTCATATTTTTTTTTTAACTAATCTTTTCTTCCTTCTTGTTGCAATCCATTATTATTCTTTTTATTTGAACCCTTCATATTCAAAAACTACACTGGATTCTAATAATCTCAATCAAACTAACGGGGTCCACATATTAAAAGAAAGTTGTGGAACAAGGTGATTACAAAGTTTTCAATAACACATGGAATGTTCATGTTCGTTTTACTATTGCATTAAATGTATATATCTATTTTATTACACTTAGTTATAATTTTTTTTTCATATAATACAATCAAATAATTTTGACAAATAAGATCAAAATAAACTTTTTATAAAGTGCTCGATATTGTTACTATTGCGGTGAAATTATTTCTATTGCAATGAGATTTGACTGATTTGTTTAATTAAAGATTTAAATATATTATAAAAAGATTAAATTGTAAATGAAATAATTTAAATGAAGTGTATACTCTAAAGAAAATGGAAAATACGATTGAAACTTCCACACACAACTACGATGTTTCAAATTCAAATCTAGATAAAGATGCCTAACTTTACAATAACATTATCAATGAAGTCAAATCTTACCGACAGAGTCTATTATAATTAATTAATATTAATGATGTCCAGTCAAAACAAAAACTGCTAATTCGAAAAAGAAAAAAAAAACAAGAACCGCTATTAATAATCCTATTAAAAAAATGCTTTCTTCAACAAAAAAAATCCTCTAAAAAAAATTCTATTATAATGTTTAACATATACCCCAATTTTTCTTTTTTAATATATTTACCTTAATTCTTTCTTAGCCTTGCATAATTTTTTTTGGGGTCAATATCTCTCATAATTTTTTCTCGATATAATCATATTCAAGATTTATCGATGAATTATATGTCTATATAATTCTAAGAAAGAGTAAATGTAGCCATATAAACAAAATATTTATAATCTTATACATCATCACACATTAAATCTTCTGAAAGAGTACTTTGTTTCTGTCATCAAATTGTTCTCCACTTTCATATTTTTTTTCATTTCATTTCTATGACCTCACTCACTCCAATGCCACTATTTCTCTAACCTCAGAGAAGTAGTACACTCACTTCTCATTCAACTTCATCATCATAACAACTCAAATGGATCCTTTCTCATTAACCCTTGAAACTCCTTCTCCTTCTCAACCTTCTTCTCATGTTTCTGTTGCTATTCCCACCCCCAATTTTACTATTTCCAACCAAATCCCTAATTTCTCACCTTCACCCCCAACTACCACCATTTCCTCCGGAGCACCGCTTCAGACGCTGCTCGTTCCAAAACCGGAGCCTTTCGATGATTTCTTCGCGACCCAAGATTCTCAACAACAACCCCATTTCTCTCCTGGCTCAGAAACCGATGATCAATCTGATTTATACACTGAGTACTACCGTATTTCACAGCTTTTCAATGCTACTTTTGGTAAATCGCTTTACCCTTTTATGGGAATCGATGATTCCAACAATGCTTCTGCTGTTTCAATGGAGAATTTGGTCAATGGTTGTAACCCTGACCTAAATCTCAACCCTCCTAATTTGAGGGTGGATTCTATTGATTCTGAGCCCTGTGAGGGAAATGATCGAGCGATTGTTGTTGTTCCGGAGAAACAAGAGACGGCGGTTGCGGTGGTTAGGAAGAAAGCAAGTCAAGTGATGGAGCTTGTGAGGGTTTCAGATCTGAGTATGAAGGATCAGATGCATTTTCGTGATGTGATGAGGAAGACTAGGATGATTTATGATTCGCTCCGCGTGTTGGCAAGTGTTGAGGAGGAGAAGAGAATGGCTGATGAGAGGAAATTGGCTGCTGAAGTTGCTGTGGAGGAAGAGAGGAGATTGTCTGAGGAGAGGAGGTTGGCTGAGGAGAGGATGTTGGCTGCTGAAGTTGCGGTTATGGAGGCAGAGATGAGAGTCGGTGAGGAGAGTAGGGTGGCAGCTGCAGGGTTGGAAGGGGAGATGTCGAGTGGAAGAAGGCGTCGTGGTCGTAATCGCATTCGTGGTGATATGAGGGCTGCTGCGTTAATGAGGAAGCGTGAGTTGTGGCTGTATCGCGATAAGAGGATAGTTGGACCGATACCTGGAGTTTATGTTGGTGATGTGTTTTTGTTTAGGATGGAATTGTGTGTAATTGGTTTGCATATGCAGATACAAGCTGGCATTGATTACCTGCCTAAAAGTAGGTGCTCAAATGGTGAACCAATTGCTACCAGTGTGATTGTTTCGGGTGGTTATGAGGATGATATGGAATTGGATGACGGTGATGTTATAATCTACACTGGCCATGGAGGGCAGGAGAAGAATTCCTCAAGGCAAATTTGTGATCAGAAATTGGTGGGCGGAAACCTTGCTTTGGAAAGGAGTATGCATTATGGAATCGAGGTTAGGGTTATTCGTGGGATGAAGTACGAAGGGAGCGCATCCGGTTCTGGTAAGGTTTATGTTTATGATGGATTGTATAGGATTGTTGATTGTTGGTTTGATGTAGGAAAGTCTGGTTTTGGAGTTTATAAGTATAAGCTATGGAGAATTGAGGGGCAGGCTAAGATGGGTAGTGCTGTTCTCAAAGAGGCTAGGGAGATTAAGAAAATTGGGTTGGATGTTAAGCCTATGTATTGTCTTTCTGTTGATATTTCACACAAGAGGGAGAATGTTCCTATTAGGCTATTTAATGATATAGATGACAATCAAGAACCTCTTTATTATGAGTATCTTCCGAAAACTACTTTTCCGCAGTTTGTGTTTCATCAGAGTGGGAATGCTACTGGCTGTGAATGTGTGGAGGCTTGTACTGATGGCTGCTTTTGCTCTATGAAGAATGGAGGAGAGTTTCCCTATAATCTTCAGGGTTTGCTTGTGAGAGGGAGGCCTTTGATTTTTGAATGTGGCCCTTTTTGCTCCTGTCCTCCCAATTGTCGGAATCGTGTTGCACAAAAGGGGATCAGGCATAGGTTGGAAGTGTTTAGGTCTGCGCAGACTGGTTGGGGAGTTAGGTCTTTGGACCTTATTCAAGCCGGAGCCTTTATCTGCGAGTATACAGGGGTAATTTTAACAAGGGAGCAAGCTCAAATTTTAACAATGAATGGGGACTCCTTAATATATCCTAATCGGTTTTCAGATAGATGGGCAGAATGGGGGGATTTGTCTCAGATATACACTGATCATGTGCGTCCATCGTATCCCTCAATTCCTCCTTTAGATTATTCTCTGGATGTATCAACAATGAGAAATGTTGCTTGTTACATGAGCCATAGTTCGAGTCCAAATGTGTTTGTTCAGTATGTTCTGTATGATCACAACAATTTAATGTTCCCTCATGTTATGCTATATGCAATGGAGAACATCCCTCCTCTGAGAGAACTCAGCATAGATTATGGCATCGCAGATGAGTGGACAGGCAAGCTGTCTATATGTATGTAACTATGTAGTTTTGTAAGGTTGCTGCAGCCGAATTTTGGCCATGGATAGCTGAGGTGAATCCTAATTCTATCAATTATCTTTTTTGTGTTCGCCATGGATAATTGTGCCCTCCTATTTGGTAGTTTGTGCCGTCTCTACTCTAATGTAAACTTTATTATGATGATGATGAGTTATAGGTTTAAAAGTATTGTGATACTTCAAACATCCAGGTGTACATTGGATCATGAAAAAATTATTATAGTTAGGTTGAAGTTTGACTTGTGTCTAAAGTTTTGTAGTCTGTTTTGCAAACATATTCAAACCATGGTTGCTCTTGTGTCATTGTTGTCAATTGCGGATCGGGGAAAAATAATATTTTGTTCAAATTTTGCTATGCTACAGTGCTATAGCGCTGCTATAACTGCTATTTAACAACACTTTTTACTAGTTAACATATCACAAAACAATAATGATTTGTTCAAATTTCGTAATGCTACAGCCGCTACTTGACAACAATGTCTCATATATGAGCATTTTTTTTCTGTAGTTTGTGCTTGGCATATGCAGATCAAACATTTACATTCATCTTTCTTTACCTGTTGTTATTTCACTGACATGGATTTTTACACATCACAACTTTTCTCACGTAACCAAATGTTCCCTCAGACCCTCACTAAATTTACTCTTTTAGCTTTGTTTCTTCACTTAATGAATCGATTTATTAGTTTGATAATTTTATGTGTTTTGAATTGCAAAGAGCAGAACACGATTATAAGTGAGGGTAACACAATCTGCAAATAACCGTTCATTTATTGATATTTGTATTATTTTAATGGCATTGATTTACATGATAACTGATGGTGTGGTATACAAATGTATTCTCTACTTTACAGATGTGTCACTTTCCTCATTTAGTTATGACCTCTTTTTACGTTTAATGTCTAAAAAGCAAGATTTGAGATGAACTTTTGTTTTGTGCTGGGCTTAGTAATGTATACTTAACTATTTTGTTTTGGTTTTCAATTGCAGGATTGCCATGATTTTGAGAAGGCTTCAACCTTACAAAACTTCGTGGAACTGTGGAAGTGCTTGCTTAATGAACTTTTTATGTCATGTTATCCAAAATCACTTAATAGCTATTATGTCATCCTCTGTATTTTCTAACTCATGTTGGCTAGAGTACATGCATTTTGCCGCGCGGTGATGAAGATCAGGAATTGGAGTTTCATCATGTATGCTTAATCTAGAACAGTTATGTGATTATTCACTATGTTGATTTAATTTGTTTGTCCATTCCTGCTCTTGGGCTAAGCATTTCCAAGTCTTAGCTCCATCCTATGTAAGCATGTAGCTCCGATGTTTTTAGCTTTTGTCATTGTATATAAATTATATAATGTAAGTTCAGAGCTTGTACAGGGATAACATTGTGGTTGGTGATTATGGATAGATATATAATGCAGCATTTTAGATGGTTTAGAACCAAATGAATAGATATATGATTCAGGCAAGTTGTTGTAGATGTCTAACTCTGAGTCTAGGCGTTTTATGGCCCATGTATTATGAGAGACAATGTTTTCATTTTCTTAAGAAGAACTTGTACTTCGTTGGTTGTGGTAGAGAACCAAGAAATTGTTGAAAACACCTGTAAACATACCACAAGCACAAGGCGTTTATGCACTGATACTTCCCATTGTTTTTGTTTTTCTATTCATTGATATGTTGATATGCTCTAAAGAGAAGGGACACTCTTTTCAACACTCTCTTCAACACTCACCTTCAACACTCTTCTCATGCTCTAAATACTTGGACACATTTCTTGTGTGCGGTTATTGGGGAAATTTGTGCTTGAAGTGCGCTGAACATGCAACCGCGGGAAATAGTGGTCTAGGAAAATTTTAACTCCAATTGTGCATGTTCTGCAACCAAGCGCATGTGGAAAATAGTGTTCCAGGAAAATCTGAACTTCAATTATGCATTCCATTTGCTCAAGAGTGTACGAGCGTGTAAGTCAGTGGCAACAGAGAAAATACACTCCAAGCGTGCGCTAAGCGCTCGGTGAAGGGCAAGGAGCAAAACTATCTGAACATTGAAGCGATTGATCAAGTGCATCTTATTCAAACTTGTAAAATTTTTTTTTTTACTCAATTATACCTATTTGCAAACACAACGAATAAGCTTACAAAATATAAAGCAAATAAAGATAAAAATGTTGAGTTGTCTCTCAATAAATGTCATATACAAGTAAATGTCTCTATCAACTGAGTAATGCTCATAGGAACACTTATGTTATTTCATTATTAATAACTTAATCATTGTTGTATACAAGTAGGAATATAACAAAAAAAAAAAAAAAAACTTGAGGAAAAACGGAGAATGCAACCACTTTAGCTAATGTATGAGTCACTACATTTACTTGCCTCTTAAAATACTCAACCAATGAGTTTAAATAAAAGGAATTCTTAACCTCAATACAACTAGATATAATGCTCCTAAATTTTGATCAATATCTGGCACATGTTTATTTAAGTTGTCCACCGTTACTTTTGAGTTCAACTCGAATATTCTGTGATAGAGTCCCATGTCACGGAGCCATTGTCGCACATGGTAGAGTTCAAGGGCTTCACCTTCATGGACTTGCAACTTGACAAGTTTTGCTTTAAAAAATCTGCCTTCATCATCTCTTAAACATATCCAATGCCTACATAACCATTGACACTGGAGTTTTTTGCCAACCAACACTTGTTAAACATCTTGGATACTATAGACTCCGGTTTCGTTAGGATTCTCCATGCTTGTTTGGCTAAGCATACATATCCCAAAATATTGTCGTGTAATTGTAAAATGGTTACAAAATTTACCCTGATATTAAAAAATGAGCGAAAGTAATACAATCTTTGAACACAATTAATACAAAAAAGGTCACAACCAAAAAGTGGGTAAATATAGAGTCAATACAAAAAATCTCGAATTACAATGCCCCGTCTTCGTTGTCTAGACTTGCCCATCCGAATGATAACCACCACCATCGCCATGTCAACCAACATGCCGATAAACTATTTCCAAGTAGAAAGGTGATTTTCTTTAGCAAGTATTTGTTCAGTCAACTGGTCAAGGTAGAAGTCAACAGACTGTTTGTTATTAAATGTCATTTCAGCTGCTGCTTTCATCAGTTCCAATTCTCGTTCAAGATGTTTCACTCCTGAACTCCTTACAGTTACTTCATCAACGAGTTCTTTCTCCTGAATTTGATATCTATCAGTATCAAATCTCATCTAATTAAGCATCATATCTAAAGAAAAAAAGTGCACATGCCATATATTTCAAGTTTGCACATGCAATATTCATGAGACAAAATAAGAAAGTTTTTAAACATTCAACAAGTTTTCTGTGTTGTACACATTTCATATGTTTGGAGATATTAAATATAGAAAGAAGCTTGATAGCTGAATATAAGCATAACTTCTTTGACTGGGTATAAGCTTAAGAATAGAATATCATGAGAATTTTTATGAAAGATACCTTTTGTTGCGAAACTGTCAAATGTTCATCACCAATAGGAGAAGGATTCTCTTCAATTCCATCCAAATGAACCCCTTCCAGCATCAACATCTCCTATGTCTAATTTATTTACATTTAATTGACTATTCAATTCATCATTGACGGAGTTGGATCCATCTTTGTTGGCCTGACTGATAGAAGCGTCACCGTTGGTACTTCATATTTGAGGTGTCTGTGTCTCCATATTTGAAATAATTTAGTTTGCTTTCAACTTTAGAATAATCATCAACTACCCCTTTGCTAACATCCTTTTAAGTTGAGTCGTCAAAAGAGCTTAATAAGTTATCTGATCTTAGTTTTTTTTCCAGCACTAGTGTCTTTACCAAGAACCCTTCCACTCTCAGATGACTCCGAAATCCTCTTGATCAAGAATCTTATCAACTTAGACAAGTCCTCTTAAAATGGATACAGGAACAACTAACTACAAGTAACAGATATATTCAGTTTCTAAGCAAAAAAAATAAAAAAAGAACATAAGAATACAAAGAAAGATAACAAGAAGAAAAGCAAGAGACACGCAAAATTTGCAACAAGCATCACATATACCGCTATACAAAATCAATTTAACAGCAAATATCAAAAAGCTTTTGTATCAAAGAGAAAGAACGCAAAAGTAAAATCACTGCAACAAATGAGCAAGTGATGTATCAAATCACAACACCTAACGAAAAGATCAATGCTCCAAAGACCAAACAATTGAGAAGCAAAAGGGATTACTACTACGAAATGTCGATCTTTAAATGTATATTACCTATTTTTTTAGATTTATCATCATAACAAGGAACCTCAGGTTTGCAAACCAAGCCGGTTGTTAAGTTGTAATCATGGTGAATTTGGTAGAATCACAGTGTGCCACACATGTTTGGATTGACGGTGAAATTGTCAAATTCACCGTTTATCCAAACATATATGAAGTTTCAACAAAGTTACAGTACTACCGTGATTTCGTCAAACTCACCGTGATTACAAGTAACCTGTAACCCTACTTTCCTAATGATGCAAATGTACCAAAAAACAATGTACATTACATACAATTAAATTATCATTTGGTAACTTCAATGATCTCAGAATCTAAACACACATCAGAATACATTTAGACTTTAGAAATTGAAGATCAAATACAAATTTAATAAAAAAAAAAAACTTCTAGTATCCCACAAGTATCCCAGAATTTAATGATTATGAGGTTCACTGCAATACCTAGTGGAGGCTGATTTGTTATCAGTATATTGCAGATTCAAAACCAATTTGGAAGGGGTCAACTCAGAAATGATGCCGTATGGAGTATGAAGCTCACAACTTCGAATTTGAGTTCAGAATTGTGTGACAAAAACGATGTCGTATAATCCAATGTTTTTTTTTCGTAGAACAAACAAAAACAATGTATGATGAAAATTATATCCTCAGCTTTGTTCCAAGTGGATTTCCAGGTTCATGAGGCTGAAGTTGTGATCTGTTCACTATCAGCTGATTTAGTTGATATATGAGGACTGTTGAAATCTTGGAGAACTATTTGATAAGTAGGGAAAAGAGAGATAACATTTCATTGATATATAATCCCAATCCAATATGATTACTAACACACTTAATAAAGCTTACTAAGCTCCCCCAAGATGAAGCTTACTAAGCTCTCAACTTTTTTAACTAAACACACTTAATAAAGACAACATTCATACAAAGATAACGGCCAGGTGGAGAGACAACAAAGCAAAATATGGCATTCTAAACACTTTCGGATGGAACATATCATTATAGCAGGAACTACGCACAGTCAGAACTGCAATAGATGGCTCGAATGAGAAGCAGCCAAAAGATCAGTAAATGGTTGGAACGATGCACAACTAGATGTGCTGCAGTAGTATAACTGGATTTACCACAATAAATAGCAGCAACAGTAATCCATAACGGAAAAGAGACATACAAAGCCAATTCTATTGAAAACAGAACCAAACATGGGGAAGAAGTAATAAACAGGCTAAGACACAGTAAATCATGCAGTAATAAACTAATCCAAAGTAAATAACAAGCTGGATCAAAGCTTGGCACAAATACAACATACAATCAATAAAAAGAGACAAATAAGTATCCTGGGCAAGATCAGGGCCACATATACGACCAAAAGGGACAGCTTCGAGAAGGAAGCAGCTCACTGATATGTGTTCCTAACCAATTCCAGTGAAGGGGCTGCGAGACATGCTTCAGTGAGGAGGAGAGATTGCCAGTATGTGGCTTGGAGTTTTACAGTGAGACTTTCGGTCTTAACTTTTTGGCATCCTATGATCCAAACTGTGAGATCAATCAATTGATGGAAAGACCAATTGAGAAGTGAAAAAGGCAGTTGCAATAAACAGGGCAGAAAAGTAAATGCAGCTGCTGATCCAAATAGGAAAAAACATGCAAGGCAGCCCTGAGGAGGTGGTTAGAGTCAAGGCAAAACTGAGAAGAAGGCGAGTCATGCAACAGAGACAACATAGAAGAAGACAAGGTTCTATGTGTTTGCGAACTCAGAAGTAGAATAATAACACATACAGATTTTGTCACAACTTTCATTTTGTAGTAAATGAATAAATGTGACTAAATCTTGACAGACTTGCTCTTATGAGATGTGTGTTGACAACAAAATAAAATACTCATACCTATTTATAGTCAAATACTTTTGCTTGGGTCAATAAGACGGCTTTAAGTCATACGATTTCTTAAACATGACAAGTCATATTATTCACCTAGGGTCTTTCATTCTAATACAAGATTGTTTCAACTTATTTCTCCCCGTCATTAAGAAAATATTGTGACTTTTTTCTAGTCTCTACGTGCTTGTCACCAATGAAAATTCAATTTGACTTTCCTACCATACGGGATATTGTGGAGGTAACATACAGATACTCGATTGATTGTTGTCATGACTTTTATCATGTTAAGGAATATATATTGGTATGTATAACCTTAACATTTAATGTTGCTAACAGAGATATCTCCAAAATTCAATTAGAATCCAATGGGTTATTACGTACATACATCATCACGTGCATAGCTAAATCATGCATCTTTGGTCAAAAAAATAAATAAATAGTTCATGCATCCACATTCCACACGAGTCCTCCATGTCAATAGAGCTTTATAATTTAAGGTACCTGTATCCTGTATCAATATCTTCTCTGTGGAACTCTCAATAATGTAGCAGCATCCAAAAACAAATAGAGATAAAGTCTATGAATCAGGAGTACAGTTCAAAGCTATTCCTTTCTGTCGGCATCTTTCTACGATCTTTTGGGCCTCTTCAACACGATCCTGCCGAACCAATGCTTTAATAACTAAGTTGCATACATATGAATCAGGAGAGCAACCATTTGCCTCCATTGAGTAAAACATCTTCTTAGCTTCTTCTAATCTCCCAGATTCAGACAGCGCCGCTATAAAAGCACTGTATGTGTAATTGTCAGGATTAAAGCCAGATTTTGACATTGAATCAAAAAGCTTTTTAGCTTTCTCAACCTTATTCATCCTACAGAAAATTTGAATCAAAGCATTATAGGAGTAGATGTCAGGGCTTATTCCTTCCTCTTGCATTCTTCTTAAGAGCTTCACTGATCTTGTAGTTTCCCCGATGCTGCATAAAGACCGAATCAAGATATTGTAAATGATAGCATTTGGATTAACCCCCCATTCAACCATCTCATTAAAGCATTCAAAAGCTTCCTCGGTCCTCTTTAATCGACAAAGTCCATCAATTATACAACTAAAAGTGAATATATCAGGTTTAAGTCTATTTTCTAAAAGCATCTCTAGCAGTTCTCGTGCCTTAATTATTGCTCCATCTTTGCAATGTCCATTAATAAGTGTATTGAAGGTAACAAGGTTGGGAGTGAAGCCTCTAAGCTGCATCTCACTAAAAACCTCAGATGCTTTGTCCATCAAGCTTACTTTGCAGAAGCAATCAATCAACATGTTATATGAAACGACATTCGAAATCAACCCATCACTAACCATTTGATCAGAAATCTGATCCCCTTCATCTCTTTGTTCATCCTTGTACAAAGCTTCAGCAAGTGTAAGATAAGTACCAATTCCCGGCTTCACACCTCGCTTCGTGAAAATTTCAAATATCTCGCAAGCCTCTCTAAGCTCAGCTCTCTTAACCAAACAAGCCATTATAACATTGAAAACAGAACTGTCAGGAACATAACCTCTAGCTAAGGCTTTTCTTATAAACACAACCATCTCTTTCGCCATAGAATTATTCGCGAGGCAATACAACACTGTATCACAAGCTAACTTACCAGAACAAAAATCCTCCTCCCTATCCAAAAACTCAGACAATAACACAAACGCCTTACTCGGATCAACGCAACGGAAAACCCCGTGAACCAAAGTCCTAATAGTAGCCTCATTTGCACAAACCCTACTCTCTTTCATCATATCCAAAACCCCAAAAGCCTCATCAACCCTCTTAGCATTACAAAACCCATCAATCAATATCGTATAAGTAAACACATTAGGAAAAAGTCCCTTATCCTTCATTTGTCGAATCAAACGAAGCGCCTCATCAACAACACCAATCTTACAAACACCATGAATAAGAACATTATAGGTTATCCTATCAGGAAAACAATGATCACCAACCATCTGTTGAAACTTAGAATAAGCCAAATCAATGGAATTCGATTTAACCAATGCATCAATAAGAGAATTATACAACCTAGTCGTCGGCGAAATCCCTAAAAACGATATTTGACCGAAAACATCAACACAATATCTAGCTAAACCAAGTCTACCCCAACTACTCATCAAAACACATAACAAATCTTCACTAACCTTAAACCCTGACTTATGAACATCATTAAGAAACTCAGCAGATAAAACAACAGGACCATTTCGGTACAAGGTGTTACCTAAAATGCGGTGAATGGAAGAGTTGTTTACCAATGAAGAGTTGATGGATGAAACCCATGTGTAGAATTTGATGGAGTGTAATGGGTTATGAATGTTTTGGAAAATAGTTGAGAGTGAGGGGGGTGTGAGTAGTAATTTGTTGGTGTGGAGTTGGTGGTTGAGTAAAATGACCCAATCGGAGTTGGGTTTTGAGAGGAGTTGTGAGAGGTGTGAGTGATCAATGGGTTGTGTTGGAATTGGTGGTTTGTTGTGGAAGGTGATGTTTTTGAATGGGGAAGAAGATGAAGAGGGTTTGAGTGTGATGTTGGGAGGCATTTGGAAGAAGAAGCTATGGTTATGAAAAGTTAGAGATTCAATTGGATGAGTGAAAGAGGCATTTCATCGAACACATTGTAAGCAAGAGAAATTTAGTGGGAAAAAAGAGGAAAAGTTACCGAAACAGAGTTAAAGCTAGTAATGATAATGTAACAGTAATAAGATTAAGAATACACGGTTCCATTGTGATGTGAGTGTGCATAGAAGTTGTTGATGACGTGGGCTTAGGTTAAGATTGGACTTCTCAGCACAGATGATGGAGGTTTTAAGGTTAGATTTTCTGAGAATTTAATGTTTGAAAGATGTTTGTCTGTGACATAAGATCTTCTGATAAATGTATAGACAAACCAGTAATTCTTGTAAGATTCAAAGCCCCATTAAGC
The DNA here is from genome assembly GCF_003473485.1 of Medicago truncatula. Taxonomy (NCBI): domain Eukaryota; kingdom Viridiplantae; phylum Streptophyta; class Magnoliopsida; order Fabales; family Fabaceae; genus Medicago; species Medicago truncatula. Next base: position 32,199,421 of record NC_053049.1, on the reverse strand, counting down.
TGATATTCAAATAATACTTGATTGAACTATGTAGATGATTTATATAAGATCTTAAACCTAACAAAAACCACTGTTAAGCAAATTGCATTGTTGGATAGGATTCAATTCAAGTCGAGTGAAAATTCAAATTTTCCTTTCGTTAGTTTCTAAGGAACCAACATAAATAGGAACGCAGAAAAGGAACAACAAAACAATCGTTTTTAGGAGCCAAGATCAAACATACTTCTTTACACTAGCAAATGGCTGTCAATTAACGGTGTTAGGCAAAGGGGGTCTCACGGTGATTTATCAAATAAATAAGGGAGGTTTGTGCATAGTGAAAAAAAAGAGGGGTGTATCTTATATTTACATAAAGTTTAGGGGAGGTCGATGTAATTTTCCCTAAATAAAATTACAATAAACAAAGTACAAATGTGTTTATATTTCTTTAGAAAAACCTATTATGGTTTATGAGAAATGCTAAGGACAAACTCTCAAACACACTCTTTCAACACACTCCAATAACATGTTGACACATCATCCCCATCCTTTGTTTAATTAACTGACAACCTAATATGAAATTGAAATGTATTAAAAATTGGGGTGAGGTGGCTTCCTATTATTGGAGTGTGTTGAAAGAGTGTGTTTGAGAGTTTGTCCTTAGCATTTCTCTATGTTTATTTAGCTAAAAATATACTACCTCGCCCGTCCTTAATTATAAGATCATTTTGAGAATTTTTTTGTCACTTTTTATAAGATCCATTTGCTATTTCCAATATTAATTATTTCTTTACATAGATGCCCTTATTTATTTTAGGCTTAATACATCATTTGGTCTCTTAATTTATTTTTGGTTTTCAATTTGATCCCCTAACTATAAAGTGTCTCAATTTGGTCCCATAAATTTTCTTCCGTTTACCATTTTGGTCATGTCCGTTTGTTTTTTAATGTTTAATATTTTTGATATGTTTTCGACCGTTCGATTGTAGGTCCATTATATACCACACTGAACCACCAACACCTAATTTTTTTTCCTTTCTTCATCTTCTTCCTTCCACCACTTCTTCATACAATATACAAAAAAATAAATAAATAATTCAACATTTAACCAAAAATAAAACCCAACATTTTTACCATTTACATTTTCCAATTCTAAACATCACATTTTTACCATCAAAAAACCACCACAACAACACTGGGTTAGAATCAGAATTGAGCAGCAAAGTAGAACTCTAGAGCCTTGCTGTTGTTATCCTTAGGCGACTTATGAATGACCATTTAAACATTTTATTCAGTACATCGTTTAATTTCAAGGCAAGCAGAACTATTGATGAAAACCTGAACTTGTTGTGTGTATATTGATGACTCTTGTTGTTGGAAACAACTCGAATAGCTATTCTTCTTCAATTTACGGCAATTTAAATGGATAAATTATGTGTGTTTATATTATGTTTTTGTATAATTGATTTTGAATCAGTCCTTCTGTTCTTTTCAAAGTGTTACCTCATTAATATTATCCTTAATTTCGTTCAACCCAATTTATATATTATGGTAATATTAAAGGAGACGGTAAAAATGTCCAACAAAAAAAGATATTGTTCTGCCAAAAAAAAAGGGTTCAATCTGTTCCTCTGTGCTGTTGTTGTTGAATGAATAAGAATGAGAATTGATGATTGAAGAATGAATGAGTAAGCATGAGAATTAACATGATGATTCTAGGTTGTTGTTGTTGAGTAATAATGAGTCTTGATGATTGAAGAATGAATGAAATGGAGATGATGATGATTATGTGTCTCGTAGCAATGTCAAGGAGAAAAAAAAATTTATGTTTTTTGTTTTTTATATTTCTCCAAATTTTTTTGTTTGTTTTTTTCAGGGTTAATTGAAAATTGATGAAGATGATAGAAGAAGAAGATGAAAGAAGAACATAGGGAAGAAGATGGAGGAAAAAATTAGGTGTTTGTGATTCATTATAAGCTACAACAGTCTCCCTTCACTTTCCACTCCCTTTCTTTCCTCATACCATCTTTCCTTTCACTAGCTTTCCTCTTACTTTCTCATGTCATCCAAACATAGCCTTAAGGTTAAAAACAAACGGAGAGGACCAAAAAGGTAAACGGCAGAAGACTTATGAGACTAAATTGAGACACTTTATAGTTAATAGACCAAATTGAAAATAAAAAATAAGTTAAGGGACCAAACGATGTATTAAGCCGTTATTTTGTTATACATCTTTTTCTTCAATCAGCGATAAATAACATATGGAAAACATAAATCAACTCTCTCTTAAGAACAAAATTGTAAAAATAATAGTGATTACCATCAACTTTAATACAAATATCCAATTTCTTAATTCCTGTAATTTTAGCAAAAGGGTCTTACATATAGGGACGGAGGTAGTAACAATTTTTCCCATTTTAATAGATATCTAATCAATACATTTTCATTTGCTAACCCAGAAAAATTTCATTTTTCCAAAGTAAAAATGCAGGTTTGTAGAAGATTGAAAGAGTAAATAAAATATTCATTCAACCTTATACTCCCACATGTAACATAAGTACATCAGACCAGTATATATAAATGTCTAAAGCACCTAGTAATTTTTCAATGTGGAACTTACGATATGTAGAATAACTTGCGGTTCTAGTTTCAGTAACTCTGTTTAATATTTATCAGTTTTAGTATCTTCATCTCAACATGAGCAAATTTACTATTCAAGAATGGCATCAAAGTGTAGCAAAAAACAAACATCCACTATTATACTCACACACTCAATTTGAATAAGACTAAAGACAACACCACACATATCAACCAGAACTTAGCATGTAGCTGAACTTTTTGGCCGTTGTAGCAGTTACTTTCCAAATTAAAAGAATCTTAGATCTAATATGTTATAAGAATAAAATGCACATTTATTTTAATCAAATTGGTCACGTTGCTGAAATTTGTTATAAGCTAAGCAAGATGGCTACAAAACAACATAAAACCATCTTAGCAATATTTCAAGGATTTGCAGGCACATCTCAAAATCTTTCTGTTAACCAAAATGTGACTTAAGCAATAAGTCAGATTCCTTTGATAATGGACACAGCCACACAAGAGTCATGCATCAAGTTAGCCAAACTCTTGAACTTTTTTCTGGTTCAGTGCAATCAAAGTGAGGAATTGAGTGAGTCACAAAGACATCATCGACTAAGTGAGTGATGTATTTTTTTTATCTAACAACTCGGTATATTCATTTTACTCTAAACTGAAGAAGAAATAGAGAAGGGAAAAAAAATAGATAGAGTGAGATTCTATTCTGTAACTTTATTTCTCTTCACATCTATTTTGTAACTTTATAAAGATTAAATTGTTAAATTTAAGATAAATAGTTAAAGTATTAAATAAATAATATCTTGTATACATATAAAGAAGGATAAGGATGTAGGGATTACATATTTCGGAGAGAACATGTGTTTACATATTTAGTTCTAAATTTGTGTATATTTATAAACTTGTACATTTAAAGAATGATAAGGATGTAGGGATGTTTAAATACGGTGATAAGTACACAAGTGTACCTATGTTGTTACCTTTTTATGTTTGAATATCATTACTCTAACACAAACTACATGAATTCATTATTATTATTATCATAGAACAAATTAAATTACATGAACTAAACCAATTATGAAAAATAGTCCCACATCTAATCAATGTGTCTTTTATTTAGGTATTTCAACTGTGAAATTGTGACACAACAAAGCATTATCAAAGATAATGGTGGCAACGTGGATTATTTGATGCCTTGCGATCGGTCATAACATCATGAAGATTATAATGAATTTTTCCTCTCTTACATCGCTGATCTGGGCTAAGCAGCTTTCTATTCTGACCCATTATTTCATCTGAAACTACAAAATAATAAACATGGGAAATACTTGCTTGGTTAATTAAATTAATCATATAAATATATAATTGTAAGATATAATTAATTAATGCAATGAGAGGTGTGATTGAGGTTCTATAACTTACCAGCATACATTTCAGTAGCACCAACAATGTTTCTTGCTATAGCCTTGACAGATAAACCGAGCATACACAAAAAGAGAATCACCCAAATAAGGGAGCACTTCTTAGAAGCCATTTATCTTGCTACTGCATTTCACAATGTACATCACATGCTGATTTATAATGCAAAGTCGATGGTGGTTGCTTATTTTTCAAGGCATTGGTTAATTTTTGTTGTTTACTTTTCCCTTAGATTTTATTTGTTTATGCCATATACCCCCTCTGTCGGTTGCTATAAGACACATTTATAAAATTTACCAGTTGCAGCATTAAATGTATTAAAAAAATGTGTTAGTATTTCATAATTACCCTTACAATTATTGGTATTAAATGAGAGAAAAAAAGTTTGTTTCCTAACGATACAACAACAAGGTCTTCTCTCACTAAGTATGACCGACTACATGAATCAAATTACGTCATAAAGTTCAATCATAAATCATATTTGGATTCAACTTGTTAATCATTAAGTCTTTTCTAATAGCTTTTCTTATAGTTTTTCTAGATCTTCCTCTATCTCTTCTGATCTGACTCTCGTCTATCTGATCCACTCTTCGTATTATAGCATCTATCGGTATTCTCTGTACATGTCGAAACTACCTAAACATATTTTCTACTAAAGGTGCTACCCCAACTCTCTCTCTCTCTCTCTCTCTAAATGGTGTTATTCTTAATTCTTTCTCGTCTAGTCTTACCATTCATCCAACACAACATCCTCATCTCCACTACGCTTATTTCATTCTCGTGTTGGTTTTTAATCACTCAACACTCTTTACCATACAACATCGTTCTGACTACTGTCCGATAGAATTTTCATTTCAACTTAAGCAGTGCTTTCTTACCAGATAACACACATGAACTCATCTCCATTTCAACCACCCAACTTGAATAAGATGATTTACATATGCTTCTATTTCTCCGTCATTTTGAACTATGGACGTTTAAATCGTATAACTTGGGGTATGATATGATCTCCCACTTTCACCTCCATGGTAGAACTACTTATGTTGAAGTTATATTCCATCATCACGTGCATAGCTAAATCATGCATCTTTGGTCAAAAATAAAAATAAATAGTTCATGCATCCACATTCCACACGAGTCCTCCATGTCCATAGAGCTTTATAATTTAAGGTACCTGTATCCTGTATCAATATCTTCTCTGTGGAACTCTCAATAATGTAGCAGCATCCAAAAACAAATAGAGATAAAGTCTATGAATCAAGAGTACAGTTCAAAGCTATTCCTTTCTGTCGGCATCTTTCTACGATCTTTTGGGCCTCTTCAACACGATCATGCCGAACCAATGCTTTAATAACTAAGTTACATACATATGAATCAGGAGAGCAACCATTTGCCTCTATTGAGTAAAACATCTTCTTAGCTTCTTCTAATCTCCCAGATTCAGACAGCGCCGCTATAAAAGCACTGTATGTGTAATTGTCAGGATTAAAGCCAGATTTTGACATTGAATCAAAAAGCTTTTTAGCTTTCTCAACCTTATTCATCCTACAGAAAATTTGAATCAAAGCATTATAGGAGTAGATGTCAGGGCTTATTCCTTCCTCTTGCATTCTTCTTAAGAGCTTCACTGATCTTGTAGTTTCCCCGATGCTGCATAAAGACCGAATCAAGATATTGTAAATGATAGCATTTGGATTAACCCCCCATTCAACCATCTCATTAAAGCATTCAAAAGCTTCCTCGGTCCTCTTTAATCGACAAAGTCCATCAATTATACAACTAAAAGTGAATATATCAGGTTTAAGTCTATTTTCTAAAAGCATCTCTAGCGGTTCTCGTGCCTTAATTATTGCTCCATCTTTGCAATGTCCATTAATAAGTATATTGAAAGTAACAAGGTTGGGAGTGAAGCCTCTAAGCTGCATCTCACTAAGTACATCCAAAACTAAAGTGAAAAGGTAAGGGCTTAGGGTTAACCTTAGTCTAATCCTGATGAATTAAAAGAGATTTCTTTTATCTAAATGATTGAGCTCAAGTGGTTATTAAGTTTTAGCACAAACAAATCATTAGAGAAAATCCAATAGTTTGAATCCTTAAAACAAATCTTTGATCAGATTTTATTTATCATCTAACCGAACTCTAGACTACCTAATTCCCTTCTTCTTGAGAACTTGAGGGTTAAGACCAAAATAATATAAAGATGTTTTTGTAAAGAAATGACTAATGTGTGTGAAATTTTGAGACGAACAAGAAATTATCAAATGTCCCATTCACAATTGGACTTAATCCGAAAAATTAATATTTCTACTAGTCCAAAATAGTATTTGAAATCCTTTTAAAACAGTATCTTACTAATACTATCGCAGTCCTTAGAGGTATGATTTCACCAACTAAATTACTAGTTACTAATCCCCGTGAGTTTAACTCAGTTGGTAAGGATATTGTATATTATATGCAGGAGTCGGGGTTCGAACCCCGGATACTCCACTTCTCTACAATTAAATTGTGTGAGCTCTAGCCACTAGGCTACTTGACAAAAAAAAAAAAAAAATTACTAGTTACTAGAATTAAAAAGAAAGTTAGTAATACTAGCTATTAAATTTGTTAAAAATTAATAAAATATTTTTAAGTTTATCTTTTAAAAAAATAGAGTTAGTTTATGTTTTAATCAAAATATGTTTTGTTTCTTGTAAAATAATTATAACTATGTTAGTAAAGAAATAATTAACATGGTTAAAATTTCAGACAAGCCTTATTAGAAAGGAATAAAATTTAAGTTTTATATTTCCGGATAAATGTAATATATGAAAATAGATTCTCTCAATCATATTTCTCTCATGTATTAACAATTTTACGATTTTTTTTTTTTTTTAAGAAACTAAAATGAAATATATTACCAAAAATACCGTAATTGTTATAGCACAAGACGTGCCAAAACAATCACGAAAAGAACAACATCCAGTAAGATTACAACAAAGTCAATTGATGCACATACATACAAGCGGTCTCGACCACCAACTATGAGTACCAAAAGTAAAGACCACATTACTAGCTTTCAACCACCACAAAGAATTTGATTTCACATTAAATGAAAAAATGTGAGATTGGTTTTTAATATAAAAACGAGGGTAAAAAAGTTTGATAATGAGATGGATAACAATGATAGAAAAACAATCGAGAGAATTTGTTATGTAATATATACACAAACCTCATCTAACCAAATGTTTTAGAATACCCATAGATTGGTAGTATTATAGTCACAATTCAACCTCAAATTTTCGCGAACAATTCAACCCTAACAAAAACTCGTTAAATAATCACTTAAACAGATACTTAGTTTGAATATCTATCACATGCATGTATCATACGCCAGTGTCATTTTTAATTAGTTGGTAGCGCTTCTGGCATTTTTCTTTTATCGATGTATATAGTACTAGTTGAGTAAAAAAAAATGTATATAATTTTTTGAATAAAAGAAAAATGTATATAATTAGTTAGTAGTGGCAAGGTAATTTATTAAAATTATTAGACGCTCCCCTCGTAAACTATGCCTATATGGCTGGCATGAATGGGAATACGACAATGCTGACTTTGTTAATAGTCTTTTGTTTACATTATGCTGACAATGCCTATCATAAAATAAGAGTAAATAGGCAATTCCTCCATTAAAATTGTAAGTTTCGTCAATTACTCCTTTAAAATTAACAAAACTTCAATTACCCCTTGAAATTGCACAATGTTAATCAATTTACTTCATCTGTTAGTGAACATGACGTTTTGCAAATACCCCTTGAAATTTTACACTTATATGCAAAATACCTCTGAACTTGAAAATTTATATATGTTTTTTCTTATCCTTGACTCAAAGTATTTTTTATCACAAATATGTGCGAAATCATTCCTCAATTGCAGCACCTTGAACTGCACTGCTTAAGAAAGATGCATTTTTGTGGACTGAAGCTCCTCAAACCACATTTTACCATCTTAAACGTACATCTGGTAAATAAGTCACCCTTCTTGTTAGATCATCCACAATGGGGTTATTGAAAGCAAATTTCAACTATTGAAACCATTGGAGAAGGGGTATTGAAAATGAGGTGGATGAAAGAGATGATGAACCATTTCAACATGTTGAAAGTCTGCCACCGTAGCCACGTGTCGCGTTTCTGTTCGTTGATTTGGGCGCGTGTGATGCACGCGCCGACAGGGCGCGTGAATTAAAGCTGGACGCGGAGAGAGAAAATTTTCTGTTAATGTAGGGACACGTGGTGCTTTCTGATTGGCTGTTTGGATTTTTATCTTCTTAATAATTTGGACTCAATTATTTCATTGCAAATGATTTTTTTTTATTTTTTATTTTTACCAAAATTCGTGATTTTTTTTTCTCTACAAATAGAGACTTTGATCATTTGATTTGGACACAGAAAAAAAATCATATTTTTCACTCTCTTAATCTTATTATTAGCATTTCTTTTGAAGTTTTAGTCTTTGTTTAGTGAAATGGATCCCAATAATAATCAATTTAACACCCAAAATTCTTCTAATTACAAAATTTTGTTTTTCCAAAAAAAAACTAAAAAATAAATAGTTAATTGTATTATTTTAATTTAATTATAATCGATAATTTTAGGTAATTATAAAATCAAAAATATAAAATTAAATAAGAATAAGAAATAAAAGGTGGTGGGGTAGGGTGTTGAATGAAAAAACTATTGGAGAGTTAAAAATTGAATGGGTGTTGAATTATGAGAGAAAAATGACGTGGAGTGTTGGGAATTGAAAAAGTGGGTGTTGAAGGGTATTGAAATTTTTTTCCCATTGTACATGATCTTAGCTTGAATCATGAGAACTAATAAGAAATGCATGTGCTGGAGAGAATATATTTTCCAAATCCTTGAGAGGGTAGTGCCATATGTAACTTTTTGCATAATGAATAAAGAAGAGAATAAGTTTTAGAGTATTTGTTGTCTTTAATTATCCTGCTAATTTACGGTCTTGCATTCTTACAGTACAAAATGCATAACAATTAATAATCATTCATATAGGTTAGGTTGATCATATAATTCTTATTTCTTAGTACAATATTTGTAGTAAAATTTTCAACTTAACTCCATAAACCTGGAGCAAGTTAGATGGTACAGCCATAACACAATTAATCATGGATTATTTCTCACCTCCTCCTTGGTGGCGGGGCCTGAATGGGTTGAGAAGAACAGAAAAATATTATTTTAGTGATCAAGATAAGAAAAAAAATATATAAATTTTTAAGTGGGGACATTTTGTAAAACTTTATGGGGTATTTACAAAATGTTATGTTCACTAACAGAAAAATTTGATGGAGGGGGTAAATTTTGATTAATGTTGTAAAATTTCAAGGGGGTAATTGAAGTTTTGTTAATTTCATGGGTAATTGACGAAACTTACAATTTCAAGGGGCAATTGCCTATTTACTCCATAAAATAACTGAGTCATTTCACTTTTCAATACAATATTAATTATTTTTTCATGAGTTCCAATTCAATATATATTCTACTTTGCATTTATGATAGTGGAGAATGCACCAATACTTAACAAGAACACTTAAAACCACTTTTCTCTCTCCTTCATTTATATATTTTTTTCTTAATACATGTAAAATGAGCAAATAGCTCAGTTAATCTGGGACGGATGAAATATAAGCAAATTTGACTTTTTATTTTCATTTAGTTAATGATGTACGTGGTTCATAATATGGACCACATACATCATTAATTAAATGAATCCAAAAAATTAAATTTGCTTATAATTGAGAACGGAGAGAGTATAACATTAACGTTAAGGCGAGCATCATTCGTGTATGTTGTTTTTATCACCATTTGTGTAGTAAGAAACATTTTCTTTTTTTATAATTTTTTTAACAAGTCTTTTTGTATAATTTTAGATTTTATTTGATTGATTTATGTATTTATTTGAAATCATTATTTGTTTTAGATATATTTATAAATGTGTGTGGGCTGTGACTTTCAAATTCTAAAAACAATGTTTATATTTTTCAATGATAGTTTTTAACTTAGTATTTCCTTTTGCTCAAGTAACTTAGTATTTACCTGACCAAAAAAAAAAAAAAAAAACTTTGTATTTTTTGGGTCGTCTTCTTTGTTGAAATTCCTCTTCTTATCCACTAGTTTTCTCCTTTCGTGTTCTCTCCATCTCTTTCTATTACTAGTCGTTTCTCTCTCTACAAACACATGAAACAATACAAAAATGTCACCTCATTTGCGAGATGTACACTCATCAAGTTTTAAAATTTGACAAGGACGACTTTGACAAATAGAGGTTAACTTGAGGGACCGAAAAGAACATTTTGGGAGTCATGGGACTAAAATAAAATCAATAATTTAGTTAGGGACTAAATGACCAATTAAGACTACAATTATTAAGTGTAATTCTTTTTTACATTCTCATATACAAATGTTTTAAAACTTAATAGAAAAAATTTAGATGTATTGGACTTCAGGATTCCATTTTCATCATGGTTAAGACACGCCTCAAAACTCAAAGACTGTTACAAATGTACTCACATATCACAAAAGAGGTTCTCACATCGGCTGCAATAGTTGAACCAACGACCTTACTGGTTAGTCAACTCTTTACTAACTTAGTCAACTTTCATTGACGCAAATGTTTTAAAATTGAAATAACATTTTTAATAAAAACATTTTTTGTATTTAAAACAATCTTTTCTTTACTGTAACTAAAAACTAAAAAGAAAGAAAAAAAATCTCAAACATTACTTTACATTATGACTTGGTCAAAATAAATGTTCGTGTAAACATAAGCAGATTGTTTTAAAGAAAATGTTCTTTGCATTAAATTTGAACAGTGAAAAGTCCCAAAATTAATTGTGTATAGAAAACTAATTTTCATTTAATAAAAAAGAAGTTTCCGTAGCCGGGAATCGAACCCGGAAATTCACCCAAAGAATTGATCAGTTGTGCTACTACGGATTAGTTGTTATTTATTGCTAATGAACTGTATATATACGATTGTAATGATTAGCGTAATACGGTCCATTATGGCCCATCATCCTTTATATTTAATCCAAGCAATATGCTTACCCTAATTGCCAAACCTTAAACCTAATTTTTTGGCTCCAATCAATCCAGACCATTAGATCATTGTAATTAGGAGCGGTTAACACATCAACCGTTGATCAAATCTCACTCCATGAAAATTGAAACCCACCTCTCCTATTTTTTTTTTGGTCAAGTAGCCTAGTGACTAGAGCTCACACAATTAAATTGTGGAGAAGTGGAGTGTCTTGGGGTTCGAACCCTAACCCCTGTATATAATATGCAATATCCCTACCAACTGAACTAAACTCACGGGGATACCGACCTCTTCTTTATTTGTTCAATACTATGCACGCTCAAGGAGCCTCTTTTTCTTCCAACCCATCATTATTTGTTCATTTCAAAGGGAAAAAAAAATCTCAACTTCTCTTTCCTTTTCCCACAAATCCTCCTCATTTAAGAAAACAAAAATCAATCTATACCTTCTCTCTCTGTTCATCTTCTCTCTCATTTTCTCACCATTCTTCCATTGTAACCCTCCGCCACAAGTTTTTTAGGGGTAAGGAAAAATAAATCATAGGAAGGGGATATTGAAGGTTTTGTTGTACTGGTTGTGCGAAATCGACGAGAGCTACGCCGACGTTTTAGAGTGTGACACCGCGCTTACGATTACAAATTGAGGGTTTTGAAATTAACTCATCATTTTGGGACTTCTGCTTCAATTTCGATTTGTCTTCTAATCAGTTAATTACATTTTTTTCCTGATCTTGTAAATATTGCACAAATCATTCTCCAAATTTGTTGATTTGATTTATATTTTATTGTAATCTCACAAAGCAAATGGAAGAATCATATGTACCCAGGGGCGGTTCTACCGTATGGCGACCCCGGACGGTCGCCCGTGCTCGATCGATAAATTTTGCACATTAGACTCAACCCAAAAGCTCATTAACACATTTACAAAAAGAAAAATTTGGGCAATCTGAAAATTGTGACACGCAAATAGGTCTTCGAATTTTATTTAGCACACTATTGACGGGTTCATCTCTCTTATTTTAACGGGTTAATTGCTCAAATTGACCATGTAATATACTTTATGTTTGAAAAATGACCTAATAAAATACAAAACATATATTCTAGCATTGTAACTTGAATTTCTTCTTCCTTCAAAAAAAAAAAACTTGAATTTCTTCTTTAATTTTGACCACCCTATAATATACGTGTAGTCTAAAAATGTGACCTACAGGTTGAATTTTTTCACGTTAAAATATAGCTTTACACAAAATTAAATTTCTTCGACCAGGGATCAATTAATTATGAATTTTTATTCCCTCATAATTATGAATTTCTTAAACAATTTATAATTAATTTGTATCTCGTTTAAAAATTACAAAATTTCATTGTGAAGGTTCTTCGTGTTCTAGTCATGCCTGCAAAATTAGGGAACTAAATTTGACTTGTGAGTATACGCTTACGCGGAACAAAATTTCAATTTTGCACGTTTCAGTTGAAAAATCAAAATAAATTTAAATGATTTCGAAATGCTATGAAACTTTACAGATCCTTTTTATGTATTTTTATAGATGTCTCTGCAAATAATGAGCTCAAAATTCGATTTATAGATCAAGATTTCCGTTGTTTTGTTTTTTGAGCTTTTGACACTTTAAAAATTCATAATTAATTTGTCGTTTGTCAAAAATTTATAATTTTGTTGTTAAAGCCATATTTTAACGTTCTTAACTCGCCTCTAGGAAATTATGAAAAAATTCAATCTCTCGGTTGCTTTTTTGGACTTCGTGTATTTTACAGGTTATAAATAATAAAAATCTCGAATTACATGGTTATAATACATGTTATTTAATTACAATGTCAATTTTCAGACTTCACATATATTACGTGGTCAATTTCAATTAATAACCCTATTTTAAATTGTACTTTTGTTGACAAAATGATAAACATCTTTTATTTCGAATTTTTTTAGGTAAAAATAAAAAAAAAATCGATTTATGACTGTTTATATATTATGTCACATGTGAATTTACGATTAATTTTTTGCCCGGACTCCATAAATTTCCTGGCTCCGCTGTATGTATCTTCTTTAGAATAGAAGCTTTATGCTATTTTGGGCAACAATCATTCAACCTGAACCTCTTAATTTGTGCAGACATAACTTTTATTTTATTTTTGTTTCCTTTTGTGTTGTTTGTTGCTAAATTTTCTTTTCTTCTTTCATTTGCCAGTAAACAGTTTTCATTTGAATGACTTTAGTTTCGAGTAACTCTAAGGGATGCATTAAGTGGTATTTGGATTTCTTCTCTAGTGCATTATCTATTTGCATTCTTTTAGCAGCTAAACAGTAAAATGTGGAACATACCATCTTTCTTTTGGTGTCCTTCTTGATGCATTTTCCAGCAACTGCAGTTTTAGTATGGAACATTGTGCCGCGATGTTTTGAAATGGCAGATCTACACAAAGAACAAAAAATATACAAAACAAAAGTCAAGGGAGAATGAGAAAATAGAGGATCTTAAGGGAAATAAAAACAGCACATAGGAAGAGGTCGTTTGAGTGAGGTTCTATGAATTTATAGAAATGCTTAAGTGCAAGATTCAATCTCCATACTAATTGAACAAATAATGCCCTTTATCTTTTTTTTTTCATTTCAATTTGGTCCTTTTTGTCCATTTTCATATGAATTTTTAAGCTTAAAATTTATGATTTTATTTTCTTATGGTCTTTCAATCTTCAAATCTATGATCCTCGTCTATGTTTGCATAAGAATGTAATATTAAATGTCAAATAAGGTAATATACAAATGTAATATTAAATGTCAAATAAATGAGTCAATTTTTCTAAAAAAAAAATCAATTTTAATAAGGTAACTTTTAATTTTTATTTAATTATATTTAGGTATACAATCTTAATTAATTTACACAATAGGGCTTGTAACAATTAAAATTTGAGTAAATTACACTCCCCTCCCCTCAAAGATGCTTGAATTACACTCTCCTCTCCTCTCCTCTTATGTTAAAATATACACTTCTCTCCTCTCTTATTCAAAATATTTTTTTTGCACAAACAAAAATGATTTATATTAATAACAACGGGGATGCACCCTACACAAGGCGTGGAAAAAATGAATCACTGACCCAAAGTCACTAAGAAAAAACGAAAATTTCTTGAAAAAAAAATAAAATTGCTTTTTGTTTGGCCTATTAGGGGGGTAAATCAAACCAAAAATATTTTACATAGGGTGAATCAAAATAAAAGTTTTACATGGGAAAACCAGAAATGACCTATATTACATGGGGTAAAAACCTATTAATCCAAAATAAAATAAAGCATGATAGTTTTTTTTTCAAAGGAGAAAACGTGGCAGTTGTTTTATTAAAAAATAAGCTATGAACTTGGCCGTTATTTTTTAAGCCATGAACATGTTGTTTTATTAAAAAATAATTAAATTAAATTAATAGGGTTAAAATTGGAAGAAAATATAAAAAATTACCAGCTATAAGCTCAAAAGCTACTTGAAATAGCTTCTCAAAAAACGCTATAAACTAGTGGAAAAAGCTTTTTACCAAACACATCTTTTTTTTTTAAGAATTTTACCAACACATCTTATTATATCAAAACAAGCTTATAAGCTAGTCCAACAAGCTATAAGCTAGCTTATCCGTATTACGAAACACAGCCATGATGAGTTGAATTTGATGTAAAATTTTAATTTTTACAAGCTCTATAATGTAAATTAATTAAGATTGTATACATAAATATAATTAAATAAAAATTAAAAGTTACCTTGTTAAAATTGATTTTTTTTTTTATAGAAAAATTGACTCATTTATTTGACATTTAATGTTACATTTGTATATTACATTTTGATTGGTTGATATCTTAAAAGGATAAATACCCCCAATACAAGAGAGGGTAATGTAGAAAAAACCTCTTAATTTATCCTAAATTTTTATTTAACTATATGTTAACCACTTGAGTCAATCACTTCATTAATGAAAATAAAGTGGTTAATTCAAATTAAATCATAATAGAAGTTGGACAAAATAACAATAATGATTATTATCTTATAAGTATCAAGCAATACATCAAACCATGCAACAATACACTGAGAAATACAAAATGCTATAGGCTGAAACATGTCACTCTCCAAGTAGAAAATGTCATGTTACAGAATTTATTTAGCTCTCTAATATGTCAGATACTGCATATCACATATATTATTTTCCTGCTTTGGTTTCAAGGAAGTGTGTACCCTGTAAATAAAATATAAAAAGGACAAGGTTAATTACATTACACAATTGTTCAAATAAAGAAAACTCCAAAAATCTAAAATTACATAATAATTAGTAGTTACTTACTTCCACATTTCTTTCCAGCAGGTCGGTTCCTAATGTTGCATCTCTTAGGAACAGTGATAGCAATAGCAGGATTAATCTTAGCTTGTTTTGCAAGAGGTGACAAAAGAACTGAACAAAGACATCTTGGAGAAGTTCTAAGCAAAGCACCAACTCTAGCACAACAAACTGGTGGAACTTTTGCCCTAACATTACGTACAGCACCCAAACATGGACTTAGACTAGCAGCTGCTGACCCAATTGGTGTCCTTCCACATTCTCCAGCTGCCTCACTTTCCAAAATGAACACACTTGATGCCAACAGAAACATCACCACTGTGGCTAGGAAAGTTCTAACCTTGAACTCCATCACTATTGTTTTTGAAAATCTTATAATATATGTGTTTGAATCACTGACTAGTTTGTATATGGCACATTGAATTAGAAGGAGCAAGTTCCATAGTTATATAGTAGTAGTAAAGTGTAAAGGGGACATGACTCATGAATATGACATTAGCATTAGTGGGGTGGTTGTGGCATTATGATATTCAATCTACAATGATAATGTTCATGTTAGAAGGTTCATAAGGAGTATCCCTTGAGTAGGCATGTTCACTAGACAGTCCAAAATGTGTATACCTTAGTGTGCCAGTAAAGATTGTTTACGGACATAGTAGTTATTTATAACCTTAGTGTGATAAATTCAAAAAAACTATAAATAATCTCCTGTAGTTGAGTTGAGACTCCCGAACGAGTCAGAAAAGGAGCTTCATATTTTCATGCATCATTTGTATTAAAATATTTACATTGTCAACATATGACAATCAATATTTATGACTTTAGAAGTGGTTATGATAGAAGTCAAATGTCTATAATGATTTAACAGTTATAATTGATTGATAATGTAATTTTTTACAATGATGGTGTATATAAATAAATTAGAGTTAATGGTGCTTTACCCCCTATAATATAGGTCATTTTTTGTTTTTCTCCCTGTAAAATATTTTATTTTATTTACCCCCTGTAATTTTATTTTTTTTGGAATACCCCCTAATAGGTCATAAAAAAACGACTTTATTTTGTTTTTCCAGAATTTTTTCGTTTTTTTATGACCTATTAGGGGGTATTCCAAAAAAAATAAAATTACAGGGGGTAAATCAAAAAATAAAATTACAGGGGGGAAAACCAAAAATGACATATATTACAGGGTATAAAGCACCGTTAACCCAATAAATTAAATAAGAGAAGTTTATAAATAAACTCTTTCTCACAAAGTTTTAGGAGAGAGACCTTATTATGATTTCTTGTTCAGGTTGAAGCATATCTTATTCTATCGACATAGCAAAGAAGTAGGTGAGTTGAAAAATATAGTGTGAACATAGTAAAAGTCGGGCATACAAAATTTCGATGCACTAAGGCTACCTCATAATTTGTTCCACTAAGCATGCTTGAGCTATAAGACCAGTACACGTGTGGTTTTGCATTGCACAACGTATGCTTAATTTTTTTCTTTTTTATTGGTTGCACATCAAGTATGCAACAATACTTTCAATTTCCATGGTAAGACTTATCACAACTGACAAAGTTGATATTATTAGATAAGTTGATCGTATTTATCAGATTCCAATATTTGCCTCTCACTTTTGTTTTTTTTTTTTTTAATATTTGGTGTGTAATTTGAAATACATGATTGAAACTCATCATTGCATCAAGACATAAGCGAAGTTTGTTAAATTAGAAGTGATGATTGGTTCAATTTAGAAGTTCTAATCTAATTTTAAATTTGGAAAAAAAAATCAATTGGGTTAAATATGTTTTAATCCTTATAAAAATATCAAATTTTCGTTTTATTCTTTATAACAAAATTCTTTAATTTTTGGTCCCTTTAAATATTATGTTTTCAATTTCAGTCCTTGCTTTCTTTTTCTTACAAAATTTCAAGTTTCGTGTTACAAACAACTTTTTTTTCACAACATATCATTGATAAGACTATACAATATTATTTATTATATAATTTATCTTAAAATTTACAATTTAAACTTTATAATGTTACAAAATAGATGTGAAGAGAAATAAAGTTACAAAATATAATCTCCTATTTAATTTTTTTTCCCTTCTCACTATTTTTTGATTTTTTCAGTGTAGAGTAAAATGAATATACCGAGTTGTTAGATTAAAAAAATACATCACTCACTTTACCAATAATGCCCTGTGACTCACTCAATTCCTCACTTTTATTGCACTGAACCAAAAAAAAGTTCAAGAGTTTGGCTAACTTGATGCATGACTTTGTGTGGCTGTGTCCATTATCCAAGGAATCTGACTTATTGTTTTAGTCACAATTTGGTTAACAGAAGGACTTGGAGATGTGCCTGTATAGACCCTTGTAAATATTGCTAAGATGGCTTTATGTTGTTTTGTAGACATGTTGCTTATAAGATATAATATAACAAATTTCAGCACTGGGACCAATTTGATTAAAAAAAATGTAGATTTTATTCTTATAACATTTTTTTTTTTAAGAATAAAAAATGGAATATATTAACAACGGCGATGAATTCTCTATAGCACAAGGTGTACTAAAGAGGTCACCCCAAAGAACAAACAGTCACTACATAATTACAAAAATAAGTTAGTCGATACCCAAACAAAGTAACGGGTCCGACCACCATCTACTCGTGCCATAAACAAAGTTGGCATTGTTAGCTTTCAGCCACCACAAAGAATGATACTTAACCTTTTCTACAAGATCTATCATAGTAAGTTGTGTATTATTGAAAATTATATTATTTCTTTCGTGCCAAACAATCCATACACACAAGAGCCAAAACATTTGCATGATTGTCCGGCGCTTCGTCGACCCACCAATAGAGTTAGTAAACTGATAAAAATGATCATGAATGGTAAACGGATCGACACCTGAAAAGCCAAGCCAATTCCTGATATGATGCCAACGGCCGCCGAAAAAATCACAATGAAGAAACAAATGGTGTGCCGTTTCGTCGAAGCCACACCCCGCGACACATCTGATAGCCGCGCCGCAAGAGATTGGTCTTCGTGGGCAGCCTATCGCGAAGAAGTCGCCAAGCTAGAATGGACACCTTCAAAGGAACATACTTGTGCCAAACGAGATCATCTGTCACGATAATCAAAGGGGCAGCCTGAAACGTTAAGTTCTTATACGCATTGCTTACTGTATAGCCTCCCCCAATGTTCGGGAGCCACTGCCACCTGTCAGAAACATCAGTATGCACAATAAAAGTATTAAGTAACATGCAACACTCGCCTAACATCTCCTCCTCCCACACCCACAATGGTCTCCTCCAGCTCCACGCATCACCTCCTACCTCCCAGCCACGCATGAACATATCTGACACCGTACTCAGCTTATTAAGTGCTAAGCTAAATAAACGTTCAAACCGCCTAAACAACGGAATACCTCCTATCCACCTATCATACCAAAACAAGGTATTCAACCCATCTCCTACCTTCTTCACTACCCTCTCATCAAACCAGCCCCCTCCGTCAACACCAATCCCATCCCTAATCTTCGCTATCTCCCTCCACCAATAAGAGACACTCCGGCCCCCTACCTCCAACCTCCCAGGCTCCTCACCATATCTCGCCACCAAAACCCTATACCACAACCCACCTTGATCAACTAACATCCTCCAACACCATTTGCCTAACAACGCAAGATTAAACTCCTTCAATTTCCTCACACCCAACCCCCATACTCCTTACGAGAACAAATATAATTCCAAGCGATCCAGGAAATTTTCCTGTTATCCTCACTCCCTCCCCAAAAAAACAATTTAAACATAGATTCAATGGAAGAGATTATACCTGACGGAGCTTTGAAAAAGGAAAGAGCATAGACAGGCAAAGAGGACAGGACAGACTTGAGCAAAATCAATCGGCCCCCGAATGAGAGGAAACGACTCTGCCACCCTAACAATCTAGATTTAATGGTATGCAAAACAGGGTCCCAAAATGCTAGTTTCCGAGGATCACCACCAATCGATAGGCCAAGATACAAAAAAGGAACCTTACCAACCTTACAATGCAAAATAGACGCCGTCTCGTTTAACCAAGATTCCGTAACATTAATTCCAACCAATAAGCTTTTATGGAAGTTCACTTTCAAACCTGACATATCCGCGAACAAGGATAAAACCGCCCGTAAAGATCTTACATTGGCCCAGCTTTTTTCACCTAAAATCAAAGTATCATCCGCAAATTGGAGATGCGAAACCACAGTGGCATTTGCGTGACCCACCCCGTAACCAGTAAATAAATTGTTCTCAACCAACGAAGTCATCATAACATTCAAACCCTCTGCTGCCAGCAAAAAAAGGAAAGGTGAAAGAGGGTCTCCTTGTCTCAGGCCCCTTTTTAAAGGGAACTCATCTGTAGGACTGCCATTAACCAAAACAGAAGCAGTAGCTGTCGACACACACTCTTTTATCCACTTTCTCCACAAAACCGGGAATGCCATTTTACTCATAACTGCATCCAGATAACCCCAATCTATTGAGTCATACGCTTTCTCAAAGTCAACTTTAAAAAGCATCAACTCCTTCTTTGATTTGCGAGCCTCATCCACCACCTCATTTGCAATGAGAATCCCATCAAGAATTTGCCTATCTTTTACAAAAGCAGTCTGTGTCTCTGCTATCAAACTCCCCAAAACCAGTTTCAGACGATTTGCAAGCACTTTTGACAAAATTTTATATAGACAACCCACCAAAGAGATAGGCCGGAAGTCATTTAAGCGCTGCGGACTATCCAATTTAGGAATTAAAGCTATGAAAGTAGTGTTAATACCTTTGGTTAATTTACCGTTCCTCTGAAAATCCTGAATGAATCCCATAACATCCCCTTTCAACATTTCCCAAAAATCTTTAATGAAACCAAAGTGCACACCATCTGGTCTGGGACTTTTATAGCTATCACAATCCCAAATTGTTGTCTTTACTTCATCAACTGAGAAAGGTTTAATTAACCCATTTCCTTCCGCAAAGGATAAATTTTTGAAAGTTAAATTATCAACCCCCGGCCTAAACACATCCGGAGCCGCAAAATGGTCCCTGAAATGGGTGAAAACTGCCTGACGAATTGGTTGAACACCGTCTACAAGAGAGCCGATAACCATGAGTGACACAATGGCATTACGTCGACGACGACGAGATAAAACCGAATGAAAGTACTTCGAGTTAGCATCTCCATCTTTCAACCACAATAGCCTCGATTGTTGCCAACTAATGCTAGTATTAACACGAGACATATAATGAATGTCGTGTGTAATACCCCTCATAATATCAATTTCTTCAACTGACAACCCACTAACCGCACCTTTTTCATCAAAATCCGACAAACGGGCTTTCAAAGAATTAATTTTGGCCGGCATATTTTGAGCATGTGTCGAGTGCCACTCCTTTAACGCTACCTTCATCAATTTCAATTTTTCTTTGAGCACAAAACCTCCCCATCCCTCAACTTGGAATGAACGCCATTTTTCTGAAACAAAATCTGAATAACCCGGCACCTCTCGCCAACACTTCAGCATCCGCGTCGGACGAGGACCCCAATTCTCCTCATCAATAGATAACTGTAACGGACAATGATCAGAGAGACCCCAGAGTAGGGCTACCTGAAAACAATTTGGCCAGCTAAAACACCACTCTTCTGACAACAAGTACCTATCAATTCGACTCATAGACGAACCATCTCCCTTAAACCAAGTAAAACTACGACCATTCAACGGCAAATCTATCAACCCGTTCTCTTCAATGAATAAATTAAAAGCATTAATATCCAAAGACACACCACCCCCTATGACTGATCTTCTTTCTTCTGGCTTTCTTACTACGTTAAAATCCCCACAGACACACACTTTCTTTCCCCTGAGCGACTGCAATCTTTCTGATATAGCTTCCCACAATTCCGCTTTAGCTCTTAAGTCACACGGTGCATAAATGTTAAATAAATAAAATTCCTCATTATTACTACGAACTCTGCCATGGATTTGCAACATATGTTCCTGACTAAACGACGACCATACCTCCACTTCCGTCGTATCCCACATCGTCAATAACCCACCTGATGCCCCCACTGAAGAGCGATACGAATAATCATAGCTCGAATCCCTACACAACGAGGAACGCACATACCCATCACACACCATCATCTTAGTTTCTTGTATACACAAAACCAACGGACATTTCTCCTTCACCAACAACTTCACCTCCCTCCGTTTCTCCACCCCTCCTAACCCCCTCACATTCCAAGACACCAACCGCATCACCACAACCCACCACACCACACACCCACACCGCACCGTCCCTCCTAAACACCACCACCATGCTCTCGGCCTCCCTCCCCCAACGTTTTAGACCGAGACAACACACCAAATCTATTATTTAAGCCACCTTCAAAAGATACACCAATGACCTTGCCTATATCTTCGATATCCACTTCATTCGCCTTAGCATTCCCACGTAACACGACCCAATTTTTCCAATCATTATTTACCGAAGCCGCCGACCCTGACTCGTTATTGGAGAAGTGAGTCACCTCAAGAGACTTTGTAACCTTTAGATTTAAGATCCTTTTAATTTGGAAAGTAACTGCTCCAATGGCCAAAGAGTTCAGCTACATGCTAATTCTTGAATAGTAAATTTGCTCATGTTGAGACCATGAAGATATTAAACTGATAAATATTAAATTGAGTTACTGAAACTAGAACCGGAAGGGTTGTATTTTACATAATGTGAGTTCCACATCGAAAAATTATTGCTTGCTTTAAACATTTATATAGTCGTTTGACAAACTAACTTACATATGGGTGTGTGAGATTGAATGAGTAATGTTTACTCTTTGAGACTCATCATCTCCTATGTTTTTACCTTTTGGGGTTAGCAAATTAAAAGGTATTGGTTAGATATGTATTAAAACAAAATAAATTATTATATTTTTAGCTAAATAAAACATATATAATAGTAGGAAAATACTACTATAAACACGTTTGCACTTTGTTTATTATAACAGTAATGATAATCAGACACACAAATAACCAGCCACAAATACGACATCGTATTTACTGTTCACTTATACCATCATTTTTTTTAATTTTTTTTCTTCTTCTCTCAAACAGCACTACATCTCTCCTCCTTTGCTTTCCCTCTTTTCTATTAATCTCTCCTCCTGCAACTCTCCCTCTCTCTCACCGGTGACCGTTGTCTCGTCGGCGATCGCTCTCTTGATCTCACCGGCGACCATTCTCCCTCTCCCTCTCGTTGTGCTCTCGCAATGATCTAAATGGCGACGAAGAAAAGATTTGAACGTGTTGTTCTCCAGGTTTGAAATGGATTGTACATCGACGACGACAGTGGCGAGAAGTGGTGGTGACTGATGATGACGACGGTGGTTATGTGAACAGAGGTTCCGGTGGTGAGAAGGACGGTGGTGTTGTTGGATGCTCAGACAGACACTGAGAGAGAGAAGAACAATCAATTAAAAAATGCCCCTCATATTCAGTTGGAATTTCTATTATGCCATTGGTTTTTCAAGGAAATTACACAATTACCCTTGATGTCGTATTTGTGTCTGTATTTTTGTGTTCATTTATCATTTCTCTTATTATAATTTTATTCATAGTATAAGACTAAGATAGAATAAAATTAGGAATGACATTGTTATAGAGAGTTGAGGGTAGCACAAGGATGGTAGAAAATTGACTTAGATGACTTGAAATGACATGCAGAAAAACTATGAAAAATCTATTAAGAAAGATTTAAAGGTTAATGAGTTGGATCTAAATAAAATTTATGATTGTTGAAGAAAATATGACTTATATTTGAACATTATGTCATAATTTGATTTATATAACCGACTCCACTTAACTCTAATTTAATTTGTTATATACATACATACATATTATCCAAATTTAAATATTTCAATGTTCATGTTGTATTTGCATATTTTTAATTTAAATTAGAAAGCAATTTTATTGTTATGGGCAAATTTATTTGAAAATAAAACTAAAAAATTCAACCATGCTGGCAATAACCTTTTCAATATCTCTTTTTTTTTTTTTGGTCAAGTAGCCTCGTGGTTAGAGCTCACACAATTTAATTGTGGAGAAGTGGAGTGTCCGGGGTTCGAACCCCGGCTCCTGCATATAATATGCAATATCCCTACCAACTGAGCTAAGCTCACGGGGATCCTTTTCAATATCTCTTTATATCATAGTATTCGTATTTATTATTTTTTTTATTAAAATAAATAACCTATGATCATACTAGTATTAATGTGTCATCGTGAGCTTAACTCAGTTGGTAGGAACAATTCATAATATATGCAAGGTCCGGGATTCAAACTCCGGCCACCATAAAAAAATAATAGCATTAATGTACATTATTCCATCCGAATTTTGCAGTTATTGCATTAATGTACATTATTCCATCAGAATTTTGCAGTTAAACATGTTGAGCGAAAAAAACAAAATATTAAAATGAGTAACCCCGTAAAAGTCATTTTGTTGCACCTTTTCCTACCTCTTTTTCCGTAAAAAAGAAAATAGAACTCTATAACCAGTAAAAACGAGAAATGTTAGGAACACGTAGATAGTTAACGTCAAAATAAAAAAGTAGAGCATTTTTTTTTTGTACAAAACAATAGTCATGGTCTTGTCAGCCTGTCAAAATTAAAATAAATGAAAGATAAAAAAATGAAAAATCAACTGATTATATTGCAAATAAAGGTATTTTAGCATATTTATTTGGAGTTCTAATGGAATTTTAAAAAAAATGAAAATTATTCTTTAGACATCTAGCAATTAATCAAAAACATCTCAAAATTTCAAAAATACTCCCGCGCTATTTGTTGTTAAGAAGTGTTCACTATTTATTTAAACCAGTTAATCGAGTAACCGGTCAAAAAGTATCCTTGTTTATGGGCAATATCATGTGGTTCAAATAAGTTCTACTTTTTAGAGTTATTAAACGTATAACCGATGTAACAAATTGTCGTTTCAATTAATGAATTATGAGTTTTTAGAACGGTTAATTAAACGTGTAACCGATCTAAAAAGTCTTTGAAAACAATTTTTAACTACCATTCATCGTCGAACGATTTGAAACTTCTGGTGCAGGTATTTTCGAAAGTTTGAGGTGCTAGTGAGTGTTAGATAATAAAGTTATTGATTTTAAAGTTATTGACTTTAAGCTATTAACGATTAGTTTGAGGTGCTAGTGAGTGTTAATTACTACTAATCATATTTGATTTGGTGTGTGTTTGATTATACACAACATAATACTTTTAATCTTTAAAATGAATCAAAAATTTAATTTTAAATAAGGGCAATTTGAATATTATAATTAAATTTTAAATCAATTTAGGTGTAATTAGATATTTATGGGTGTTATTAGTGTTAAATATTTTTTTTGGGTAAATAGTCATTTTCATCTTAAATTTGTGATTAGTATTCACAGTTTTCATCCCTTTGTTGTAGAACATTTTACACGACGGTTATGATGGTGGTGATGATAACCCTAAGGATCGAGATGCTCCTCTAGGTAATATGGTTTTCTGCATTCTATCCTTACACTATATTACTACATTGACTTCAGTAATGTGTTTCGACCATACTCACATAATTTTCAATTACATGTCAGTTCGTAGTATCAATACTAATTAAACATGTTAAGCTGCAAGTGCAACGAACTCTAAATAGTGTTTAATTAGTTAAATTAATTAATAGCGTGAAAGAGTATAAGAATTATAATAGGCAGCTGCAACAAACTGGTGCTCACTTACCAAAACCTTTTATGTTATTTTACAAAAGTGTTTAATTAGTTAAATTAATTCGTAAAATTATCATGAACCGATATGCAATTACCAATTTGTGGTTCGCAACATGTAAGAGAATTATGTCACTATGGTTTGGAGTCCGAAAATCTCATAATTTTTGCCTTGTTTTGTCGTCCAATCCTTATGCTATGTATGGATGCAGGTGGCCTTGGTCTTGCTAATATGTTGACAATTGATGATGATCTTGCTTCTTCGGTAAGTTTTATGGCTAACCTATTTTTCGGTTCAGTTTTACTTTTTATCATACTAGGTTCCTTCCTTGCACTAAGATTGTGGGTACTCAAAGTTATACGACTTCAGAGCTTGGTACATTAATGTTTGGCTTATTTGATCACCTGGTCCCTTAACTTAATTGATTGTTTTAATTTGGTCCCTTAACTATAATTTGTATCAATTTGGTCCTCTATGTTTTGCTTCATTACTAGTTTTAGTCATTTATGTCAGTTTCTCTCAAAAAAATGTTAACAGAAAGGACTAAAACTAGTAACGGAGTAAAACATAGGAGACCAAATTGGTACATAAGTTAACGTTTTTACGAGAGAAACTAACAGAAATGATTAAAGCTAGTAACAAAGCAAAATATAGGGGACCAAATTGGTACAAACTATAGTTTGGGGACCAAATTGAGACAATCAATTAAGTTAAGGGACCGGGTGATTGAATAAGCCTTGATGTTTTTTCTTGGAAGATTATACTTACTTAAATGAGTATGCTTTATTACAGAAGGCAGCTGGCAGTATCAACACTGAGAAAATTCTGAGAAAGTTCAAATTGTTAGCAGTACAGATACAAAATAAAGAAAGAGAGATAACAAAAACGATGGCTAAGGTTTCATTAGAATAACAATTGTCTAATATTACAAATTGACATGTATTTTGAAACGAATGGAGTAATTTTTTTAGCATATTATAAAAGAAATACTAGTTACAAACAAAAGAATAAAAAATAGGGGGAAAAACGAACTAAAATTCAATTTTTTAGAGTCTAGATATATATCCATTTTAATAAGTGAACCCTAGCATAAATCTCATTAATAATAAACTTAAATTTTAAGGACGCGTTTGTTTCACGGACACAAAAGTTATTCTTAGGAACAACATATCTAGAAGTATTTGTCTCCATCTCTTGATATCTAAAGTAAGGATTTCATGTGCACCTTTTGATTTAGGTTTTCTTTCTTTTCTAAGCATGCAATACATAAATCTTCAATAATGAATACATATATTTTTCTTCTAATATATATGTTTACGATCATGAAAGACTACGATATGAATTATCTTTATGAAAAACATGTGAGCTAAGAGAAGAGATTATTTGAACTTTGAAGCATTAGCCTACAAGAAGGATGCTTATAATTTGAACTTTGAAGCATTACAAAATGGATGCCTATAATATTATGTTCCTTATCATTCACGGTTTTTTTATTTTTGATGATTAGTGTAGCACTACTCATTATACACATGCTTCATTCTCTTCTCTTCTCTTTTCTTTGTGATATTTTCTCTTATAGGTTTTAGAGAATAATATTTTGGAAAAAGTTTATTTAAAACCCTTTTTTTAGATCGAAAATCAATTTTTTTTAACCGAACTCATCCAACCTCCCACTACATAAGTAATCTCAAAGTGTCATTATAAGTGCTACTTTTAAATTTTGATTCATCTTAGTCATTCCATCCATATATAACTTTCACCGATCTTTAAATTCTCATAGACTTTTCTTTAGAAGAAAAAAAAAATTATAAATTAATATAAACTTCTTAATCGTAACATAATATGTTTTTAACTTCTTATTTTTATTTAAAATTTGATTCCATTTAAAAAAAATTCTAAATAATGGCTTCCAATATTTGGAAAATGGGCCCGTTTGGTTTGGTCTGAGCTTATGAAAAATAACTTATGTAAATAAATAAGCTTTTATTTTAATTTATATGCTCTCACCAACGTATCTTCATAAACTGTTTTTTCATAAACTATCTTAAAAACTTACATACATAAAAATTTATTTATTTGCATAAACCGTTTTATATAAGCTTTAAAATAAGCTAATCCAAACTGCACATGGTTATATAAACAATGCTTCCAATATTTGGAACATGGTTATAGAGCTGAAGGACTCTACTTATTGTTGTTCTTAATGATACATACATTTTTATATTCCTCTTCGATTTAAAAATGTCTAGCTAGCCGAAACTCCTAATCACTACGTCCAAAAAAAAATCAATAAACTTCTAATTAGTTTTCCTAATAAACCATGTCACTTTTAGTTGTATTTCACTAACCCCGTTCCACTAAACCACACCACTAATATTGACTCGGTTACTTTACATGATGAACTCACTAAAATAAAATAAAAAAACTCTTTGAAATACTCAAGCACCTATTCTCTTTAAGGTCTAAATTGAAAGCGCAACCAATATTATTCACACATATATTCAAAACAATATATTTAAAGTACACAGATTATTAAGAATAATTCTATAAATATTGTATTTGTGTCGCACGGGTAGACGTCTAGTAAATAACGAATTGTCGAACTCAACATCATACTTAATAATAGCAAAATAAGTAAAATCGTAAGCATAAAACAAATCTTAAAATAAGGATAATACAAGTCTAAAAAAATAAAAGAAAAACGAGTTAAGCGAGAGGACCTGCCCCGCCTCGTGTCCGCCCCTTTTTTCATCGAGTTAAGCAGGCGAGTCAACTATATGAAACAAGTCTGCTAAAAATAACAGGCTAAACAGGATATCCCGACGTGTTGGACCCGTTTTGCCAACCCTACGTATCGGATACCAGTACGTCATCCTTTTTAGCGCTATAGCGCTTCTTCAGATAGGAAACATAACCAGATAAAATACTTGGAATTTCATTGACCATAATGTCAGCAGATTTGTGATCACCTGTGGCCAAAAGTACTTGATACATACTACAACCATAAAGTAAAATCATAAGGAGAAGGAAAATATTATAATAAAGGGAAAAAATAGTATGAAGGTTAGAAGCCCACCTCAAGTAGCTAAATGCACTATAAGAACATTCAGCAAATGCATATTCTCTCCAAACCAAATTAGCATAATTCAAATCTTCTGATAGGGCGCAAAGTTTTAGGAGCACACACATTTGTGAAGGAACAAGATCAAGCTCTTTTTTTTATTAGATTCAGCAAGTCCAATCCAAATTGCAAATATGTGGTGGACCCACTTTCCAAAATTGGAAAATACGCCTATACATACATGAGACCAATATGTCATGCTTCATACACGCAGAAATATTAAATCAAAATTTAATTCTTATAATCGTGAATCCTTATTCAAGTCATAAGGAAACAAAAACTTACTTCATTAATATTAAAAACCAGTTTCTTTCTTCCGAAATATAAAGGATCACTTCTCTCGGGTGCATCATTTTTGTAATAATCCATGAGTTGTTTAAACAGTTCAATGGTAGAACTGTGAAATATACAATGAACATAAACAAATGGCAGAATAAAATCATAATTTAATGTTGGGAAAAAAGAACCGTCATACCTTAAATTTTTGTTTTGAACTGAGTACCGGATAGCCCACCTGCAACCGTGAACCCAATCTTGACCACTCAACTCCTTGAGTAGGAGAAGCACCCTCTCCAACTCGCCATGTAAATTCCATAACACATCCTTGTTATCCCAAGAATGTACAATGATTGATGAGTTTTAAGGTTGAAAGTGGAAAGTATATAAATTAATAATTAATAATAATCTAAAACCCTACCATGAGACTTACAACATGCTATGACCTTTACAAGGTCACTCCAAAAGAGAAACCGTAGAAAGACAACATATTTACACAAACATACCTGTTCTTCATAATATTCACCGCAAGGTACATATGCATGAATCAGGGCTACAAAAACTTCTTTTGTCAAGTGGATTCCAGATTGTTCCATCTCTTCATAATACTACAAGTAAATATTCTAATTAGCAACTCGATTATTGAAAAATCAAATATTAATCTCAATACTTGATTTAAAACTAACGACCAAGTCGTTGAAAATATGTGAATATATGGATTTTTTTTTTGGAAAGGAAATTACATATACAAGAAAAGGATAACAAATGTACAAAGAGAATAAGCACACCAAAGGTGGCCCAAGGAAAAAACCCCAACAATAACATAAAAAGAACATCTGCAACACTACTAGGGGAACTAAAAAACCAACACCATCACAAAAACAACAACACAAGAAATCTCCATCCCTCATGGTGCCCAAAACAAATGAAGAATGGACCAAGCCAACCCCACCAGAGAGATAAGACACATGAAATCAGAAGTCGAACCAAAAACCCCGTTCAAAGGCCCCCACAAACTTGAATATATGAAATTATTAAACTCAACTTACTTTCTTAATCTCTTCTTTTGTTTCACAATTTTCAATCAAATAGCTGAAAGTGTATGAATCGAGCTTTATGTTGGCATCTCGCATTTGTTTGAGAACCCTCAACCCACCAATTTTGTTTTTCTACAATATCGATAAAAGTGAGAATATGAAAGAACTATTTTAAATAGATTTCATACACTCATTTAAATATATTTTTTAATGAATGAAATCATTAAGAGAGAGAAGCTTTCATAGTTGAAAATCTGAGTGAGAGCACAATCCAACAATGATACCTCGAAAAAATATCCTGCCATAATGGCATTATACATGGTTGTTTTGTATTTGAAATACTTTTTCTGCAATTCATTAACCATCTTGTACGCACATTCAAACTGCATAATGAAAGTAAATACATTATCAGGGTTAGTAAAAAGCTTTCTTTCAAAAGATATTATTGTTGAAAACAAGCATACATTAAGAAATAAAAAAATAAAAATAAAAAGGTAAAACTTACATCTTTCATCACTACACAACAGTGTACCAAAAGCCAGCAAATCTTTCCATTTAACTCGAAATGGTGGGGATGGCGACTTATGATGGAATAGATTTCAAAAACCTTGATTTTCAATATAGCAAAAGGAATAGAAAATGAACAAACAGATTTTAGTAAAACAAGACAAACAAGGAACAATGCTTCAATTAAGGGGAAAAAAGGAATCATAAATTTCATTATGTAATTGTAAAAGTTTAAGGGTGAGCCTTGGAGAAACGGTAAAGCTGTTGTCACATGACTGAAAGAAAGGTCAAGAGTTCAAGTCCTTCAAACTCATTAACCTCTAAATATTTCCTAACAGTTTCTCTTAATAGTTTTTCTAGGTCTTCCTCTACCTCAACAGGGAAGCTGCTTTAAGTAAGATATATAGTACCCGAAAATGTTGATCAGTTTCCGAACAAGTCTCTAATAAAGATTGCATTACATGACTAGAGAGCGTAAAGCCTTCTTCAGACATTTTATCAACAAAATCAATAGCTACATCCACCTGCATAAGTGAAAAAGAAAAAATGAAATGCAGTTTTGAAAAATGATGGTAACAGAAAATAGAATGAAGAGAGAATTCGATATGAAGGGAGCAAACGTCCTGTTATCGTTTTCCTTCTCATGGATAACCGTAATATGAGAATGAATAAAGGAGAAAATTACACCTTATCCGCGGCGGCACTGCAATAAAATACTAGCTTTTCATACATAGAGGAAGCAGGCAAAATATCACCATGCAAATTCTCCATCTTTGTTATGATATGATCAACCTTGGAATTAGCAACATACCATCTAATGTCTATCTTTTTCAACGCATCCGAAATCTGTGTCTTGCGGTCACTAAGTTGTTTCCTCCTCTCAATTGTTTCCTCTTGTCTCGTTGAAGCGTAGTCAAGAAGCTTAAGCTTCTTCTCAACAGGAGGAGCTACATTTGAATTGAGTACAACAGTAAATTTCACAAACAGTCGGTGTTCATTATAATATAGAAGAAAACTAAGATACGCATTAGTTTTAGATACCTGTGGAAGAAGCATCATGGAGTTTGCGGGAGGAGAGAATCAGGTTCCATGAAGATGATGTTCTGCGAAAGTTTTGTATATCTGAACCGAAATAATAGCTAAGAACCCGTAGTTTTTTTAGGCAAAAGGCGAGCATCTTTGACCTGCACACTCCAGCAAAATAAATTTAGCGAACAATCTATTGTTTTATCGCTTTTTACCTAGGATCATTACTAGCAAAAAAATGGATTTTTATTGCGCTTAGCTTAGCTGTATATCTATTTTATTATATCCGATTATAATTTTTTTTTTTTTTTGCATGTATCTGTTAGCAAATATTTGTAAAAGGGTACTCCCTCCGTCCCTTAATAAGTGACCTAGTTGACTCAATTACGCATACCAATGCGTAATTTTGAGTTTAAATATCTTGAATAATATATTGGAAAAAATTATGAAAATTTGATATTTTGAAAATACTCATCGAGACGAATCTAACGACATCTTATATGATGTTATTTATCTTTGTATATTAGTTGAAAAATACGGTCAAAGTCAGTTAGGTCAAAATTAAAAAAATTCCAAATGGGTCACTTATTAAGGGACGGAGGGAGTATCATTTAATATGGTCAAAAGGGTTGACCCGACGAGATGGACTTGACCTTGCATGTTATATCGAAGTTATGTTCCTTGGAAGAGAATCGAAGATGCGCGTCTTTGTTCGATGGACGAGGGGATCTCGAAAGCAGTTATTTCTCCGGATAAGGTCAAGTGTTCTAACGGCTATATTCGATATTTAGATTGTATGGCTAGGATTAGGTAGTTTTTTCTACAGTTATAGTTTTTAAACTAGGTAGTTAGTATCCTATCTGTATAAATAGTAGTTTTTCTTAGGAAAAACGGGTCACAATTCAATCATACTAAAAACTTACGCTCAAATTGTCTGTATGGAAGCGACTAACGAGTCACAAGTTGCAATGTATGAATATGTGCACCAACTTACATTCAATCAATGCAATTTCAATACATTTCTTTAAATGTTTTTGCAATTTACTTGTTTATTTTGAGTAATTTGTTTACTTTCATTCGCATCGTACTTCGATTGGATTCAACTGGGTTGGATTCGATTCCTTTTTTATTTATTCTTGTTTTATCAAAGTTCTTCAAGAACAAACATTACAACTTTCGAAAGATAAACAAAGCACAATATGCTCTTAAGATTTACTGGTTTACCAAATTTCAGTGTAAACAGTATCACAATTAAATAGTTGTGACAGACTCTGGTCTTGATTCTGCATACCATTGTTGTTTCTCACCATCATGCAACACAATTTCACAAAAAAACGAAGAGATTCAAAGATGAATCTACTCAAAGAAAAATAGAGTATGCAAATCGAAACGATAACGAATCGATGAATCTAGAATAACAACGAAGATCAACAAGATCAATGTTCAATCTTTACAATGCGGAAGCAAAGTATGACGAACCTGCTCTGATACCATCTAAGAATAGAAAAGCCATGAATAAGCTGAAACTAGGAAAAGTGATTATATATCATTCATTATTCTGGAATCTGTTACATATATAGAGAAGCTTTTATAGAAGGTTAGAGAGTAACTAACATCTAACCAACTAGATGTAAGCTAAATGAAATGTAAATGCAATCTGAAATTACAAATGTAAATGTAACTTGTGCTTTAAGTAATGTCTTCAGTTTCTTTTGTATTTGCTTGCTTCTGTAATAAACAATACACTGAGTAATACAAAATGCTACAGGCTGACACATGCCACTCTCCAAGTAGAAAATGCCATGTTACATAATTTATTTAGCTCTCTAATCTGTTAAATACTGCATATCACATGTATTGTATTATTTTCCTGCTTAGGTTTCAAGGAAGTGTGTACCCTGTAAAGAAGGAAAAAAAACAAGGTTAAAGTGTAAATATGTTTCCTATTTTAGTTTTACAAATTCTCAATTCTAGTCTACCAAAAATATGAATCAATGAAAGGTTAAAGTGTTTTCAGAACTAAGGTAAATTTGCAATGTCGACGCTGCAAGTTGCAACTATCGGCTTTACTTTGACCTTGCGTCTTACTATTTCAAGTGTGCACTAAAAAATGTACGAAGTGTCTCTTTGGAACTACGATGAGTTCGCCATTTTCACATTCCAAGGCTGCTCACGGCACAAGTTACAACTAGTAGTAGCTAAGCTTCATATTGAACGCACATTAAGGAATGTGTAAACGCGTAATCAAACACACTAAATATAATATGATTATTAAATATTATTTAAGTTCAACAAGCTATTAATGATTAATTGTTACTTACTTCCGCATTTCTTTCCAGCAGGTCGGTTCCTAATGTTGCATCTCTTAGGAACAGTGATAGCAATAGCAGGATTAATCTTAGCTTGTTTTGCAAGAGGTGACAAAAGAACTGAACAAAGACATCTTGGAGAAGTTCTAAGCAAAGCACCAACTCTAGCACAACAAACTGGTGGAACTTTTGCCCTAACATTACGTACAGCACCCAAACATGGACTTAGACTAGCAGCTGCTGACCCAATTGGTGTCCTTCCACATTCTCCACCTGCTTCACTTTCCAAAATGAACACACTTGATGCCAACAGAAACATCACTACTGTTGCAAGGAAAGTTCTAACCTTGAACTCCATCACTATTGGTTTTGAAAATCTCATAATATATGTGTTTGAATCACTGACTAGTTTGTATATGGCACATTGAATTAGAAGGAGCAAGTTCCATAGTTATATAGTAGTAGTAAAGTGAAAAAGGGGCATGACTCATGAATATGATATTAGCCCTAGTGGGGTGGTTGTGACATTATGATATTCAATCTACAATGATAATGTTTATGGTAGAAGGTTCACAAAGAGTATCCCTTGAGTAGCCTTTGATAGGCATGTTCCTTGGATAGAACAAAATGTGTATACCTTAGTGTGCCAGTATCAAAAATATGGATACAACATTTCAATAACTTAAGTACTTGCTGAATAAGTCTCTATTAGATAGATAAGTGTTTTTGTTGTATATGTAACATTTGACATTTCGTATTAAAGATTATTTTTGAACATAATAGTTATTTACATTTGTGTGTTAAATTCAGATAAACTATAAATAGTCTCATGTTCAAGTAGTTGAGTTGAAACCCCGGAACGAGTTTAAGAAGGAGCTTTATATTTTCATGCACCATCTATATTAAAATATGTATGACTTTAGAAGTGGTTATGATAAAAGTCAAACGTTTATAATGATTTAACGGTTATAATTGATTTAGAATGTAATTTTTTTACGATGAATGTGTATATAAATAAATTTGAGAAATAAATTTGAGAAGAGAAGTTTATAAATAAACTCTTTCTCACAGTTTTAGGAGAGAGACCTTATGCTTTCTTCTTCAGGTTGAAGCATATCTTATTCTATCGACATAGCAAAGAAGTAGGTGAGCTGAAAAATATAGTGTGAACATAGAAAAAGTTGGGCAGACAAAATTTTGATGCACTTAGACTACCTCATAATTTGTTCCACTAAGCATGCTTGAGCTATAAGACTAGTACACGTGTGGTTTTGCATTGCACAAAGTTTGCTTAATTTTTTTTGAATAATGATACATGTACCACCCCATGTGGCAATACACCCTTTACACCCACACAAAATTCTGACACGTGGCAACTTGGACCCCGCACAAATAGAAGATAAAGTGTGGTTGTGAGATGAACTTATCAAAATATCCCTAATACATGGGGTGTACAATGGGGTGTAGAAATAAAGGGTGTTCATGTAACATTTTCCATTTTTTTTTTCTTTTTTAATGGTTGCACATGAAGTATATAACAATACTTTCAAGTTTTTACAGTAACGGGCAAGGCTTAACTCAATTGACAATATTGATATTGTTAAATAGGTTGATCGTGTTCATCGAATTCGAATATTTGCCCCTCATTTTTTTTTTTATATATTTGATGTGTAATTTGAAACACATGTTCTCCCAAAATTCATTGCATCAAGACATAAACAAAGTTTGTTAATTTAGAAGTGATGATTGGTTCAATTTAGAAGTTTTAATCTAATTTAAGATCAGTGTCATATTCTCACATTTTACGATCTCGACTCCCCATACCAATCCTAAGGAAAATCTCTGTTTTGACTTGCAGCAGTGTAGCACATAACTGAGACTTGCTTTGGCTAGTATGTTTGAATCTTTGATTAAAATGCATCTGTTATAGATTTCAGTTTTCAGCAATTCTTACAAATCTTTTGACAACTTACAACTTTCTTTTCTATGCTAACTTTGTAGGTAGTTGTGAATGAGTCATTTGCTTATAAAGCAATTCTTACAAAAATCCCTCTGCAAAGTGAGGATTTAAGTAAGATTGCCCTTATATTAGAAGATATAGTAGCAGGCATGTTGACATCCAGTGCAACAGTTTTATTGAAATATGATCTTCCGTACTGTTATTTATCCCGCATAGGAAGCTCCTTTGTTGAATTGACTATGGGATACAACTTGAGGAACACGGTACGCTTCTCATAACAACATCATATGTTGAGTCTTACACTAGATGACTTAACTCATTATTCTTACTATTTTCTTTCAGACCATGGCTGAGATCTGCACTGCAAGCAGAAGAGATAATCAAGAAGCATGGTGTTGCTCTTGGCAAGAAATGACACTAGGCTAAAAAACCACCAATCAGTAATGTTACAACCCAATATCAACTGGGGTAATTGAGATAAATTAGTTTAATGTCACAATTTATCTGAGGTTTATATTTCATATCTTTTGGTTTTTGAAGAGTTGTGGATGCAACTATTGTCCTTAAGATTTTGAGGTCAAACAGGGAATATGCTGCACATTTCATGGCAGTCATTCCAGTTCTGGACATGAATCATAATGTTTGATTTAATATTTAATTTTTTAGGTTCTTAGAATAATTCAGTTTATAGTTGTTCCTAGAATTATGAAAAATATTTATGCTTAGATATAGATATGAGGTGTGAAACTAGCCTGAGGAGCTTGGCTTCTTCATATTAAAATAGTTTTAATTGGATTTTTAAGGGACCAGATATTGATTTTTGTGAATAATATTTTTTTTAAGAAGCTTTTGTCAATGAAATTGTAAGAAACGTTGAATTCGAAAAGACAGAGTAATGAAAAATATATATTTAAGCAATCATGACTTGAAAATCAAGGCTACAGTAGTTTTATATGTGTATTAGTAATGTAAGTTCTTTTACTCTTTTATTGCTACTACTATACAGTAGTTTTACATGTGTATTAGAAATTTAAGCAATAAAAAAATAGTGAGTTTTTTATTTTATTTTTTTTATCTTCAAATAGTGAGTGGAAGCAAAACTCATTTAACAAAAGTAGATACCATTGTGTAGAAGTAAATGGATAATAAGAAACTAAATAAATAACAATAATTCATTAATATATAATTTACTTATTTTTGTTGACAAGATATAATGTACTTTTTAATAAGTATTTTTATTCAAATTTGTTATTAAAGTTTTTTTATTTTATATAATTTCTTAAATTTTTAAGTGAAGTTTAATAATAATGTGAAATATATATATATATATATATATATATATAGAGACCATATCTAGTGAGAATGAGTTAATTATGTGAGAATGGTGAGAACACTTATCAACCTTTAGATCAAAAATTAATGGTCTAAATTAAAAACTTCACATGTGTCTCATCCTATTCTATCAATTCTCATTAACTCATTTCTTTGTTCATTTTCCCACCACCATTCAACAATGCCACTTTCATCTGTACACCCACGGCCATCATGTTGACATCATTCTTCACCACCATTAACATAAACAATGAGATCCAAATCTTTTAATTGAGCATAAACCTGAAATAATGCTTCTTTGCCTTCATCTTTTTTATTGTAAATATGTTCAATTGACAATAAACCAGAAACACGGTCACACTGTCCTTATCATATAGCAGAATTTGTACCGGGGAGTAATTGATTGTTTGTTCCTTTTTCAATCCAAAATTGGCATAAAATTTTAATTAATTTGGTGAAAGAAAAGCTAAAGCAATTTTAAGGGGCCAATTTAAAATACAGATTTGGTGAGTTACACTAAGTGGGTGAAATTGATCAGTGGTTTCTTTTTCTTTTATGGGTTTCCGACAGCCAAGATGTGCAGGAAGGTGGCGGCGGCGGGTTTCCGACCGCGAACCGATGGTTGAAGGTGGTGATGGCAGGCTTCGCGCCGGGGAGGTTGGGGTCGTCGGAGAAGTTCATTGATGGTGTGGGGAAGAAGAAATAACTGCTTTAGAAGGAAGAAGACTTGATGTAAATGGTGAAAGGCTGAATGAAAGGAATCAATGGTGGAAGGTGGCGCCGGTGAGGGAAGATGAAGTTGCTGCCGTGAGAGATGGCCACCGGAGGAGAGTTGGTCGCCGGAGAGAGATGGCCGAGAAAGAGAAGACGAACAGTAAAGGAATTTGGTGAGAGAAAGTAGAATGAGAATGAAAATGGCACATGATAATGGTACATTAAGTGAGGTTTAATCTCAATCATTAATTTTTAATCTAATGGATCATATTCATTCTCATCATTTTCATATAACAAAGTCATTCTCATATGATATGTCATCTATATATATATATATATATATATATATATATATATATATATATATATAATATTTTTGCTTATTATAAAAATCCTACATTTATCTATTACCAATCGAACCCCGACTGAACCCCAATTCAACGTTTGAACCTTGAATTCGTAACTACGGGTTCAATGCCCAATCAGATTTTAATTACCTTGCTCTTTATAGAGCAATTTTCCCCAAATTAATTTATAATTTTATCAGTTCAATGTCGGTCATATTATAATTACCTTGAACCCGTAATTACCTTGAACCCGTCGCTTTTTTTATTTATAAATTTATCATTATTTAACTAATTAAATACTTGAATTTAATCTTAATTTCAAATTTGATCTAACCCTAATTCAAATTTTAAATCAATTTTTTTTTACAAATTTTAAATCAAATCAAATCTAAACAACTTCAAATATTTTGAATTTAAATATAATAATTAAAATAAAAAATACAAAATCAGAGTTTCATTAGAAACTTCAAGCTAAGTTTTTGACATAAATGGATTGGTCACATATTCCCACAACTCTTTACTAGATCATGTGGAATCAAATATCACCATAATATAATTGATCAACAAAATAAAAAATCACCATTACAATATGTTGGGACATTTTTA
Source organism: Medicago truncatula (assembly GCF_003473485.1). Classification (NCBI taxonomy): domain Eukaryota; kingdom Viridiplantae; phylum Streptophyta; class Magnoliopsida; order Fabales; family Fabaceae; genus Medicago; species Medicago truncatula. The sequence goes on along the minus strand of NC_053049.1, from coordinate 32,160,988 downwards.
ACAAATGGAAGCAAGGTTGAACAGATTGAAATCAAAATACAGATGATAAGTGTTACAGTCTTACAGAAGAATCCTAAACCTAAGTTGTTACAACTTTTCATTCACTATACCTAACGACTATGTTCCTATTGGTGTTTCCAGAAATAACAGTAGTGTGAAATGTTGAATCCTCAAATACTAATGGAGAGTCTTCTAAACCTACCAAGTTGATAAGTAATCTAGCAAGCCACAACAATAATGGTTATGTACAAAACAAAAATGAATAAAATCAACTACGTTTGTTGGCTAGAAAGGACTGACTGTATGAGCCAATTTTAACATGAATTCTGGTACAAGCCGTTTCCTTGGAGGAGCTGTTGCATCTCTAGAAAGGGCCTCGGCATCGCCAGCATGAATATATGCTACTAAATCATCAAACATGTCATCATCTCCACCCCTCATAGGATCCTGAAAGGCATAGGCATTTGAAATATATGGTTACTAATGTTGATCATCCATGAGAAGTTTTTTCCCAGAAAAATTATCAAACACCACCCTTAAAGAGAAACATTATCTGTATGCTACATTAACTAACAAATTTTTGACAGCAGTGAAAATGCGAAAAATAAGATAGTTCAGAGAGGTAATGTGAGTGATACAGTTAGATAATACATTTGATCTTCATACACTGATTGAGTAAATCGATCAAGCCTTTGATTTTAAGTAATAAAGATCAAGCTCATGTGAGTTCAGATGGGAAATGCAAAGTGGTGAATTACCTGTAGAAACACATCTGTATGAGTCTTCCCTTCATATAAAATTGATTCTGCTTTAACTCCAAATCTTTTAAGAGTGTCAGCAAATGATACACTGCAGAAAACAAAATATTAATCATAGTCCAAAATCTGAAGAAAAATAAATAATTTTTTTTAAATAAAATGCTTCAATTTAGAAAAAGAAGCAAAATAATTGTACTTCAAATCACAGTTCAAATTCACCACACAAATTGAATACCCTGTCTTAAAGTTGTATGTACACTTACTGACTCCCAAATTTAAAGGGTTAAGTAGTCTTAAAGCGCACACATTTAAAAGAAAAATTTGCACAGAACTAATTTGAACCTATCTCAAAAAACACACAGGTTCAACAGTTTGTTCCCAAAATTAGCACACAAGTTGAATTTGTACTTGAATCCTTCTTGTATTCAATTAGGTTGGTAACTTCTTGTGAAGTATTTCAACGATAACATGAAGCTTTGCATTGCTTAAAACAATTAACACTCCCTATGTATATCTCAGCAAAACATATTGCCACGCACACCTGATATCAAACAGACACGTTGACACTACTAATGTCAAAAACATAGGACACCGACACTCAAAAACTAAGTGGAGTCGGCTACATGGATCAAATTACACCATAATGTTCTATCATAAACAAAATTTTGGTCCGACTCATTTATCTCCAAGTCTTTCCTATTAGTTTCTCTTTTAGTTTTTCTAGGTCTTCCTCTACCTCTAGTGATATGACTATCCTCCATCTAATCTACTCTCCTTACTACAGAATCCAATGGTCTTTTCTCTATATGCCCAAACCACCTAAGCCAACTTTCCTCCATCTTTTCTACTATAGGTGCTACCCCAACTCTCTAACATTTTCATTTCTAATCCTATCTCATCTAGTCTGAGTTGCAACATCCAACATTGACAGTATTACACATTTATTATAATTAAATTAGAGTTATAGGTGTGTCTGAGATATGTCTAAGGAGTCCAAGGTGTATCGTAGCAAAGAAAAAAAGTTTTTTTAGATACTTGTCTGAGTTGTCAAAGTTGTTAAATATGTTACAGGTGTTGGACACAGAGACGTACGTAATCTCAGAGGTGTCTGTGCTTCATCAAAATTTAAAAACATGACACATTAATTGAACAATCTATAAAAACTGATTTTTTTCTACTGTCAGTACATAATTTGAAAACCTCATGAAAGAGGCTCGAACCTTTGATCTGACGGAATAGAATAATCTCCGGTGCCATGAAAAAGAACTATAGGAGGTAGTAGAGAAACAGCATTTCCAAAGTTTGGATCTTGAACCATTACTTCAGGAGAAAACCGCCGCAGTGATTCCTCCCCTTCCATTATGCTGTAATAGATAGAATCTGTCATTTTAAAGTTTAACACAGCAAAAGAAGCAGAAAATCATATATTAACTAAACATTAACTCACTTTAAGATAGATTTAGAGTGTACCTTAAAAAGAGGGAACGATAAAGGCCTCTACTATGGAAGTGGTCTACTAGGTTAAACAAATTATACCTGATTTGAGGTAAGCAGAAAAAAAAACAAGTAAATACTTCAATTTAAGTGAGAAATCAATAATCATTATTAAACAAAAACTGGAAGAATCTGTAGTTATTCCATATCTTTTTTATACATTTAAGATTAAGACCATCATGCAATGATGGACTTAAGGCATGCAAAGATGGACTTAGAGCCTGTTTGGATTGACTTATTTGAGCTTCTCTGCTGGCATAAACAGTTGAGACTGTTTGGGAGAACTTATAGAAACAACTTATGGCATGTCCATCTGATTTGAGCTTATTTATTTAAGTTATTTTCAGCTTAATTTCATAAGCTCTATACGATAACTTGAAAACAGCTTATAACTTAGATGACAACATTTTGACTTTATTTTATCTTTTGTTATAGAAATAACTTGTACATAAGCATTTATATGATAAATATTTATGCTATAAGCACTTAACTAAGTCGTTTATCCAAATAGAACGACGAGCATATACTATCGTTGGTTTCATTTACTGTATAAGGACCCCCAATGTGTCACTAAATCAAATGCTTTGTCACATAACACAGTCAAAATTTGCATTTAACACAAAAAAATGATAAGGCTGCATACCCTCCAGATAAACCAAAATAAGCCTTAATCTGGGAAAGACTCCAAGAAGTACTCTCTCCTTCACCAGCCTCTTTGATTGCCTGTTCCACCATTGTACACGCTGCAATATGTGCCCCAGCTGACTGCCCCATTAGGTAAATTCTGCGTACATGAAAAAACATGATAAAGTGATCACCGATGATCAAGAGAATCCATTACCTTTAGAGAAAAGGAAAAAAGAGCACCATGTAATGAGAGGATGATTATATATACCTGTTAGGGTCACCTCCATATTCTGCAATGTTGTTGCATATAAATGAGATACCCTGCGAAGCATCATCTATCATATCACTGATGGTTGCTTGAGGAAAATTTCTGCACACAAAGACATGTTTGATGAGACTGTAATATGAAGAAGCTATATGCAAGTAACACACTCTTTTCACTTTGCTAACAAGCGTGTTTTTGTCTCTAGTATTTTGGAGAGGGAAAATTCTAACAAGCGTGGTTACTTGAGTACACTCTTTTGAAGGGAAAATTCTATCGGACAACTGTAAGACCAGCGATGTTGTATCAATTTCAAATATTTATGCACAAAATGATTTGTTTGATTCATTGAATAATTGTACTCAAGTAACATAGTTTTCCTTGATAATAGACAAGTTAGAAGTGTACTAGCTGCTTGTTCAATTCTATCATACGGTTCAGACATAACTTAGCAAATCTGTTAAACGTATTTTTCTGAATGGTTAGGAGTATGTCAACCAAACCTTCTCTTTATCACTATAAAGCAATATGACATTGTACATGAACTCACATGTGCTGATAGTACTTCTCAACAAAATTGCATTGACAAAAGAAAGAATTGTTATCTACTTAAAATTATAGGAGCTCTACAAGTCCAGTGTCCATTCCGAGTTCGTGATAAGGGGAAGCTGTTAAAACTTAAAAGTAATGCCTATTTTAATAAAGGTTGCCCTCTCGTGTCTTGGTAATGAAAATCGTGTTCAACTTATGACATCTTCCTTTTCTTCTATTATTCAGTGCCTGTAATCTCTGTAGCCTTTGCTCGTGTTCACCACATTGTAATGAGCTTGATCTCAGTGAGATATCAAATGTGTTTCCTAGGTTAAGCTCTTGACAACAAGAGAAATAAATAACAACTACCATTCAAATCATTAATTCATTGTTTCTTTTTTCCACAGATGTCACTTTTCAAGGAAATAAGTCTTATTCATCCTCAATTTCAAGGGGAGTGTACTGGAGTTCTCCTTTGAACCTTAGTCCTCCCTTCTTTTTCCCTAATTTCTTTCACTTGAATATAGTCCTTCATAGTTACGCTTTTTCTTCTCCGTACTTTTGCTTAGAAGCATTAAGCCCAAATTGAGTCATTTGTTCCTGTCTTTAATTAACTCCGTATATTCCTATATTTTTCTCTACATAAATTTAGGGATGTCACAAACTGCAGCCATTGAAGCCACAATCACGATGCAGTTGTGACTGATGATCTCTCAAACTACAATATGGTAGTCAGTGGTCACAATTGGTCGGGTTGTTAAATTACAGCAAATCGGAACCATATATACAAAAGATATGGGTAGAGATTTCATCACACTGAGCAAACACCAATTATTTCCTTTGTAATAAATGACCCTCAAATACACAACTATTTGATGCTCAGGTTTAAGAAAAGTACTAAAGCTTGGCATATCAATATCATGTGAAAATTACCTGAACAAAAGTATATTAACCCCTAAGACTATCCTAATCATATAACCATATTTGATATTTCTAAACAGAAATTTTTGAAACAAAAAGAGCTATCAACGAGTTCTCCTTTTTCTGTGCAACCTAAAAACAGGTGGATCGGGACTAAAGCAGAAATAAAAACAACAGAGAAGAGATAGCACAATGATAATGCGGTTAAAATAGAGCTCGTGAACAGAAGAATAGTAAGCATTTGTGTCCATATCAACTTTAATACTATTAAATTGAATCTATTAGCCAGAGCAAACTACTACTGCAAAAATGGGAAAACAAATTAAAAGATCACCTGTAATCTATGCATGCTACAATGATATCTCTCTCCGAAAGCTGTTGACCTAAAAGAGAACCCCATGCTTTGTAACTGCACAAATACAAATACTTCAAAACTTGTAAGGACTGAAGTGACTTTACATGTGGAGAAAGTGAATGTGTGTGCGTATGTCTCTAGACACACAAACACATGAATCCGTTCAAAAATGAAACTAGTAGCGTATGGTAAATATCAAATTCGACAAGGAAAAAAATATGGACATCACATACCCAATAATCCAGGCTCCACCAGTAATGAAAGCAACAACTGGTTTTGGCCCGTCGCTATTTTTAGGCAAAAACAAGTCAAGCCTGCAAAGGAAATATACTATTAATCAAAATTACAGTACTTATTACTATGAATGCAGAGTTAAAATATAAATAAAGCATACCTATTTCGTGGTTTATCTCCATAAACTATACTTCTGTGTATCTGACTAGAGAAGAAATATTGATATCCAACTACAAAACAGAAGGAAAATACTTATTTCTCCAACAGACCATTGATGTGAGATGCTAATCTTTTCAAATCACAATTTGTAAACATATGATTACTATACATGATAGTTATCCCATAGATCACTGAATTCAAACCTTGAATAAAGCCTGGTAAAAGCAGTAGAGCATAACATCCAAGAGCAAGGAATTGCGTAATCCATTTATAGCCTACCCTGAATAGAAATAAGTGATTAGAAAGCATCCATAATTGGGATATGGGATGATATTCGTGGAAAATAAACAAACAAACATCACAACAATTTTTAACATAACATCAAAATGCAAGAATCCACAACCAATATGAGTCTTAACTGGTGTTCCTCTTTATTGAGAGCAATTTGAAGAAACAACTTATCCATAAGCTCTCATGTGATAAGTGTTAATTGAAGAACTTAATTAAGATGTTAACCCAAACACCCCTTAAACACAAGGCGCATGATTAAACATCCTAACATTGTACTCAATAGTTTTCACGATGTCCGACTTGTCTTCTACCAGTAACCGATATTATATTCCCTAAGAATGGAACAGATACACAATGATGCGTAAATGTTAAAGACACTAGCTGATAGCTTAGATCTTCTTTTCTACTACATAAAGAAAGATGTAGCTCAAATATTTATTTTCTCATAATTCCACAATCTTACTAGTACAATCCAAAACACCTAAGTATAGAAATTGACACAACAAAATCTTCCAAACACACCATCAGTCAGCATTAGAGATAACATATCAACTGAAAAGTAAAATCTCCTCACAACTCAAAAAATGCATAAACATGAGGCTCAAGTTTTCTCTCATATACAAAATGAATAAGTTTGAATCTATTGACATATAGACTCTATGTGGATAAACAACTTAATTAAGCGCCTATCTAATATGTTGTTTTCATTAGCTATCGTGGAGAGCTTATACAAATAAGTTGAAACCAACTTGTGAAAAAGTCATAACTTAAATTGTTTTTATGTGTTCTTTCAAATGGTCTCACAAGTGTTTATGCCAAATGATAAACTCAAATAAGTCGATCCAATTAGATATATAATACATACAGAAAGGCACCCTGGTGGTACATGTTTGAGAGACCTTGGAGTATGCTCCTCTCAAGGTCTCAAGTTTGAATCCTCCAGATGCCAATTTTCATGAACTAGTCGCCTTTAACTGAGGCCCTGTTGGTGGACGGTGTGATTGATCCCTCGGATCAGTCAGTCATCGGATCAAATACCGAGTATTTTTGTTTAAAGAAAGACATAACAACAAATTGAGATCACAAAGATAGATAACAGAATATGTTTCATACCCAAGATATGTCAACATCTTCAATGCAAGACGAGTGACAAGAAAAGTTTCAGAAGCAACATGTCTAACATCACGACCAAAAGAAGATCTCTCAGAACTTCCATTAGAAACACAAGATAATGAATCATCACTAGCAGCACGCCTTCGTCTTTTCTGATAGAAACAAGAAACACCACCACCACCACCACTACCAATTGAGTTGTTGAAGCTTGAAGCCTTTGATAGAAGAGGTTTAACGGACATGATCGCGTTGTTATTGTCTTTGAATGAAGAAGAGATTAAAAGACTAGTTAAAGGGTCATCAATATCTTTAAGCAACATTGTTGAAGCTGAAGAAGAAGAAGAAGAAGAAGAAAAAAGAGGCTTCTTTGGTGGTTGAAAATTGGTTATGGGAAGGATCTGAGATGGCATTTTTTTTTTCTTCTTCTTTCTTATAGTAATAGGAGTATATTATTTTTGTGACAATTGGCAGTATGACAGCGAATGTTGAGATGGGTTGGTCTCAAGTTTGTGTTTTTTTTACGAGGATGTCGGATTCGGAAGAGAAGATGTTGAGTTGCAGAGGAGAGAGAAAGTGGCAAAGATGAAATTATATAATAAAGGTTTTCATTGGTGGGAATGTGGGGCCAGTTGGGTATTGATTGAAGTTATCAAATGACGAGGTGTGTGCTGTGTGGATCATAATTGATTCCAAGCTCCTCATTGATTCTGCGATTTTTGTTGTTGTAAAGTAAAACCGATTCAAGTACTACTGCCCCAATTTCGTCCTTAAATTTTCAAAAATAAGCTAAATTCATCTTTAATTTTTGCAAAATATCTATTTAGTTCTTAAATTTTTAAAATATCAATCAAATCAGTTCCTCTGTTAAGTTAGCCTGTTAACGGAGGTGATGTGTACTATTAACCGCTTACAAGGTTTACCACGTCATATGCCACGCAAGCAGGAACTTATTTGGCCGAAAATGATAAAATTATCAAGGACCAAATTGATTGATTTACAGAAAATCGCAAAATTCTCAACGTATCTTTTTCACCAACGTCTCTTCTCATAAACGGTTCTTTCTTCCCCAAATATATAAATTTGGAACCCTAATGTTATAATTTGTCACCTAGAGTTCAAAATCCGCAAGATTTCTTCCATGAATTGATGACAAAGTTCTTCTCCAATTTAAAAAACTTAAAACCCTAATTTTTTTGATTCAATTCAAAATCCAAAAATCATTAGTTATTATTCAAGCTTTCGTGTTCAGAAATGATGGTGGTGGACGTATGGGAAAAACAGCTACAACAGTCAGTCTTCATCTTCAAGCTCTATGTACAATGGTGATGTGAGAGTGCTTTGTTGGAACAAAATGTGTTTAACATTATCCTTTGAGAGTTTTGATGATAACAAGGTATTAAAAATTGTCAATTGGATATGCTAATATTTGTTCAAGTGTACAGGACCATAGACAAAAAATTGGAATCAATATTAGGTCCTAGAAGAACAAAAGAGAGCAGAGGAATCAACAAAAAGGAAGCTTAAAGCATCTGAAGAGAAGTGCTCTTGAAGACAAAAAGTGCTCCTGAAGTGATGACGTCATCAGAAGCAAGTTCATCAGAAGCATCTCATCATAAGCTGAAGATCACCATAAGTTGTAGTTCATTAGGAGATGCAAGACTTAAAGCTCCAAAGACTGTTTAATGAATTTAATCTCGTCTAAGCATTGCAGAAGACTGAAAGAGTGAAGCAACCACTATTTTGAAAGGATTTGAAAGCATTGTATGCTTGTTCTTTGAAGAGCGTTGACAAAGTACAATTGTACGAAGTGTACAACCACTATCTCCACTACTCAGTTTGTGTCTCTGCTACAAGACAAGGATAACAGCTCTGCCTGCAACAATGTTCCTACATACATGGAATGGATTTGAAATTGATCCTTCAGAGGACAATAACCATATCAGGCAAAAAATCATTGGTGATTGATCAAAGCTTCAAACGACTCTATTTTGATGTGCTGGCAATGTGACAACGTCTCTTTTCTACACCTCTATCTAAAGGAGTGAAGACTCAGAGAATGGCATGACTCAACAACAATTTGAAAGCGCCTAAACTCTGTCAAAATTGTTCTGCATCAAAAGTTCACCTATAATTTCTTATCAAAGTTCATATCTTAGAAGTTCTATAGTTTTAAGAGTATGTATCTGATTTGTATTGTGAACACCACTGATTGTATATCAAGTGTTCAACCTCAAACATTTTTCTTTGTAATTTTGTTTGAATTTGGAAGTCTCTTGCAGTTGTGCTTGAGCATTAGAAGTCTCTTGATTGTGTTAAGGAGCATAGGAAGTCTCTTGTAGTTGTGCTTGAGCATTTGAAGTCTCTTGCTAAGTTTAGCAGTGAGCAGTTGTAATCAGATATTACATTTTAGTGAACTCTCCTTGGAAGTGCAAGGGGGACATGACTGACTTCCGGTTTGTGGAAGGAACCTATATAATTGCTTTGTCTCCTTCTTCTTTCTCTCTCTCGGTTTTATTTGCTGCTATTTAGTTATGGAAATCACTTCAGAAGCAGAACTCTATTTGCTTCTGATCAGTGTTTTCAGCTTATGAACTAATTTTTATTTACAAATTTTAAGTTTAATTCACTTTTAATGAATTATCCAACGCACATTACATTTAGTCAAAATCATTTTTAACCAAAATCAATTTCTATAATCAATTATATCAAAATCAAATTTATACACCGCAAAATCAAACATATGCTAAGATTGAATTTAAAGTGTTTGATTAAATTAAAGATTGAAATAGTTAATAAATATATTTTTTTTTTAAGGAAAGTAGTTAATAAATATGAAATGATATAAAAAAATATATTAAATAAATATTTATATTTTTCAATTAAGATTGTATGGGTAAAATCGAGATAAAATGTGATGAGTTATAAACTACTTGAAATAAATTAGCTTATGAAAAAAAGTTATAAACTTGTGAGAACAATCTATTATCAAACAAGTTTTTTTAATCATACGCTCAAATATGTGTTTTACCAAACAAACTCTAATAAATAAGTGACTACATTTTGGCCTTTTGTGGGATTTATCTCTTGATTAGATCTGAATGGAAGTTATTGTTGCATCTTAGACCCGCTAACCTTCCTTGTTTGCGTGCGAGCGAATTAGATAATAATCTTAAGTGGAAAGTTAAACGTCGCTCAAGTTACGTTAGTTAAAGAAAACTCATATGGGCATAATATTTAGAGAGAGAGGGAGATAGAGAGAGGGGGGTTTGTTACGGATTGAAAACAAAAAACACAATTTTAACAATAATTTAGAGGTTAATTTCTTAGAGGTTTCAGAAAAGGGAAGTGCTTAACTCACGATTAAATTGGCTAGTAGCAACAAAAAAAAAAATTAACACCACAACATCCTGTATTCCGTAAATGCCGGACTTTAAACCAATATAAATACATGCTCATTCTTGATTTTTCAAGAGAAAAAATTCGCACTATATAGCAGTGTTGTTTAAAAAAATCATAAGTTAATTTTGTGAGCGTATAATAGGACAATTAACACTTTGAAAAAAAAATAAAAATCACTTGTTTTAAAAAACTATAATCACAAAAAATGCTTTTCAAAAGAAACTATTCTAAACTATCCTAAACAACATGATCTCTTGTGTGCATATTTTGCTTAAAGTTTCGCATAATAATACATCTATAAATGGTAATATGATCTTTTCACGAATTCACTGATGATTTTTGTAGTCCTTTAAAAGCTGACAGCTCTAAATCTTTCAGTTTAGCTATCTAATCCCCAATAAACAATTCTTATTGAAGAAGAAATGAAAAACTATAAATTAAAAGAATATGAAAAGTGTGGATTAAAATATATAATATTATCATGGGAGAGGGTAATAAGTTTCGAGTTGACATGTATATTTGTATGGAAGAATTCACACTTTGGACATCGTGGATAATTGAGGTATCAATTTTGCTTATTTTGAGGGTTTGTTTGGATCGAGAGTTTAGGAGAAGAAGAGATGAAAATATTTGTTTTTCTTTATTAAATTACGGACTATTTAACATGTTTTTTTTTTTAAATGACTTAAGTGTGATTGAAGTATCATATGATCGTTTATCATGTTAATATGTTAACTTTTTTAAAAATATTTCCTAGTATCAGTATGTTATAAATGAAAAGTAAACTCTCTCGTCTCTTTTCCTCCTAAACTTTTCATCCAAACACACAAATGGAAAAATTGCCGCATCAGTTGGAGTGTGGGGCATGGAGAGGACGTGTGTGGAATTGAAATTGCAGCATCATGGTCTTAATGTATCGGTACATGTGTTAAGAATACATTAGGTCGCCACGTACTACTTCCTTCACACTGAAGTTATTAGGACCAAAAAAAAAAAATAGAGGTTGTTAATAGTTGTCAGTAGAGTTGTTTTGGTTGGGATCATGAATGAAAGAGTTCCATGTTTTGCTGAGAGTGACACACACATGCACGCACGGAATCACAAACTTTGTTGGCAATCTCGATTGAGCAGTGTTTTTAAGGCCTCATCAATTATTTTGTAATATTTTACTTCCTCCGGTCCTTATTATAAGAAACAATTAACTTTTTTGGTTCATTGTATAAGTGATGTATCTAGTCTATATTTATAATAAGATACATTAATTATTCTATGAACCTAAAAAGTCAGTTTTTTCTTATAATAAGGACTAGAGGGAGTATAAATTGAAAGTTTTAAATCATATTTAGTTATGTTATGATTGTTTTTTTTTTTTTTTGTTATTTATTGTGTTTTTGTTGTGAAAGTGCGGGTAATGAACATAGATACAAAGATTTAGGTGCCCAAAAAGTAGTACGGAGACGAATATCAAATTTATTGTCCACGAAAATATAAACTTAGATACAAACTTATTTTATAAACGTGAGTATGAAGATGAATACTATAATATCTTATTCCTACTTAAGAATACTCGATGTCATCTCTAATCTCAATAATAAGAGGTAGATGATTAATCTTGCTTTTGATGCTTCCATGCTTCTCTCCTAAGTCCTAATCAAACAAACAAATGAACAGAGTCTTGAGATCGTAGTATAGTATATAGGGTAAAACAAAAATATTAATAAGTGCAACATATATTATAAGCATGTGTTTGGTTTTGCGGTGGATCCCTCTAGCTTGGGTTTAAAGTCATCAAACTCATGTTGGTGATGTTTGGTTGTCCACATTGTTTCACGTTGCAGTCGTGTGTCTAACTTTAATTTTTTTAGAGGAATCGTTCCTATTGCTACAAGTGACGTCACTCACTTTTTCCTTATTTTGCCCCGTAACGTTGTTGCCTTTCCTTCTCACTTGCCTTCATCAAACATATCATCTTTTCCATCCCTCAATGGATCATGTATTCCTGTTTCATTTTCATTGCAATTAAAATAATAAACATTAATTAATAATACATTTTCCACTCAACAAAAATTAAATAATATATTTTATGATATTTTATAAAATGCATTTTTGGATTACATGTGCGTATTTTTAGAAATTTGAAAAATGCCAAAAATCTATTTATGGTGTTTTCAAAGATGAACTTTTTTCAAAATCGATCATGCCTTTAACATTAAGTAACATGTCATGTTCACCTAACTTCACATTGAAAAGATGATATCATAAGCAAGCACAAAGATCCACGTTAGAGGTATTGCGGGCAATTGGCACCACACCAAATTTTTATTTGAGTATTACTTTTTAAAATATTTTATATGTTTTCTATTAAAAATTAAGTGATGCACCCAATGGAATTAAGGGATGCCCCCACACTAATATTTATTTGATCACATGCATAGAGAAATATATTTTTTATAGTGTTAAAATGAAATATATTTTTGTAGATGTTGAGGTATCTTCAATTTTTGGGTATATTATACTATAAATTTATAATCTTCAAATTGTTGTTTAATTTATGCATTAATAATAATAATTTTTTATGTTATTGTGCCCCCACTAATTCAAATTTTTAGATCCATCATTTATCATGAGCTTCCATTAACAACATGTAATAGTGTAAACTTCAAAGGTGTAAGATAAAATTGACAAGGGTGGTCAATGAATGTTAAAAAGAAGCATATACTCAAAAACTATTTCTGAATCTCTGCAGTCAAAAGGAAAAGCAGAATGGTCAATTACTTGCATCATCTGCGTGAGTCTTTCCTTCATATAAAATTGAATAAGCTTTGACACCAACTCTTTTTAAGAATTTCATCAAATGATTTAATTTGCAAAAACAAAATGTTACTCTATCCATTCTTAAATACATGTCAAAGTCAACGTCAATACACAATTTTAATTATTAATATTTTTAATTTTTTATAATAAATCCAAATGAAAAGCATGCTTAGCAACATTTGATATTTTGAAAATGTTCGTTGAGACAAATGGAACAACATCTTACAGGGACGGATCCAAAAGTCCTGAGCAGTGAAGGCAACACACGCACGCACGTATGCACCCATCCGCCCACCCACCCACTACTTTAATTTTGAAAACATAAATTTACATCATAATTCTTTCCAAAAAAAAAAATATTTCATAATTGTTCTCTTGGCATTCTGCATTCAGTTCTTAATAATATTCATTGTGGAGAAAACTCTTTCAACAATTATAGTTGTCACACACACACACACATATATATATATATATATATTAAGAACTCTAAAAGGAAATATATCAATGAGTGAACAACATATTTCCTTGTCTCCACTAACGTTATAGAAATATTGTTATGTATATAAAATAAGAAAATGCTAACAAGCGTCTTTAGGACATTTTTTAAGCAATCAACAGTGGAAACTAAATTTTTTTGTAATATTACTAAGTATTTTCAAAACAAAATTTATTTTTATGAAATCCTTAAATAACACCCTTAAAACACTTGTTTACATGACCATATATAATATTGACAAAAATATCTACATTATTAATAGTGTATATATATATATATATATATATATATATATATATATATATATATATATATTACAAAGATCATTATTTGAGTTAAAAATAATACAATTCAATTTTTTCTCCAAAAAATAGTGACGGCCAATGGCCACAATCTCTATAACTTGGGGCCGTCCCTACTTGTGTTTCTGATGCTGATACATGTTGTTGTTTTTCATTTCAAGTTCCATTACTTGCGGTAGGGCTAATGCAAATATAAGAGATTTTTTGCTCATGCGTTTCTGATGTCTCATGGACTGTCGCAACCAGAGGAAAACTCTCTCCACATGAGGTGTTCTCTAATGCATTTACTCTTTTGCTTAGATTCTGACGGTTTGATCACTTACCCATTGAATAAGTAAGGGGAAATCCAGCAACTCCACCACTTGGAAATCTATTTAGTCCTGAAAACCTTTTATTGGTTCGAAACGGTAGAGTTGCATCATTTGGAAGATCAGCAAAGGATAGTCTAAAGCTCAAAAAATTGTCAAAAATATTATGCTTTCCTAAAGAATATGTATATATGGATTCCTTTCCAAAACTAAACTTTTGGCATTGACAACATCAAGAACGCATTGCTTCGACCCACTCTGGTCTTATGCCTGGAGGGCCTGTTCAACAGATTGTTGATGCTTTACTAAGGATGATGTTTAGGAAGGTAAATGTTGCTTCTGAGCCTTTGACACCTATGACCTTAGGAAGCATCATCTCTTCTAGTTCCGGGTCTAGATTGGATAATGCTTTAGTGAAACTAAAAGTGTCTGCCTTAGATATCCTGGAAGGCGTTCCCTTTATGTTGGATGCTTCTCTGAATGCTTGTGCTTATGGAAGAGTTTCTACACGTGAAATGGCTACAATTTTGCCTTGTTTTATTTTTAAATCGAGTTATATTGACTTGGTTAGGATTACAACAAGGGATTGATGCTTTGAAATGTATAATTGTCACAAAATGTGGGGCGAGGGAATCTACATTGGAGTACATATGTTAAGCTCCAAATGAATGTGTAGGTTGAAAAGGGAGGCATACTTAACTCAGGGACGAACCCAAAAGTCTTGAGTAGTGAGGGCAACACACACACACACGCACGTACGCACACACCCATCCACCCACACGCGTGCGCAAACACACACACACACACACACACAACTTTAATTTTGAAAATATAAATATACATCATAATTCTTTCCAAAAAAATATACTTCATAATTATTCTCTTGTGATTCTGCGTTCAGTTCTTAATAATATTCATTGTGGAGAAAACTCTTTCAACAATTATAGTTGTCACACAGACACACACAGAAAACTCTAAAAGGAAATATATCAATGAGCGAACAACATATTTTCTTGTCTCCACTAAGGTTATAGAAAAGATTGTTATGTACATAAAATAAGAAAATACTAACAAACACCTTTAGGAAAATTTTTAAGCAATCAAAAGTGGTAACTTTTGCATAATTTTTTTTTGTAATATTACTAAGTATTTTCAAAACAAAATTTATTTTTATGAAATCCTTAAATAACACCCTTAGAGCACTTGTTTACATGACCATATATAATATCAACCAAAATACCTATATTATTAGTATTTTATACATATATATATATATATATATATATATATATATATATATATATATATATATATATATATTACAAAGATCATTATTTGAGTTAAAAATAATACAAATACTATTCAATTTTTTCTCCAAAAAATAGTGACGGCCAATGGCCACAATCTCTATAACTTGGGGTTGTCCCTGCTTGTGTTTCTGATTCTGATACATGTTGTTGTTTTTTCATTTCAAGTTCCATTACTTGCAGCAGGGCTAATGCAAATATGTGAGATTTTTTGCTCTTGGGTTTCTGATGTCTCATGGACTGTCGCAACCAGAGGAAAACTCTCTCCTCATGAGGTGTTCTCTAATGCATTTACTCTTTTGCTTAGATTCTGACGGTTTGATCACTTACCCATTGAATAAGTAAGGGGAAATGAAGCAACTCCACCACTTGAAAATCTATTTAGTCCTGAAAACCTTTTATTGGTTCGAAACAGTAGAGTTGCATCATTTGGAAGATCAACAAAGGATAGTCTAAAGCTCAAAAGATTGTCAAAAATTGTACGCTTTCCTAAAGAATATGTATATATGGATTCCTTTTCAAAACTAAACTTTTGGCATCGACAACATCAAGAACGCATTGCTTCGACCCACTCGGGTCTTATGCCTAGAGGGCCTGTTCAACAGATTGTTGATGCTTTACTAAGGATGATGTTTAGGAAGGTAAATGTTGCTTCTGAGCCTTTGACACCTATGACCTTAGGAAGCAGCATCTCTTCTAGTTTCGGGTCTGGATTGGATAATGCTTTAGTGAAACTAAAAGTGTCTGCCTGGGATATCCTGGAAGCCGCTCCCTTTGTGCTGGATGCTTCTCTGAATGCTTGTGCTTATGGAAGAGTTTCTACACGTGAAATGGCTACAATTTTGCCTTGTTTTATTTTTAAATCGAGTTATATTGACTTGGTTAGGATTACAACAAGGGATTGATGCTTTGAAATGTATAATTGTCACAAAATGTGGGGCGAGGGAATCTACATTGGAGTACATATGTTAAGCTCCAAATGAATGTGTAGGTTGAAAAGGGAGGCATACTTAACTCAGGGACGAACCCAAAAGTCTTGAGTAGTGAGGGCAACACACACACGCACGTACGCACACACCCATCCACCCACACGCGTGCGCAAACACACACACTACTTTAATTTTGAAAATATAAATATACATCATAATTCTTTCCAAAAAAATATACTTCATAATTATTCTCTTGTGATTCCGCGTTCAGTTTTTAATAATATTCATTGTGGAGAAAACTCTTTCAACAATTATAGTTGTCACACATACACACACAGAAAACTCTAAAAGGAAATATATCAATGAGTGAACAACATATTTTCTTGTCTCCACTAACGTTATAGAAAAGATTGTTATGTACATAAAATAAGAAAATACTAACAAACACCTTTAAGAAATTTTTTAAACAATCAAAAGTGGTAACTTTTGCATATATTTTTTTTTAAATATTACTAAGTATTTTCAAAACAAAATTTATTTTTATGAAATCCTTAAATAACACCCTTAGAGCACTTGTTTACATGACCATATATAATATTAATCAAAATACCTATATTATTAGTATTACACACACACATATATATATATATATATATATATATATATATATATATATTACAAAGATCATTATTTGAGTTAAAAATAATACAAATGCTATTCAATTTTTTCTCCAAAAGATAGTGACGGCCAATGCCCACATTCTCTATAACTTGAGGCCATCCCTGACATCTTATATGTTAAAATTCGTATCTATATAATAACGCACGAGTCTCAACAGTTCTTGAGCGAGTTTCTTAAAGATATCGTTCACGAAACTGTTAATAACTCCCATAGCTTTACTTGAAACACCAATGGCAGGATGAACTTGTTTGAGAACCTTGAATATATATATCTTGTAGGTTTCAATGCTTTTCTTTGATCTCTTTTTCCATGTTTCTCCTTCCTTTGGGATTTTCTTCTCTGTGTCCTTCTTCTTCGTTGGTCTCTTCTCAGCTACTTTTTTCTCTACGGCTTTTGCCATTTTTGAAGGATTGGAAGTGATGAAGAATGAGATTTTTGTCTCAGCTGTGTTTTGTTTATATATATATATATATATTAGTGGACAGGCACTCACGTGTCCGACTTTCCGCTCTTTTTATTTCACTTACCTTTGAAAATTATTAACGATGTTTTTTTTTTTTTTTTTTTTTTATGAAATTTTGATTTGGATTAAAATTAAAAATATAAATGTTTGCTGCTTTCAAGTTATAATAAACCAAACTAATCATAATTGTTTATTTTATTGACACCAACAATATAAAAAAATATATATAATTGGGATAATGACACCAACAACGATCTTTATTATAGAAAAAGTTGTTTAAAAGTATAATTGGGATAATGAAAAAGTAAGTATAAATATATACTCATTTAGTTTGTTACATTTTTTAAATGATAAAAGGAAAAAAAAATAGACATATATATATATATATATGATTTAGTTTCTGTGATTTGATTGGGTGATTTGGTTTAGGTGTGGGTTGATGACTTGGACGGTTGGATCTTTGAATGGTTTTTTTTAGGATTGATCATACGAAAGATGTATTAAATCCAAATCTAAATAATTATTGTAGCCGAAAAAATCTCAACAAATTACTTTCTTGTCCATAAAGCAACCTTAAAAAGAAACCCTAACCTCATTATCTATAAATTGGCTTGCAACCATAAGAAAAAGTGCACACAAAAAAAAATTCAACGAGATAAAGAAGTTTCAGCGTTCAGAAGAAAAAGAAACGATCATGTCTTCCTCCTTCTCTACACAATCAGGTATGAATATAAGAAATAGAATTTTAAGAAAGTTAGTATATTAATTCATCATACATATACACATGACTTACAGTCTTATTTTTTATTCACAATGTTTAGAACCAGCAAGTTGCTATTATGGATTATCTGCACAATATCAAGAGCAATATGAATATCTTCGAAGCATGAATTACAATCTAGAGGTGCAGCGCCCCAAGCTCATGCCCACCGATTGGTTAAATTTTCATATCGATGTTCTCTCGCATTCAGTTGATTCTAACTCAGTTACATGTCTTAACACCTTACTCAACAATTATCAAGAAGTTAGCAGCAAAAGGTTCTTTCGAGAGGGTAAAGATTGGTTTCGGTCTATCTTGTTCCACCAAGACTTTCCCTCTGATTCACTCGAGCAACTAGCACTGAAGCTCGTGTCAGAAGTTCATGAATTGTTCAATTTCGATGAGAGATTATTTGGTTCTGATCTTGCTATTGGAGTTGGACCTTCCGATGCTCGTCGGTTCACTTTGCATCTTAGAATTGTCGTGGAAATCTAATTAGTTAGATATTAGATATATAGTAGCCATATTTTCGCAAATTAAAAGCTATTATGTTCCTTGTTTTGATCACACTGTTGAATGCATAAAAGCTACTATTTTCCTTGTTTTGATCAAACTTTTGAATGCATATGTTGAGTTGATAATATATTCTGGATCTGTTTATTATAAGGTTAAAACCATTAATTTATAATAGATATGTTCCACATATAATTTCGTATGGTAACATTCTGGAATCTTTCCTATGAAATCTTTGATATTGTATTCTTCAACACATTGTATTCGATCTCGTTATAGAGTAAAGAGGATCTTACCCATAATAATTTTTTATCGTCTACTCAAATTACACTCTCCTCTTTAGTTCATCAAGAACATACTGCACCAAAAACTCTTGAATACATGTACTAAATTGAAAATTTTATTAAGTTACAAAGAGTCTTAATTGAATATCTCAAAACAAGTTTATTTTCAAGGACTTATAAAAAGCCTTTTAAAATTCTTTAAAATCCTAATTGAATACGGAATTGCATTGTCTCTCAATTTTATCACACTCGCGAAAATAGTCTTCAGATCTTAAAATTGAACTTTTTGGTCGAGCTAAATCTATTTAGTCTAACAACTTTTTTTAGGTGTTAACCATCCATCTTTTAAGGGAAATGAGCCTTGTAATCCAGAGTTCGGCCGTAAGGTAAATATAGTATGTTAAGAATTGTGCCATCCATGAAACGAATCCATGTTCTCCTAAATAATTTGTTCTTTGGTAGAACTCATTACCCGTCTAAGCTTAATTCATTGCTTACGGATACACCACTTCGAATTGTAGATAATTACCTCACTTATATCCGTTGATTATATTTATCACCTCATCCAGAACCACAACGGTCCTTTACTCTTACTACAAGTACCAAAAACAATAAGTAACTCTAATCCTTTATTTTAATCATCAACAAGTAGACAATAATAAGAGTAACAAAAGTGTGGCATTTTTTGCCTTAAGCCACAAAAAAGACAATAATTTAACTTTGTAGAGCAACTGATGTAACACCAAAGCTTGGCTGTTGAAGACTCAATTGTTTCTTTCCTTCCAAATTGTCCAGACACAAGAGAACCAAATAAGTTTCAAAAAATGGTGAGAGGAACGAGGAAACCCACCAAGCTGGCCGAACTGCACAACATGATCGAAAGCACGGAAAGTATCAACCGAAGAGAAACCGAGCCAACTTCGAACAAGCACCCATAACTGGCTGAAATGACTGCAAGTGATGAATAGGTGATCCGCAGTCTCCGGAAGAGCAAATCCTCCTACACAATTGGTAGCATCTGGGTGAACAATGCCTCGCCTTAAGAGATTATCTTTTGTTGGGAGACAATTGTGAAAGAGACACCACACAAATAAAGAGACCTTGAGAGGAAGTTGTTTATGACATATGGTATACATGTTAGCCCTGTTAGGATTTTGGTCTGTTGCTGTGAACATCTGATATGCATCGCCGATAGAGTAGCCTTTAACTGGATCAAGAGACCACTTCCAACGGTCAACTACACTTTCCTGCAAAACAACATTATGAAGCAAAAAACAACAACACCTAAAAAGGTCCTCCTTCCAAGCAAACAACCTCCTCCTCTACTTCCACGCCTCCCCACCTTCACCACACCCATGTTGCGTTAATATAATATTATGGATCTAGTTCATGAATCTATGGTAATATACTGAATTGAAAAATTTATTTTCTTATCAAACAACTGAATCTCAAACTCATTATAATTTCTGCAAGTCCAAATTAAAATTGATTCAACATGTATTCACAATCACAATGTCAGCACAAAAAGAGAAGATGCACATAGAAAGGAGAAAGCCTAATACCACAGCTAAAAAATTACAGCCCTGTGTTTTTACAATTCCACAAGTCAAGTATATCACTGGTCTAGTGTTTCCTTCAACTGCAAGGAATTCAAAACTCCCTTGCAGGCTAGTCTTGTAGCTGTTTTCTTGTCGGTAGAACCTTTGTACTCGTATTGATGAATTACACCATCTGCATTTACCTCAATTCTACAGCTAATAAAGCCGTCGTTCCTGGACAAGTCCTTCTCCATAGTATAATCCATTTTCTGGCACAGTTCTGTTAATTCTCTGATCGGATGGATCGTTAATGTATCAGGTGTCACAAGGGGTTCCAAAAGAGGCCTTATGCTTTGCCACACAACCTCCTTGTTGTATCCTGAATCAACAAGTATAGCACCAGCTAGAGACTCTATGATGTCTCCAAGTACCTGCAAACAATAGGAACAATTTTAGATCATCAGATTCACAACATGAAAAAATGCACTAACAATATTAGAGTTTTCTCTACTCAAACACTACTATGACAGTAATAGCGTTATTCCAAGATTTCGACAAACTAACCTTGGGGAATGAAGCCTCAGACTCCCATCCAAAAGTTTGTGATGCAGACTGTTCGTCAAATTTATCAAGGGTAGCTGCAATATGTTTATGTAACTCCTGAGAGGCATGGAGTACATGTTTATGCAGTTGAACCTTAATGGCAGACATTGCGTAACAATCGTTATTCACAGAAGCTGACCGCATATCAGTTAACTGCCCAGGTGTCATGCCAGGATATTCATTATACAAATGTGTAGTAATGAGATAATCCAACACCGAGTCTCCTAAGTATTCAAGTCTCTGCAGGGAAAGGAATATATTATTTGAAAAATTAGGCAAAAGCAAAACACATGTAACAAGAATAATACCAACAGTAAGTACCTGATAGCATCTAGGCACGTCAGGCAGCATGTAAGAACCGTGTGTCATAGCTTCTACTAACAGGGAACGGTCCCTAAACGAGTACTTCAAGAGGGATTCTAGATAGCTGACATTAAGAAGATTGTCTGGACAAGAATTGATTTGCCTCTCATAGGGTGTAATATTCAAATTCACTTTGATGCCAACCCAATCCATAAACAACAATGCAGCCATCTCACCACCAGCGCTAAGGAATGCCCCAATTAGTGCTTCAACAACATCAGCAACAACTTTCCGTTTCAATTTTCTATTCCCTCGAGTATATATTTTTGTCCCCTTGAAAACTGTCTCTTCTAATTTAAAACATCTTGATTTAACTCCAGGAATGATCCAGGTCTTTGGATCAAAAGGCTCATTCCGTATGAAGCCCTGCAACTCAGAAGAATAGATAATCAATAACAGAATTAATATATTATTCGCAAGTACAGTTTCAAAATAATACTGCAGAATGAATAGTCAAAGAATGCAACATAATCATAACTTCATAAGCATTACAGTTTGTAGAACGTAATATTTATTAGGGTAAATAATGAATATTTTACACTTTTCGTTTTGATCTTCAGTGCTTCAAGTAAGCAAAAAACTAAATAAAAAAAAAAAAATGATACCGACATAATAATCAGCCAAGTTAGAAGCATATTATAGGATCAAAATTATAATAACTATAATCTTCTGCAAACTTCTAAAAACACAATATCAACTAATTAAGAAAATCAGTCATATAAGTGAAGAAATAGTATACAGGTGGAAACATTGTATGGAAAAGAATAAAATATAATATATAAAGTGTTGAAAGTAAGCCTCATAAGAGATGTAAGTATAAAAGATTAAAGACTAATATATCAAAAAAGAGAGGGAGAGAAAGGATACCGGAAGCATAGAACCGCAACCTAACTTGCAGAGGGCAGCGTTACAAATAATCTTCTCCCTCTTCACACTAAGAAGACCCTCGTGATGATTTTCATACATATTAAAAAGCTGCTGACTAACAGCATATTTTAAAAAAGAATCTCCTAGTGTCTCCAGAGACTCATAATGAAAGGTCTCCTTGCATGACTTTGTGGTCATTGCTTCCAAGACCTATAATGAAAAATGCAGATACCATCAGTGCGAATATCTCTAAAATGTTTGACAACTAAAAATAAAAGCACACAATAAAAAAGAAACTGTTTTTCTAAATTTCATAATTCTGGAAAGAAGAAAAACTAGCCCACCTTGAATGTTTGAATCCGGTTCTGCGGACAATGATTCAAATGCATCTTTTTAAAGTTCAAAGCTACAAGCAATGACTCAAGTCTATGCATGATCGATGGAATAAATGAAAATGTATAAAGAGTTTTGACTGATATTGGTGACATGATTATAGAGCAAAGTTCAGGAGGTAACTCAACAAAGGTCTTGCTCACATCTGAAAAAGAAAAACACAGGATTAAGATCGGATTACACATTATAAGTGTTTGACGGCGATTATAGAAGAAACTATATCTTCCGTGTGTTTATGCACCCCAAAGGTTTGTATGGTACTTAATAAGTAAAGATCAAGGTACCGCTAAAAACAAAATAAAAATTTAAAGCTCAAACCTCTGTCCTTCGCTTTCCTATGTCCATGACAATAATTCTTTACTGGAAAAACGTGTCTTGCTTTAAGTAGGCTTTGATGTTCAAAACGCAATCGAATGCCATGTCTGAAACTCAGAAAAGGATAAATTAGAATAATGCCCTAAAATAGATAAATTAATCGGATAATATATAAGGCACCAAAGTAGATAGATTAACTTTACACTAAACATCTACCACAAAAAATTACTTACTTTTGTTCAAAGTACTTCTGGTACGTAGTTACTTCTCCATCCCCTACTTCCAGAGGTGAATTTCCATCCAATTCCATTATGCCAGTGGTGATGTAGGTACGGCCATTATGAGGAGTAGAAATCAAAGCATTTTGCAATATGCAAGGGCATACTAAACCCTTTTCAGTCCATATATTGGCTTCATGATGCAGACACTTAACTATAGATGGATGTATGGAATTAATAGTTATCCAATCAACAGATAGTGTTTCCTCTATAGCAATAGATGGCAGCAGAAGATAATCAATCTCAAGATCATCTTCCAAACAGAATTTGCCGGAATCAGTTTCCTTGTCCGTTTTATGGTTCATAAGAATTCCAAGGACATTAACTTGGAATCTTTTACACAAAAGAACCTGGAAAATGAAACAAACCATAATTGTATTGACTTTTCCCAACACTTGCGAATATGTCAGAAACAATTAAAAAAACCAATTAAAGGAGTAATAGAGAGATACCTGATCCGGTGAGAGATTAATGGATCCTTTGTATCTCAAGTTTACAGACAAGCTACCTCTATCGAAACACATGTCAAATTCCATGCATTCACTTTCTAGATCAAGCTTGACTCTAGTTGCAAGGAAAATGTCTTGCACGGTGAGATCGTAGCTAAATTTTTGTTTTAGCTCTATTAAATAACAATAGTATATTGTGCAACTATTGTTTGACATACGATTCACCAGTTCAAGCGGTACATAACTTGGTTGTTCCTCATCATATGGTTCATTCCCTATAAGATTGTTTAATGTCGATGCCATTCATAGAATTAGTATATGGTTAAATAGAATCTTACATTCACATGATATTAAAAATTTAAATGCAATAATAATAAAATGAATAGAAGGCATGAAGTTACCAAAGTCCTCCACCTCTGCTTCTTCAGCAACTATAGAAGGAACAAGATTATCTGTCAAAGCTCCAATCATATGAAGTTTTTTGCATGCTTCAAGACATGCGATATTTTTTAAGAACTTTGAGTCACCATGTACATTAATAGCCTGTAGAGGACAACTCTTAGGAAGATACAACGTTCCAGTCTGTTTGTCCCACCTTGGAGTCGGTTTAAAGTACCTGGGAGTTTAGACAAAATAGGATGAATGATGAACGAGATAAAAAAACTTATAAGGACCAAATTAACGCAAAAGAAAACATATCTTAACGTTCATTAAACGGAGAAAAAATGGAATAAGGGTAGCAATAAACAAACTAACCCATCTGCTGGGAGTCGTGAGCAATACAAGTATATCAAAGTAATGCTAGAACTAAGATTGACAACGGCTTCAGTGCTTGCAACACGATAAGCATGCTCATTAAATTCATCACTTTCAAGACTTTCACATGGAAGGGAAGAATGACGCAACGACTCCTTCCTCATCATTTCCACACCATCAAGGTATTTCTCTAATCGAGAACGTGTAACTGAATCCCCACTGTAATTTTGGAACAAAATATGGAAGTTTTAGTTAAGCTTACCTCAAAACATATCGATTTTGCAAAAGGCTAAATAGCACTTGCCTACCTCTTAACCATCAATATATAATCTGAATTTTGCATTCTGGCACGGCCACGGGACTGTACAAAACTGCACACGGTGGGAGATGGGTCAAATCTAATAACCAAATTGCAACTTTGAACATCTAAACCCTCCTCAAGAATTGATGTCGCAACAATGACGTTGACCTAGATTAAAATGTTTCCTTAATAAGTAACTGCATTTGCTTATTACAATACAATGAATTATATAAGAAAGTAGCATACCAATCCCATACGGAAATCTTCCACAATTTGATTTTGATTTTTCCTTGATTGGTTTTGTAATTTACTACCGTTTCCTGCAATGAATTTAGCCGTCCAGCTATTGTATTTCGGAAGCAAAGTGTTCAAAAGAACCTCAAGGACAATAGCTGTAATGACCCTTTCCACAAAAACTATGCATCTCATATCAGGAAAACTCCTGTAATTGTAGTATGTAGTAAGCACAATATATCAATTAAAATAGATTTTAATAATAAAAATCAAAATGAGATGAAAACAAAAACTGCAAGATCTATTTACGATACATGATATAAAATATTTTTGAAAGAACCTATTTATGATAACCTGTACTCAAGTAGACAGTCCATAAGACAACACACTTTGGAGGTCAATAGCCCCCTTTCCATATCGGAATTCATATTGTCACCAATAGTCCACTGAGGATCTGAGTAAGAAGCCATTTTCTAGAATTAATAAAAGAATGCAAACAAAATATTAAATTGAAATATCATGTATTTTCTCAAGATTGTAGAGTTATTACCAGATGGTATGTAACTTTGCAGTGTTAGAATAGCAGACGAACAAAAATCTTTCACAATTTGATCACCTGAGTTACCCAAAGATATTTGCAGTGTCCAAGTTTCAATTTCAATGGATGATAAAGACTCTGCGGCCTATCACGTAAAACACAGTCGATGTCAATTATGCAGACATGAACATAAAATAGAGCCAAAAATTCACAGCAGAAGAAGGGCAAGAACCTTCAAAGCCAACCAAACACCAAGCTCATCCAAGCAAAAAACTGAGTGAGTATAAATCTTTGCTATTTTCTTCTGTGCAGAGTCAACAGCTGCTTTTGTGAAATTTGAACTTGTGACGTAAAGCTCGTGCTGAAGAACAAATTAGAGGCATTTCAAGTTAATAATCAACTACGATCGGACAAAAACACGCACTACTATAGTTTGGAATCAGTGACAAAATGTGAGAAAGGGTGACAAAACATGTAGAGAAACTTTAGTCTAATTTCAACTATATATCCATGTGAAGAATCACTTGCTTATATGTACACACCTGTTGTTTTAAACTGCTGAGTTTATTGGCTAATTCTGCGAATAGCGCATATGAAATTACATTTTCATTGTAAAACTGGAATTTCGGTGTTGACGTTGGTATAAATTTGGAGATGACAGCATCACTCACACATGTATAAACCTTCAATTCAAAAAAATAAAAATATATCAGAGAAATAAAACATAACAAGACTAACAGTACTTCAAAACAAAAGCTGTCACTTATGCTAGCATCCCTAACAGTAAGACCTATCATGGACTCTAATGTATTTTCTCACGGTAATATTCACCGAGAAGATTAGGGGATTAAATATTGCCATTGAACACAATAAACGCATGTATAGAATAAAGTAAGAAAAGTTGTACATAAAGAGGATGAAAGTAAAAACAACCTTTGAATTCATTAGAGTCATTAGTTCCCGAATATTTTTCGACAAGGTCGACTTAGAATTTGCCGCTGTATCAAACAATAAAAGTGAAGATAAATGAAATTGAACACGAGAGAATAACTGACACCGATAAATAAGCAGGAAAAAGCTAGCAATGCAAATAAATGAATAGAAACTTTCTCTAGACTTGTATACCTTTCGACTTAATTGGGGATGCAGTCATCCCAAAAATTCGAGGAAGCTCGGTGATACCAGATCTTAATTGATGGTGATAAAATTCCTGCACACAATCAGACAAAAGTAACCACCACTTGAATCTTCTTCATTACTTAGTCATTGGAAATAATTGTATAACTAACATATTGCGACCAAAATATATGACGGTAATAAGTTTGAATATACAAAGAAGTTAAAAGAAAAGGCAAGTAAAGAGTATATAACACACACTTACAGTCATGATACAAGCATATGGATGTCTACCATCAGCATGATGGCATTCATCCATTATTAAAACCTTTATCATTTTCAGTTTGATAAAGCTATGCCTCAAGCAAGAAAGCAATATTGCAGGAGTCATAACAAGCACCTGTTCATTCAAAAGCATTACCGATAGTAATTACCGATCAGTTAAAGATAACTTTAAGAAACATCATACTAAAACTATAATAACAAATGATAATGTGTATATTCTGGTCAACTGAATATTAGAAAAACAGAAACTGGATGTCTTGTTTTTTGCACGCCTAGCCCGTCTTGTGCTTTGGTTTGCGCCGTTAATATATTTTAGCCGTTTCAAAGAAAAAATGTAGACAGAGATTGAAGCCACAAAAACCATCTATAAGTAGACTAGAAGCTTTCCAACAAATACAAGACAGCATGAAAGGAATGAATTCCAGAAAGAGCAATATTAATTAGTAGGTTAATTAGCTATATGTTTGTTTAATATAAGGTAAGATTTCATTGACATAAACAAATTTAATAAGAAAAAATTGTCTATTTCTTGTTTCATTAAAATCTTCATAGTACAAACAAATAAAGTTTAAAAGAATATTTCATATATGATACAAACAGATAGTTCATGTATATGCAAAGATGCAAACCAGATTAATATTGATATAAAATAACAACGACGTATTCTAGTCGCCATTGAAATGTAAAGACTCTCACCTCATGTTTCTCCATTTGTTCTTTCCATATAGCTCCATCCCAGAAGTCAACACCCATGTCTCCCCAATACATTCCAACTTTCAAATCAGTGTGATTTCTCAAAGCCTGAGCTTGCTAGAATACACAAGTAAATAAACAACAAGCACAGTGAATCCTCAATCATCACATAGAAATCATTCATCAGAGGATGTATCTGAAATTCGCAAAGTTATAATAAAAGATAGGAAAGTGGCAGCATAATACTTGAGAAACCAAAACAACTTTGGGAACCAAAAAAACAGCAATGTAAGGAGAAGGCTTTCGGAGGTGATAAGCGTAGCTTCGAAGAAGCATGATGGCTATCAAAGTCTTTCCACAACCAGTCTCTAAGTAAACTATAGTATTTTCGCGGATTGCTTTATCCAATGCTTCAAGTTGGTAGCTACATGCACAAAACAAAACAAAAAACTCATCAATCCAAGCAAACAACATTACATTGGAAAGGGTTTAGGTTTAAAAAACTAACCTTCTAGCAAATGGAAGAGTATCAGGCTTGATCTGCTCCTGATAACAGTCATCTATATCCATCAGAGCTTCTTCCATTGTATTTGATGAATCTACATTAATCAACTCAATAATTATAAAATTTCAAAATACTACTCTAAAGATGATCAACAATGACAATAACACAGACGTCAGACACAACACTAACTCGTAGACAACCCTAATAATTTAAGAAAATATAAGCGATCAAATGTACACCAACATGTATCAGACACAAAACGGACACCACTTCAATCGAAAATTGTTTTCGATTGAAGTGCAACTGAAAAAGATCATACCTTTGCCGGTTGAGTGGTTGGTTACTATCACACCAGCAAAATACGGATGAATAAGAAAAACCCTAAGTCAAAGACAAAGACAAAGACAAAGGACAAAGAAACAAAACAACACGACTAGGAATTAGGTTTTGGTACTACAGACAGTACTTGCACACACTTCCTTAAAAAAAAAAAGTACTTGCACACTATTTATTGTGTGATTTGTTGGGACCACCGTTTTTTTTTTTCTTCTTTCAACTGGGGACCACCGTGTGTTTTTTAATGGTAGGTATATTATAGAAAAATAATATCAATATTAAAATCAACTATGATTTTAGCAAATAAGATTAATGTTGTCAAATTTTGTTCATGTTTCTACTTGAACGAGATTTAATTGATTTTTTAAGTTAATGATTTGAATCAAGAAAGATATACATGATTTGAATCAAGAAAGATATACATCCTTATTAAATTCAAGTATTATTTCTTTGACTCAATTCATTACACAATTGAAGTGTCTTTGATGTTGCTTCTATTTAAAAGAAAAGAAAAAAAAGAACGTAATCTTCTTGTTTAATTTGAACGAGATATAATTATTTTTTTAGTTAATGATTTGAATCAAGAAAGATTGATATACATTCTTATTAAATTCGACTATTATTTCATTGACTCAATTCATTCATTACACAATTGAAGTGTTTTTCCTGTTGTTTCTTTTAAAAATAAAAATAAAAAGAACGTAATCTTCTTATTTAATTCTTTGGGTGTGTTTGGTTTGTAAAACAGTAAGAACTGGACAGAACAATACAAGATAGAACAGTGCAACACAAGACAGAACAACACAGGACAAATTTTTCATGGCATTGAGTAATTTTTTGTTTTATACGATTTTTGAGGGACAAAATGCTATTTTGGTATTTTAGATAACTTGTACGTGGGACAAAAAGTTGTGTTGTGGTTTGGTGAGGGACAAAAATATGAGTTTTTGTCCTGTCCCTTGCCTCTAGTTTGTCCTGTACCTGAAACAGTTTTACGAATCAAACACTGGACAACTAGAGTTGTTCTGTCTTGTCCTTCATTTTTAAAGCAAATCAAACGCACCCTTTATGTTTAATGTAATCCAATACATTTAAAAGAGGGTTGATAATGTTTTCTAATAGAATTACATATCGAATCCCCTTGCTACAAAACAAAAAACAACAGCTATAATTATTTAAAAAAAAAAAAAAAACACGGGTTAGAATTAGACATACTTAAAAGAAAGAAAGTTGTGATATATCAATTGTAGTTACAGTCCAACATTAAATAGAATAGAAAAGTAAAGTTTGTTTTTTTTGGGAATAGAAAAGTACTTTTTTCTTATCTTTTTGAGTGACATCAACAAAATAATATTTTTATATTCAAATTGTTTTACGGTATAATTTGAAAGGAAAACTCATCCCTATACATCCTATTTTCTTTATAACTCTCATACAAACTGACCAAAATATACCCAACATAACTTAAGTACATTCGCTATATGTCTACATGAGTTAAGTCAAGTTGGGACAACGTAACTTAACTCACGTCTTGTACTGGTCTACATGAGTTAACTCACGCTGGCTTCTGGTATAGCAGTAAAACAACATTGATTGCAAGCCATCAAGTCATTAAAGACCCGTAATCAATACACATTCATAATTGATCCAAATTACACCGTTTCAACAACATAATCACACAAATCGATCCAAATTACACAAATTTGTCGTTAATCACACAATCGCATAATCAGTTCAAGTTACACAAATTCGTTGTTAATAACACATAATCACTAAATCACACATAATCGATTCAAATTACACAAATTCGTCGTTAATCACACGTAATCACACATAAATGATCCAAATTACACAAATTCGTCGTTAAATACACAATCCACAAATTCATTAAAATGCAACATTTCGAACACATTACACTATTATACGTTAATATATATTACACTTCAATGGATCAAACATAAAGATGTAAAAATTTATTTTTAACCATTAACCTAAAAATGTAATCGATGTTGCCATCATCATGGATAACTTGTGGAAAATACACGGTCTTCCAACTATCTTTATCATCTCAAGTTCACACATGGCACCTGTACAAATACATGAGATGTTCTTTGATTTTCACCAATATGGACAAAGTATCTATTAAGTTGTGCCATCAACTCGTCCAACTTGTCAGTGGGGGGTAAAAAGACCTTAATCTTCTTCACGACAGAGTATCGAACATGAGCTTCAACTTCAACTTGTGCATCTTCAAACATGTTTCACTTCACAAAATATATAATGGAATAGCAAGTATGAGAATAAAATCAAATGAAAGATAAATTAAATAGTTGAATAATTAGAGACCAAAAAATGCAAGCAATAATTGGTGTTACATAACCGACCACCAAAAAATATTTCACTTCATATACTTATATAATCTATATAATTTTAGTTACATATTGGCCACAAATATCGACGTTACACAACCATCCAGCAAAAAATATATAGGTGTAATATCGACAAATAAAAGGTCGAACACCGACAAAAATATGTCATAGCCTATCTAACTAGCTAGTGATAGGGAATCATCATCTTCTTCTTCTTCAATGACTTCAAATTCTCCTTTTGGTTTTTTAGGAGTGGGAGTGTCACAATAGATTGGATTGAGATGATTTGTTGGTTTTTTTTTTGCGATTTCGGCTCGTTAGACATGAGGTCTTTGAACAAAGCTTGTCTATCAATAAATGCAAACTCTCATTTCTCTGCCTCACCAATCTTGTGATTACTCCACTCCATATAGGGCGGTGGTAATGAACCGTCTTTCAAATAAACATGAAGAAAATGGTCGGGAATTAAGCCAAGACACATGATATGAACATGTGGGTTAAGTGGTGGACCACCTCGGATTGGGCAAAAAGTCTCACATATACCCCTTTCGGGAAAAATCAATTGAACAACAACTCTATTGTAACAAGTTTCAACAATGTGACTCATATTCGGTAATGCCAACCACTTATTTAAGTATGCAATTCCACCATTATTTATTGGAGGGTGGCGAACCAATAAGTGATTTTCCTCATCCATGCCTATGTGTCTAGCTATGACCCACAAACCACAATTATCCTCCCCTTTAACATTCACAATATTTTCAATGTAAGGTCTCATGATTTTTGGCATTTGTGTAATGTATGGTAAATCCTGAAACGGTTGTGTAGTAGGCGTTGAAGCTTGTGAACGTGAGTAATTGCCAATATGTGCAATGTTCCTCTTTGGAAGTGATATCTTGGTTTGTGACGATTGACTATCGGGAAATTGAGCATCAACACGCTCCCACATAGACGAATTCGACCCGTGAATGACTCTTTCGGTGACCTCACCCTTTTAGGTGCTCCCTTGGTTACCACCTTTCTTGGAGGTGGAGACAACATTTTGTATTCCGGAAACGCTAGTTAATGCATCACCTCTTTGATGTGGAGTTTCATTTTGTAAGGGATTTTTTTGAGACATTCTTGAATGTCATTCTACTCCTCCATCATAGAAAAATCATCATCAACCTCTTCTCCACATACACTTAACCTTTTCCAATAAGGGTTTAGGTCATCCAATCAAATATGCAATTTTCTTTTTCTCTTCATGGCAAGAATACATGCACAAGGCAATCCATACGATGTCTTTTGCACACAACCACAATCTTTCTTAGCAAAGCTGAATTTCTTGGACCATTTTACTTCTTTAAAGATAAAACTCATCAGGACTAGATACATAAACCTCAAACTCAGAGTACAAAAAATGTTTAAAAAATAAAATTAAAAATTATATAATCTCAAAATTTTTGAAAATATAATTTTCAAAAATATAATTTTTAGTTTTTTTCAAATTTTAAATTAAAAAAAGAATTTTTAGAATTTAAAAAAAAAATATTTTTTTAATTATGTGGCATGCCACATGGCAAAAGTTGCACGGTCAGTAACTGCCATGTGGCCAAAACTATGCCAAATCATAATTGAAGTGGTGTCAAGGACCTTTTTAAAACAATTTTTTTTTTTTGCAAAGATATTTTTAAATATTTTTTTTACAAGGACGAAAATCAAAACGAGACTAAATTAAATGGACGAATCACATATTTAAGCCATAATAAATAAGAGATGAATGCGATTTTAATAAATAAATATATGAATAAACAAATAAACCATCTAAAAGTAATTATTAATTGTAACTATTATTAATTTATTTATTAATACGTGTGTTATTCATTCAAAAAAAAAAAAAAAAAACACAAGAAAATCGCAAATCGCAAACGGCAAGCAGCAGGAACAAACTGAAATCGCAAATCGCAAGCAGGAAGAGAAGTAAGTAATTGATTTGTGTAAAAAGGATAATTGATTTGTATTCTTGTGCTTTTTTTTTAATATGAGATTCGATTCCTTTTCTCCTGTTCAAAATTTCTGAATTTTCCTGTGATTTTTGTTCTCGGCGTGAAAAGGTCGAAAAACGGTCACGGTGGCTGCTGATACCGTTTTGTAACGGCCACAATCCCGGTACCGGTCCTTATTTTTGAAACCTTGGTCTTAATTTTGTTGATATTCTTAGGGATTTGAATAGCAAGAGCATGTGAGGAAGAAAAAATGGAGGCTGAGGCGGAAATCTTGATTGATTTGAACACTCAACTTCATTCCGAGACTATTGTTTCTGTTCAAAATGAGGACCCTGGTGTTTCAACATCTCTTGCAAATGATGTTATTATGCCACAGCAGCCAGGTCAGTTTTTGACGCTTAATTTACACATTTGTATGATTTTTGTAGCTGCGTGTGGTTTTTGAGATGTGTTTGCCTGTCTTTCATTTATATATAGCTCCGAAGAAACCAACAAGGCAGTGGGCTGCTTGGACTCGTAACGAGGAGGAAAGCTTCTTCACCGCATTACGGCAAGTTGGGAAGGTACATTATTATCTTTCATGTTTTTGTTTCTTTTGGTACCATAAAGCTGCTAATTGCAATATCCTTCGATGTAGAATTTTGAGAAAATCACTTCCCGTGTACAAAGTAAAAACAAGGATCAGGTATGCTATCCAATCCTGTTTTACCCTTTCAGTTTTCCCATTCCCTTCATAATGATAGCGTTTCATTTCATCTCCGATAATATCCTGACTTGCAGGTTAGACATTATTACTATCGGCTTGTGAGACGGATGAACAAACATCTTGGTCCAGAATTATGTCTGGATGCCAAAAACTCAAAAGATACCAATGCTGCAATGCTTCGTTGGTAACATACCTTTACTTTGAGTGGTTGTTTATTAAATAGGTTTATACATATAATGGTGAAAAGATGTAGACTATATATTTTTGCATCGAGTTAAGTTCATTTATGCATCAGAGATCATCATCTATGAACATAAGGGGAATGTTTAAAAGTGCATATTTCTTTAAAAAGAATCAATTGGGTGTCTGATCTTAGTTCAAGTTTGATGTGTTTTATTATACAACCATTCAATGATATATTGCCACGTTAGTTTGAGAGTTTGACTATAATAAGTTAGCTACTTCATGAGATGTCAAGCTAGCTTGTTAAATGATATCATAACTCATAGGAATTGGGAAACCAGTCAAACTGTTGAAATAAAGAAGACTAAGTTCCTTAGATGCACAGGTAACCCTGTGTAAGACTGAAATTGGTCGAGAAATGAAGATGAGATGAGAATGTTACTTGCGAAGTTCTGCACAAAAACCTCCCACCCATCCCAAATGCTTTCCGTTTCACTCAGTTCATGTCTGCTTACCTTTTCCCCTTCCTCTTGTTTTCTTCCTCTCTTTTGCTCATAACATCCTTACTTATTCCTTATATTTTTCCTCACTACTCTCTGGTAGTACCCAACCCCCAATTAGGAATGTTTATGTGCCGAAGAATCAAGGGGTCAGGCCTTGTTAGTTTTTTACGGAATCTTTTCATTTATGAGAATTTTGTAATACCAAAAGGATTGAATGAGTTAGTTAGTTAGTTGGTTTATTATTTTGTTAGGGGAGTCACCATTCAAATACCCTGAGGACTTCTATTGTAAGCTCTTTGTTTCCCTTGTCTCAAGGTAGGGGAGCATATCAATAAAATTCTCCCATTTTCTTTCTATGATGGTTATTTTTCGTAATTAGTATCTCATCCTCCTGCCACTTGGTCAGGTGGTCGAAGTTTGAGTACCTTGCTTAGCCAATTTTCTCATTATATGTGAGTCAATTGTTCCATGCTATTCTGGCTTCTCCTTCTACCTGAGCCTAGTAACTGGCTGAGTATTTTATAAGCAACATATCATAGGGTTATGGTGTAAAATCTTTTTACATTGTCTGCAAATTTTCTGATTTTATCATCTTTTAGCAATAATTGGTAAAGTACTATTGTTCTTAGGACTAGTTTGCATTGAAAGTTTTTCACGAATTATAATATGATTTGTTCTCAACTTATCTGACCTGTGACACAGGTGGTCTTTATTGGAGAAGTACAGGTTCAAAGCCTCAAAGCTTCACCTAAAGCCCCGAAGGTTTAAAATATTTTTAGAAGCCTTGGTCAGTAACTATTTGCATTTCGCTGGAAACTTTTGCATTTCTAATTTTAATATGTGCAGTATATGCTGAAGCTGACCTATATTATTCTTCCATGAAGGAGCACCAACTTTTGAAGGATCGGAAAAAGAGTGTAAGGAAGCGACCTTTGCAGGGTGGAAATTGTCAACCTCCTGGTCTTAACACTGTCTCAAATCAAGCTAGAGCATCAGGGAATGATAGCCGTGCAATTAAAATGATTCTGGTTGAGAGTCAAAATATTATAAAACTTGGACCTTCTAAACCACCATTGAAGCGCAATGTGAGCATGGGTGTTAACCGTAGCAATGCTAAGGGAGATTCAAATAACTCAAAACCTACGAGGCAGCGAAAGAAATCTGGTGATTCTTTCTCAGTTCCCTTCAAGATCTTTTACTAGTTTTCTGCTTTAATCTAGTTTTCCATTTCATAATAATATATATTAAATCTGCACATTATTTGTTTTACTGGTATCATAAAAAGTTTGTTATGTTTCTAAGGCGTGATCACATCAGCTGCATATAAAAAATGGGAGAAGGCTGCAATTGCCGGCGTTTCTTTAGTTGCAGATGCTGCTGAGCATTTGGAGCGAGCTGCCACCGTTAATGAGGTTGAACATGACCAGGAGAATCCAGGTAGCTATCACAGTTGTAGTATTTGTACTTGGTCCTTACCCCAATGAGAACAATGCTGTGACTTAACTGTGGTTTATCAATGTTAATTCCAGGGGAAAAATGTTCTGATCCTGCTGATCATGTCCTGCCCTCTTTACGCACATTTCCTCAAAATCACTCTGTTGATAATAATGTGCAGAATATTGTGAAACTTAAACTCCAGTTATTCCCAATTGATGAACCCACTCGAAGAGCCTTGGAAATGGTGAGTACGAGATAAATCCAAAAGCATCTTACTGTAGTAATGTGAAAGTGCTTCTGATTTGTGAAATTACATATTTATGGTTTCTCTTTCTTTTCCCTCCTAGGAAAAGCATAATCCATACTTGGAGCTTACAGTTAGTACACGAAAGAAGATATCATCAATTTTAGAACATCTAAACCGTAAATGGGGCAATTCAAGCATAGCAGTTGGAGAGTTGATGCTTTTTCCTTATGGTGTTCAAAAGGAAAACTTGAATAATTATCAAAGATGGAACCAGGAATCTACTCTTAGCGCAGCTGATATATATGCAGTGATAGGAAGTCCACCTATATTCCGTTTGAGGTATCTCTTTTCCATGTTGCAATCTTGGTTTCGTTCATAGCTAAAGTAGGTGTGAAAATCCATTGTTCTATTGTTGATTGGTTAGTTAGTCAGGCTTTATTATATTGAAATCTTGAATTGATGAGGGAAAATTAAACAAGATGGTTTTAAACGTAAAAAGTTAAAGAAATCAATAGAATATTTTGGTATTCTGTGCATACAAGTGTGCTATAAGTAGAAAACCTTGTGGGTTATCTTTCCTTCTTTACCAGTGAACTAATTGCAGGGAATAAGGTCATCTAATTTTTATCAGACCACAAGGGATGTATAAAAAATAAAGCATACGAATAGAATTTGAAAAAACTTGGATTCTAGCTGGAGACAAAATTGAGATTGAATTTTCACGTGGGAAAGTTAACATACTTTTAGTAATGTGTAGGTTTGTATAAATTCAAATATTTGAAGCAGTTTCTCCTTTTTCTTCACTGGGAAAATCCCATAACCTTATTTGATGTTTACATATCTTTTTGAAGGTATGGTTGGTTCTCTTATACTGAGCATGGGGTATTGAATATGCAAGCACCTGTAGCATCCAGCTGCATGGTTAGACAATCCAAAAATGGTGGTGATAGTATGAAGGACCGGATTGTGAGTTCACCATCACTTCCTATGCCATCAACTAATAATTACTCCAAGGAGCACTATGTAGACTGTGGAACATCCACGAACATAAACGATGCTCTTACCTCTACCTCAACTTATTTGCCTAACACTAGAGATGGAAGTATATACCATAATACAAGCACCGAGGAGCCTTGTGGACCTACAGCCCAGATATCATCGCATGGAAAAGATGCTACAGATGGAGCTGTAACTAGACATTTGGAAGACATGGTAATTGTCACCCTCTTATATCTTGCTCACCTACATCTATTAGCTCTAAGGTGCTACTATAGATTTTCATTTTCATGTCATGGATCTTGAAATTCCAATTTAGTGTACTTTGTTGGCTAAAACGATAAATATTTTCATTTCCTGGGGACTGTGGTCTTTACCATACCTCCTCTGTGTTTTAGATGATGTTCAATTAAGCACGCATTGCTTTGAATTTCTGTCTGGCATTTTAATCTACTGTTTTTGTTTGATTTGTTAAGTTGCGTAGTGTATCATTGTTATGATCCTGTCTATTATGCAATGATTTAAGCTTTAAGCCTCTTTTATGTATTCAGGATGGATTGAAATCAACCAATGGATCAGGCCTGTCAGCTGGTGAGTGGGCTGACACCCTTACCAACATTAGCGTGGGGGACCTACTTTCAGGAGTGTCCCAGGATCACAACGATAACTGCATTGATCCTCTTATTGCTGAGAATTGTCGCAGTGTTCATCAAATCCCTTTTAGTTGCGACTCATTTGATGCTGCTATTGCTGCTCACATATCTAAACACCAAGACAAGATGGGCCAATCAACTCTGGCATCTCATATGTCATCTATCTGGGATGCTGAAGAAACACGTGATGCTTTCTCATTTAAAAAGGATTCTATTATTCGTCATGAAGATGGTCCTTGTTTATCTCTCATTGCTTCTTTAGATTCTGATAAAAAGGTTCCTGAAAGAAGCTTTGAAAATTTGGATAAGGTAGTATTTATTGATTTTGTTATCTATTACTGAATGTTGCTTTTGAAGTGTAATGATGTTTAACTTTCATTGTTTCATGGCAGCTTTCACCTGAAAAAGAGAGCCTTGTGGACGATATTGCTCAAACAGACCCTTTGCCTATGGACGGCTGTGAGTCCGATGCAGATAACAAGTATCATTCAGCCAAAGATTTTACCGGGCTAGCAGATATGTATTGGGTACTTTCCTTTCTATACTCTTTTTTGCTGTTTAGATTTTCTTGCGGCAAGACAATTTGGGCGAAGTTTATCTCAGGGAGTTGTCAAAAACATATTTGTAATACTTCGAACATCCTTGCATTTAAACCATCCATCAAAATTGTAAAATATTTGAACTATTATATTTATTACAGTGGTTGAACTATTATTTTGATCTTTGAAATGTTTCCATTGGTGTTGTCTTACATACTAAACCTTTTGAAGTATTTCATACAATTGACTTTATTTACCACCTCATCTTTCCTTTTTTTTGTGTGGCAGCCTGATTCTTTGGGACCGCTGGACTTGGAAATACCATCTACTAAGTACCACAGCGATGATCCAATTCTAAGTGATAGCGGACTTAATCGCTTGATAGCCAGCAGCCTGGATGCCTTCCAGAATTGCTCCTTTTTTGGAATTGACAAGAAGGAAACACCATCGACAGTTGAGGCTCAAGAAACTGCCACTCTCTCAAATTTTAAAATTGGAAGTGGTATTTGAGACTCTTTACATCATTGTTTCCTGGTAACGTTTTCTGATTTCGGCATGTTGTAGTATGTCGTGAATAACATTTTTTCTTTAAACTAACTTGAGGTGCGCATGCCAAAAAGAGGTTTTAGCCGCTTCAACTCCTGATGTATATGTTCATCTATTTGGGTCGCTTCCCTTTTGTACAAAAAAATTGAGCATAGAAGGATCTACACTGTATCTATCTCGCGGGGTTCTGTCAGATTCTGTATAAATATCCCTTTACCAAGTAAACACGTCTTTTCTGGTTTATCTCTCATTCTCCCTGATTAGAACCGATTTCTGAAGTTAATGGAACTCGTTCTGGTTTATCTCTCATTATCCCCTTCACCAAGTTAATGAAAACTATCACTTATTTGATTATCTGATTTATCTCATTCTCTCCTGAAGTTATTTGCAGGATAGATCTTGGGCTATGTGCATAGCTAAAATGTATTGAACTGATTTTAAGTGCGATAATGTTTTTAATCTAATTCTCTTTTTGAATAAAATGTGTCTCGTTTGCCAATGATAAGGGAAGAAATGACATTTTGTGAGGTTGCTTATTCTATTAATATAAAGGTGTAAAATTATAAAACATTTTCATGTTAAATTTATAAAATTTTATAACAGAGTGGAAGAAGATTGTGACCTACATCTAGAGTTGCTCAATTTCTTGATCAAGGAATTCATCCCAGATTTTTGGGATATGCTTCAAGCAATAGAAGCTGAGGAGCAAAGAAATCATGTTCACGTTTTATGAAGAGTGCTATAAACACTCTTTTCAAAACTCTTAGTAACACTCTTACTAACACTCTTATTGGATGAAATCAATGTGGATCCCAAACTTTGGAAATGGGTTCCCGTAAAGTGGTGTGATCACATAAATTTCGTCAAATGAGAGACTGAATGTTACCGAGTGTTGAAAAAAAAGAGTGTTCGTATAATTCATCAACGTTCTAAATGATACAACCGAGAATAATGAGAAGTCGAAGAATGGTGGGGATGAATCAGTACTAAAGGCGAGTAACAATGATTGAGAAGTTACGTATAACAATAAATATGACCTTTGCCTGAAAAGCTTGATCATGCAACAATAGGGAAAATCAAGATGGTGATAGGAGAATGTGAAGAAAAGAGTAGGAGTAAAGGTTAATAATGAAGCGAGAATGGAGAAAAGAGGGAAGAAAGATAAACTTGTGACTACCTTTCTCGAACCTAAGTCGTCGAACGTCGACTTGTTCACAACATCTATTGGGTCACACTTAACTATTCGTTTCTACCAAAGAAGGAAAAATTTGGCGTAAGAAATCGGTATTCTGCAAGTTGATTCTAGTTTTAAACATGGTGGGTCAAGTTCAAATGGATGATAACTTATAGTTTTAAGAAGAAAATGACATTGTTAGCCTAACCCTTCAGACTTGATACAATGTAAAATTTCTGGCAAACATGGTTTGACAATGCAAGTGAGATGTCATCTATGGCAACAATCTATCGTGTGCACACCAGAGATGGTGGGAGCACCTTCGATGCCATTGTTATTCCCACAACAAGTTCCTCTTTCTTGTATGCTGTCTTTGTTCTTTCTCTTGAGTGTACCACATTTAGACGACAAAACCATCTTACGCGTGTGACACCTAACGAAAAACCACAAATGGGATGCCTCATGATGTTGTAGTTTTTTATGCGAACGTTGTCGCCACAAATGTGTTTGCCATCTCCTTCACGGTGCCTTTTTTTTTTTTTTTTGTATGCGCCCTTATATGCGAACCCTTATCATATACTCATTGTAGCTAGTCTTGTGATGCCCTTTAAGCTGCTCAAATCACTACCAAGGGAACCCAACAAGATGGATATGGATCTCATCGTGTAAAAGTACAAACAATGTATGAGTGGTCCTAAGCAATCCACCTAAGAGACTCCCTTACAAAGAACAATATTGTTATATTTTCGTGACTCAACAAAGGTGGCCATAATCGTTATATATTAGTACAATGAGACTTTACTTAGGACTTCGAATGGGAGGAGAGAACTTTGGGAAAAATAGATAGAAAAATTCACCTTATTTAAAAGAGTGATTATGATTAATATATTTCTAATTTTTAAGAGTAATATATAACGACATAGAAATGATTTGAACAATTTATCTAAACCTACCAAAAACTCTCTAATTAACTAC
This sequence comes from Medicago truncatula, assembly GCF_003473485.1. Classification (NCBI taxonomy): domain Eukaryota; kingdom Viridiplantae; phylum Streptophyta; class Magnoliopsida; order Fabales; family Fabaceae; genus Medicago; species Medicago truncatula. The sequence continues at coordinate 32,120,101 of NC_053049.1, read as the reverse complement.
ATTTAGATTTCATCCATATTAGGAAAAAGTAAGCCCTTCATTCATGTTTGGGGGGCTATCCTTCCTTCTTTAACTCCAAAGCCCCGTTTCCATTCTAAACTCCAAAACATACCCTTAGTTTATGTATCCACAAATTGTGATATGTAGAAATGTTTCCATTTATGTCTCTGAAAGTGAAAGTGTAGATGAGGGATGAGTTGGAACATTGAAGGAGTATTAAGGAGGTCCATGATATAATCCTTGTTGCACAAATCTCCACTAGTATTATTTGAAGCTATGAGATCCAACTCACAAATGGTTTTGAGCTACTATCCATGCGAAATAGCGATTGATTCACAAACTCCAATATTTGAAGATCTTGGAAGGGAGATAAGGATGAAGCTCACATGTTGGACAATTTTTATTTTATTTTTTTGATAAAAAAATTAGGGTGAGGGATGACGCTCCGGTCCAAGGCAGAGAAAATCTTCATGCTCAAAGAGTGCTCACAAAAGTATTTACATTTATCTCCCTTCAAAAATGAATTCTACGAATCTTAATTTTGTTAAATGAGTCAAAAGATTTATTTATTAAGAAGGTTGATCAAAATTGGCGTTGTTTGAGTCATTTGAACGGAAAAGGCAAACGTAACATAACTTAATAATATTAAAGGATCAATATGACATTTTTTTATTGCTTGGGGCAAAAAAAAAAAAGTCCCCGAAATTAAGTTAATCGACTAAATGTTAATTTAACCAAAATTTTACTTAGAATGCGTAGGACTAATCCTCTTAAGTGTTAAACAAAAATCGCCAATTTACCAAACTTTTTTACTTTAACACATTCATAGTGTAGGACTAGCTAGCCCATAGCATCAACATTTATATAACATATCCCCACAAAAGTATTCTAATATCTAGCTTAGTCCCACTCAAATATATTTGTGAACCCAACAAAGAAAAAAGCATGTCATTTTCATATACAGGCTTTCATCAACATGTGCAAGATCATAGGGCATGTGGGGTCAAATTTATGTTAATGTTAAAAAACGTAGTCGAGTGTAAGAAGATGATAGTACCAATCATGATGAACAAGGAAAGAAGACAAAGGTGGAATTGGGACGAGGCTCTACAAGCAAGGACGCACCAAATATTATGCTATCCTAATCAGACCATTATTTATATTTCATGGCATGTCATTGGTTCCTTGTACCTAAAGCCATAGATTTCGTGCTACACTTTTTTCTTTTCTAACGTGAAAAATTCTATAGATTTAAATCCTCTAATTGGCCTAATATTTATAAGTTTCTTTTCTTAGCATAAAAGGAAATAGCCTTTTTGACTGTATGTTTGAATTGATGGTGAATTTCACAAAGTTATTTTAGCATTTTAATTTTGTTAAAATTATAGTGACACAGTGATTTTGACCAATCCCAATATATACATTGCTGTAATATATTTTTGTTTGAGGAGATTTATGTAGTTCACACTCCCTTCCTCCTTTTTAAGATCATACAAATACAAATAAACGATCTTTGTCAATATTGAGGTTGCCTAGAAAGGAAAATTATACTTAAAAATATGTGTACACAACAATGTGGCAATGAGTCCCATTGGTGTGGTTGAAGAGAGATAAATATAAATCTCTTTATAAGTGTTTATTGAATCATATGATATTCTCTACTTTAAAATGGAGCATCATATTCTCAGATTAAATTGTTAAAGATATACTTTAAAATGAGACAACCATTTAATTTGTATCTTGATATTATGAGCAATTTTACCTACTCCAAAGTAGTAAATGATTAAAAAAAAATACATCAGGTGAAAAAAAGATTGTGTTTTTGTCAAGAAATACACACGCGAAGAACAAAACAAAACAATTTTATCCGGATGCATTTTTTGTTGGTGTTAAAAATTATTTCACATACAAATTGAAGCTTATTAATCACTTCAGCTAAAAAACCGTTTTATTCGGATGTATGCTTTAAAAATACTTTTTGGGTGCAAAAAGTTCCTCCTTTGTGGCTTAAGCCCTCCAATGGTTGCTTGAACCAAACCTAGGCTTACACAACTTTTTTTCACGATGTAGAGTGATTAATATTATATATTACTTGAAATAATTGGTGATCGTGTATATTTTTGGTGATCATGTATATAAAAATACTTTATTAAGACATTCATATAATATGCACTTTCAAAATTAGTATTTATTTCTTAAAAAAAAAACAATCAATATTTATTTACAATTAAATAATAATGTACTAAATATATAGATAAACCTTGTAAGAATTATTAAAAGTATACCTATATTTGATTCCAATGGATCAGATTCTCTTCCACTCTACACACAATCCATTGTTTTTTTTAAAACCTAATATTATCTGCATTCAACTTTACAAATTAATCATTTGAGTCTTGCAAAACTCTTATCTGCATTCAATTGTACTGATTAATTATTTGAGTCTTACAAGACTCAAATAAAAACGATAATTTTTTAATATGATTTTTATTGACATCTAAACTTTCTTGGATGCACACAATCATAATTTGTTTAGTGAAAAATAACTTGCCACAAATACTTTGTTAACCTGCTTTGTTGTTTTTATCACTTTTTAGCTGTACTTTACTATTTCCTCAACAAAAAAGAAGAAACAATTATACTTTTACTAAAATACGGTTAGACATGCAAATTCAGATGGACCTACATGTGTCAAGCAGTCTACCAATTATTACTGCGGTTAGATTTGGTTTAAAAAAATAACAACCCAAAATATATAAATGTATGATCTTTATTAGACAACTGAGATCTTTGGTGGCATCAACTCATCAACTTAGGGAATCCTTTTCATATTTAGGGCACACCTTATATAGAGTTTACCTACGATATTATTATATAATTTATTCAGTTTTTATTTTTGAAAATTTATTTTCTAATTCTACTGTTTCAATATAATTTGATAGTTTTTTTAGGTTTAATAGCAGTTTTCGCTCCCTAACTTTCATCAAGTTGCGATTTTGACCATCTAAAAAAAACAACAAAACTGCCCCTTAAGTTTTGCAACTGTAGCCGTTTTGGCCTCCAGAGCCAATTTTTGGTAAAAAAAAACACGTGGCACCTCACTTAGGGTGTCACGTCAGTGTAGACCGAATCAAAATTGACTTTGGGGGGCCAAAACTGCCACATATGCAAAATTTAGGGGGCGGTTTTGTAGTTTTTTTTCTTCTTAGAGGGCCAAAATCGCAACTTTGATAAAGTTAGGGAGGTAAAACTCCTATTAAGTTTTTTTTTTTATAACAATAGTTTGATTTTTAATCTTGTAGACTTTTTTCTAGGGGATCTTATAGACTTAAAGTTATCAATATGCATTACTGTTTAATAAAAAAAATCAATATGCATTATTCTTTTTGTTTTATTATTGATGGCTTTCTTGAGACAATTATATTCAAAATTATCTCCAATGATAGCAGCTCCAACTGCATTCAAGATTTGTGGGTTTCCAACTATATGTCTGTATCAGATTCTTTTGACTAGTTTGCATCATAGTTATAGTTATTATATACAAATTAAGTAATCTGATTAACAATAGTTTATATATTTATATACTAACAAAAGAGAGTAATAATATTCACAAAGCAATGGAATCAAGAAAAGTAACTGCAACATATATACGGTAAAGTTTAGATAATCACGTGTCAACATTTTATTAATTGCTGATTTTGAAACAACATTCAAGCTATAGAAAAGTTTTTTAAGAAAGTGGAGTTTTGCTTTCCTTTATTTTATCATTGCCAATTGATATTATATTGTGGTTTTGTGCCTAAGTTTTGTTTTATATTCAATTAAAAAGACTCACACACATTAAACAAGTGTTCATGCATTTGATCGTTTTGAAAATAAAAAATTCAGCTTGTATGCCACACAAATTTTTCGACAAAAATTGGTGCGGAAAAAGAATTATAACTTTATATAAGTTTTATAGTTTAATATATGTCTTCAAGGGTTTCTTTAAAAAAAATTAAAATTAAAAAAAAATGTCTTCAAGGGAAAATAAGTTTCTGATGAAGTTTTGTTAACTATTTTTTCTTTTTTTTGACAAATTAATTTTTAACTAAGATTGAATCCACTATAGTTTAGAGTTTAATAACCAATATTAACTTTATATAAAATTTTTTATTAAAATGATAAATATACAAATTTATAACTATACTTTAGAGTTTAATGGATATACATCGATAATGTAGAATAGTTTTCCATTATCATCAATAAAAATCGACCATATTATCATGTATGTTTATTTTATACTATCAAACGTTTAATTCTTATTGGACGTTAGTATAAGTGAACATCCTCTTTTATCTATATTTTTATCACTTTCTAAAATATATCTATCACTATGACATACTAATGAAATATAATAATATATATATATTATATTTCATTAGTATATACTTATATGCAATTAAATTTTTCTTTTTTACAAAATTAAATTCTACTTTTTGAAACCGTACAAAGTTGAGTTTCTATGCGTGTTGCCTTACTGACCATGAATTTGTATCCATCCGAGTCATCCTCAATCATACATTTCAACCCTTTTACTTATTTTTTCAATCCATTATATAATCATTTGGCTAGATGATTAATATATATTTTTAACCTTATATAAGTAAGTTTTTAAACATATATAAAACATTTAAATTATATATAGAGAAAAAAGGAAGAGCAATTAAAACAAGAAGAAGAAATACAAAAGTATATTTGAGTCAGCTATAATCTTAAAGACGCTGACAGTTCTCTACAATATTCATAGTGGTCATTTTGCAATCATATATTGTGAGCAATATAGATTGCACCCTTTTTGTCAAAATTTTTTTTAACAATTGCACAATTTGAGAGAAGGTCATAATCTATAAAGCACGGATACGGACACAGACACTCACATATCAACACAACTAATAATTTAAAAAAAAATCATAAATTTAATATAATTACAAGTGTAGGCGTCGTGTCAGTGTCGGACACAACACATATCTGACACCGAAACACGCCTAATCTGAAGTGTGATTGTGCTTCACAAGTCATAATACTTGATCATCTTAGGACTGAACGTTATGTCTCAAATCAATAATTTTTTAATATATCTTTATCTTTAATTATTTGTAACCACTCATGATCTACTTATATAATATTCTCATTATTTTGAGGTAGATCTCATTGAGATAACCTAGCTTTACTTTAAAGCACATTTTCATGTATAGTATAAGAACTTTTAAATGACAACAGTAAACCCAACAATATAATGTATACTTTTAATGTTAGTAACTTTGATTAAGAAATCATGACCTTGGTGACTTATTTTGATAGGAAAACTCTACTGAATTTCCCATGACTCTAGATTTTGAAAATTTTAGCTTTAACTTTATTTATATGATAAATTTCCATCACATTTTGAAAGGGACTAGACTAAGAACTAAAGGAATAGAACATGGAACCAAGGAATAGAACTAAGGAATATATTTTATTTTTGCCTAATTTTCCTTTTTAATTATCCTAAGTACATCCTATATGCTGTATGGATAAATTATTCCATACATCAAATTGTATAAAATTAGCTTGAGTTAGGAGCTCAATATGCTCCACCTTAGGTAGCCAGGTACACAGATTCTACCAAATAAATCTTGAAATTCGTTGAACATGTTTTTCCATGTTGTATAACAAAAAATATATTTATACAATCTTATTCAGCAAGCATCAAATTCTTTTGCATAGTTAGCTTGTTTAGTAACACTTTCTAAAGATTAAACTTCACAAAGCACACTATTGTCTTTTTTTTTTTGTTACAAGACACAATGAAGACAAAAAGGAAAAACAAGAAGGAAAAAACAACAAAGACTACTCTCCGACCACCTTCAAAAGGTGCAAGAGATCTTTCGGAGGAGAGACATGAATAAACAAATTAGAATCCTCTGATGCTTTCAAGTTTTGCCATAAAATTCGTATAATGATTCATCTCTTTAAGAGTGTGACAAATACTGGCATTACTTTGCTCAATCAAATTCTTCACATCTTGAATCAGAACCGCATAGACATGAGACCGTATGATTGCCCCTTTGATGAGATTGATACCGAGTAAAGCACACAATTGTCTATTAATATCGTGATATTATTTCAACGATCATGCACATCAAATTTTAAACAAGTTAAATTAATTATATGATCATATATATAGCCTAACATCTACTCTTCTTTTCTTTCATTTTTGACAAAAAAAACCTAACATTTACTTAAATATTAAAATTATGTTGTATGTTGAACTGAAGTTATATTTGACGAATATTAGAAAAAAAGAAGAAGTTATATTTGATGAAGAATTAAAATTGCACATTATTGCACCACCACAATATATTATGTACATTTGCATAGGGGAATAGAACAGAACAATCCCCTTTTTCTCATAACAAGAATATAATAGTGGACATATTGAAAATAAATAATAAATAAAGAAGTTGCAAAATGAAAGTGGAGATCGTGAAAATAATTGAAACTTTTTCTAGTTATCAGAAATTAGTGGAAATCATTCTACCAAAAAAAATTAGTGGAAATCAAGCTGGTCTAATTAGAAGACATCTTTATGTAGTAGCATACAAATTTAACCAATAACCTTAGCTTTACAAGCATGATCAATTTCTTGACTTAAACTTATTGAACACTATCACATGTAAAATCTATCCAAAATCAAATACGTTTGATTCTTTACTAACACATCTTTTTCTCAAAATGGTTTTGTTTGGAAATTATGTGGCCACCTTTATGTGACAATGACATGACCATTCTATAACGTAGATTGGTATATTTGATAAAATTTCAGTTCAAATCTTACAACGATCTACGTTTGAATTTTGATGTCAATGTAAGAATTTTATTGATGGTTAATATATAAGCTTTGGGACTTTCCTTTTCCTTGTCTTATCAATCTCCAAGACCCTACTTGCTTAAACGGTTAAACTTTTATTTTGGGTCGATAGACGAAATGAGAAGAATCGTTGGAAACTCAGACACATAAGTGAAGGAGTCAGGGTTCGTACCTGTCATGACCTCTGACCTAGCAATTTCAATATTTTTGTGATTTGAGCTAAGACTTATGGACAAAACGACTAAAGTTTTATTTATTAAAAAACAAAAAAATGGTCACCCTCTGCATGCATTTTGAATAGTAAAATTTGTCTCCACTTCAAATTTTCTTTAAATTGAAACACACCCTTTCAAAATGTTCATGTTGGCTGTGAAGTGATCATATCCGGTGGCGGTTTGGTCACTTTTCTGCATAAACTAGCCACCACCATATCTTCCAAATTCCCTCAGTGGAGAAGCATATAGTATCTAAGTATATTATAGAATTGTTCTTCAAAGTATAAGTTCCCTCACTTTTTGTTCCAATATATAACACCATCTTGTGTTTCATTCAACACTCATCAACAAAAACACATCATCTATACAAGAAGAACAAAGAGAGAAAATGGTGAAATTCTCTAAGCAATTTGAGGGACAACTCATTCCAGAATGGAAAGAAGCTTTTGTTGATTATTGGCAACTTAAGAAGGATATTAAAAGAATTCAACTTCTTAACAATACCAACAAAAAACCAAATAATCATCAAATGAGTTCAGTGGTGAAGTCACCTTTTTCATCACTAAGAAAGTTCTTTCCATTTCAACAAAGAGACCATGACCCAATTCAAGTAAACTTTATTTCTATTTTTCTTTTTTTCTTTTCTTTTGAAGATATATGATTATGAATATTTATTTTTTGGTCAAGCAGTTTAGTGGCTAGAATTCACCTTTTTTTAAGGTGAATAAGTGGAGTGGCAGGAGTTCGAACCACGATCCCTGCATATAATAATGCATGTCCCTGCCAATTGAACTATGCTCGGGGGGATTGATTATGAATATTAATTTTGTTAAATATTGTGTATATATTTGACTTTATGATATTTTTATTTTTTCAGGTTCATAGGAAACTTGTTTCATCTACTAGCAAAGGTGACATGTATGAGACACAACTGCTAGACCAATTTGCTGACACTGATGCTACAAAAGAATTTTTTGCATGTTTGGACCAAAACCTCAATAAGGTAAATAAATTCTATAGGACAAAGGAGAAAGAGTTTCTTGATAGAGGGGAGTCCTTGAAAAAACAAATGGATATTCTTATTGAGCTCAAATCTGCATTCATGGAGAAGAAAGGTAAAGGGAACTCTTCTCACTATTCCAAGGAGGAAGAATCTGTCTCATCCACATTCTCTATTAATGGTAATTAATCAACTTTATCTTCTTTAATTTAGCAATGTGAACATTAAATGTGATTGAATTGACTTATTTGAATTTATCGGCGGACATAAATACTTGTAAAACTGTTTAAAAATATTTTATCTTTAGAATAGCTTATAGAAGTAAAACTGTTTAAGAATATTTTATTTTAAGAATAGCTTATAGAAAAAACAACCTATAAAAATAGTTTAACTTTATTTTATCTTAATTTATAGAAATAAATTGTGCATAGGTACTTATAGGATAAACACCTAGACTTTAGAACATTGTCTAGACAAATGATTAATTAAGATGTATTTATTTAAATAGGGTCTAAAAGGGGCTCGTTTGGAGAGAGATGATTTTTATTTTTTATTTTTTATATTTTATGGTGGTCGAGGTTTGAACTCTGGACCTTGCATATATTATGCATTGTTCTTATCAACTGAGCTAAACTCATGAGGATAGAGAGATGAGTTCTAAATTAGGAAAACTATAGGCTATACAAAATGAATATGGGTGACAAAAAATATTATGTAGTTCTCTCTAATTTGAAAATTATCAAAAAAAGGAAATATTACTTAAAAATGAAAAATTAAATCTCACTTCCCTTTCCTTGTAAAATTTAACCAAGTAAAGAATAAGACAAGTACCATATCATAGATGAATTTTGTTGTCATTCTAAAATAAAATACACCATTCACAAGATTGACAATGACTCGTAGACTCTGTAATAGTTTAATAATATAGAAGTGATTGAATATAATTAAATGTGTTAGTATTGTGTCGGACACCGACACATGTTGGACACTGAACACGCCTTCAATATGAAGTTTCTTGACATTGACATTGACACATAGATGCTATTAATAGTTTAAGAAAATAGAAGTGATTGAACGTAACAACATGTGTTGGTGTCGTGTCAGACACTGACACATGTTGGACACTGAACACGCCTTCAATATGAAGTTCCATGACAATGACATTGACACATAGACGCTAGTAATATTTTAAGAAAATAGAAGTGATTAAACGTAACAACATGTGTTAGTGTCATGTTAGACACTAACACATATTGGATACTGAACACGCATTTAATATGAAGTGTTGGTGCTAGAATATATTATATGTTTTAAATATATTTATTTATTTATGATGTGAATGTGAATCTAATACTCTGTATACTGGATGCAGAGGAAGACTCTGTTAGGAGCAGAGAACAAACAGAGGATTTGGAGAAAATAGAAGAGAATTTTACTGAATCAAATGAAAATGAAGAGGATAAATCAATGGATTTGAAATGGGAAGATGGTAAATTGAGGACATTATCTGGCCATTTTCTTAGTGGCCAAGGAAAGAATGTGAGGATAAACATTCCTTTGACAACACCTTCTCAAACCTTTTCAGAAATTAGTTACCTTGTAATGGAAGATTTGTTCAATAAGTCTTCAAGAAAATGCAATCCAGAAGGTGGTGTGCTTCGTGTTAATAAAACAAGGTTGCATCATGCAGAAAAGATGATCAAAGGTGGTTTCATTGAGCTTTATAAGGGCCTAGGATATTTGAATGATTATAGGTATAATTCAAATTTTCTTTCATCACAAATATAACTAAATTTTTAAGATTTTTGTTATTTTGATACTCACTTTTGAAATAAAATTTAGACAATAAATTGATGGTTAATGCAGTTTAAATTTGTGGTTAATTACGTTTAGTAAATGTTTAGTGAATATAGCAAGGTGTCAAATGGTTAATAAGTTGAAATATTTTGTTATATTTATTAATTATCTAATAAACGTAATTAACCATATATTTGAATTGCAGTAACCATTTTAGCCGTTATCGAAATTCGATGTCAATTTTGTGAGTCAAAGTATATTTTTTTTTTAATAATGAACTTACAATAAGTGTTAAATTTGATATGAAAAAAAATAAATTATGTGACTGTTTTCTTCATCATATTGATTTTTTAGGAATTTGAACCTGCTTGCATTTATAAAGATTCTGAAGAAATTTGACAAGGTAAAGTGAATTAGAGAGTCCACAATTTATATTAAAAAAAGAAGTTTTTCATATTAGAGGTGTTAATAACAAAAGCAATTCTTATGATTTCTTCTCCTTCAGGTCACAGAAAAGCAAATTCTTCCAATCTATCTCAAAGTAGTTGAGAGTTCATATTTCAACAACTCAGACAAGGTAAACAATAGACACAAATCAAAACTATCAACAAAAATGTCTTACTTCTATCATGTCAACCTTTGATGAAAGAATATATTTGGTGCTCACAATATAATAAATCATGTTGAGATGTTGGCCACTAGTTGTCCTTTGCAACTCAAATTGTTACCAACAATTTCAAGTGGCCAATAATCATATAATTCATGTCTTCCCCAAAGCATGGCCTAAAATCATACACATGAAAATTAGATATGCTTGTCTAAATATCTGTCTCTTTTACACCATTCTATCTATCATAAATCACAACCAATCATATGTATGACTTTAATGTAGTTATGATTAAAGTTGAACGTTTTCAATTATCGACAATAAAGATCGGTCGAAAGTGTAAAAATTATTTACCATGAGAATGTATGAGAGAGTAGTATTTTACTTTGTGAACCAACTTTATTTACTTGTTTGTCCTAAAATTTATAGGTGGTGAAGTTCATGGATGAAGTGGAGGAACTATTTGTCAAGAATTTTGCTAAAGGTGATCATAGAAAGGCAATGAAATACCTTAGACCAATTCATCATAAAAAAGAATCACATGCAATTACTTTCTTCATTGGTGAGTAACTTTTAGTCTTTATTATTTTCACTTTTTCTATTTTTATTATCTATTTGTTAATCATTGTATTAAAGAGCCTTTAGTTTGTTTGTTTTATGATCACTACAATCCAAAGAAAACATAACATGGACCCCCTTAGTCACTAGCTCCTTGTATGTACAAAAATCAACTAACTGATCCCACTTTTTAAACACTTATGAATGCATCCATGCATATTTGCATAACCCTTTATGTAATTTTTTATTCTTCTTTTTTTTAATAACAAAAGGCAATTGGCACATCATGACTTTTTAATGTTGACCATTAATATCTCCTATGGTTACTTTTTTCTCTTTATTTGATATATTTTGAGTTTAATTTTCTTGCACTATCATTGCAAACAATTTACATTGTCACCACATCATAACTAATCATGTGTGTGAGTATGTGACTTCAAAGTTGTTATGGTAAAAGTCACACGTTTATAATTGTTTGATGGTTATGATTAATTGAAAATGTAAAAATTCTTTACACCAACCGTGTATTTGAATTAAATCCATATTCTATTTTACAAATTCAAATATTATAGAAATGTTTTGCGTAAATTTCATAATTTGTTAAAAAAAAACTTTTGGAACCTAATGGAGACGCATTATCCTTTAAAATAGTTTTACACCGACTTCTGATAAGAACTCATTATATATGAAAAATGTTTGATTTTTTTTATTTGATATGAGTGTAAATTCCTTAGCAAGTTACTCATAAAATTAACTGAATCTTCCAAATAAATTCAGGACTATTTACTGGATGCTTTTGGGCACTTTTTGGTGCATATGTTTTAATGGCTCATCTTACTGGACTGTACAAAAGACACCAAAATTCACTCTACATGGAAACTGTCTACCCTGTGCTTAGGTAAGTAAAAGGGTTTTCGTTGCACCATATTGTCTTCATATCAGTGTTTTTAGAACCGGACAAGCCGGTTCAACCACGATCGGAGTTGTACAAGCAGGAAATGACTCATGTTTCTGTTTTGTTTTTGCAGTGTGTTTAGTCTCATGTTTCTACATTTCTTCCTCTATGGATGCAACATTATTGCATGGAGAAAGACTCGTATAAACTACAGATTTATTTTCGAGATAGTTCCGACAAAGGAACTAAAGTACAGTGATGTATTCTTGATTTGTACAATGTCTATGACTGCTGTGGTTGGAGTCTTGCTTTTTCATTTGACTCTACTCACAAAAGGGTATTCCTATGCACAAGTTCAATTCCTCCTTGGCCTACTTTTTCTGGTAATTAAGTTGTTGATTTTGTACATTGCATCAACTTGATTTTGTAAGTTTGATGGTATAAAAAAGTTTTACACATGCATTCAATCGTATCTCGTCATGATACAAGAAATGTAACATCTTATTTATTGTATGTGCAGGCCTTCTTACTATTACTTGTATGCCCCTTCAACATTATATACCGGTCAAGCCGTTATCACTTCCTTTGTGTGATAAGGAACATAATTTGGTCACCTCTTTATAAGGTACCTTTTTTTTCTTCTCACACTATTATTATGTCATCAGTCTAAAATCATGTATTGTTTTGGTCATAATCTCATTGAATTTTCTGTTTCTCCCTAGGTTCTGATGCTGGACTTTTTTATGGCGGATCAACTTTGCAGTCAGGTAGTGTGTTTTTCTTTTCATGGAAAATTATTAATCAGTCATAGCCGTTCGATCATTAAAAGTATTTGACTTTAATCATATGTACTTCAAAAATCATATACATGATGGTTTATGATTGATTGATATATAGTGTAAATAGTTTTACACTGATAGTACATCAAAATTAATCTCTTATATTAATAGTTACATGATTTCTTTATAGGTTCCAATGCTAAGGAGCCTAGAGTTTATGGCATGTTACTATATAACTGGGAGCTATAAGACTCAAGACTATGGATACTGCATGAGGGTAAAACAATATAGAGATCTTTTCTATGCAGTGTCCTTTCTTCCATACTATTGGAGAGCAATGCAGGTAAAAATTTGTAAACATTTTATAGTTTTACCTTTCTTTAAGCATATTCTCAAGCTTTTTTTCAACTATGAAATATGAAAAACTAATGTTTCTTAATTTGATTTCTAGTGTGCAAGGAGATGGTTTGATGAAGGGGACACAAATCACCTTATCAATCTAGGGAAATATGTTTCTGCTATGTTAGCTGCAGGTGCTAAAGTTGCATATGAAAAAGATAGAAGTGTTGGATGGTTATGTGTTGTTGTGATCATGTCAAGTGTAGCAACTTTGTACCAATTGTATTGGGACTTTGTAAGGGATTGGGGTTTGCTACAAAGGAACTCCAAGAATCCTTGGTTAAGAAATGAATTGATGCTTAGAAGAAAAGCTATTTACTACTTGTCAATGGTACATAAATCATACCCTTTTGCTCTCTCTAAATATTATGTTAGTCATTAACATAGCACCGACACTTCTGATTGAAGACGTGTCTGGTGTTTGATATGTCTTGGTATCGTACATCAACATGATACTGACGCATGTAGTTGAATTAAGTACTTCTATTTTTTCACAATATTATATGTGCCTACATGTCTGTGTCGTGTCTGGTGTCCATGTCTATGTCAATGTCTCATAGATAAATATGGACTTTTTTTGCTTATGCAGGTATTGAACATTACTCTGAGGCTTGCTTGGTTGCAAACTGTTCTCCATTCAAGTTTTGAAAATGTTGACTATAGAGTAACAAGCTTATTTTTAGCAGCACTTGAAGTTATTAGAAGAGGACTGTGGAATTTCTACAGGTAGAATATCATTGACTAAAAATGGATAATTTGTTTTGTTTGATACTTGTAGCATTAATTTGCAATGATACATCACTTTCAATAAATAAATATTTTATTGGTTCAGATTGGAACATGAGCATCTAAATAATGCTGGCAAGTTTAGAGCAGTGAAGGCAGTGCCACTTCCTTTTCATGAAGTGGAGGATGAAGAAGACTAATAAATAATGCCAATTGGCATATTTAGCATTTGATGTAGGGGATGATTCCACCCAAATACTTGAAGGAGCAGATTAGTTGTCCTTATTCAAGTTGATGTAAACATTGATCAACTTGATTATTTTTTTCAGTGGATTTGTAGGAACATTTCCACATATGTATACACAATTTTCATTAACATTAAATAAAAATTTAATGAGAAAGTGCAATGTTACTAAATATCTTAGTATATACCACCTTGTCATGTACTTTCTTTCCTATTTTTTTCCCACATGATGTGGAATTATGCAACTAGATTTGGTAGAGTAAAGACTACTCTCTTTTTACCAACACAATTTTCTGCAAAAGAACTTCTTTACCTATAAGTGACTTTTCTAAAAATAAATAAAAAAGATTTTGGGGGATTAGGCTAAAACCAAAGGCCTTGAGAATTTGAAACTCACAAATTGATGATGATCCCTTCATAAAGATACATCATCAAAAGAGTTAGGTCTAAAAGAAAGGATAAGATCTTTGATTTCTTTGCTCTAATTCTGGCTACAAATATTGAAAAATATGTTGATATAGAGCTCAAATTTGTTTGCACCTACGGATGATATTAGTAAACGAGCTCCAAAAAGTACCTGCAAAGTCGCACTTAAAAGAAAAGATGGTGAATAGACTCATAATTTCTTGCAACACAAGAAACAACAAGAAACCATAATCATTAATCAAACCTCTCTTTCTAAAACCTACTCCCACTTAATTAAATAAATATAATTAAATGAAATCTTATTTAATTTAGCTAATCGTTTCGGTGTCAAGAACTTATGTGTGTAACCATGTATGTTTTCGTAGCTTTGATAATATTATTAAATCTTATCTTTCATATTATAAACAATGACATACATCTAAAAACACATCATTTATGCTCAAGTAATAGCTGACAAAACTTGTATGTGATAATGATAATTTGTATAATTACTCTTTTATCATCATGTCTATATTGAACACAAGGCATAGAATGATTCCACAGTTATTTCAGCTGTTTTGTAGGAGGGAAAATTTTACCTAGGTAACTCATGTCCCACAATATGATTCGCCGAATACCCATCATATGACTTTATAGTCATCCTTTTACAAACAACATTTGAACGTCTACAAAGAAATTGAATCCTATATCTAGGATACGTAGAAGTTTCAGGTCGAATGGTGAAGTACATCACTATCACTATGAGAATATTTTACAGCACTTTAAATAATTCATGGTGGGTCAATCTAGTAACAAATATTACTCTTAATGTTTATATATATGTGAAGAGTTGATAAATCTTTATGCATGAACCATGAGATGTGGTCATCAGTTTACCCACGTAATAGTTTCCATGTCTTACTACTATCCCATTTTATTGTAAAATTTGACTACAAATACCTTAAGAATACCGTTCTTATAAATAACGGGGTCTCACGATTAAGCCACATTTAATATTCCATTAATCAAACTAATTATTTTATGAAATTTATTCCTTTAAAACAATCATAATAAGGAAATGACTTAAAAGTGTTATATATTCATAAATTATCACACACAACAACAACAACAACAACATCCAAGTTATTTCCCACTAAGTGTGATTGGTTATATGGATTAAATTATGTCGTAGTATTCTATCACACATCATATTTCGGTCAAACTCATTGATTTACAAATATTTTATAATAGTTTCTCTGATAATTTTTTAGGTCTTCATTTGCTTTAATGATCTGAGTATTCTTCATCTGATCTACTGTCCTTACTACAAAATCTATAGGTCTTCTCTTTACATGTCCAAACCAATTAAACCTATTTTCCACCATCTTTTATACTATAGGTGATACTCTCTCTCTCATCCTCATTTACGTAATATATATATATATATATATATTTATTGCACCTTTATATTGTAACAAACTATGCATATCTTTTTCTTATTAAAAAAACTAAACATATATGTTTCCATGACACCAACAAATATAATATCATATAATATAAATTCCAACATTTATAATAGTAATTTTTTTTAAGAAATCATCGGGTTTTTTTCATGAGATTGTCAAGACAATGCCAATTGGGACTAGAAAGAAACTGTGTCTGAACATTTTGTTGAAAGGTATTATTTTCATATCGAGAATTATGTGATTTTGATCTTGGTTTATCATATGGTCCATGTCGTGCGACTGCGTGATTACATTCTAAATTTCATATGATTGTTTAGATATCAAATCTCTATTCTATGTTCTAAGTAGTTATGTAAGAGACAGCACTATATATATGAGGATAATTTGAAGTTGAATGTGCAATTTCTACAAACATAAATTGCTTGTTGAATAGTGGCACATTTTTGTTTACTTTTCTTAATTGCAAAGTAACATAGTAAGTCCTTTTTTGTTGGAAAGTTAAAGAAGTCTCATCCCAATTATAACTCGAGCTTGGTGTGTACAAAGTACACTGAAATTTGAGATTCCACTCCTTTAAACTTACTCACTTTAAGAGTCAATCGTAAGAGTTTTGTAACACCCCGTTTCCCAAAATCAATTAAATAATAATATTTCAACATCAGAGTAAAACCCTAACGGGCATGCTACACTACTTTTCAAAATTTATTAAATAAGATATAAAACTATTTAATAAACATCCTCCATAAAAATAACATCAATTTGCATCGGAATAATTTGCATCAAAACGACAAACAACTGTTCAAATCTCCATGATTAATTCTTGGCATAAAAGCCATTTCAACATAAATTCAACTACCATAGGGCTACATCAACAATATTCAAAAATTGATACATAGGAGTGAAAGTAACATTAAAAATCCCATCCCACGTATCAGAGCCCTAGACACTTTGAGCCACTACCTACTACTCAGGATCACCTGCAAGTTACCCATAGGAAGGGCAACATTTTCAAGCAGAAGGGGTGAGATTCTCAAACAATAATAATAATATATAATAACATCAAGGAATCTAACACCCTAAAATATCAATGATTAATTAATGAGCATAAGTATTCATTAATCAACAACAACATCAACATATAGTAACCCAACCGACAACCACGACTCATGCAATGACATGACACGCCTACGATTTCAGACTTCTCCTCACTCCAAAAAACCCACTTTTAATCCCGTGATCACCCAAAACGTTTTCCAGCAAATGTTTACAGGTTCAATACACAACTAGGCATCAAAAGGAACATAAAACAGGCATCATCAACAACAATTCAGAGCATTCTAGCAATCATACAAAACTTCACAATTCATCCAACATATTCTATTTTCATTCCAATTCTGATCACAATCAACATTATAGATTAAGAAATCATACTGAACACCAAATTACAACACAATTAACCCAATTCTTACACCAATCCTTCCTAAATCATCATCAACCCTTAATTCTCAATTTTATCTTCATGAACAATTCAATTTGATTAATTTTCAGAAATTACATATTATGATTATTGAAAGATAATCTCACCCTTACCTTAATTTAGAAGAAAACGCACGAACAAAGCTACAATAAAATCGATCCCCTCTTGCTCTTGCTCTCCCCTTGGCTTTGTTTTTCCCTCTCCAACTTGTTTCACGTAAAACTGTTTTCTGGTCTTTCTTTTCTTAACTCCCAAAACTATAACTCCCTTTTTCTCATTAAACTCCCTTAATTTTATTAATTCATAATTAACTCCCCATACTCCAAAATAATCTTATTTCTCATAATATTCTCATTATATTAAATTAAATCATATTAATAAAATAATACACACCAAATAAATCACACATATTTTATAAAAACACATAAAAGACTCTAAATAATTCTAAAATAAATAAAATAACGACTAGGGCGTTACAAGTTTCATATTATATAACCTTAAATGACATAGTTTAAACCCTATATGAGACAGTTGTAAAATAATCATCATAATTATTGTCCCTCTCTCGGGTTCTTTTTAAAAGAGTTAAATGAGTCTATAAAATAGATGTATTTAGTTAATAATATAGACTAAATATATTAATTTTTGTTGACCAATTTGTCTCTTATAAAAAGGACTAATAGAAGTAGTAGTTTTTCGTTTTCCCAATTTTGTTTTTGGGGTTTTTCTATCATGTGCAAATTTGCATATGATAAGGAATTTAAAATGGTAAGTTTGTCTTGAAACTTGTGTTTTTTTATATTAAATAGACAACTTTTTAATAATAATTGGTGTTTTTCAATGAAAAGTTACTACATTTGGTTTTTAAAGTCAACTTGTGATATTATATCAACATGCCTAACAAATTATGAATTATTGAAATATCAACCACTTATTTTATGACTTTACTAACTACTACCCTGTTTCAAACTTCAAAAATTCAAATCCTTTATTTGATCCAAGAAATTAATCTATACCTATTAATAAAGACAATACATGTTTTTGGTGTAGCCTTTTTTTTTTAAATACCAAAATGCCCATGTAGTTTTTTTTCCCTGACTATTAACTTCTTTTTTTAATTACAACTATTAACTTCTCAGAAAAGACAATCAAAATTTAATTACGGTTACTTACTTCTCCTTAACTTCTCATCACACAATTGTTAATAACTACTTTGATCACCATCTGATTTCACAAACACATATTTGCTAGGTATAATCATTAATTCTACCATTTTTTCTTTCATTAACACCACCTGTTTCTGTTGATATTCTTAAGCATTCCATTAACTCACTTCACGGTAAACCTTTTCTCACTCAAATAGGAAATTTCATCATGGAATAAGGTACGTTAATGTGTTCTTTACTTCTTATTGTCTATTTTTTAATGAAAGCCATAATTTTTCCATATCTTTATTTCATCATGGAATAAGGTCGCCTACAATTGTATGTACATATCTTTATTTCTTCTTCTTCTTCTTAGTGTCCATATTTTAATGGAAGCCTTTTTTTATAACTTCCAAATTCTATAACTTCCCCTTCCCCTGTCGTGAAAAGATGGAGTTACAACAATCATCGAATCGAAAAAATACGAAAAAGAAAATACATGGTTGATTTGCATAAAGGGCAATTGTGATTTTTATGACCAAACAACTGATCTAAGAAATTACGTGAACATTACAGTAACACATGTTTCTCTTCCTCTTCATGAACAATTATAATTTGTATTTCAATCTTCTAACCTTCCTTCGTTTTCATTTTTTTCTTCAGGAAAGTGATTTCCTTTTGCCGTAGATTCAGTTGGATGACTCTTATAGTCACACGAAAACCTATATCAATTACAAGTTTTATAGACAAGTTTCGTGTTTTTCTTTTTATTTTGTTGTTGAATAAGTCTAACTAGCCACCAAAATTGCCATTAGCATGTTTCTTAGATGTTGTAAATGTACTTTTATACGCTTTTTTTTAAATGTTCAATATATAGTCTATGAATTTGTTTTAAATTTGGAAACCAAAAAACATAATGATAATTAACTACTATTACAATGTTTGATATATAAATTTTTCAAACTTATAGTTTTTAGTTCTATGATCACTTGATTAGTAGGTTGTAAATATTCTAAGAGGACTTGATTTACACACTTTCTTTATGTGGCGTGCTCACTTTGGTTCTCAACATTTTTCTAAATAAGTAATTTAACTTGATTATCAAATGCCAAATGCCTCATGTTTGTACTTGGATTAGGATATTCTCCCACTATCTTGCATAGTCATCTATATGATTTCTTTTTTCATATTTAATTCTATGTTGCAATCAAGGCATTCTTAGAATATTTACAACCTACTGCCTCCTATATTCTGAAGCACTTGCTTCCTATTCTAAGAGGACCACATAAAATGGAAACCTATTTTAGAATATCATCGAGTTTGTGATAAAAAATATCAATCTCATTTTCATACTATTTTAGAAGATAGTCCACATTCATAATTTTTCTCTTTTTTTCACTTCCGACACTTTTTTAATAATTTTTTCTTCTACCATCATTCATTTTTGGTTTTGATAGTAAATTCGTAAATGCTTATTTCAATTGCACAGATCAACAAACAACAAAATAATATGGAAAATAATCGCGGGCAACAGTCAAGGGATCTACAAAGGGAAAGACGAACTCAAAATGCAAGAAATCGGAGGCAAAATATGAGCACCGAGCAAAGACAACAAGAATTATCTAGAAGGCGAACAAATTATAGACAATCAAAAGAAAGGGTAAAACAAGCTCAGACAACAAGTGCCACAAACAGAGATCACATGATGCCATTTAATGATTTGACAAATTTAAATTTCACATCCTCACGTGTTCAACGTACAAATGACAATGAGGCTGGAACAAGTATTCGTCGACGAATCAATCACACCACATCTGGTTAGTGATAAAAAAATTATTGTTTCTTAATTTATTTCAAGCTTACTTCAAATTACAGATACCTATAATAATTTACAATATATTAATTCTTTTTAGTAAAATAACCTTCGTACTTTCTATTAAAACTTACATACCACCATTTTGATTCAGCATATTTTCAAGGAACTCATGATAATGAGGCTGGACCAAGTAGTCGTCGACGATTCAATCACACCGCATCTGGTTAGTGAGATAAAATAATTGTTTCTTAATTTATTTCAAGCTTACTTCAATTACAAATACTTATAAGAATATACATTATATTACTCATTTTTAATAAATTAACTTTTGTGCTTTCTACTACAACTTATATACCGTCATATTGATTCAGGAAATTTTCAAGAAACTCATGACAATGAAGCGGGATTAAGTAGAAGAAATAGTGATGACACTACAAATGGTAAGCACGATATTTTCTAACAATTACTTATTTAAATTTAGTAATTATATATCTTTGTAATTACTAATTTTTAGCCACATTCTCCTAATAAGAATTCACTATATTTTTTTCAGAGACTCCAACATCAAATGTCGTCTCCGACACCACACCTAATGACGCAACATCGTATTACAATCAAGGTACAACTAAAGTTATGTATTACCAAAAAATATTAGTAAACAAATATGAATTTTTCTTATTAACGTTTTATATACTTATTATTTAACATTCACAATTTTAAGTTATTATTACAATAGTTTATTTTTTATTTATTTAATATTTTTGTCACTTTCACATTTGTTTTGAATATTTTTTATTCTTGAATAATATTTATTTTAATTTTATATAAATATACCAATGTACATTTTTTAATGTTTTTATAATCTCATGTATTTTATTTAAATAAATTTATTATTTATTATTTTTTAATTATTTTATTCATTATTTTTTATGTAGCATAAATATCTCAACAAACTAAATATATTATTTTGTCAAAAAAATGAACTAAATTTATTATATACAAGTATCTTTCTTCAATTCACGTTGAAAACCTTTTATAATATTTTTTAATATTATATTTCAATACGTTTTTTTCTTCCATTTAATTTTTTTTTGAACCGTTGCATTTAATTCTTTTAAGGAGGTCCCATTTAATTTTATTACCTTTTTTACAAAGGAATTTTATTATCTTTTTATCATTTATATATTTAATTTCAATATCGTTTAACCATCACAATCTCACAAATATTTTTATTCACGTTTAATGATACCAAATATTTTTATTTTCTTTCTTCAACCTCATAAATACACAAACACACACATTAGTGTTTAGAGTAATATTTTATGTGTGTCTGGTTTTTTGTTATGCTACTTCGTATAATTTTTTTTAGTGTTGCATAATGCGTATGATTATTTTTATAAAATTTTAGTTTTAATTAAAAGTAAAATTGTAGATGTCTTTTCTTCAAAAACAGGTCTAGATGCCTAAATAATTATACTTATATATATATATATATATATATATATATATATATATATATATATATATATATAAAGAGAGAATGCATATCAAATGAGATGAGTGTTAAGAGTAAATTGGTTTTCTCCATTTCCCTTATCCCGTTCTCTCTCTATTGCATAAGCCATAAGTGACGGCTCTTTTTACCTCTTCTATGTATTCTCTTCAACGTTCTTCTGTTCCTTTCTTTCCTCTCCCTCAATTTAGGTTCAATAGAAAGAAAACATAATAAGATTTTGTCAAAGAAAAGAAAGATTATGATAGCTTTGGGAGAGAAATTCCAATTAGTTAGAGTAATTTCGTAGAAGACTAACAAATAATCACAAGCTGATTTGGTTAAGAGTGAAATTATAATTTAGTTCTACTATTGTTCAAATCCAACTTAAATTAACCCTTTTTAAAATTTTTAATCAATTGATAAGAAACGGGTCACGAAAATGGAAAATAGAAGAAAAAAAACATTCAATTGGGGTATGTATGATTTAGGTGGCCATAGAAATCTTCTAACAAAAGCAGTAAGCATCGCCAGCTAAAGGGTTCTGTACAAATTGCATTGAGAAACGTGTGCAGAGGAAAGACGAAGAGCTGTGTTTTTTGTTTTAATTGACTGTATAGTTATTGATAAGTAACATATTTTGTACAATGACATAACCACCACGGTGGTCCCAACTTTTATTATGTTTTTTATTATCATGTTACTATTACTTCCTCCGTCCTAGTTTAACCGAGCCACTTTACCATTTCACACAGATTAAGAAAAGTGTATAAATGAAAGAAAGAGAAAAATGGTTTTGAATGCCTTTGTCAAGTATTGGTTCATTATTCTTTATCATAAATGTAAAGTATAATATATTGAATTAGGAGTGGTGAAAGTAATATTAATTAGAGTTATAATTGAGAAAAGGTAATTAATGTTGTATTGAAAAGTGAAATGGGTCAAGATTCTTGAAACAATATTTTTTCACAAATGACTTAGTTATTATATGACGGAGTGAGTATTTGAGTAGTATTTTATTCAAGTCTGGGTTAATGTGCATAGTAATAATAATAGTTTTGGAAGTTGACCTCAGGTTATATTCTTCACAATTTATAGTAAACACCTTCATGCATCAGCATTTTTAATGGGAGATCCTTACTTAATAAGGACCACTTCTTGTTAAGAACTTTCCATTGGGGGAAGAAAAAATGAGTCCCCATTAAGGAACAGGTAATTGTATAAGGACTCTCTTTCTCCTAGGCAACTAACGAATCTCACGTGTAAAAGAAGTAATAAAATATATATTATGTGGTCCCGCTTACAAAAGAAGTAATATTTTAATAATTAATAGGTTAGTTAATTTGGTTATTGAAGTTGAAAATATTCAAATGTTTTTTAAAACTATAAGTCACTAATTACTTATGCAACAATCTCATGGACTAAATTGACACTGGAATTATTATAATTAATTAATTGATTTTTTTAATTTCCAAGAACCATTTTATTTTGTTTTAACATAGGAACATGGAGAGATATATACCAAATTATCCATAATATTTTAAGGTCATTTTGGTATTCTGAGCAGAAAATTACCTTCCAGGTCATTAAGCTAATATCAAATTGGCCACCATTATATGTAGAAGTTGGAGAAATTGCTGCTCCAATTGCAATTTTATTGGTAGTTTGAACAAAGTCTGAGCAAAGTGAATTGTAGCACCCAGTACCTTCATATGCATCAGTCTGCAATTATTACTAGCCATTATCATTTTTCTTTTCAATACATTTTTTTATTAATGGGTATCTTACACTTGAAGCAAGTAGTATCAATCATAGATAGTTTACTTTTCCACCTCCTTTCTTCAATCAATTTACTTACTGTCCAATTAGTAAAGAATCTAGAGTTGCTCTATTCCCATAGAGCTCTCGACCAACGTGCATAAAAATTACTACTTAACATTTACAATGGTGAAAAACATTCAACAACACTTAACATCCATTTTTTCAATTTCCAACACTCCACATAATTTTCTCTTTCTTATTTAACACTCATTCAACTTTTACCCTCTTCAATAGTTTTTCATTCAACACTCTACCCCACCACATTTTATTTATTATTCTTATTTAATTTTATATTTTTGTTTTTATAATTACATAAAATTACAATTATCGATTATAATTAAAATAAAATAAAAAACACCTAACATTTTTTTTGGCTAAAATGCACTTTTGGCCCTCTATATTTGGCTCCGTAGCAATTTTGACCCCCTATTAAAAAAAAATACTTTCCAGCCCCCTAATTTCACCCCCTTTTGCAACTCACATGCCCCCTCTAATTTTGACTCGGTCAAAGGCCACATGGCTCAAGATTAAAAATCAATGGTCAAGATTAAAAGAATCACATGCTCCCTCTCTTAGCTAATAGTTTTCTTTAAAACCAATTACATTTCATCTTCTTCAACCTGCATAAGTCACTTGTACTCATCTCCTTCTCTCCCGCGCCATTTTCGTTCTCTGCCAACAGCGACGGTGAACCGGCATCTCGTATATATCTCACTCGCTCACTCTCCCTTGTTGTCTCTCTCCGACCGTCTTCCCTCCCTTGTCGCTCTCTCTCTTACAGTCACTCTCCGCGCCGATGGAAACCGTAACAAATGAAGATGTCGTCGACAAGGTGAGGCAGCAATACAAGGGGAACCACCATATTTCTCGTTCTCCACCAGATATGTTTCTCATTTACATAATTAAATAAAGAGTAAATTACAATCCTCTTCCCTCAAAGATGCTTGAATTACACTCCCCTCCCCTCTTAAGTTAAAATATACACTCCACTCCCCTCTTATTCAAAACATATTAGAAAAATTTCACTCCCCTCCCCTAAGAGAAGCTAGAATTACATCTCTCTCCCCTCTTATGTTAAAATCTACATTTTACTCCCTCAATATTCTTTTTTATAATTTCTAATAATCTAGCAAAAAATAATAATTTAACACACTTAAAAAATAGTATTGCGGGTCTATTTTAATATAATAAAAAATTGAATACATATTTTTCCTATTTTTTATTCACAATTTCATTAACGTGTAGTTTTAAACCCTATTATAAAATATGAAACAACCAAAAACAAAATTAAAATATGTGAAAAATTACTAAAATCATTAAAGCATGATTATTTAAAAGTTAATTTGATACTCTAATTTATAAAATCAATAGCAATATATTTAAATTTAATTATCATTGACATTTAAACTATAAAGAAATGAATTAATTTTTCTTAAATGGTGATTCAAAATTAATATATATTATAAGAATATTTATTTATGTTCAAATAGATTAAAGTGTAGTGCATATTTAATTATTAAGGGAGAGGTTTGTAATTCAAGCATCTTATAAGGGAGGAGAGTATAATTTATGTTCCTTTTTGTGAAAAAAATAATTTATATTACCTGTAATACATTTTTTTTATCAACGTTAACTAAAATTTTCATTTGAATGAATTAAAAAATGAATAATTTTTTTATTAAGTTATAGTACGGTAGTGTGGTTAATTTTTTTATAGCACATAAGAAAATAAGTTAATTTTTTAATACGGAAGTGTCGTTCATATTATTTTTGTTGCTAAGTTAATTTATTTTGAGGATATTTTACTATCAAAGTAATTAAAAGTACAATTAACTTCACCTACATGATAGCACAAGTGCACAACCATTCAGTTATAAATTTACGTTTTTGTCTTTTCTTGATGCAATGGAGTGTATAATTGGAAAATTGCAAAAAATGCAACTCTCACCTATTTTTTCTCATGCATGAGAAGGCTCAAAAATCAATGGGTCCCCCAGATTTTAACTCTCTTATCTCTTTCTCACCACAACCAAACAAGAGAAGTGTGGGACTTCTCTCCTATTTCTCTCTCTTCAACTTCTCTCTCTCTTTTTTCTCCTCTACCAAACACAATGTAAAAGTATCTATACTGTTAATAAAGGGGATACATGATTTTTATTTTTTTTTGGTACAAGGGGATACATGATTTTATTAGGCTTAAATGTGATTTTGGCCCCCTAACAAAAAATGATAACAATTTTGCCCCTTTAACTTTACAAAACATTGCAAAACGCAAAAAAAAAATAGCAATTTTGGCCTTTTATTTTAAAAAATATGCACTTTTGAACCCTTATCTTTTAAAACTATGCAATTTTGGCCCCTTGTTTTGAGAGACGTGATGTCTTTTGAGCAGTCTTGCAATGTTTTGTAAAGTTAGGGGGTTAAATTGCTATTTTGTTTTATTAGTCGGCCAAAATAACATCTTTTTAAAAGTTAAGGGACCAAAAATAAGTCCTTTTTATTTTGTGCAGCGTAATAATATATCTAAATTACAATTAAATCTATTAACAATGATGCAGTTGCCGGTCTAAATTACAATTAAATCTACTAGCGTTCAGACGGGCACTCCCGTGCCCGTTTGTCTGCTCTTACTACTGCGCTAACACATGTATACTTTACCTTCTTTTTTTTTTGCATAAATTAAATTTTGTATAGTTTGCAATTCACAAATATAAGAACTAAAAACCTGATGAGTATAGATTTAATGGTGTCCTTTTTTGTTTGCGTGTTGCGATAGAATATGTATACAATATTATTTACCCATCTGTCTGCTTTTTCTACTGCGCAAACACACATTTCTATACAAAAGTGATAGGTTGTAAAAGAAAATTTTACTTTAGAGTAGTAGTTGTTCCATGAATGAAATGATATAAATAGATATTAATTTATTAATACAAACTTTTTAAACATAAAATAATTGACATATCTCTCACTTAACACACTTCATACAATACAAGACGCTCACAATAATTAGACATAAAATATTGACATGTCTTTCACTTAACCTGTCAAACACGCTCTCAATAAAATAGATATATAAATAAGACATAAGGATATTATAGTTTCATACCTTTATCTAAAACATTTCATTGTGATTCAAAATGCACAATTAATCTCTTTAGCGCTTTTCATTTCAGAACCCTTAAATGAAGTTTGTTACATATATACTTCATCAAAGTTTATTTCAAAACATGTATACTTACCTCTTCAACTTTCTCCTAATCCCCTTCAAAAAAAAAAACTTTCTCCTAATCCTTGTGTTTCCTTTTCTCTATTCTATGCTTGTTCTCAAGTTCCTACATCAGTGCACATAAAAAAAAAGTCAATGGTGTTGAAGATTATTTTAGATCGTAGTAGGAAATAGAAAATGCTTTTGAGCACTTTCTTCTTGATTAAGAGAAATCAGTTATGTAGAGAAATAGATTTTGTGCATTATAATGGTAAAACCTTGATGCACTATGTTTTTCTTTGATCATGGTAGAACATCACTGATTTAATATTTATGTCTTCCACTACTTCACAAACTTCCTCGACATGACTACAATTGATATGAAGGATGACCCAATACTGCTCCATGTGATTCCAATATCTTGACCTCATCAAGAATGGGTGTCTGCTACCATAGACGTAATAGCCAAATAAGAATAGATAAAAAAATGTAACCCGAACAAAAAGACTTACATCTTATTGAGAGAAGAACAATATCTGCCTTTTCTGAAGAGAAGAAAGAACATGAAAGTTTTCTTAGTAACCGCATATGCCGTACCGCGCCATCAACATAGCAGGACCACCGCCATCTCCTAGTTAAAAACTTAGCCCCCATGCACCGACTGCTTTGTGATTTCTTCACTGCCACCAAAATATCCCCATTTCCCTATCGCAAAACTGGCAGTTGAAAAACATGGCATTGATACCCTACTCGTTTCCTATTTCTTTATATTTTCTTTGCCTCTTCAAGACCAAGTGTAATAACGATCACTTGCTAAGAATAGAATTGGAATGATAAAAATCCAGATTAAAGGTCCCTGTCCTCTATATAGATGTTTTACATTATAGAAAAAGATATAGATTATAGATGACTAAATATGAAAAATTAATTCCTGTAAAACACACTTACGGTGAAGGGAACCATAAATGTCCATCGAAAAATATGTTAACAATTCTCTAAAAAATTCAGAGACTAATAAGCAAAAATGCAAGATAGCAAACATAAATAAATACCAAGATAACAAAAATGGGATTAGAATAAAACGAAAGAAATGGAGTACTAACCGTTCCGCGTGGAAAAGAATGATCATGGTGAAGGGTTGTCATATTGTTGCGCTTTTAGGTTCCCCAACAGAAAACATAGTCTACACTTATGAAAGCACATACACATACACCGATACCATACACAATAATGACACATAAATAAATTTATTGAACATAATCAAATGTGTAGGTGTCAGACATCAACATACATCATATATGTTACACGCCATTCATTAAAAGTAAATTCTGTGCAATAAACATTATTCATAAATTTTAAATGATATTAAACTTTTCATACATACTTGATTCCTTTCCTCTTCTGCAAGTGATTTTGTCTTTTTCAATCAACCTTTGTTTCCATTAGATGACTTTTGTTGCTTTTTATTGCTATTAGTAATTGGCAAATATAAACTACCATCAATCATGACAGTTCAAGTTCTTCAATAAAAAGTAGGGAAAAAAAGGGAAGTATGTTAGTGGTGTAGTTAGTTTTAAGCAGTGGCGGAGCCAGGAAATTTATGGAGCCTGGGCGAAAAATTAATCGTAAATTCACATGTGATATAATATATAAACAGTCATAAATCGATTTTTTTTTTTTTTACCTAAAAAAAATCAAAATAAATGAAGCTTATCATTTTATCAACAAAAGTACAATTTAAAATAGGGTTATTAATTTAAAGGTGACAACTTGTGTACCCATCTCGCTATGGTGGGTATTTGTACCCATGACCTTTTAAGTCGGTTAAAATGTTAACTGACGTCATAAGATTTTTTTATTTTAATTTATTTTAATTTATTTTTTTATTTATTTAGGAACGAGGTTTTCTCTGATACCAGAGTTTTAGCAGAGTGTGGAAGACTTTTTCTATAGACAAATTTAAATTCTTTTGTTTAGTTTTTCGAGTTGTAGAGATAACTTGAGCTTTGTAATTTATTTATCTCTTTTTGTTCTGAGATTTCAAAATCTCTTTTGGGTGGTGTTACTCTAAGGCTCTAATTCCTGATCAATGGTTTTTATGTTTCTTCGAATAGATATTTCTCAGCTTCTATCAAGGAAAAGCTATTTCTTGCTAAATTTCTATATATACGTGACTTTAGGGTAACTAAAGGTTTAAATAATTCATCAATATGAATTGTATTTTTTTCCTATAAATTCTATGGTGTAAATTCTATGCTATGGTGTGAATTACTCAAAGCATAATTAATTCTATAACAGATTGTAAAAGGATGATTACCCTTTTTTATAAAATTCGAGTTTCCCAACTTATAATGAAAAACTATAGATTAATCTAGATGTTTATCTTTTAGGGATATCCCATTTGTAAATTTATATCAAATTTTATTTTTCCATATTTTAAATTACATTTTACTTGTGCAATTTTTGCTTGTCTTTTGTCTAAAATCGTAGAGTCTTCTAGCGCTATTTCTAGAGGTGAATCAATACCTTTCATAAAGGTACTTTTGATTAAAATTTGAATAGTTGATATATGAATATAACCAATTTTGCTTTTTTCTTTTTCAGAAAATGTTTCAATTCTTTTTTCAATTTGAGTTTTATGTATGGTAGATATGACTATATTTCCTTGAGTGTTTTCAATTGAAATTGCTTCTTCTCCTACCATTATTCCAAATTTCAAAATATTTTTTCTTGAGAAAAATTCTTTGAATTTATTAAACTTTCTTTTGAAATTTTCTTCAGCAGTTAAAGATAAATCTGCTTCTTCTATCTTATTATCTATTATGTCATCAACATAATAACTAGATGTTCCTTCAAAGTATGAAACCTCAGTCATATTCTATAATGTTTATTATGTCAATACTATGATACTGAAAAGTAAATTTTGAATTTAATAAAGATATATTCATACCTGATTTGATCTTCTTTGAGATTTTGTTGATATTTTTGGTTTCGTTGTAGCTAGATATAATCTTCGAATGATTATATTTTGTAAGGGTGGGACTAACTTTCTCTAATTCTACGTTGTATAATTCTGAAATTAAGTTTAGCATGTTGTAGGTTGTAGTTATGAGAATTTGAGAATTAGGTTTTGAAGTTGTAATTGGTTGTTAATAGAGTAGAAAATCCGTTGAATTTGGTAGAAGTGATGTTCAGATCATGAGTTATTTTTAGTACAATGTTTTATATGGTTTTGAGTGCCTTAACATGTATAGAAATGGTTAGAAAATTTTTTGGATCAAATTTGAGCATAGGGAAGTTAAAATTGGGAAAACGAGGTATTATTATATCTAATTACAACGAAATCAAAAATATCAACAAAATCTCAAAGAAGATCAAATCAGGTATGAATATATCTTTATTAAATTCAAAATTTACTTTTCAGTATCATAGTATTGACATAATAAACAACAATGAATATGACCGAGGTTTCATGCTTTGAAGGAACATCTAGTTATTATGCTAATGACATAATAGATAATAAGATAGAAGAATCAGATTTATCTTTAACTGCTGAAGAAAATTTCAAAAGAAAGTTTAATAAATTCAAAGAATTTTTCTCAAGAAAAAATATTTTGAAATTTGGAATAATGATAGAAGAAGAAGCAATTTCAATTGAAAATACTCAAGGAAATATATTCATATCTACCATACAAAAAACTCAAATTGAAAAAAGAATTGAAATATTTTCTAAAAAAGAAAAAAGCAAAAGTGGTTATATTCATATATCACCTATTCAAATTTTAATCAAAAGTACCTTTATGAA
The DNA here is from genome assembly GCF_003473485.1 of Medicago truncatula. Classification (NCBI taxonomy): domain Eukaryota; kingdom Viridiplantae; phylum Streptophyta; class Magnoliopsida; order Fabales; family Fabaceae; genus Medicago; species Medicago truncatula. Next base: position 32,089,354 of record NC_053049.1, on the reverse strand, counting down.
AGGTATTGATTCACCTCTAGAAATAGCCCTAGAAGACTCTAGGATTTTAGACAAAAGACAAGCAACAATTGCACAAGTAAAGTGTAATTTAAAATATGAAAAAATAAAATTTGATATAAATTTACAAATGGGATTTTCCCTAAAAGATAAAGATCTAGATAGATCTATAGTTTTTCATTATAAGTTGGAAAACTCGAATTTTATGAAAAAGGGTAATCATCCTCTTACAATATGTTATAGAATTGATTATTCTTTGAGTAATTCACACCATAGCCTAGAATTTATAGGAAAAAATACAATTCATATTGATGAATTATTTACACCTTTAGTTACCCTAAAGTCACCTATATTTAGAAATTTAGCAAGAAATAGTTTTTCCTTGATAGAAGCTGAGAAATATATATTTGAAGAAACAGAAAAACCATCGATCAGGGATTAAAGCCTTAGAGTAACACCACCCAAAAGAGATTTTGAAATCTCAGAACAAAAAAAGATAAATAAATTACAAAGCTCAAGTTGTCTTTACAACTCGAAAAACTAGACAAAAGAATTTAAATTTTTCTATAGAAAAAGTCTTCCGCACTCTGCTAAAACTCTGGTATCAAAGAAAATCTCGTTTCTAAAAAAAATTAAAAAAAAATAAAATCTTATGACGTCAGTTAACATGTTAACCGACTTAAAATGTCATGGGTACAAATACCCACCATAGTGAGATGGGTAACAAAGAATTTCCCTAATTTAAATTAACCACGTAATATACGTGAAGTCTGAAAATTGACCCTGTAATTAAATAACATGTATTCTGACCATGTAATTCGAGATTTTTATTATTTATAACCTGTAATATACGCGAAGTCCAAAAAAGCAACTGAGAGATTGAATTTTTTCATGATTTTCCAGCGACGAGTTAAGAACGTTAAAATATGGCTTTAACAAAAAAATTATAAATTTTCGACAAACGACAAATTAATTATGAATTTTTAAAGTGTCAAAAGCTCAAAAAACAAAACAACAGAAATCTCGATCTATAAATCAAATTTTGAGCTCATTATTTGCAAAGACATCTATAAAAATACATAAAAGGGATTTGTAAAGTTTCATAGCATTTCGAAATCGTTTAAATTTATTTTGATTTTTCAACTGAAACGTGCAAAATTGAAATTTTGTTCCGCGTAAGCGTATACTCACAAGTCAAATTTAGTTCCCTAATTTTGTAGGCATGACTAGAACATGATAAGAAACATTCACAATGAAATTTTGTAAATTTTAAACGAGATACAAATTAATTATAAATTGTTTAAGAAATTCATAATTATGAGGGAATAAAAATTCATAATTAATTTATCCCTGGTCGAAGAAATTTAATTTTATGTAAAGCTATATTTTAACGTGCTAAACATGTAAGAAAAAAATAGTGAAAAAATTCAACATTTAGGTCACATGTTTAGACTACACGTATATTATAGGGTGATCAAAATTAAATAAGAAAAAATTCAAGTTACAATGTTAGAGTATATATTTTGTATTTTATTGGATCATTTTTCAAACATAAAGTATATTAAAGAGTCAATTTGAACAATTAACCCGTTAAAATAAGAGAGATGAAACTGTCAATAGTGTGCCAAATAAAATTCCAAGACCTATTTACGTGTGACAATTTTCAAATTGCCCAAATTTTTCTTTTTATAAATGTGTTAATGAGCTTTTTGGTTGAGTCTAATGTGCAAAAATTATCGATCGAGCCCGGGCGACCGCCCGGGATCGCTACACGGTGGAACCGCCCATGGTTTTAAGGAGTTATTATGAATATTAGTAACCGTAAAAGGATGTCACTTAAATTCAAACTCAAACTGTCAAGGGTATTTAAGGAAGTAAAAATAGGCTACACCAAAACTAAGTAGCGGTCCCTAATTTTAAATAGTAGCGGCTGTTGAATGAATCATATGAATGAAAGCGGAAAGGCGGGCACTAACGTGCCCGTCTTGACACCAGTGATAGATAAAGGAAAATAGTCTTTATTTGTGAAATGCCTTGGGCTTGATTTGCTGAAGGATGCCTTGAGCCAGAACATTCCATTGTTTATTTTTATTTTTTCCTTCCAATTTAGTTCGTTTTTTGTTATAATGGAATGCATAAGTTCCTTCCCCCGGGTTTCTTCCTTTGAAAGGAATCTATGTGCACATAATTTGTATAATGGAATGCATCTTTGATTATATCGATTCAAAACTCTTGATCTCTAGAGCTATTGTGCATACACATTGCAAAATAAGTGTTATTGTTTGAGCACATGGAACTTGGAATTTCAAATATGTGGTGATCACAGTGTATTAGTTTTTTTATTCTTCTGATTCCTAACTCCTTTCCTTTACTGTGGATTACAGCCTTATTGGGAGAGATCAAAGAAATTAGCGAGCAGAAACGAAAAGAAGATGATGTTCTTCTTGCAATTGCTGCTGGAAATAGACGGCCTATTCTTCCTAACTTGGAATTTGAGTATCCTGATCCAGAGATTCAGGAAGATCTGTATCAACTCATAAAATATTCATGTGGAGAAGTTTGTTCAACCGAACAATTGGATAAAGTCATGAAGATTTGGACAACAAATTTAGAACCCATGCTCGGTGTTCCTTCTCGACTGCGCGTTCCCAAAGACACAGAAGATGCTGTCGAGGCCAAGAAAGATTCTGCAAAAACTGGTACTGCAAGTATTGCCAAGGGTGATAGTAGTCCTGGTGTTGGTGCTACCGTAATGAGTCCTAAGAATACATTTGAACAATCAAATTCTTGCAAAGAATGGCAAACAAATGGGGTTGGCGGGGTTAAAGAGGATGATTGTCTCAAATCAGACCGTTCTGTGCCTAAGACTGAAACTTTGGGAAGTAGTACCCTGCAGGGTAATGTTCATATCAATGCATCCATTCCTGACGAAGTATCAAGAGTCAATAAGCAAGATCATTCCATTGAACAGTTGGTGAATGCTAATGTCTCAATGTCCTCTAGAGTGGAGCCAAGTAACGGAAGAATAAACATAAATAATGCATCAGGTTGGGAACTTGATGCTTACTGTACCATTTATTTAGTACATGGACATCTTTTTAGAATTATTATTAAAGTTTTGTTAGTTAACATGTTAAGTATAGTAAGAAATCAGAATATTTAATCTATTAAATGAATATTCAAGCATATATTATCTTTTTTTTTTGTTGAGAGAAAGCATATATTATCTTGAAAATTTAAAAAGTACTAAATAGCATTGTTACTGTTATCTTTATCATTAGGAGCTATATCTTAATAGGAAGCGTACAATACTAGTTGAACTAAACTTGTCTTCCTAGAATATTTAATATAAGTAGGTGTTTTAGATTAGTTTTTATCACATATCGTGTTATCAGAACATAATTCATGGCCATATTTTTGTCCATCTTTTCCTCACAATGCAACATTTACTCCACTGTTTATCTTAAATACTTGGTCATTAGTGTTTCCTTTAATTTTCAAATGTTTCTCTAATGAATGGACACTCTGAGGTACTTTTTTTTTTCCTGTAAGGACTTGCTGCAACTCCGTCCAGACCTGGTTATGTTTATAGAGAGGGAGGGCTTGATTTACCTTCATCAGAGGTATGGCGTAACTCTTTTATCACCTTATTTTAGTCTATTTTCAAGTTTAAGCCTTTGAGACTTATTCACTTTAAGAGGTTTAATTTAATTGACTATTAGCATATACCATATGGTTTGAGTCTAGGGTGAATAATGTAGTGAAATGATTTGTGGTGGAAGACTGAAGGTATACCATCAGACATGTTGTTATAAAAGTCAATAGCCATGATTTGAGAAAGATTAATACACAAAAAGTGGGAAAATGTTTTGCAAACATGTTTTTCATCTCCATTGGTGCCATCCTTTAGATCTACAAAAGGTTGAAGCCACCAGACAGGAGAACCTGCCTCCTCCTGATCAAAAGAACCTAACCACGGCACCACCTTCACCTGGTTACAATTCTTCACATTCCTATATCTGTGCTGCTCAACTTATGGCCGAACACCTCTGAACCAGCAACCAGTGTCGAAATAACCATGAATAACCACTACATCTCTGCTCTTCATCAACCCAAAGTAGTTCTAACAGTGCTGCACTGCCAAAACTGCATATTTGAAACGGGGGCGCTGAGGTCTTGGGCTTCTGGCAGGAGGTCCTTTAGTGAAATCGAAGATTCAAGAACAATGCTGGCTCCAAATGGCAGTGGCACTCAAGGAGGGTTGCTGACCTGTACAGCCCTTGAGGGATTAACCTGCAATGTAGAGCCTTTTGGTTGTTGGCAAAGAACAATACACGGAGATCTAGGTCAGTGGGTAGGATTTGGAAACTTTCAAAGCTAGTATTAGAATGGAGAGGTGGGGGGAAATTGTTACTGTGAGTTCTTCTGTGGCATGCTCCATGAAGAGAATCATTGGTCTCATTTTGGAGTAAGGTGCAATTTGTAAATTTATTCACTTGAATATTAAGCCATATGTTGCTGCTGTTTTCAAAAGAATATCAGGAGCACCATTTCCTTTCTACTGAAGTTAGTCTGACTACCTTGCGGCTGAAGTTGTCAATAACACTCAAACTGTAATATATTCAGCCCTTTAGTCTAGCTTGCATATAATTTTTTACTTTAAGAGAGATATGCTACTGGTTTTTCTAAGAATGATTGATCCATGTAATTGAATCTTACGTACTAGGAAAGTACTTGATTGTTGTTGTTGTTGCAGGGCTTATGTAATTTAAGAGTTAAGACCAGCAATAACTTAAAACTTCATGAAAATGAGTTTGGGGCTCCGTTTTTTCCTCTTTTTCCATCATTGTGTGTCTTGTCAGGCTTGCATTGTTTCCCATATGGTATAATGTCGTGATTTCTTTTTTAATTACCTAGGGTGCTGATTCTACAAGACCAGATACGTCCACAAATGGGGCCATCATCGAAGACACCAAAGCTCACAGATGTCACAAAGAATCAGTTGGACACTTCAAAAGTGAAAGAGAAGAGGGTGAATTGTCTCCTAATGGAGACTTTGAAGAGGATAACTTTGCAGTTTATGCAAATTCTGGTCTGGAGGCAGTGCATAAAGGAAAAGATTGTAATACCAGTCAACACTGCCAAAATAGACGCGAGGAACAAATTTGTAGGGTAGCTGGAGGTGAAAATGACGATGAAAGTGACGGAAGTCCTCATAGATCATCAGACGACAGTGAAAATGCATCTGAGAATGGTGATGTTTCTGGTACCGAGTCTGCTGATGGTGAGGAATGTTCTCGAGAAGAACATGAAGAGGATGGGGATCATGATAACAAGGTCGAGAGTGAAGGTGAAGCTGAAGGAATGGCTGACGCCAATGATGTTGAAGGAGATGGAGCCTCGCTGCCATACTCAGAGCGCTTTCTTCTTACTGTAAAGCCTCTGGTAAAATATGTCGGCCCAGTGTTTCATGGGAAAGAAGAGAATGTTCAAATTTTTTACGGAAATGATTCCTTTTATGTGCTGTTTAGACTTCATCAGGTACAATTGTGTCAGTTTATGTATTATATACATTTATGGTTGTGGTTGTAGACTGACCAGAAGTTTCAGAGCTCAGAATATATTCTTTAACTTGCATTTTCTTTGCTAATTTGACAGACATTGTATGAGAGGATACGATCGGCAAAGATTAACTCATCTTCTGCTGAAAAGAAATGGAGAGCTTCAAATGATACAAGTTCCACTGATCGATATGCCAGGTAATATGCTTTGGAATGTTACTGTTCATTACAAATTAAACTATACATTTGAATATCTATACAAGACTGATGACGCCCTTTATGGTTTTATGCTGCAGGTTCATGAATTCTCTTTACAGTTTACTGGATGGTTCTTCTGATAATTCAAAATTTGAAGATGACTGTCGAGCTATTATTGGAACTCAGTCATATGTCTTGTTCACGTTAGACAAGCTGATATATAAACTTGTTAAGCAGGTAATGTGCATGAATTATTTTTGTAAGTATGTAAATTGACCCTTGTTTTGGATAATATTCGGTATATATTTTAGTATCGATAATTTTAGGACAGATTTTTTCCTGTTTTTCTTGATTAAGATTTATTAGGCTTAGCCTATATAATCACATTAGTGTTTTTACTCTTTCATTCAATTAACGGAATTCAGTTTTGCTCTTGTTTTCTACTTGGTATTAGAGCTCTCGATCTGGGTGGGAGGCTTCGCTTCCGCACTAAAACAAACAAAAACCTAGCTGCCTTCGTTGCAGCCATCTTAACTGCCTTCTTTCCAGCCATACTAGGCAGCCTTCATTGCTGCCTTGCACCTTGAGTCCGTTCTCTGCTTTCTTTTGTCTCGCAATCACAGCCATCTGCCGATGCAATTTGTCATTGCTGTCTCCACTATATGCTGTCGCTGCCGATCTGGCACAACCCAAAACCTTGGGCCTTTCTGATTTGTCACGTGCTCTCACATGCAGTTTTTCAGTTCTTCCCTTGTCAGCTTGTGGGTTCCACGTGCCACCCTTATCTCCCCAATTTTCGGCGCTGCTGAAACCGGTCATCTCATCTGTCCTTGCTGGTTTGGTTGGAGCCAATTTCATTGTGTGGATCCCATGTTTGATGTGTTCTAGGCATTTCTTTGTAAAGCTCTTTTGTTTGTGGTGTTGCCAACTTGCCATTGCTGCGTCCCAGCCCTTGTTTGATTTTATTAGGGTTGTCTTGCCCCATTGTCGACTGTTTTTTGGCGGTTCCAATGGTTTTTTCCTGTCCTCACAAGCAAGAAATTGTCGGTTTCATTCTTAAGGTATGTCGCTTGACAAATGTCCAGCTATTTCATCGTTGACAAATGTTCTGAGACAGGATATGTGGATATATGTCTCCTATGCTAGCGATCTATGGATGTATGTTCCTCACACTTCTCATCTTACTCCACAATGTCTAAATAGCACATATTATTATTTCTAATGGATCTCTTGCTCCTGTACGTGCAAAGTTCATAATCTAGTTTCTAATAAAATATTGTGTGCATGTGTATATCTTAGCATCTGTTTATTAGGACACGTTTTTTTTTTCTTCCTGTTTTCCTTGATTGTGATTTATTATGCTTAGCTTATATAATCACAACAGGCTTGTACTTTTTTCATTCAATTGATGAGATTCAGTTTTTCTCTTGTTTTTTACTTTCCGTTTTTCACGTGCCTTTATACACCATTCTATCTTTTTTCTGAGCCTGAAACCATGTCCTATTTTGTTTCAGCTTCAAGCTGTTGCCAGTGGCACTGATGAGATGGATAACAAACTTCTTCAACTATATGCATGTGAACAATCAAGAAAATCTGGAAGCTTTTTTGATATAGTTTATCATGAAAATGCCCGTGTTCTTCTTCATGATGAGAACATATATCGTATTGAATGTGTAAGTTTTTATGTGTTCCACTTCTCTGCTTGGATCAGCTTTTGATTTTATTTTATTTTTGGTGCTGAGCATTTGAATGAAATCTTAAATGGATAGCTTTATATACATAATAATGGATGAGTGTTAAGATTAAATTGGAAGGCATATCAAATGTGATGAGTGTTAAGAGAGAAGGCATATCAAATGAGATGAGTGTTAAGATTAAATTGGTTTTGTCCATTTCCCTTATCCCGTTCTGTCTCTATTGCATAAGTCATAAGTGACTGCTCTTTTTACCTCTTCTATGTATTGTTCTTCCTTGATTTTTCTCTCTATAGAAAGGATCTCTTCAACGTTCTTCTGTTCCTTTCTTTCCTCTCCCTCAATTTAGGTCCAATAGAAAGAAAACATAATAAGATTTTGTCAAAGAAAAGAAAGATTATGATAGCTTTGGGAGAGAAATTCCAATTAATTAGAGTAATTTCGTAGAAGACTAACAAATAATCACAAGCTAATTTGGTTAAGAGTGAAATTATAATTTAGTTCTACTATTGTTCAAATCCAACTTAAATTAACCCTTTTTAAAAAATTTAATCAATTGATAAGAAACGGGTCACGAAAATGGAAAGTAGAAAAAAAAAAAAAACATTCAATTGGGGTATGTATGATTTAGGTGGCCATAGAATTTTTTTAACAAAAGCAGTAAGCATCGCCATCACCAGCTAAAGGGTTATGTGCAAGTTGCATTGAGAAACATGTGCAGAGGAAAGACGAAGAGCTGTGTTTTTTGTTTTAATTGACTGCATAGTTATTGATGAAGTAACATGATTAGTTTAGATCCAATGGTTATTATTAAATCCTCTTATCTCTCATAATAACCACTCCTCTCATTTGAAATATATATATATCAAGGTCAGGATACAAAACTGCATCCATTCAATACATAGATTGACTATTAAAACTTACTCTAACATGTAGGTGAACGGTGTGGCACATTATTTCGCTAGAGCAATATCATCCCTGGCTAGTCTTCAATTTTTTTTAATCATGTTCTCTGTGTTGTATCGATATTTCCACTATGAATGAAATATCTTGAATTCCTGTGATAAAAAATAGAAATAAATAGCTACATACTTAATTTATTTTTTTAACAAAGTTGAATACTTATTTTATTAAATGTTAAACTCATTGAAAATATTCACATCATTCACGCGACACAAAATATAACCGGCAAAACTCACAATTAAATAAAATCATAAAATTTCTTATTTAAAAAACAAAGCGTAAATGACATTCTCCTCTCTTAAAAAGATATGAATTACACCCCCCTCTCTTATTATGTTAAATATATACTTCTCTCCCCTCTTATGTAAACCATATTAGAAAACATTCCACTCCCCCTTTCTGAAAGAAGCTTGAATTACATCACCTTAACCTCTTATGTAAAAATCTACAATTTTATCCCTTAATAACTTTTTTTATTTCTAATAATATAGAAAAAACAATCTACCGCATCCTGAAGAAAAATAGTATTGTGAGTTTATTTTAATATAATCAAAATTTGAATTCATATTTTTCTCTAGTTTTATTCACAATTTCATTACATATAGTTTTAAACCCTATTATAAAATATAAAACAACACAAAATAAAATTAAAATGAGTGAAAAAATAATAAAGTTGATATAGTATGGTTATTTAAAAGTGAATTCTATATTCTAAATTATAAAATTAATAACAAAATATTTAAATTTAATCATCATTGATATTTAAATTATAAGGAAATGAATTTATTTTTTTTAAATGGTGGTTCAAAATTAATAGATATAATGAAAATATTTATTTATGTAATATACTCAAAAACAAAAAATAAGATCATAAATTAGGTATTAAGTCCCCGTGAGCTTAACTCAGCTGGTATGGAAAATGCATAATATATTCAAGGTTCGGGGTTCAAACCACAGCCAACACCCAAAAAAAATTAAGTATTAAAATTTGTGTGTTTGCAATATATAATATAAATATTTATTTGAGAATAAAATAAAAAACATAATAAAACTAAAACATACATATGTTTTTTTTTAATATTTTTCTCAATGTGTGCAAAGTTTCACCGAATAAAGATTATTAATTGCTAACTTTTTCAATAGAAACAGAAAATATTTTTTTATAATAAAGATTGCTGATAAAGAATAACGTGTAAAGAGAAAATTAAGCAATTAATAATTTTTATTTTGTGCAATATTGCATGAATTAGAAAAACTAGTGAATCATACATTATTTAGGGGCCGATACAAAACCTAATAGGCTCGAACCAAGAAAGTATTTGAGTTAGACCAAACTAAGGGAATAGAGCACCACTATTGATCTGGTTGAAGTCCATCAAGAGATCCTCTAACATAGGTGTCATGTTTGGTATCAAAATGACATCATCATCAGAGCTTCCAATAAACTCCATAGACGTATAAGGGACTTCTGATTCACCGGTAGAAACTTCTGGCTTAACTTCGGTAGAAACTTCTGGCTTAACTCCGGTAGAAACGGAGTTCTGATTAACTCCTGGCTTTTTATGATTGTGTTCTCCTTTATATGTCACAACGTAAGTGTTCTCACTGGTTTTGCTTTTCTCTACTAGTTTTTTTGCCGAACAATCCCAAAAACTTTTACATTTGTAGTAGCTCCTACAAAATCATTCATTCATTTTTTTTCATATCAAACACGCTAAATTGTACTATTTTAATAGATAAAATCATACACATATAAATGTATATAAGAGAGAGTTTTACATAGAGGTATGCAATCTGGATTCGCCTTACGTTGCGTGACATATTGGTTTCATTTATACATATTTATAAAAAAGTAATATAAATGAAGTGAGATTTTAATAAAGTGAAAGATATTGATTTAAGAGTGATGTGTTTAAAATCAATTAAATACTATAATTGAAAAAAAAATAAGATTTAAATATGTTTTTAGTTCCTACAAAAATATCCTCTTTTTTTCTTCCTTTTTTTTTTAAAAAAAAAATATACCACTTTTTTCTTTTGGTCTTTATTGTTTTGTTTTGCTCCTGCAAACTTTTATTCATATTGGAATTGATCTCTCTAATATGTAGAATATTTGATTTTATTTTATCATAAGAAGGATTAAAATGGATATTGAAGGGACCAATTTCACTAAAAATAAATTTTGCGGAAACTAAAACAAACATCAAAGACCAAAGATCAAAGGTGGTGTAATTGTGTTGCCTAAAAAAACCGAGGGATGAAACGAAAAAATGATACATTTGTAGGGACTAAAGACATATCAAACCAAAAGCAATTAACAGTACATTGAAAATTAATAGGGACATTCATTTTATAACAAAATTTAATTTTGAAAATGTGTCGCACGACACATTGCAAGGAATAGAGTAATAATTTTTGATGTTTTTTAAATTGAAATGCAAATGCAACCGCGATTAAGACCACATATGTTGCATTTACTTACAATTCTTTCCAATGGTAAGGATCATGGTCCTTGCGATCACTATTTAAAACTCTAGGTGTGTATTAGGTAACAAAGTTATTGTTTTTAATATGAAATAGAAGACAAATATGTAAATTTAGAGCGTTTAATAAATAAAAACCTTGGATGTGGAGACCCTTTAATGGGTTTTTCTCCATATTTTTTCCATGCCCATGAATCTTCTGAAGGCTCGTCTTCCCTCACATGGCACACATATGTCACTAGGTTATTTTTTTCTCTGTAAAAAAAATGAAAGGTATAATGATTTTAGGCCACAATAAAATTGATATAATTAAAATATAATAAATAATAGGAATTAATACTTTACCTTTTTCTTGATTTAAATTTTGGTTTTTTTGGATGTGTATTTGGTAAAAATCTAGAATTTGTTCGAGGTAGTAGAAATGGTAGTTGATTGCGCTTTCTCAGGGATTGTTGTGGAATTGATGGATGGTTGAATGCACAATCAAAATTGCTGGTTGCGATTTCAGTGCGGGTATGGGGTTCAGAAACTGACACTTCATTGTTACGGTTTGGTTCATTCCGTTGTTGTTCGATGAGTATTTGATAATCAGAAATTGTAAGATATTGATTTGTTTTACAAACACTAGTAGTAGTCATTGTAGTGGTGATCGTAGGGATGATAGGGGTAGAGGTGGTGAGGGTGGCGAATGTGGTTGTAGGGATAATGGTTGTAGGGGTAGTGAAGATGGTGGTAGTGGGGGTGGGAGCAGTGATGGTAGAGGTGGGGATAGTGGTATTGGGGTAGAATTTAAGGATCATTTTTTCTAGTTCAGTAAACTCATTTAGTTCAAGCTGTTGTTGTTCGATGAGTTTTGGGAAATTAGAAAAGGTGGAATTTTGATTGGAATCATGAAAACTAGTGTTAGTGATGGTATTGGTGGTAATGTGGGAAGGGATGTTGGTGCTTGAGGGGGTAGGAGTAGTGGTTGGGGTGGTAGTTATGGTTGGGATACTGGTGATAGTAGGGGTGGGGATAGTGGTTGTTGGATTGATATTGATTATCAATTTTTCAAGCTCTATGAAATCATTCGGTTTAAGTGGGGTAATTGGGGCTGAGCTATTATCTTCGAAAAAACTAAAATAATCAAAGCATGGAGTGGTGTTTTGAGGGGATATGATGTTATTGGTTGTGGTGGTTAGAGTTGGAGGTAGAGTTTCAAAATTGGTGGTAGGAGTAGCAAAGGTGGTAGCTTTGCAGCTACGAACAATAGAAAAGAGATCACAATTATCATTGTCCATTGGAGAAAAAAAAGACAGTTTTTGGGAGGGAGGGGGTGAAGCAAGCAATTTGATGGTGGAGCATGATCAACTTGAAGCCTTGCTAACTATTTATAAGAAGAAAATGACTTATTTTATTAATTTTGTTTTGACCAAAAATATATTTTTAATTAATAAAAGTTGAAAGCCGATTGATATTTCCAAAGACAATTGTAACTTTTAAAATTATTTATGATATTTGTTTATTTATGTTAATTACTCGTTTATTATCATTATATATAGTGATTAAAAAATTAAAATGCGTCATTATGATCGTGAGTGAATCACGAATTTAGTTGACTAGATCGTACAATAATTAATTGTCTCTGAGACCTAGCTCAATTCTTTGAAGGAAAGAGTGAGATCTAGCTCAATATCAAGATTGTTTGAATGTATATTTTAATGGTTATCAAGATTTAAACCCGACATCTTTCATTTGTGTGTGTGAGTTTTTAAGTAGTGTTACTCACTCCGCCTAAAGCCAAAACAAAAAAAAATTGTAAAATTAATTATGTGATTAAAATTAAATTTAGAATGATCAATATATAAAGTAAGTCCGAAAAATATCTAAAAGATTAGATATTTAATATATTTAAAAGATTAATGTGGTAAAGAGCCAAACAACAATTTTCTTCTATAACACCCACCTCTATACAATTAATCCTAGTTTTTTAGTGAGAGAAATTTCAACTTCTCTCTAAATTTTGTTTCTCTTTCACTTATCGAAGAGATGTTGTTTTAGGTCATTTTTTGACCTACAATCACCCATCTGCATATTTTCTTTTTCCTTTCTTTCATCTAAATAAATGATCTTCACATATATCAAATGTTTTCTTTTGTGTTTTTTTTTTGTGATTTCGTCGTCTTGTGTGTGTGAGTTTTTAAGTAGTGTTACTCCCTCCGCCTAAAGCCAAAACAAAAAAAGATTGTAAAATTAATTTTGTGATTAAAATTAAATTTAGAATGATCAATATATAAAGTAAGTCCGGAAAATATCTAAAAGATTAGATATTTAATATATTTAAAAGATTAATGTGTTGTGTTGTTAGGTGTTGTGTTGTTCGTCGTCTTGTGCGGCGCTGTTTGATTTCGCGTCTTGTTGCGGTGTTCGTTTGGTTCTTATTGAAAGACCAACTTCAGTCAATCACAGATTCAATCAATGATTTGGACGTCAACGTTGCAGATCCATAAACATTGTTATTCTGGTGATTTAGATTTTATCATATTATTTGTAGGCATTTTGTTGTTGTATGCTATTAACTTAAATGTTGTGAGTTTGTTCGCAGATTCGCCCTTTATGTTTTTAACAATGGTGATTCTGATGTATTCTTTTAATTTGAATGAATGAATATAATTTTGTTTTTGTCAAGAAAAACTAAAAGAAATATTAACGTGATTGCTAGTGACTTAAATAATTTTTTTAAGTAGTCAAACTAACTTCGAAATTGATACCGAAGAGAATTGAACTGAGGACTTTAAAAATAACACACCTTAAAGTTTCAAACAAAAACATCAAACGAACCTAAGTGGATTGATATTGACTTAAATGTTAAATTTTGTAAGATATATTTTCAGAGCAAAAATTCAAGATTCACTTTTTTTCATCAAATAAAATGATTTTGTTTATTTTATTGCTTTTCTATTTTCTTTTCTCATGTTTTCAAGGATTGTTTTCGGGTATTCTTCTCTAAAGGCCAAAAGAAAAAATCACTATCCTACTAAGTTGACTATGAATTTATGTCAAAAGTGCAGTCCAACCAAAAAGTGAAAACAAGGGCAGAAATGATGAAATAGTATGATGATGACTCTTTTTTAAAATGTCATAGCCACACACGTTTTTTTGGATTCTACTTGAGTTTTGTCATTTTTTATGCATGTGGTATAAAAAACGTATTAGTATATATTTTTATAATTTTATTGTATCACTCTCTCATTCACAGACGAATGAGTATATGAGCCAATGAGCAATTACTCCAGTTTGACATGAATTATGCAATATGCAAGGCATGTATTCCATTTGTGCCACAAATTTGTCATACTAAATACTCCCTCCGACCTACAATAAATAACCCATTTGAAAATATTAAATTTTGATCTAACTTACTTTGATCATATTTGTCTACTAATATACAAAGATAAATAATATCATATAAGATGTCTTTAGATTCGTCCCGATGAGTATTTTCTAACTATCAAATTTTCATAATTTTTTCTAATATATTATTCAAGATATTTAAGCTCAAAATTATGCATCGGTATGCGTAATAGGATCAACTGTGTCATGTATTATGGGACGGAGGGAGTATAAGTTTCTAAATTCAATGCACAAATTTAATGAGATTTGCTCAGGCACTGCGTCGTACACCGGTGCAATCAGACCCTCTTCCTGTGCCTACCATCCGTGGGGAAACTTTGTCTATAAAAATCACGGATGTTGTATACTACTCCCTCCGTTCCGGATTAACTGAGTCAAAAGCTCATTTCACACGTATTAAGAAAAATGTATAAATGAAGGAGAGAGAAAAATAATTTTAAATGCACTTGTTAAGTATTGGTGTACTTTCCACTGTCATAAATGTAAAGTGGAATATATTGAATTGGGAATGATGAAAGTAGTATTAATTAAAGTTATAAAGGGAAAAAAATAATTAATATTGTATTGAAAAGTAAAATGATTCAGTTATTTTGGAACACTTTTTTTTTTTTGCAAATGACTCATTTATTATGGGACGGAGGAAGTATCGTGGATTAGATGCTTGCAAAACCAACCTTCGCGGACGACTGGTTATGAACAAAGGGGATAAGCCCTATTCCTCCAAAGACATCATCGTCAATCTACAAAAGTTGTGGAAAGTAAAGGGTTTGTGGCATTTGCTCTCTCTTTGTTGGGGGGTTTTACGAATTCTTTTCTGCCTCACAAGATGATATGCGCACCGTTTGGGCAGTCGGTACTGTTAGCTTGAAATCGGGATTACTAAGATTGTTTGAGTGTACAAAGGACTTCAACATTAACACGTAAAAACAAACTCATTCTCAAGTCTGGATTCGGTTATAGGAATTACCACTAGAATATTGGATGGAGAGGACCTTGTTTGAGATTGCGGGGGCAGTGGGAATACAATTACTGATTGATAATGTAACAAGAAATAGATTGTATGGCCATTATGCGCATATTCTTGTGGATTTGGATCTTTCGGAGGATATTTTTTATGAGGTCATGATATAGCGGGAAGGCTTCGCGTTTCCTGTTGCTATAGAATATGTGGGTCTTCCTGAATTTTGTACGTTTTTTAGAGTATCGGACACAATGTCACTTCATTTCGTTGGTTACATCCACAAAGGGAGAACAATGTTGAGCAGCTAATCGACAAGGGTAAAAAACCAGTTCATTCTCAAAGACTAAAACAATGGTGGAAGCTTAAAAACAACCTCGAGGGTGTTGGTTCATCCAAGGCCTTTGCTACGGTGGCACCTACTCAGCAAGATGATATTAGTAATGATAATTCCGCCCTTGGGAGAGGAGCTACGGTGCAACAATCTGATGAAGGTGATGACACCTTACGGTTGGACGCATCTCAGCATAATGATGCGTGTAATGGAGCAAGAGATTGTTGTTACAAATGCTAATGCATAGACACAGTTAGAGAGGCAGATAGTTGTTTACCACCGACATAGGGAAGGTTCTGAAACTACTTTTCAAACATCAACTATGAACTTGAACATCTAAACACATCAATTCCATGAAATTTAACATACCCATAATTACCCATCAACTAGGAGCACGAAAATTAACATCAAAATCATAATTCACACGAAAGCACTTATGACCCATAAGTAGAAAAATGAGGGTATGGCTTATTTGTTGAAATAGTTATATGCCCCTTAACTCAAAGCTTCAAAGCCACTAGTTATGGCTTCGCTCTCCCCTCTAGCTCATTGGCTCTAGCTTTCTTCCTCTCCAAGTTCTTCCTCTTCTATTCTTCTCTCTAGCCACTCTATCTTATGAGAATGAAACATTTCTAACCCTAATTTTCTTTCATGAGTTAAGTATATATACTACTCTCCAATAAGCTACGTTTCTAATATTCACAACGGGTCTAAAATTCTTACTAACAAATTCTAAAGAATTACTACTCATTAATTCATCTCATTATTTTAAGAATCTCATTATTTTACCATCTTAAAATAATTATCACTGATTACTTCTAACTTAATAAAAATATCTCTCCCAAAACACTAAAAATAATCTTTCTACCAAAATTGCTAATTTACCCCCAACTCACCAAAAGACCCTTAGCCTTAAAAATGACTAAAATACTCTTCTAGGCTAAAAATCCTTTAATCTCAATCAAAATACACACATAAGCAATTAAGCATATATAAACACTCATAAACACATATCATAAATAATTAAAATAATTTTAGCTAAAAACCGATTGTTACATTAAGCATGCTTGACTTGGAGCAATTTTAGGATGGTCAACCTTATGCAAAGTTTACTGGAAGCACGCTAACTCCTGTTGGTTTATGGGGTCACTCGACGATCCTAAAAGCAGTATGAGATGTTACAGTTTTCAATCCTATTGTTAAATGGAAAAACATTAGTCTTAGTCGGTGTATAAAAAGGCATCAGCACACAATATTGAGGGATATCACGGTTTTGGGAAGAAAGTGTTGCGCGAGGAACAAATGCATAACGAGAAGAGGGATTGAATAGCTACAGCATGCCAAACAACACAGTGATTAGAAAGAAAATTCAAGAACAACGTCGGCAACAACAATTTTTTTTTTTTTTTCCTTTTCTATGTTGTTTATTTCTATGAACATGAGTAACTAAATTCTTTTGATTAGGTCTTAGATGGTTTTAATTTGATATGTTTGAATCATGTTTATTGTATAAACTCTTTTCAATGTAATTATAATATTAGTTTTATGTAGATTTTCTTTCTAATGTTTTTTTATGTTTATCAATGACTACTAACCCTATCTTTTTAAATATATGAATGGTTCTTAGAATTTATATGAATAGCTTTTAAATCTGACTTAGGAAATCTGATTAACTTAACAAATTAAGTTAGAGATAGATAATTGTTGAGTTATGACATTTAAATTAACGTTCGTATCAAACCTTCAATGGTTACGGACTCACCTAAAAGACTAGGGTGTTGTAGTTTTATAAGAGGGTTATGAATCAAGAGATTTGACCAGAGACTAGGTGCAATCACCAAACAACAAGAATTAATTGATTCAAAAGACCTGATCGTTTTATCTCTATTATTTTCCAAAACAATTTATTTTCATTTTTATTGTTGGTTAAACTCAAATATATGCTTTGCATACCCCCCCCCCCCCCCCCACCCCCCATTTGTTAAATCTTAATATAATTAAATTGCCAAGTTGAGATTGAAACAATCCATGTTGAAACAAATTTATAAATTTTATCACTTTGATGCATTTTTAATACACTTGCTAAAAGTCTATCAAGAGCTCCGTCAAGGAGACTCCTTTCACATTTTATTTTTCTAACAGAAATTGAAGGTATGAATGTGTTGCGCATCAGGAGACTCCTTTCACATTTTATTTTTCTAACAGAAATTGAAGGTATGAATGTGTTGCGCATCAGTGGATGATGGGTTGTATATTGGGTATTGATTAATGTTTATATTTTGAAAGTAGTCACGAGTTTCAGTATTTTATCATATTGATTTTCTCATATATGTATATAAATTTGTTTCTACAGATAAAAACACATAAAATCTGCAATAGGTGAGGTGCAAACATTGAATAGTCATTAGTTATTCAATAAAAATACTACATTAATTTTGATATTTTTAAAATAGTCATTAGTTTTCAAAACATTATCATATTGACTTTCTTATATACGTACATAATTTTTTTCCCGACTATATAACTAAATAAAATCCACAACTGACGCGATTCAACCATTTAACAAATTTTTGTATGTATAAGAGAAAATATTTAATAGAAACGTTGCATTAATACTGATAATTTTTATTTAATATCTTTAAACATTCGACTTTCTTTGTAGGTGAAAAAGGTGGTAGCAAAGAGTTAACCAACCCAAAATTGGTTGAAGAGAGAAAAAGAGGACAAAAGAGAGGGGACTAGACCAAAACTCCCAAAATGAAGATGAAAATCTAAAATTTGGCCAACCAGCTTTGTTATTAATATAGCATGATCTAGTAAATTCAAGAGCATCATGCCAGTAAGTGATAGATTGCATGCCTAAACCATAATTGGCAAGAACACCAGCTACTTGGTTTAGACAATGATAAATTAATACTTATGATTAATATATTTTTAATTTTAATAATATTATAACAACATAGATTTAATTTGAAAAATTCATATAAACCCTTCATAACCCCCCAAAACCCTCACCCAATACAATTTTTTAATTCCCCCAAATGAGAGGATTTTTTATTATGAGTAAAAAATTAACCTCCAAAGCCCTCTCCTCCCAATGTCTTATATTTCTTCCACTTGCTCATTTCTTTTTCCAAAAACCCTCCCCTCCAAACTCCCAAACAAAGCCTAAGAGTGTGTTTGGATGTGGTAATTGGAAAATTTTAAAGAATTTAGAATTTTAGGCAATTTAAATGATTCAATTAAATTACTTTCATTTCTCAATTTTGTTTGGATGAAGTAATAAAAAAATTCATTGTCATCATTTTTGGGCAACTTTCATAAATTTTAATTTTTTGGGCCAAATTTGAAATTTCAAAAATTTTGAGATGTCAAATTAAAAATTTTGAAAAAATTGATGGACCGATTTTCAATTTTCTGGAAATTTATTGGGGTCAATTTGAAAAATTTGAGGATCAAAATGAAAATTTTGAAAAATTATAACAATGAAGAAATTTGAAATTCTTAGCTTTTAAGTGTTATTTGAAATTCTCTAAATTTAACTTGAACAAAATATTTCATCATTTTGAAAATTCTTCAAATTATTATCCAAACAATGAAATTCACCTCAAAGTATTTGAATTCCCTCAAAACATTCCCCCATCCAAACACACTCTAAGGGTTATGAGAAGGAAAAAAGTGCATTTGCATTGTAGTCTCTAAATATTCCCCCACAAGCAGACAAACCTGGATGAAATGAGCTCTCTGTGCTTCTGTAATAGTTAGGGTGTGTTTGGTTTGCAAAACAGGACAGAACAGTATAATGCATAACAACACAACACAAGGCATAACAACACAGGACAAATTTTTATGGTATTGAATAATTTCTTGTTTTATATGCTTTTTGGGGGACGAAATGCTATTTTGGTGTTTTAGACAACTTTTACGTGGGACAAAAAGTTGTGTTGTGGTTTGGCGAGGGACAAAAATTTCAGTTTTTGTCCTGTCCCTTGCCTCCAGTTTGTTCTGTCCCTGAAACAGTTTTACAAATCAAACATTGGACAACTGAAGTTGTTCTGTCATGTCCTTCATTTTTTAACAAATCAAACGCACATTGAAGGGATGTTGCAACCTCTAAGCATAAGGTTATCATCCGTAGGGACTTTACCATGTATTAATCTCCAATGATCCGCAATGTTACATGACTCATGCGAAAACACACGAAGTTAAAGAACCTCTAATAATAGTGTAACTATTAGAGATTATTCTAAAAAAAATTTGTCGAATTTGGATTAGTTTTTATTTTTAATTAACAGATGGAAATCATTTTGCTAACAATACAAGTCAAACACTTTATTTTATTTTAGTAAACAAGTCTAACACATGTTGAGGTGTAATTTTGTTTTTTTTTTAATGAGAAAATTTGAAGTAAATTGTTTTACATCTGCATCTAAATATATGATCCTATTGAGAAATTTTCTTGTCCTTTTGAATTGCTATCGGATCATTGTTTATCTTTTTATTTTTTATTTTTTATTTTTTATGAATCATTAATTATTTTTTCGTTTTTTATGGAACATTACTTATGTGCTTACAAACATATGCCTAATCATCTAACCAAACAATTGTGCTCAAGTGGTTAAGGAGTTTCACTAACTGACGATTTATTCAAGAGAACTTGAGTTCGATTTTTGTGTGCAATAATTCTTGATCAAACTTTACTTACCGCTCGACCGAGTTGAGAATTATCAGTGCCACTTTCTCCCGAGAACCGGAGAGTTAAAAAGAAAAACATAAATTAATATTTATTCTATAACAATATATAAAGAGGATATAAGTTTTTGGGCTGGATTTTTACTATGACAATTTTACCCTTAATTTAAACTATTTTATAATTTTATTTAAATTTCACTATATAATAAATTACAAAATTAGTTAAATTCTTATTTACTTATCAACAAAAGGTGAGTAGAATTACACATGCTGAGTTGACATCAATCAAAATTATTTATTTGTCTTTCATTACTTATGTTATAGAAATTACATGAATTATTTTAATTGGTGTCGACCCATCATGAATAATTCTATCCACCTTTTGTTGACGAGTAATGTAGTTATCATCAATAAATAAATAATTAAAAATTAGTGAAATCTCATTCAAATAGAAAAAATCTAGAAAAAAGGAACACTATTTTTTTAGGAAAGAAAAAAGGAACACTATTGGAGACTTAAACACTTATTTTTTATTTTATTTTCTAAAATTATCTTATCACAGTATTGCCCAAATTTTAAAATGCGGAAAGATAGACACGTAAATGTCACTTCGGAAAAAACTTACCTCGTGATACAAAACATCATCCATTGAGACGTTCACAATGAACCCGTAAATTGAGAATAGAAGTGACATAGTATATTACTAAGTACCTAAAAAAAAGTTTGCATATTGATACAGTATAGAGTATTAATTTTCCAATTTAAAATATTTTATATTAAAAATAAGCTTGAAGAGCTAGGTCAATGAGCCGCAAATTCAAATCTTCTCGAAGACAGTTGTAAAATATACATTAGTGACACATTAATTAATTAACCTTTCTCTCTTCCTCAATTTTGAAAAAAATAAATAAATATTTTTATTTAAAAGTAAATTATATTAATTTTTTAAGGCAATAGATCATATTAATGAAATAGTTCCTAATAAAATATTAATGAAATAGTGGAAGATGCGCGCAGTTTGAAGAAGACTATTTCATTAATATTTCATTAATATTTTATTAATGAAATAGTTCCTAATAAAATATTAAAAGTAAATTATATTAATTTTTTAAGGCAATAGATCATATTAATGAAATTTTTTAAAGTAAACTTTGAGAAAGTCTACCGTTCGTTACAATGGCATTTGTGCTTGTCAATGATAGTTCGATTGAGGAGTTCAAGATTGAAAAAGGGCTTCGTTAAGGATACCCTCGTTCTCCCTTCTTCTTTTTTATTAGCGGCAGAAGACTTAGTCTTGATGAATGTGTTGGTGGAATCAGGTCTATTTATTGGTTTTGGAGTGGGGGCGCATGATAATGTGGTCATATCCTAATTGCAATTCGTTGATGATACTTTGTTGGCGGAGGTTAAAAGTTGGGCAAATATTAGATACATTGAAAGTTGTTTTAATTATGTTCAAAACGATAACTAGTTTAAAAGTAAACTTCTATAAATATATGTTTTTTGTTGTTAACATAGTTGATTGTAGTTGCTTGAGACGACTATAGTGATGATCTGTAAAAATGGGTGTCTTCTTTTTTTAGAGATACACTAACTATTGTTTATAATGCATAACAATGAAAAATAAAGTAAAGTTTTGTTTGCAATTTACAAAAGAACATTAATTCTGAACGAATCAATTTATGATTTCTCATTGCAATTTCGTGATTTTTTTTTTCTTTATTGCATTCAGTGTTATTTACGCACTCTCATACCAATGATTCAGTGCTCGTGATTTTATCTTGAATTTATCATCTTACCTTTGCATTTTGTTGTTTCATTTTTTCTTTCTTTACTTTTTAAAAATCTTCTTTGTCTCGTCATACTAAAGCGAGTCTCTCATCTTTCTTATATTTTTGAAATTTCTTATAATTTTTGGATATATCATATAATTTCTTGAATATATTATGCATATAAAAATTTGTTTTTTCTTTACTAAGTTATACTCTTAAATTCGGTCCCTCCCTCCAAAACTATATTTCTGGCTCCATCGATGGTACTGACCTTCGCTACATATAGAACCTTATCAAACTATTCGATTGAACCATATGAAGAATGAGTTACTTTGAGATTGAACAATAAATAAGTATTGTCTTACATGACACCGATACACATGACTTGTATAAATGAAAGAATAAGACTTGTTTTATTTTTTGGTACTGACCTTCACTACATATCAATGATTGAACCAAATCAAAACAACTCATCCTTCATATTTGTTGGTGTCAGCCACTGGACACGTCTTCGATCAGAAGTGTCAGTGGTACTGGTACTGAACATAGAACTATTAGATTCTAGATTTTTATGCTCCCTTTAAATTGCAATTGCAGCTACACGATTGTGGGTTGTGAGCTTAAAATCATGTCAATGGGGGAAATAGTCTAATAGTATACAATATTATGGGCCAACAATTGATTCATATTGCAGTTATATTTAACTTTTTAGTAAGTTTTTCTTCATGCTCATATTTAATTTTTAACACATGTATATTTGTAAGTACTGGTTTGCATATACTTAAGTTATTTTAAGCAATTTGGGCGTTCATGATCTCATATTTAACTTTGCATTTCTTGATAACTCAAAATCTCATATCACTATTATTGCTTGAGCAAAGACCACAATACAATGAAAGAACAAAAGGATAAGAAAAATATTATGAGTATAATTGTTCATCATTCAATTCCATACATATGAAATAATTTTATATTTTTGCAAACCAAATAACCGTTTCGCTTGAATCCATGTTTTGTCATATGAGCATCTTCTGCAGTTACTCAAGTGACACATAACAAAATGGCAATAGCAATTCCACCAGTTGCCAACATCTTTCTCCATTGCCCTTGGTAAGATTGTGCACCATTCTGTGAAACATAAAATCATAAGATTCGATAAAAGAAGCTTTAGCAAGTTTTGCCAAGTCAGAGTACAATCTGTCTGATAAAGATCA
Source organism: Medicago truncatula (assembly GCF_003473485.1). NCBI lineage: Eukaryota > Viridiplantae > Streptophyta > Magnoliopsida > Fabales > Fabaceae > Medicago > Medicago truncatula. The sequence continues at coordinate 32,066,095 of NC_053049.1, read as the reverse complement.
GATGACAAAGATTGCATGAATTCGTTAATGCGGCATGATCCAGACCAAAGAGGTCCGTAAATATAGAATTGTAACTTAAAGTAAAATGGAAAAAGATATTACCGCACTGGGACTGGGTGCTGGTGACGGTCCTTCATCTGAACTCATTGTAGTATTATCATCAGCCAGTGGTGCTGGGGGACTCCTCCTAATGATTGTTGAACTTGAACTTGTAGGCTCTGGTGCTAGAGCTAGTGCGTGATGTTTCTTATGCTTACTATGCTTGTGTTTTCTTCTCTTGTGCTTGTGGGGTGGCGGTGGTTCTGGCGCATCATCTTCAGGCGATGGTGCTGGTGCTGATGATGGTGTGTCTATTGCAGGTGTTGGTGCAGGTGATGGTGGGAGAATTGCTGGGGAAGGAACAGGTGATGATTTTGGTGCTTTCTTCTTTTTGTGTGTAGGTGCTGGTGCCGGTGTTTCTTTGTCTGGTGCGGGTGCTGGTGCTTTCTTTTTGTGTGTAGGTGCTGGTGCTGGTGCTTCTTTGGCCGGTGCTGGTGCTTTTGGAACCTTTGCAGGTGCTGGGGATACCTTTGGTGGTTTAGAAGCTGGTGGTAATGGTAATGGTGGAAGTGAAACAGGTGGTATAGATAATGGTGGTAGAGAAACAGGTGCTTTTTTGGGTGGATGTGGTGGTGGTTGAATTTTAGGGGATGGGGTTTTTGGGCTTAATGCCGGTGTAACCTTTGGGACTGGCAACTTTACAGGAGCGAGTTTTGGAGGATCCGGAACTGGTGATTTGACAGGAGCAGTTGTTGGAGGTTTTGATTTTGGAACTGGTGGTTTCACAGGAGAAGGTTTTGGTGCGGGAGCTTTCGGAACTGGTGGTTTCAAAGGAGCAGATGTTGGAGTTGTAGTTTTTGGAACTATTGGTTTCACAGGTGCAGCTGTTGGAGTTGTAACTTTGGGAACCAGTGGTTTAGCCGGTGCAACCGTTGGAGTTGCAACCTTTGGAACTGGCGGTTTCACAGGAGCAGATGTTGGAGTCGTAGCTTTTGGAACTGGTGACTTCACGGGAGCAGATGTTGGGGTCGCGACTTTGGGGACTGGTGACTTCACAGGGGAAGATGCTGGAGACGTAACTTTAGGAACTGGTGATTTTACAGGGGATGATTTTGCAGTTGTAGGCGGTTGAGTGGTGGTTGGTTGTTTGCTAGACAAGGGAGAAGTTGCTACGACAATAGGTGGTTTTTTAGCAGCGGATGGTGTACTAGAAGTTGGTGAAGCTGCCGTTGGCAACTTGGAAGGTGCAGCAGGGATTATAGTTGGTAATTTGGATGGTGCTGCTGCTGAGATCGTGGTCGAGGGTTTGTTAGAAATAGGAGAGGTTGCTGCTGGTGGTTGCTTTGTACTACTAGCAGGAGTTGCTGCTACAATAGGCTTTTGTTTGTCTAGGGGCAATGTGGAAGGTGCAGATGGATTCGTTGTTGGCAACTTCGATGGTGCAGCTGCCGTGACTGTGGTTATGGGTTTGTTAGAAGTAGGAGAAGTTGCTGCAGGTTGTTTGTTTGTATTACTAGCAGGAGTTGCTGCCACAATAGGCTGTTGTTTGTTTGTATTACTAGCAGGAGTTGCAGCCACAATAGGCTGTTGTTTGTATAATGGCAGTGTTGATGGTTCCGATGGATTTGTGGTTGGCAACTTCGATGGTGCAGCTGCCGTGACCGTGGCTGTGGGTTTGTTAGAAGTAGGAGAAATTGCTGCCACAACAGGTTGTTGTTTCGCTACAAACGGTGAAGTTGTAATTGGCAAATTGGATGGTGCAGCTGCATGTGATTGAGCATTGATTGAGGCTAGAGGGTAGCATAGGCTTGCTAAAGCCAATGCCCAAAACACTGCAGCCATTGTAAGAAGATGTTTGTGATTTTACTGATTTGGTTGATAAGTTTTAGCTTGTTATTTATGGAGTATGGTTTGTGTATTATGATAAGGTGATTTGGTTGAGATGTAATACTTAGAGATGTAGATGATATGGTGAAAGAGGAAATGTAACCTTCTTGTAGTTGTAACATCTCTACTGATAATCAAACATAGAATGTCCACAAAGGAAAAAGCATATATCAAGGGGCCAATGAAATCAGAACTCTTGGTTTGGATGTTTGTGAGAACATAATTTTACCAATTATATCTACATATGAACTATATTATATTATGAGATGACATGGTTATGTTAAAATCTGATGATCCAATGTACCAATGTGATTATGAGGTGACATAATTTATGATAGAAAAAAGAATACGTGTACTTAACATTAACAGGGTATACTCACTTCAAATAATACAGGGTATGTATGCTTATTTGTATTGTAAACGAACCTTAACAAAAATAGGAGTGTGAATAGTGTTAGGTGGCATATATTTGGTCAATTTCTCCTCTATTTTAAATTTTCTTTTAAAAAACTATAAATTTGCAATAGTTTATGCAATATATTTTAACCATCCATCCATCATTTAGCTGAAAAAAGTCAACCGGGAGTTACGATCTAGTTGGATTTTACACGCAAAAACAATTGATCGGAAGTTACAACTCGATCGGAAGCGAAATTGAGATGTTTATCGAGCCACTTTTAAAAGATATTGAAAAATTGGGCTCTATAAGCTTTTGAAAGACTTGATCTAAGGAAATACCGTCCATAGGCCAATATCACAAAAACAAGATTTTTTATAATTACACCATGCAACATCCTAGTTACACCCCTTTAAAACAAATTATTTAACAATAATGCCCAAGAACCCCTACCTTATATACATTCTATTTAATATCTTTCATTAACTACATACAAGTGACCTTTTTCTCTGTTTGCTATTTTTTTTTTCTACATTTGAAACTCGTGTTAACACGTATGCAAATTCAGTTCATGCAATCTACAGACACTAGGCAAATTCAATTCATACGGTGTATGTTAATTGGCAAATTCTATGGTACACTCAATATTTTGAATGTATTGGTACATCAAACATTAAATTAATAATTAAATTGATTGTTTTTTGAAGAAAAAATAATTATTTTCTATCATTAACAATTATAATAATTTAATCTTATTTACCAAAAGCGTCGATGAAATAAAATTTATAGCTTAACATTAGTCATATTTTATATGCACTATGCACATGAACTTAAGCGGCTAAAACTAACTTGTTACGTCAACTGAAATACAATAGTATGTGTGTATTTAACTGTATGTGAATCTTTAACCATAAAAAATGTTCTAGTGAACTTATACAAGCTAGTACGAAATGTATACGTGAAATTTAATATATGTTAACCATCAAGATATTTAAATGAACGTAATTTGTTGGTACGTACCAAATGTACGAGAATTTAACCATAGAAAATGTGTATATATGAAATCATGTTGAAGATCTACGCAGATTGCTCCGGTTTGTAAGAAATTGATTCATATATGATAAGAACGTGACTTCAAATCTCACATTCAAAGTTAGAACTTCGTTGTTGTGTAATTTGTAAATGTTCTGTGAACATTAAGATCTACATTGACTCTGGTTAACCACCGGACCCTATTCAATAAAACTTTGTATTAGAAAGAAAGAAAGAAAAAAACATGTTGGAGAGTGGAGAAAGTTTTTCTACCAAGAGAAACCAAAGATAATTCATGGATCTAAAACTTGGGTGGAAAATGTCTCTGGCTCTATATTCTCTATTTCAATGCATTGTTCCTTAATCGTCAATCATGTGGATAAAGCCTGTTCAAGCAACACAAACCTCTTAATGTCGCAAATTAGTCTCAAAATCCCTCAAGCCGTACTAGGAATTGTTCTTGTTCACTTCATATGAATGGAATCAATTACAATTTATGGGGTCGACCTATGAAAACAACCTTGATGTCCAAGTAATAATAAGTTGATGTTCATGAATGGAAAGATTCCAAATCAACATTAAGACATTTTCGATGTTTAGAAAAGGTATGAAACGAGATGCTATACTAAATTACTATAACTTTAACACTATAAATTGCACAAAGTACAATATACAATATAATGCAAAAGTTCTTTGGACCTCAAAGAAAGAATTTCAAAAGATGCTTATAAGATTTTAGATTTGTTGCAAAAATATCCGACACATTCAATCAAATAAGATAAATGAAGAAAGTGTTAGGTTGTACGCTGGACCAAGGTTCAAATCCAGACTACTCTATTTATGATTTATTTTTATTTTTTTTAAAGGAAGGAATGAATGATTATTGTTATTTGGTTTATCTTACCAAAAAAATAGAGGTGATTGAATTTTGTTACACGACATGCATTCACTCGCCTATAATCAAATGAAATTTTGATATAACCAAGACGGTCAAAAGGCACAAAGACTCACAAGTCACAATGTGTCATGTGTTTCTTGGAGACAACTATAGTACAGATAGTACATGTACAACACTATCAAAAGACACATCTTAGCCTTTGTTTTCAATTAATAAATTACTTTCCTGTGGCTTACAATGAAATTGAGTGGTAATATTATGGTTGAAATCATCAAATCTAAACAGTAATTAGAAACAAGCACGAGCTTTAGGCAATGCTTGTAATGAAAATCATCAAATGTTTTTTGACACAAAATCTGACATCAACCCTGTATTTTTATACGGTTTTTAAATTTTCTATAATTTGTTCTCTCTTATAGGATATTTTTTTTCCTCATATTTGATGTCCACACTCATTCGTATATAGTGTCGGAATATGATGTTAGTTTTTATTCGTCTAAATAATACAGCTGATATATCAACCCATTAATAATAAACCATGCAAATTTTGTTGTGTGAGAATCTAAGTGCAAAGGTTGTTGCTTCCAATCCAGTGTTTCGTGTAAGGTCTAAACATATGATTGAGGTTGATGTTTTTTTGTTAAGTGATCAACCATTGTTGCATCAACTGTGTCATTTACGAAAATCAACACTATATGAATGAGTCATGTTGAACCTAAAGAGAGAAAAAAATGCCCAAGGTTAGAGAAAAAGTAACATAAAAGTTGGTAATTACTATACAAATATATAATATTGATGTCTAATTTTGTGTTAAAGATTATGTACCAAGCAAGCAACTTTTTTTTAGTCAATCAAGCCATATTATTTCGAGAAAAACAAAGGAAAACTATAAGGTTTCAAATATATAATTACTCAATGTTTCATATAATAATAAAGGGAAATATTAAGAAGTTTAAAAAGGAAATTTTATCTAATAATGTATTTGACATATTGAAAGTTTAAAAAGTAAATTTATTTACATAAAACTTATAAATTATTTCTATATTTGAATCCTTAACTAGTACCCTAAGGACATTGGTTAACAAGACCCAATAATAAATTATGAGAATAGAATGAACCTGACTACAACAAATTAACATAAAATTAACATTTTCTTTTACTATACTAAACTGTAATAGACCAGTAGCAGCTGGTCAACAAGTTAGTAAAATTAATTAGTTGAATAAATGGTTATGGAAATGTATATATGGTACTTCATGCTCACCTAACATCAAAATGAATATACTACCTAATACCATAAATTTAGGTAAAAAAATAAAATAAAATCATACAATCAAAAAGATCAAAACGGGGAGTGAAATGGTTGGACATTTTACCATACCACTTAGGTGATTCAAAAGAACTATTTTAACATGTATTATAGACGAGTATGATACATGAGATGACATAGATATCTTTTAACTTGACTAAAGTCCAGGGCTAGAATCTACCTTACACATGCAACAACGTTAAAACTCTTACTCAGCTCGAGAGATTAGTCTCTGCAGCTACGCGCACAGAAGATACTTGATTTAAAAAAAATAAAATCAGTATAGTTGATTTATTTTCGAAATTAAATCATATTGCAAGTTGCATAAAAAAAAACATACACATGAATTCTTACCGTTACAAAAATTCAAATGGTTCTAGTGAATCCTTCCTAGCTCAACCAGTCACACATGAATTTCTTGTTGCCTTCTCATCATTCTTGACCACTCTTTCTATCTTAATGTGGAAGCAGGGCCGGCCCATAGCCCGTCGAGGCTGGGCGACGACACCGGGTCTCCAATTTTTTGGGGCCCAAAATATATTTTTTTTATATGTAAGACACGAAAATAATGATTATATATCTATTAAAAGCAAATTTATTCAATTTGTACAGCTTGCTTTAGTGGCATGGCTATTTTTTGTTGAGTGTGAGGTCATGTGTTCAAGACCCACCAAAGTGTGATTTTTAATTATATTTTTTTTTAAATAACTTATTTATTTTTTTGGGGCCCAGATTTTTTTTTTTTGCATCCCTTATAAAATTAAAACCGGGCCTATGAATTTGTTAAGACGGCCCTGTGTGGAAGTGTGGGTTAGATATATCAATATCCAAGATATAACTCAAATTTATATAAATAATTTTGTTTTTTTTCGTGACCATATAATAAAATTAGATGCAAAGTGTACATCATTATGTTGACTAATCTCGATATGAGAATCTGAAGGCATATACAAGGTGGATAGTTTTCTCTCAACTAGAGTTTTTAATTCACCAAAGTCAAGATTAAAAAATTTGGCAACTTGCAATCAATCTTTTTCATTAATAAGTTAATGTACAGTTGTGAAATAAAATTATCGCATTATTTGATATAAATATTTCACTTATACATGTCTTAACGAAATGCTGTGATAATCACTTACGTAGGTCGTAGGCAACTCAACTAAAAAAAATAAAAAATCACTTACGCAGGCAACCCTTTTTTAGGCACGTACGCAATTTGATAACTTATATAGAAAATTTATTTTATTATCTTTAAATTTAATTACGAAGAGCAAAATCTTTTTTTATTTTTTGAAAGAATAAGGAGCAAAAGGTGGCGGTGCGGGATGGGAGTTCATCGGGGTGCCAACCTAATTAGGATGTCGTTGCTTCTCCTTAATGCTGTCCTCTCTCCTGCTTTACCTAAAAAAAGGAGCAAAAGGCCTATTCAATTAATTCTTGTAAAAACAAAAAAAAAGGCTTTATCATTAATTAATAATGTCTGAGTCTAATTTATCATATCGTTTTTTTCTAACTTAGTATCCGACTTAATGAGTGCCTCGCAAGTTATGGTGTTTGCATTCAATAATGAGAAAATGGTGGTTCGAGAATAATCAGACAGAACTAGTCGGAGAAATTGTTTACAAAGTAGCTAAGAGCTTGAATAGTATATGTACACATAACTTGGGATTGATGCTTTAGCTAAGCATGGCATTGATCTTGTTAATGGTCAATGGTGGTAACTCTTTACCTAGATTTGTTAGGCCTTTCTATGTTAGAGACTTAATAGGTTTACCTAATTTTGTTTTACTTGTAATTAATTGGGTTTAGGCTTGGTCCTCAATGGTTATGCTATTTTTTTCAATCAATAAAATTCTGACTTTTATATAAAAATAAACAAATATATTTTAAAGTAAAAATAATTGAAAAAATCATTTAAAAAGATCAGTAGTTGAGAAAAAAAATACACATTATATATTCTATAAATGAACAACAATTAAGTAAATCCTATAATTGAAGGTATTGTCTAGTTGATCATAAGTTGGTAGTTAAGTTGGTCAGATCATTTGATTAATAGTATTGTTTAAGAACAATATTTTTTATTTTTTTTTATTTTGAGAGAAAGAACAAAATTGTAAATATGAAAGACCTTAGCTAGTATAGTAGAATATCTAATTATCTAATATAATCTCTCTCCAAAAAAAAATCTAATTATCTAATCTTCTCATCCAAACCACTACAATTACATATATGTTAATTCTTAACATTAAGCAATTGTCTCACATTCATGTGCTGATGCATGCAAAATCCGATCTACGTATGTTTGTTGAACAACTCTCTTTCATTATAAATTTTTGGCTGTCACTTTACAAATTAAATATCTTACTCTAAATATCTACATCGATCATCTTTTTATTCTTTCCCATCCAAGTTTCAAAGAGAAATATGTTCTAATTGCGATAGCATTTCTGTCTCTTGTGAGAAACATGACAAAAGGGCCATATGGATAAACCTTATATAAATTATCCTATAATTGACAAAAACGACTTCTCATTTTGGCTATATTCTCAATTGTCAATATATGATATATTCCTTTAGAGAGTTAGAGTATCCCACTGATGCTTCTATAACCAAAGTAAATAAATATCATAGGTCCACATGCTTTTAAACTTATGTGAACTTTACATTAACTCAGTTAATAAAAAATAGTATTTGTAGAAATAGAGATTAGACTTGAACTACACCATCCGATTACTATTGTAAGCAAATTTTAATATTTTAGGTTTATTCTATAAATGATGTATTTGATATATATTAAAGACTACGTACATTATTTATTGAAGAATCTAAAATATCAATTTTTATTTATAATAGAGACTAAAGGATGTAATCCTTTATTACTTCCTTCGTTTAATTATAAGTGTCTCGTTTGTAATATATTTTTATTTGTATCTCAATCATTCTAATAACTTCACTAACGATTTAGTAAAAGAAACTCGTTTCATTGTCAAATTAAACACAATTACTCTTATTTTCTCAAAAATCATGCTCAGTTAAAATGAGACAATTATAATGAGATCACTCCTCAAAAAAAATTATAATGAGATCAATATAGTCTATTGTTTCCATTCATAGGAAGTGACACAAGAATAACTCCCAGTGTTCCTTTGGTTTTTTTATCTTTTGATGTTTTAACTCTTAACTTAAGTCTTAAGGAATATCATTTTATCTATCTATCCTCTTTGCGGTAAATAATCAATGACTCATTTAATGACCAAGATAAAAGAGGCATGAGAGAAATATACTCCCTCCGTCCCTATATATAAGACCCTTTTACCAAAATCACGGGAATTAAGATAGTGGATATTTGTATTAAAGTTGTTTGTAATCACTATTGTTTTTACAATTTTATCCTTTAAGAAAGAAGGTTAGTTTATGTTTTCAACATGTTATTTATTGTTGATTGAAGAAAAAGATGTATAATAAATAGAGGCATGTATGTAAAGAAATAATTAATGTAGTTGAAAATAACAAAAATGTCTTATAAAAAGGGACAAAAAAAATTCTCAAAAGGGTCTTATAATTAGAGACGGAGGGAGTATCATATTTTGTCTTGATGAAAGGTTTGTCGACAATACAATATACTCCGCAAGTTAATATTGAATCTTATAATATCATGCATCTCTAATTTAAATTTATATCTTAGATATGAGTTGGGTTAGAAACCAACGAAATATGATAAGAAAATAATTTATACATTTATCATTATAAAATATTATAAATTATGAAACAAATAAATATGATAAAATTTAAGTTTTAAAAACAAAAATAAAACAGCATTTGATATTAAATTCAAAAAAATAAAAATACAAGATTTAAATTAAGAAAACATGGATGATTTTTTTTAATTAATTTTTTTCATTTAATATTGTCTAGAAAATTATAAATCTATGGATAGTAGAATACTTGAAAATAAGTTTATTAATCTTATTCCTTCAAAATTTTTTTTTATTAATATTATAAAAACATGAATATTAATTTATTTTTCTAACAACTTAACTATAATGTTCTTTTCCTAAAAAAAGCATAATGTTCTTATAAGGGAATTGTTGTCATTACATACAATATGTATCATATATTTTATTTAGTTGGTAAATTGCTTTTTTTTTTTTTTTTTTTTTTTTTTTTTTCTAATTTGGAATTATTTTTATTTAGTAGTGCCAGTGATTTTTTAAAAGTTGTTTTATTAATTATTAGATTGTTTACTATTTTTTATTTATTTATAAAATTTGAAAAATGTACTTTTATTTCTAATCCTATCATGTTATTTCTAACCTCAGCATATTCTCATGATGGAAAATACAAATCCGCATCATAATCGGATTAAAAAGATGATTAATGTATCTTGTCCAATGGATGCATCAAACATATATGAGTATGATATGATTTATTTATATTATGTCTCATATCCTCACCATTAAAAAGAGTGATATTAATTGCAAACAGTCACAAATATTGCATTGAATTTTAAAAACGAGAAATAAGTTGAAATATTTTTTTGTTAAGTAATCTAGTAAATATAAATTAGGTGTTTGTGGTTCGAACTCCGCCACTACATATATTATGCAGCATCCTTATCAATTGATCAAAACTCACGGAGACATGATTTCTGAAAGTTTTCATGCTAATTTGATAACTAAAAAAGGAGTAGATATATTACTAATTAAATAATACAATTAAAAAAAACACTCCCTAGCCTGGCCAAGAATAAAAAAACACTCCCTAACCTAGCCAATAATTGTTCTACCTGGTAATCGAACACAGGCTCCCCTGAACGACCTGTCTTTGGTGCAGCTTATTTAACACTTGAGATAATTTACTTGGTTATTTTTATTATCTTTAGAATATTTTTAAACAAATGGCCACTGAACGTGGATCTGAGGAACTAATTAATTGTGTATATTTATTAATGCTATTTAGATGTTTTTTGTGCATTAGTTATTCTATTAAATGAGTTATTTAAAATCTGCGGAAAATCCTCTCCAAAATGTTTTTTGTGGAAAATCGGTGAAGAGAGTTGCCTACGGTTCTACATTAGTGAGTTACGGCAAAATTATATTTTTAGTCCTTTAATTTAATTTCAGATAATATTTTGGTCCTTTATCTTTTTTTTATTTTAATTTGGTCCTTTTTGTCCATTTTTATATACATTTTCAAGCTTTAAATCTAATATTCTTATGCAAACATAGACGAGTATCATAGATTTGAAGATTGAAAGACCATAAGAAAATAAAATCATGAATTTTAAGCTTAAAAATTCATATGAAAATGGACAAAAAGGACCAAATTGAAATGAAAAAAAGATAAAGGACCAAACTGTTACCTGAAATTAAGTTAAGGGACTAAAAGTGTAATTTTGCTGAGTTACTGTTATCTTCCTTTATAAAACAATCAATGACAGTATCTCAGAGTATAAATTGATACCGAAAATCAAAAAGTGAAATATTGAAAAGTAGTGAAAAAATAGGTAAATTTATTCATGATACCAGGAACAAAAAAACAACACAAGAGAAAATGTTTTTGTTCACAGACAACACAGATGAAATGAGTAGGCAACAAACTGCTTGAGCATGTTAGAATACAACACATGACGGCGCATCTCATGTTCATGATCAACACACTTATCTACTTACTAGTAAAAAAATCTTATACTACAAGTCTGTTTGGATCCACGGTGGGGCTATGCAGACACGCGGTTTTTCGAAGCACCAAATACTAGCTTCGCAATTTTCACGATTAGTGGTATGTTAGACGCGTGTTTGATGTAAGAAGATTCGGGAATCAAACACATACTAAAACATTGGTGTCATTGAAAGGAGGTAAATCTTTTTCTTCATGTGTTTCGTAGTTAGTATAAAATCTCATCTACTTAGAACCGCAAAACTGTCTCAAATCTTGTTTTTTTTTTTTTTTTTTTTTTTTTTTATCAAAAATGAAAAATCTGATCTTATATAGATTTTTTATTTTATTTCTTTTTACCGAAATTACTCTTGTTTGATGAATCGTTGGATATTAAAGGTGATCGTATCATTTATTCAAACTTTGATTTATCACATTAAAAAACTAGAAAAGACTTTTTTTTTTTTTTTTATCCAACCACATTGGTCCTAATATTGTTTTTGAGTCAAAAGAAAAATGAGTCTCTATGCATATGTGTTATTTCTCCCTCTTTGCTTATGTGATTAAAAAATTGAATTGAAAGGGTAATTCATAAGAAATTTTAATTTTATTTTCATTATTTATTTATACTTCTTCTACTTATTAATGATAAAAAGGAAATACCCAAATTTATTTATTGATAAAAAGGGAAAACCCGTGTATCACTTTCTGTCGTTTTATTGCATGTTTTTATGGATGGTCGGTCCTTTCTCATTAATTCGATTTGTCACGACACTATTTTTCATCACTTCTTTAATAAAAATTTGTTCCTTTTTTATTTTTTTGAAAATAGAAATAATACTTAATGTTAGGTCAATTTATTAACAAAATTGTCACTGATTGGTTCCATATACTTAATGATACTTAATGAGAGGTGTCTATGTGCTACGTAAATTAACTAGTGAGTTTCCAAGAGCCTTCCTTTATGAAACACAATCAATGACGATGGCATTTTAGGGTATAAATTGATACTAAAAATAAAAAAAGTAAAGTTAAAGTAGAGAAAAAAACAGTAAATTTATTTAGGAAATGGTACTAGGTACGAAAAACCGAACACAAGAGAACATGTTTTGGTTCCAAACAACTCAAATGAATGACTAGTCAAAAAACAACATGAGCATGTTAGAATACACAATACATGACGGCGCATTTCATGTTCATCAACACACTCAACTACCGCTGATAAAAACATCTGTCCTTATAATTTTATTTGATGCATTATCGAACATTATATATGAGTATTTTTTTTATCAGAACTCAAATCATCGTGTTATGAAAGATTAGTCTTTTCGGCTGGATCCAACCTGAAGTCAACAAGATTGTGTTTATGAGGTATTGTCGGCTTTGAATCTTCAACACTTGTTAATCTTTTAAATAAAGAAAACATCGTTGTTGTCTATATGCATACGTGCTGCCCTCTCTCTACTTCTAAGATTGAAAAATTGAATCAATAGGTGAATTGGTAAGAATTTTTCATTTTTTAGTAGTATTTAAAAAAAAAAAAAATCATATCACTTTCTGTCCTTTTATTACATGTTTTTATAGATGGTCCTTTCTCTCATCACTTTGATTTGCCACGACACTAATTTTCATCATTTTTATAATCAAAAAATTATTTCTTTGTTATCTATCTTAACTAGCATCGTTATACTCAAATTAGTAAAAGAATTACTTAAAAAAATTTAACATTGTTGTATCTTAGAGAAATTTTTTTATCATCTCATTCAAATGTCGTCGTATTTATTGGTTTATTAATTGTGATTTATTTTTTTTTGGATAAATAGGAAATAAAAACAAATAGAAATTGAGAGTGACACTATTTCTTCTCGGTGACCACCATTGACGAAAAAAAAAGCTTCATTGATAGCTTTTTCCCGCGAAAATAAAGATAAAGAAAAAGAGAGAAAAAAGAAAACTTTGTTCTATCTGTTTTACGTGGAAATCTGTGTTAGCATTTTCCCACTTTATTTTCCCGGAAAAAAAGTGTATTTTTTTTCCACTTTCTTGAAAAAAAAAACATTGAACTAAATATGAATAGTTTATGTTCTGAAAATGAAATGCTTGTCTTTTCTATACCCAAAATGCTTGATCAAACCTTGTTCTTGAGACAATACTGTCATCATTCAAATCTGCAGTTTTTGTATTGTTTTTTCATTCTCTTCTAGAACTTTCTGTTGCCGACACTATCCTATGTTTTGGTCTTGTGTCAGTTTTTCATTGTAGATTTCACAATTTTGCAGGCCTAATTCGGTTCATAGTTGTGTGTATCGCTTCTTTCTCTCTCTTGGTAGTTTTAAAGATTGGATTTTTACTAGTTTTATAGTTTTGATTTTTTTGATTAAATTAAGGGTTTTTGAGCATTTTCTTGTTGGAACCTTTCTGGGGTTTAGCATCTTTTACTTTATTTGTTTTTTTGTTTAATGGGTCTTTCTGCTATTGGTTAGGGTTATGAGGTGTTTGTGATATGATATGATAGCATTGTGTAGTTGTTGGAATTGGAAGTAGTTTTTTTTTTTTTTTCTTTTTTTCTTTTGCTTTTTGAAGAAGCTCTCAGCATTTTTAGGATATAATTCATGTCAGTGACCATACTTTGGAAATTGGGTTTATGGAAATTTACCATTTTGACTAAGTCTAGTTTGGCAGTGACACTTGGAATTTGAAAAACCAATTATTTCAGCTTATTTTAATTTATGTTTCTTGATATTGAATTTCATTTTGTTGAAAAAAGGGTGGTTAAGACTTAAGAATGAGGGGTGGAAAAAATAGGAAGCTACATTTAAGCAAGATTTATTCATTCACATGTTTCAAAGCAAGTTCTGTTGATGGAGATCATTCACAAATTGGTAGTAAAGGTTATTCAAGAGTGGTGTTATGCAATGAACACGACACTACTACTACTACTACTACTACTGCTACTGCTTCTGAGGAAGCTGTGATAAGGAATTTTGCAGATAATTATGTTAGATCTACAAAATATACTGCTGCAACTTTCTTTCCAAAATCACTTTTTGAACAGTTTAGGAGAGTTGCAAATTTCTATTTTTTGGTTACTGGTGTTTTGGCTTTCACAAAACTTGCTCCTTATAGAGCTGTTACTGCTATTCTTCCTCTTGTTGTTGTTATTGGAGCAACTATTGTGAAAGAAGGTATTGAAGATTGGCGTAGGAAAAAGCAGGTACTATATTCTATCTAACTACCAGCTCTTTCTGTTGTGGATTCTGTTTACTTTTGAAACTTTTTGCCTTCTTCTCTATCCTGAAGTACAAGTGTGTAGAGAGAGAGATTCCATATGAATCAGAATATTCTGTATACATATGATATGAGTATCTTTTAACTTAGTGTTAAACAAATATAAGGGAGATAAATTATTTATTTAGGCTCTGTTTGGATAAACAACTTAGTTATGCATTTATAGCATAAGTTCTTATCATATAAGTGCTTTTGTATAAGCTATTCTTACGGTGAAAGATAAAATAAAGTAAAATTGTTTCCTTATAAGCTATAAGCTGTTTTCGTAAGCTATCCTGGAGAGGCATATGCTGCTTCCATAATTTCTCCCGAATAGTCTCACAAGTGTTTGTGCAAATAGACAAGCTCAAATAAGTCAATCCAAACTTAATGGTTTAAAGACTATCAGTATTTAATTAATTGAAAAAATTGTGGTATTTTTACAAGGCTATGAAGTACTTTACCAAAACGTAAATTTGTGGCAGGCAACTTATGGAATATTGTAGCTTTTCTGTTTGGATAAACAACTTAGTTATGAATGTATAGCTTAAGTTCTTATCATATTAGTGCTTCTGCATAAGCTATTTTTACAACAAAATATAAAATAAAATAAAATAGTTTCCTTATAAGCTATAATCTGTTTTCATAAGCTATCCCAGAGAGCTTATGGACATGTCATAAGATTCTTTCATAATCTCCCCTGAATAGTCTCACGAGTGTTTATGCCTGTAGATAAGCTCAAATAATTCGACCCAAACTTAATGGCTTAAAGAGTATCAATCAGTAAATAATTGAAAATTTTGTGGTATTTTTTCAAGGCCATGAAGTACTTTACCAAAAGGTAAAATTTTGGCAGGCAGCTTATGTAATATTGTAGCTTTTCTGTTTAGTTTCTCGGTATTGTTTCGAAAGGAAGAACTGCAATTACTTCGTTATTTGTTCATGTGACTCCAGTATATGTTCAATGTTTGAATCTGCTAAGTTGCAGGGTGCACTTTATAGCGTAAAATGCCAATGGTAACCCCTAAAAAAACTTGACGGAGCCAATGATTTTCTTGTATTATGTGAAAATTTAAATTGTTATTTTTAATCAATGGTTACTAATGCTGATTTTATATTTTTTAACTGTCCCTGCATATGATAAAATACTGAGTTAGTAACGCTTTTAGTCTCTGTAATATGGTTTTAGTACCTTCATTTTTTTTTATTTCATTTGTGACATATAAGATTCTTCTGCAGGATATTGAGGTGAACAATAGAAGAGTTAAAGTTCATAAAGTTGATGGCATTTTTGAATATACTGCATGGAAGAATCTGAGGGTAGGAAATATAGTGAAGGTAGAGAAGAATGAGTTCTTCCCAGCGGATCTCTTATTGCTTTCATCGAGTTATGAAGATGCAGTTTGCTATGTTGAGACCATGAACTTAGACGGCGAGACAAATTTGAAGCTAAAACAAGGTTTAGAGGTAACATCTTCCTTACATGAGGATCTCAACTTCAAAAAATTTAAAGCTACTGTCAAATGTGAAGATCCAAATGCAAATCTGTACTCGTTTGTTGGGAGCTTGGAGTTTGAAGGTCAAAACTATGCCCTTTCCCCACAGCAACTTCTTCTGCGAGACTCTAAACTTCGTAATACAGACTATATTTTCGGAGCTGTTATCTTCACTGGTCATGAGACTAAGGTTATTCAGAACTCTACTGATCCACCTTCAAAAAGAAGCCGAGTTGAGAGGAAGATGGATAGAGTCATTTACTTCTTGTTCTGTATTTTGTTTCTAATGGCATCCGTGGGATCTATTTTCTTTGGCTTTATAACTAAAGATGACTTGAACAACGATTCGGTGAAAAGATGGTATTTAAGGCCTGACGACTCTACAATTTTCTTTGATCCAAAAAGACCGGCTGCTGCTGCTATATTTCATTGTTTGACAGCCTTAATGTTGTATGGTTTCTTTATTCCCATCTCTTTGTATGTGTCAATAGAAATTGTAAAAGTCCTTCAGAGCATTTTCATCAATCAAGATATCCATATGTACTACAAGGAAGCAGACAAACCGGCACATGCTCGCACTTCAAACTTGAACGAGGAGCTCGGTCAAGTTGACACAATACTTTCTGATAAAACTGGAACTTTGACCTGCAACTCGATGGAATTCATCAAATGTTCGATCGCTGGTGTAGCTTATGGTCGTGGTGTTACAGAAGTTGAGAAAACCATGGATAGAAGAAAAAGTTCATCGTTAGTTCACGAGTGTGATATATCTGAAGAAGATCACATCAGGGTTTCTCTTGATAAAAAAGCAGCCATTAAAAGTTTTAACTTTACTGATGAAAGAATAATGAATGGTAACTGGGTTAATGAACCTCATGCAGATGTTATCCAGAAGTTTTTTCGTCTATTGGCCGTATGTCATACAGCCATACCAGAAATAGATCAAGAGACAGGAAATGTCTCCTACGAGGCTGAATCTCCGGATGAAGCTGCATTTGTTATTGCGGCGAGAGAAATTGGTTTTGAATTCTTCAAAAGGGCTCAGACCAGTTTATCGACATGTGAGTTGGATCCAGTTTCAGGCAAGAAAGTTGAAAGGTTAGTTGTTTCAATTGCTTAGAATTTTTCTGCTACTGCTGCAATTTTCCTTGCACGTGGAAACACAACTTTAGGACGGATATACATTTTATAACAGCTTATCATCTAATGACAATAAGAATTTTTTAATTAAAAGAACTAGACAACCCTGTTTGGATAAACAACTTAATTAAGTAGACTAAACTGTTTGTATAAGCTACTTATTAATAAAATATAAAATAAAGTCATTCTGTTTTTATGTATTTGATAAGCTGTTTTCATAATGTTTCCTGGAGAGTTTATGGAATAAGCTGAAAACAGCTTATGGACAGGTGAAAAATTGTTTGCATAAGCACTACCAAACAGCTTCACAAGTACTTATGCTAGTAGATAAATTCAAAAAAGCCAATCCAAACAGGTCCTATAGCTGCATATAGAATAGGTGAGTTTGTACACTTTGTACCTTTGCCTTACACCTTTATGGTGTTTTAAAGAACTAAGTTTTGAGAGAGAAAAATGGTTCAATGGTTTTCCAAACCTTAATTATTTCCTGCATAACTATGCTGTTTGGGATTTAAGATTTTCACTTTATACATACTAACTCATGCTTGTACTTCTAAAATGTTGTTAAAGCCACAATTTTTGGAATTTTTTTTCATCTCAACGATACAGTTTTTCAGTAACTACTTTCAATTTGCAGGATGTACAAGATTCTCAATGTTTTAGAATTCAATAGCTCAAGGAAGAGAATGTCGGTAATAGTACAAGATGGCGAAGGGAAAATTTTATTACTCTGTAAAGGTGCCGATAGGTTTGTGATAAATTGATCTGTACCCTTAAATGATTTTGAATGTTTACTTATGTCCTTTGTTTTTCACTCATTGTCCAGCCTTAATTGATATTTCATGCAGTGTCATGTTTGAAAGACTTGCCAAGAATGGAAGGGAGTTTGAAGAGAAAACCATGGAACATGTGCATGAATATGCCGATGCAGGTCTAAGAACCCTTATACTCGCCTATCGTGAACTTGCAGCAGAGGAATACAAGGAGTTTGATAACACATTCTCTGAGGCCAAGAATTTAGTTAGTGCAGATCGGGAAACACTGATTGAGGAAGTATCGGATAATATTGAGAAGAACCTAATCCTTCTTGGTGCTACTGCTGTAGAGGACAAGCTCCAAGATGGGGTTAGTTATAATAAAAAAAAAAAAAATCATGTTTTACTTGTGAAGATTATTATTGGAATGGAACTAGTAATCATGTTTATATTGCACTTTTTTTTTTTGCAAGGTTCCTGATTGCATTGACAAGCTTGCCCAAGCAGGAATTAAGATTTGGGTTTTGACTGGGGATAAAATGGAAACTGCTATCAATATTGGGTATTATATTTAATGTTATTATTTTTTATACTATGGCTTCACCCTATGAAGCAATGACACAGACGTTGGACACAACACTGACATATCAACGCCAGTTATAATTTAAGAAATGAAATAGTTGACCTAATCACGTATGTCGTGTCGGTGTTGCATATGGGACACACCTTCAATGTGAAGTGTCAGTGCTACATAGGCTTCACCTCATGAGATCTGCTTTTCAAGTTAACTGACACAAATACTCCATTGCAGCTTTGCTTGTAGTTTGCTTAGACAAGGAATGAAACAGATTATAATTCATTTGGATAATCCAGAAATTCAAGCTCTGGAGAAAGATGGCGACAAAATAGCTATTACCAAGGTAAAAAAAACCTTCATCTCTTAATATAGTTTTTTATCTAACATGGTGCAGCTTGTATATAGACTATAGAGCATATAATGTATAGTTTCAGTGAGCGTGTTTATAAGTTGGTTCTCTTCAACATCGCAATATTCTAGTAACATATCTTATAGTAGAAATGGCGGCTTAATCTGCTTTATAATGCTGACGTTTTGAACTTAGATTCCATTCTGGTTTTCTGAACAAAACAGTTTAGTAAAGCGATATTAAGAATTACTGTAACTGCATAAGCTTAGCATTACTCTTCTGTTTCTAAGGGTACAAGGGTGACAGTGCAAGCTGGTATACTTTCAGTTGTTTTATATTGCTTGGTAGTTGGTATATTTTACCTTTATTGATGATTTAAGTTTTTCACTATGATTTCATGGTATGTTAGTGTTCTTGTGATGATACTGTATAGAGCTGGAAACTTGTATCCTGATTTTTCGTTGATTCATCTTTTAGACATCAAGGCAAAGTGTCCTCTCTCAGTTACGTGAAGGTGCTGCACAGCTTAGTGCACACAGAGGGTTTTCTCAGCAGGCATTTGCGCTAATCATTGATGGGAAGTCACTTGCTTATGCACTTGAGGATGATATGAAGAACATGTTTCTCGAGCTTGCAATTCGTTGTGCATCTGTTATTTGTTGTCGTTCATCGCCAAAACAGAAGGCGCTGGTATTTTTCAGTCTACCCTGTGTTCATATATTTTGGTTTTTGAAAGATCCAGTGTTTATATATTGGTCCTGATAAAAAATATGGTTACATTTTAGAAACAATTATTCTCCTTTTCAAATTATTATTACTGGTGTCAAGGTTGTGTCTAGTGTCTTTATGAGTGCCTCATAGGAAATAATTTATCTAATTTTTATCTTAAAGGTCACTAGATTGGTCAAATCTGGAACCGGGAAAACAACATTAGCTATCGGCGATGGAGCTAACGATGTTGGAATGCTTCAAGAAGCTGATATCGGAGTTGGTATAAGTGGTGTTGAAGGAATGCAGGTGCTGCATAAATTCACACAATATTCATGTTTTTTTCATTGAATTTTACTTTTTTCTTTATTCTAAACAACATTATCTTTTTTCCCCTTCTAATTCCACAGGCTGTTATGTCTAGTGATATTGCAATTGCACAATTCCGATATTTGGAACGATTACTTCTGGTGCACGGCCATTGGTGTTACCGGAGGATCTCATCGATGGTATTAATATTACTGTGCCTATAATTGGATCTCTAGATTATAGTGAAGTTCCTCTGACTGACTGTTTGGTATTCTGTTAACGTGTTAATTGTTTATTCTGACAGATATGCTATTTTTTCTACAAGAATGTCACATTTGGTTTCACTCTATTCTTGTATGAGGTGTATGCATCATTCTCCGGAGAACCTGCATACAACGACTGGTTTTTAGCTCTCTATAACGTCTTCTTTTCATCACTTCCTGTGGTCGCTCTTGGTGTATTCGACCAAGACGTATCTGCTCGGTACTGCCTCAAGTTTCCTTTGTTATATCAAGAAGGAGTGCAAAATGTCCTTTTCAGCTGGCGTCGAGTACTCAGCTGGATGCTTAACGGATTCTTTAGCGCCTTATTAATTTTCTTCTTCTGCACCAAAGCCATGGAGCTCCAAGCTTTTGATCACGAGGGAAATACTGCCGGAAGAGAAATACTTGGAACAACCATGTACACTTGCGTAGTTTGGGTTGTAAACTTGCAAATGGCATTATCTATAAGTTACTTCACCTTGATCCAACATTTTTTCATCTGGGGTTCCATTTTCTTCTGGTACATTTTTCTCATAATCTATGGATCACTTCCTCCAAGGTTTTCGGAAAACGCTTACGCAGTCTTCGTTGAAGCTCTTGCTCCTTCGTCTTCCTATTGGATAGTCACATTCTTTGTGGTGATCTCAACTCTTATACCATACTTCTCATACAAAGCAATTCAGATGCGGTTCTTTCCAATGTATCACGAAATGGTACAGTGGATAAGGTATGAAGGGAAGACTGAGGATCCTGAGTACTGTGCTATGGTCCGGCAAATATCATTGCAGCCAATGACTGTCGGTTCAACTGCTCGCTTAGCTGCCAAGGCAAACCAATTGTCGGACAAAATTATTAAACATAGATAATATATTTTGATATATTATTGTTTCGGTCATGAAATCACGTAGTCTGTGCATAGGCTCTTGAAAATGGTATTTGTCTTTGCACATAGTCATGATGGAATTTCTTGGCAGCTCATCCCAACTAGAAGAATATGCTGCTTAGATTCCCATCCATTGTGCATAACAACCTACATTTGGCTTTTTTAAGGAAAGTAGGACTGTAGATCTGATTTGGCTTTTTTAAGGTTACATAGGTTTCATATACCTTCTTTTGCATTACAGATAGAAGCAGTTACTTTTTTTTTGGTCAAAGATAGAAGCAGTTGCTGTATATATAAAAGCAAGAGTTATTTATAGGATGGGATGGGATAGAGCTGTTTTCTTTTGTAAAGAATAGAACAGTGTTATCATGTGTTCTTGAGAATTTCATTTTAGTGCCATCATATGATTCTTTGCACCTTTATATATTTATATTTCACAATAACTCACTTAACCTGGGACAGAAGAGTATCATTTAATTTTCAAAATACCTACTCAAACATATCTTCAAAAGTATATTCAAAATAATAAAGTTATTTAAAATCTCCTCTCAAAAAAAAAAAAGTTAATTTTTTTGTTTGAAGGAAAAAAAGAAAGTTAATTTTTTTGTTTCAACCTACCTCAGCTTCACTTCCTCTAACCTCGTATCACCTCAGGCATGCATGCATGCATAACGTTGAACTAATTGTTTTCTTTTCTTGGAGATTAGTCACGTTAGTAGCTAAGAAATCGTCAAAATAGTCCCTGAATGTAGACTTTGTTATTCAATTTAGTCCCTGAATGCAGACTTTGTTAGTCAATTTAGTCCCTGAATGTAGACTTCCTCTAATCTTAGTTTTTCTCCGCAAAGCTTGGACAAAGTTTGTGTCCCACCTTCCTTAAGAAGGTTGGAAATTGCCAATGAGGATGATGAAGTTGGGGTTTACCTTGAAATAAATGCGCCTGATCTTGAGTACCTTAACATTACCCGAATCACATTTGGCCAGGATTTCAGCATGTACAACTTACACAAAGTCGTGGAAGCGTATCTTGATGTCTTTCCCCAATAGTTAGTTGAAAGTTGAATATTGCACCTTCCACTGCCAAGTGTTCCTAATTGTCTCGTATCCCACCTTACCTTTATTCAATTTAAAGAATTTCAAGGATTTCCAGATGAGGTGTCATTTGTTGAGCTTGTTTTGCAAAAAGGACTCGTTTTAGAGACAATGATGATTACTGCTGATAGTTCATTGGACCTAAAGAAGAAGCACGACATTCTCAAAAACATTATCTGATGTGCCAAGGACCTCAGGAATGTGTCAACTTAAATTTGAATGAGATGTATATCATTATTTATATAAGGTGTGTACTCTCACCTCTCACCCTAAATCCATTCTCTCTGTCTTAGTACTGCATCAAATTAAAAATGACTAACATTGGGTTTAATCTGCACTGTTAGTTGCTGTATATTGTTTTTAGATGTATGTCACCAGATTTCAATCATATTGTGGTTGAATTACATGATACCATACACCTAAAGTTTCTAAATTTTCTTTGATCTTGTATTTTCATGCTTAGGAAGAGTTCCTAGATTTGTAACTATAACAATGAAGACATTTACAACATTTGCTTGATTACTGAAATTGAAAAGAAAAACTACAAGATTTCATGATGCCACTTGCTGTTAATTAACTTGGTGAGTTATTACTGTGTGATATTATTATCATTGAAACTAAAGCTTTGTTAATTTGGGACATTAGTGTTCATGTTGATGGATCAAAATCAACTTTGTCAATGAACTACCGTCTTTCTATTATAAGCTGATCACAAACTTCCTATTCATGAATCATGGGTTTAGGGTGTTTTGTGCCTTTGGGCAGGCATGCGCATGCCCCAAGGACTCTTTTATACTTCAAAACCTTCCATTTTCAAATGGGATCACTACACATTGGACTAAGAACACATAGGTTAAGGAAACTAAGGCTTTGTTTGCGAGTTTGGAGGGAAGGGGAAGGAAAGGCTTTGAGGGGTGGAAAATACGAGGGAAAATGAAGAAATCTTTCAAATTTTTTAAAAGTGTAGTTTTTTAGAGAATGATAAATTAATGCATATGATTACTATATTTTTAATTTTAAAAATAATATAACAACATAGATTAATTTTGAAGAATTCATATAAACCCTCCCCCAATACATTTTTTTAGTTATCCCATATGAGGAGGGTTTGGTATTATGATGAAAAGTTAACCCACAAAGCCCTCCCCTTTCATTTTTCCCTATTTTTTTCCACTTGCTCATTCCTTTTTTTCCAAGTCTCCCCCTACAAACTCGCAAACAAAATCTAATGAAATATTTTGATAAAAATAAATAAATAAATTTACTATTTCATTTGAGGGAGCTACTTCTACCCTCTACCATTTAAAAATAAAAATTCACACCCTTTGAATTTACCAATTTGAACTATAATAAAATATCATTTTCTCGCATTTTGATCGGTAAATTAGATAAAAAAAAAGGTGTTTGTCGTTCGTTTAGATGGGTAATTTGGGACAAGTGCTGTTTTTAAGAATCATGGGATGGAAAATTAGCTTTGAAGGTCCCTATGAAATTTCTGTTTTAGAAGATCCAAAGCGGAATAAGTATTCATCAATCTGTTTTTATTTTTTTTCTTTATATAAAGAAAAGTTTAGATAAGTTGGATCCAAGAGCTCACAAAAAACATAATAGACCTCAAAACTTAAAAGTGCTTACATATTATCCTCAAACGACCAATATTCGTAATGAAGATTGTGGTTACAGGCGGCGACAAAATATTTAATGGATGAGATCTAAAATTAAAAAACAAGTGTTTATTTGCTCCCTCTTTCTCTAATCGCCTACCACCGTCAAACTCCATCCACCATCGTCAATCACAACTTCCCCCACTCCCTCTTATTTATGCTCCATTATCTAAATGGAGCATACCGAACTCCTCTCTTAAAGGGATATAAACAAATTTCTTACCAACTAGATCAATCTAATCTAATCTACGGAAAATCTCTTTGTTTCAATGTAATATGAAATGCATTTATCATATTAATATCATTTTTTTTCTTTTCAAAAAGAAGGCAAAGCCCACAACTTAATATCCTTCTAGTCCTTACAAATACTAACAAAAACGGATAGATTAAAATTTTACAATTTTATCAATCATTTCAAGAATCAAATTTCATAAGGGAACAAAAGAATTGTTTAATTTGTTTCCTTTCCCCAAAAAAATAATTCATTTCCTCATTGTGTAACACGGGAGAGGATTGTCTCCTGTGACATTAGTGTCCAAGAAATTTTCATCCGCAATGAGAGAGAAAGAGAAAAAAGGGATAAGATACATTTAAGGATGAAAATTAAAACTGAAGAGAGTCCGATGAAAACCTCACTCGTTGATGTTGAGAGTCCCTTGTTTCATCCTCTCTTTATTAGTCAATTATATATTATATATATTTCATCTGCTTGTATGCATGAAAAGTCTTCAAAGTCAATCATATATTTCATCTACTTTTTCGATATTTATATATTTCAATCATATATTAGTCAATTATCAATTATATATATTTCATCTACTTGTATGCATGAAAAGTCTTCAAAACTCTAGCAAGTTGAAAAACAAACAATAAACTCTAGTAAATAACAAAGAAACCGTCCCATTCATTTCTAAATTCTAATTAACAAATTTAGATCAATAACAACTGCATTCACAAAAACTGATTAGATATATACAAATTACATTACAACAATTAGTAGTCAACTTTCATGTCAAACATATTTAATTGTTTTTCAATTCTTTTTTATGGTTCGACAATTTTTTTTAATCTTTTTCTTCCTCCTTAACACCAATAACCTAATAACAATTAGAAAAAAAAAACAATAAAAGTTTTCAGAAATAAAACTCCATGATTTAACTTTCATCAAGAAGGTTGATTAATCATATATCTAGTGCACCTTAACACCAAGAAAATCAGCAGCTGATTTAGCCAAAATGGTAGCAAACTCATTGAAACTAATAACACCATCACCATTGCTATCAGCTTCAGCCATCATGTTAGCAAGCTCATGGTATGTTAGAGGATGGCCCATCTTTGCCATGGATCCGGCAAGCTCAGCCGCGGTGATGTAACCGTTACCATCGCGATCAAACGAGCGAAAAACCTCCAAAAGTTGTTCTTGATTGATGAGAACATCCTCATTCATGTCGGGCATAATAGCATTAACAAGCTCGTCGAATTCGATGTATCCGTTGTGATTGTTGTCCATGTTGTTGAGTAGGGCATAAAGTTCATCGCCTGTTGGTTTGATGCCGAGGGAGCGGAGGAGTGCCGCGAGCTCGAGGTGGGTTAGGCTGCCGTCGGAATCCATGTCAAAACGCTTGAATATGTCGTTTAATTGTTTGATTTGATCATCGGTTTGGAGCATTGACATGGTGGTAGGTTGGTGAAGGCCTAGGCCTTGAGGAGGAGAGAAAACTTATAGATAGATCAAATGTTTTTTTGTTTTTGTTAATGTTAATGTTTTGGTTTTGATGTTTTTGAAAGGTGGTTTCTTTTTTTGTTTGTTTTGCTTGGTGATGATGGAGATAATGTATGTAGGGTTTGAATTGGGTGTATTGTTATGATGTGCTAGGTGTGATAATGATATATTTGATTGGTAAATTGGAATGGTTCAAAGGCTTGAGAGAAAACGCGTCTCGGTTGGTTTAATCATAAATGCATAGTAATAAAACCGAATTTTGGTGATAAATGAATATTATTATGATAACGCAAGTCAAGGATGAATCATGGTCATGGATTGGATGAGTTATTTTCTTTTCACCAATTTTGTTGGGAACATTCTTCATTCCTTTGCGTGGAAAGAGCTATGTTTAGGTAAAAAATTTGGACTAGGGGTAAATTATGTCCATTTGCTAACATTAATATGGTTGTTCCGCCGTCAATTTAGTTTAGAGGTCATACTTACTATGAAGAATTGGGTCTGAAAATTCCACACACATCCTAACTTAACTACCAAAAAGTACCAATTTTTTTTAATAAGACAAAAAGTACTAAATTGGTAATTTGAATTTTGTTATTGGGGTTCGAACTTTTACTCATTATTTATATGTGAGAATCTTGAATGATTATTGTTATTTTGTCCATTAAAATAAATAAGGTCTTGTTAACCCGTGCCTTCAGAGTAATGATTAAGAAATCTATAAATAAATTTTTTATCTTGGAATGAAAACTTACTTGTTTTAGATGCTTAATCATTGCATTTAAGATGCCGGTTAGCATTCTCCAAAAAAGAATGGGTCTAAAAATTATTGGTCAATAGATGTTGACTACACGAAGAAATTAATTAGTAGTAATATATTTGTCTAAGATGAATTTGTGCATGCCTAAAAATATATGTGAATTTGTGTGATTTTTTTTGTCAAGTAGTGTAGTAGTTAGAATTCACATATTTTAAATGTGGAGAAGTGACGTGTCTGAGATTCGAACCCCAATCTCTACATATAATATGCAATGTCAACTGAGCTAAACTCATGAAGATTATTTATGTGAATTTTATATTACAGATTTTCAGCTACCAGAAAATGTTAAAAATAAATTTATTATATTTTTTTTAAAGCTCGGTATCCAAATCAATGACTGACTAATCCAAGGGATCAAATCCTGCCATCCACTTGCGAGACCCACATTTTAAGTCAGAACAAAGTTTGGGAAATCGAACGTGAAATCTTAAGAGTAAAACAACGTCTCTTAAGAGTAAAACAATGTCCCATGTCAACACCACTAAACCAAATCAAATGGTTTCAAATTAATTTTAAACATGTGCACTTATCTCTTCGGTTTTTGCGTGCACAATTTGTCCGCTTCCTTTAATGCTCCATATTATTTTCCCCATTTCGGTTGCGAAGTCCCTCTAAATAGAGGCCATGCTTAGTTCATCTGGGATACCTTTAAGGCTTTGAAGTTTTTGAAACTTTTTTTACTCTTCTCACCGTTTTTTTCCTGCCCCTTTCAATTTTGAGTGGTAATCATACCATATGTTGTAATTCTAAAACAGTTTTTTAATGTGATGTAGTTAACCGATATAGTTTGACTGTTTTTATCATGAAAATGTTGTGGTTGATCATCTACCTTGCATAATTTTAAAGAGTTGTGAAAATTGACATAATTCGCAACCCAACCCAACCCAATTCGGTTTTATTTTTTAAAATAATTTTTGAACTTTAAAAATAATATTTCTTTTACCGAAATTCTTATTTATTAATTTTGTTACGTATGCATCAATTTAACCTAATTTTTTCCCGCTCATTTGTTTTATTAGGTTTGCAATTATTTAAACTAACACATTTCATCTAAAAATTGCATCGCACCAATTTCATTCCTATCCTCTTGTTTTTTTTTTTGGGTTAATAGTGTTTTTCACCCCTGTAATATAGGTCATTTCTGATTTTCGCTCCTATAAAATTTTTGGTTTGATTTGAATCCTTGTAAAACTTTTTTTTTTCCGGAAAATACCCCTCCTCCATCCAACTCATCAAATGTGCATATGTGGCGCTTACTTGGCTTTTTTTTAAAAAATTTTATTTATTTTTAATATTTGAAAAATAATTTTCAAAAATCAGAAAAAAATTTAGATTTTTTTCCAAAAAAAATTAAAATCCAAAAAATAAAAAATCACAAAAAACGATAAGATTTTTTCCGAAATTCGAATATTAAAAAATCAGAAAAAATATTTGTTTTTTTATTTCAAAATTTTTTTTTTTAAAGATTCTGGAGTTTAATTTTCAAAAATAAAAAAATTTAAAATTAGGAAAAACAAATTCGAAATTTATAAAAAAAAATTCAGATTTTTTTTTTCGAAAAAAAATCTGGAAAATATTTTATTTTTAAAAATCTGGATACAATTTAGAAAAAATTCAGATTTTTTTTTCTAAAATTTTAGAAAAAAATCATTTTTTTTACGAAATTTTTGAAATAAAAAAGTTCATTTTTTAAGCAAAAAATATGAAATTTGGAAAATATTTTTCGTAATAAAAAATTTCCTGAATTTTTTTATTTTCAAATTATTTTTATTTCTAAATTAATTTATATTATATTTTTTTTAAAAAAAAGGCACAAATGCCACGTGTACCCTTATAAAAATAATTATACAGTCAGCATGCCACACAATGTACCGCGTCAGCAAATATGCACAGTCATATGGGGGAGATGTGTTTTCCGAAAAAAATAGTTTTACAAGGATGCAAATCAAACCGAAAATGACCTATATTACAGGGGTGAAAAACACTATTAACCTTTTTATTTTTAAGAAAATATTTTCTACACTTATTTGATGCCGCACGTTTCATGATTATTTACGCAACGAGGTATATATGAGTCCAAACATAATTAGCCCAAAAAAATCATACAAAAATATCATAAGGATTATCAAGATCATAATTAACCTTAAGACTTGAAGAATATCAACACATTTTTCACATTGATATAGTAAGATTTGGTCCCACTAATTTGTGAAGTACGAGTTGCATCCTTGGTAACTAGAATAATCTTTTTTTGTATATATGTGGCAATGTTAAGCATAGCTGAAGGAACCAACCAAATCATTTAATTTTCTAAAGTACGAAGATTCATTTAAATGGTTGAGATCTCTCAACAAATACTCTTCTATACATATCAACTAAAGATCGAACTAATTACCACATGCTTAAGAGATTCAGTTATCTATCAACCGTCACACTATGTTGGTCCCAAATCAATTATTTGATATCTTACAAAACTATCATCATAATGATCATTAACAACTTGAGGAAAACCCCATGGCTCTTTCCTACCCCAAAAGCTTCCAAATCCAAACTCTCCTTTCTCACAAAGTTCCTCCATTACTTTCTCAACTTCAACCATACAACAACCACAATTGTGTACATCATCATCTTTTAGTGCATAATCTTCTTGAATTCTCAAAACCACATCTTTATAAGACCCCATTTCTCTTTGCACCCCTCTATAATTCCCCTTCCTTTGACAAAATATTTTCTTACCATATTCTCTTGTTTTTCTCACCATCTTTCGCAATACAAGCACAAGAATTTGCAGAACCAAGCATTGGCAGCAGCATGATATGACAACACAATCAGCAGCAAGCATGTTCCAATCTTCTTCCATGGTTGTGAAAGAGAAGGAGAAGGTGGGGGTGTTGAAAGTAATTATTAAAAGAAGGCATGCCTTGTTTAAAGAATAGGTTCCTTTAATTTCCTCTCATTTTGGTCTTAGCAATGAAGAAGCAAGATCAATAATATGATGAGGGAAAGCTAAGATATCATTGCCTTCATTAAATTATTTGGTTGTGGCCTAAACGCAAACTATAGCTTATAATAAGGGTTATGACATATAATATAAGAGAATATTTAAAGTGAAGATTACAAGCATAGTAAGGTATAACGTGTCAATAAATGGTTGGTTAGATGAGATATATATTAACTTGTGAGGTTGGACTTTACTTGTTTGGTGGAAGATTTATTTCTCTTTCGCCAACACTTTAGAAGTTGCTTTCTTAAGACTTTATCTTGCACAAAAATAATCAAACCTCCTTAATTAACTTGATGTATTTGTTATTTTTAATGAAAAATGTGACTAATCCTTATGTTCCTTCATTCAAACCACCATATCATCTTATTAACTTGATGTATTGTTCAAAGAGCAAAAGTGATAAACATGTATTCAAAACACCACTTGATTGAATATTTCTTTTATATATTTCTTGAATTTATCTGATTTATTTACTTCTACATTAAAAGCAAATTCATTCAATAGACAAATCCACGAGGATTTCAACCTGGTTGAAACAAAAGTTTTTATATAGTCTCCAATCACGTAGAAAAATTCCAAGACTAAAGCAGAAAAAGAAATGAGCATCAATAAATATATAGAGTGATTAGGAGCCAAATTAGTATGACAAAATCAACATCTGAAACCTAATTGCCACCTTATTAGAGGTCAATTTAATAGAGTTTCATATCTATGGAATGATATCTTCATTTCTTACTCTTTTTCTCTACCTCTATCTTAACAAATATCATTAAATATATAACTCTGTAAAATTAAGCTGAGTTACTGATTAACAATCAAAGATACTTGAATGTAAATATAGAAGATAAGTCTGCCATAAATATATGAGATTGAGGAGGTAGTGAAGGATTGTGATGATAATAACAGTTCGGAGCCGAATGGTTTTAATTTTGCATTTGTAAAGGAGTTTTGGTACTTGTTGAAGAATGAGATTAGAATTATGTTTCATCAATTCCATGCTAATGAGGTTGTGCCGAAGAGTTTGTTGGCATATTTCGTGGCCTTAATAAAAAATTAATTCCCCGTTGAATTTAAAGGATTTTAGACCAATTTCCTTGCGCGATTGTCTCTATAAATTTCTCTCTCAAAGGTGCTTGCTAGGAGGTTGACCAAGGTTATGGATTCAATTATTTCGTCTTCCAAATCGGCTTTTATTAAAGGTAGGAACTTAGTTTACGGTGTTTTGGTGGTTAATGAGTTGGTGGATTCTGCGAAGAAAACAAAGAGTGAGTGTTTGATTTTAAAGGCGGACTTTGAAAATGCATATGACTCGGTGGATTGGAGTTTTTTGGATTATATGTTGCTTAGAGTGGGGTTTTGTGCGTAATGGGTGAGGTGGATGAAGGGTTGTGTGTTTGGGGGGAGTATGTCTATCCTTGTGAATGGAAGCTTAACAGAGGAAATTAATATTCAAAAAGGGCTTAAGCAAGTGGATCCGCTTGTTTTTGTTTCTCTCCGGTTGCGGAAGGTTTTAGTGGGTTGATGAGAAATGTTGTGCGGCTAAATTTATTTGAAGGTTCCATTTTAGGAGGGAAGGGATGGTGATATCTCATCTTCAATATGCTGATGATACTCTATGTATTGTAAAGACATTAGTGGAGAATCTTTGGACCTTCAAAGCTTTATTGAGGGGCTTCAAGATGGCATCCAGGTTGAAGGTTAATTTTCTGAAAAGTTGCTTGATTGGGGTCAATGTGGCTAAGAAGTTCATGGATACGGCTTGTAAGTTTTTTAATTGTTGTGAAGGTAGCCTTCCTTTTAAATATCTAGGCTTACCGGTAGGGGCAACTCCTGGAAGGGCCTCGACGTGGGAACCGATCTTGGACTTGTTAATCTGTAGATTAAATAATTGGGGAAATAAGTTCATTAGTGTTGGAGGTCGGATTTTGCTTCTTAACTCGGTGTTGAATTCAATTCCGATTTTTTACTTGTCTTATTTGAAGATGCCTTTGAGGGTGTGGCGGAAGATTGTGAGAATTCAAAGGGAGTTCCTTTTTTTTTTCCTTTTTCCTTTTTTCGGGGGGGGGGGGGGGGGGGGGGGGGGGGGGATTGATGCTTGAGGAGGGATCTATAACAGACGTGCAAGGGAGGGTGTCTACGCATATTTGGAAGAGCATGGCTCCGTCCAAAGTTGCGGCGTTCTCATGGAAACTTCTCATGATAGGATCCAGACAAAGGTTAATCTTTTGCATAGGCAAGTTCTACCACCGGAGACTTGCCTAATTTGTGTGCTGTGTGTGGGGGCACTTGAATCGTCGGATCACTTGTTCCTTCATTGTGAAGTTGCTAGGGAGGTATGGGATAGCTTATTGAGATGGTTGGGTTTTAATTTTTTGACACCCCCAAATTTGTTCATACATTGGGAGTGTTGGAATGGGGCCTCAAGTAACAAATGGAATCGTAAAGGGTACCGGATTATTTGGCATCTTCAATAACATAATTTGCGAAATGGAGGAGTTAGTGGAGGCTATTAAGATACCGTTTGGCCAAGCTTTTTTTCGGTCTAAAAGCTACTTTAAAACAAAGTTAAAATAAAGCTCTTTAAGAAAAAGGCTAAAGCTGTTTGGTTTCTTTATTTTTTTTTAGTTCTAAAGTTATTTTTGAGTTAAAAGCTGTTTGGCAAAATATTGTACAAAACTTTGAATTTATTATTTTTTGGTGGTGTCTGGGGTTCGAACCCGGGACCTTGCATATATTTATGCATTGTCTATAAAGAAAAAAACTTTGAATTCATTATGAATTAACATAATAAATAAAAAAATGTCTAAAATATTTTTTGAAGTTAAAAAATGTTTAAAATATAAAAGATATATTTTTACCAATACTATATTTACTCAATGACATTTATTTTGTGTAACATGAATACAAATTTGTATCATCATATAAACGCTTGTTAAATATTTGAATATGAGAAATAATTTAAGGAGACTCAAATAATAACATAAATAATATCAAAGTAGTTTGAAAAATTAAAAACAATAATCATCTTTTTTTTTTTTTTTAAAAAAAGACATAAATCATCACAAACTCAAACATTTCTACTCTCCATCAACGCAACTCCTATTTGATTTCTAACTTTATTCGTGTAGCCTCCATCTTGCACTCTTCCTGGATTATATGAACTGATTTCTTCATTTATATTGCTTTCTTCGTCACGCTCAATCATATATTTAGATATAACATTCACATTTATTAAACTCTTCATCTTCAACTCCACATATTCGAATAAAGTTGTGGAGTGTTGTTGTTGCAACTATGATCTTTTGTTGTTTGATTAGTGAAAATGGTCGCATATCACATAAGATATGCCACCTTTTTTTTCCAAACTCCAATTGTTCTTTCAATGACATTTCTCAATGAAGAATGTGCATGGTTGAACACTTCATGGATACCTTCTGCTTGACTACCATCTCTAAAATCAGGAATGTGATATCTTTCACCTTTGTATGGTGAAAGGTACCCTTTCATGTTTGGATATCCAGCATCAACCAAATAATATTTTCCTAAAAAATATATAATTTATTGTTAATTTATGTGTAAACTTAAATTTAAAGATACACGTGTTTTGAAATTTATTATAAAATGAAATTATGCATACCTTCAGGAGGATGTGGGAACACACTTTTCATTTCTTCAATCACAGATGAAAGAATACGAGTGTCATGTGCAGTATCGGGCTAACCAACAACAACAAAAGTGAATAACATGTCTAAGTTGCACACTAACATGACATTTTGTGTTGGAAATCCTTTTCTACCAATATAACGAATTTGATCTTTAGTAGGAACAATGCTGGAATATGTGTTCCATCTATTGCACCAATGCACCCTTCAAAATGAGACCAATACCTACGATCATTTTTTATCTTAGAGGGAGTTTCTGCGAAGTCAAAATCCGGAGGCCTTACAATTTCCTTTGCTAATAAACATAAACTTTCCACAACTTCCCCAAACTTTCTACTCACAGTCTCTCCTGATTTTCCGAATTTATTCTGAACATTTCGATTAGTTTCACTATGTGTGCAAGTCCAAAGGAACATAACAAGTGCCTCCAATGATGTCATTTCTTTAGATGGATGTAACCATCTTTTACTCACCAATAAATTTTCAAGTTTCAATATGGCATGAGATTCCATCCTAAACATGTTATAACTTTCACTCCTAGTGTTCAGAGTTTCTCGAACCCAAGTCCATCCACGAGAATAAAGAAATCTATTACATTTCTTTATTAAGTACTTCATGTTATAATCATAAGCGATTGCTGCTGCAGCATAGCATATCTTATAAAACCCGCATTTTCTTTTTTTTTACTTTTCTCGAATGCTTATTGATTTGATTAGAAGGCATCTGTAAGATAATTTTATAACAAGAAAATACATGTGAATACGTAATCATTGAATTAGTTCAAATGCATAAACATAAATCTCAATGCAAAATTCTCAGCCAAATGTTCAATAACAAATACCAAATAAGATAGGATAATATATAATATAGAATTTAATTGAATCTTAACTAAAAGCAAATAGAAAATAAAAAGTTGAATCTAAACTTAAAATTAGATAGTTTTTATTGTCACTCATATTTGTCTCATTGATACTTGTATAGAATCCAGTCTACCAAAGCATCCATAGAATCTTTTAAGGACATCAGTACGATTCTATTATCTTCATCTTTAAGCATCTCCAAAGCATAACTAAATTGTCGATTATTCAAATGTCCTTCCTCCTTCGCACTTTTCAATATTGTAACACAATCAGGAATTGAATATTGTCCAAGAACATTAGATGTTGCTGCAATTTCGGCCTTCTCAATTCCATTATGACCTTCTGCTGCTTGAACTAATCGCTCAAATGTGTTTCTCATAGTTGTTGCAGTCCCAACCTTGGTCTTACCCTTTGTAACTTTCTCACCCATATCTGGTGAAACCTTTCTTTTCTTTCTTGATTTGTTACTTTCCATAGGGATAATATCATCCTCTTCTGATTCAATAATTTCTAGTGGCACATCATCAATAGCATTTTTGCCACTAGATTCATGTGGCACCCCTAAAGCTGGTGTCCATTGCCATTGACTTGTTGTCACAATCTCTCCAAATATAAATTTCAATTCCTCACGAAATTTCAATCCTTGACTTTGAAATTTTGCATATTTCACATTCTCCTGCATTGCCAATAAAGGAGATTTAGACAAACCCTTCTTTTACTCAATGTTCGCCAAGTAAAATTAAAATATTCATAATACTCACCTTAATTTTAGCCTCCCACCAAGCAGGATCAGCATCAATATTTCCTATTTCGGTATTCCATCCTAACCCTGTTTCTTTACCAATTAATTGTTTCCAGTTAGTCCAATCCGTTCTCAAATTATCCATTCTATTTTTCAATTGTTTTTTAGTATAGTTTTTACTAGCATTTTTATTGAATTCGTCACGTATTTCTTCCCATTTCTTATTCTTAAAAGCAATTTCCGGTTTCCCACATTTTCGAATCTCATCCATACAAATGTCAAGTAATACTTTGGTATAAAATGGGTTGTTCCATTTTGCTTTTTCGAAATTTTCAGATTTAGAAGAAATATTTTCTTTGGTAGTCATAGCTGCATTTATATATAGATAATAGAGTAAGCGGATTAAAAAATAAAACATGCATGGAACAATCTAATTATTATACAATACTTCCTCCGGTCCTATTTACAAGAGAAAGTTGACTTTTTAGATACATTCAATAATGTATGTATCTAGTTAAGAACCTAAACCAAATACATAAATTATTTAATGTATCTAAAAAGTAAATTGTCTCTTGTAAATAGGACCGGAGGGAGTACAATAATATACATCTAATAGGTATCAACTATGAGCAATTGAAAAAAGAATGTTATAAAATAAATAGTTAAATTAACAAAACAATGAAAAGAAAGAACCTGATTGATTTTGGCAAGAGGGTATTCACAAAGTGCCTCAGTGAAAAGAATTGTGGAGCTGCATAATATATCTATAATATGTATATGTGTGTATATATAGGGTGTGTTTGGTTTGCAAAACAGCAAGTATTGAACAGAACAGTACAAGATAGAACAGTACAACACAAGGTAGAACAACACATGACAAATTTTTTATGGCATTGAGTAATTTTTTGTTTTATACGATTTTTGAGGGACAAAATACTATTTTGGTATTTTAGACAACTTGTACGTGGGACAAAAAGTTGTGTTGTGGTTTGGTGAGGGACAAAAATATGAGTTTTTGTCCTGTCCCTTGCCTCGAGTTTGTCCTGTACCTGAAACAGTTTTACAAATCAAACACTGGATAACTAGAGTTGTTCTGTCATGTCCTTCATTTTTTAGCAAATCAAACGCACCCATAATGAGAATAATTGGTTTTTTCTTTTCCAATTATACTCTATAACAAATTTTGTTATAACAAATTTTGTTATAAGAATACCATGTTTTTAGTGTTGGTCAAAAAGATAAGAATTTATATTATATAATATTATATTTGTTACATTGCTGGTGTCATTGAAAAAGATATGTTTAGTTTTTTTAATAAGAAAAAGATATGCATAGTTTGTTACAATACAAATGTGTAAATTATATATAAGTATAATTTTTTTAGGCAACTACACTTGTACTTTTAATTAAAATCAAAATTTATAAAAATAATTATACGCATTACACAACACTAACAAAAATTATACGCATTAGCATAACAAAAAAAAAAAAACAGAAAGAGGAACATAAAGTATTACTCTAAACGCTAATGTATGTGTATTTCCGTGGTTGAAGAAAGAGAATAAAAATATTCGGTGTCATTCATTGACAAGGTGAAAACAAATATTTGCGAGGTTGTGATGATCAAAAGATATTGAAATTAATATATAAGTGATAAAAAGATAATAAAATTCCTTAACAAAATAGATAATAAACTTAAATGGAACCTCGTTAAAAAATTAAATGGACTGGTTAAAAAAAATAAAATAAAATAAAATGGAAGAAAAAAGCATATTGAAAAAATAAAACAAAAGATTGCCGGCGGGAGTTGAAGAGAGGTGCTTGTGAAATAAATTGGGGAGAAATAGTTTTTTGAAGTAGCATTCAACAACTTTTGGTTAAAGATCATTCCATTCAATTTTATGCATTCTAAAATAAGTACTTTTTTTCGAAGGTACTTTATTGATATTGTGTTTGGCCTAACTTCTCCTTAAAAACGTAGAAAAGCTGAAAAAAAGTCGGGCCAAACGGTATCTAAGGTTTTGTCTTGGAGGTGGACTTTGAGTAGTTTCAATTTGCGGGCATGTTTGTTTTATGAATGGAGTTGGAACCCAAAAGGGTGTGCCTTTTGCGGTAGTGGAGCTGTTTTTTGCAATGCGGAGGTTGAGGCTGGCGTATGCTGTTGGCTGTTCTGGTTTTCTGTCAGCAAGCATATAGCAGCCTCATTTTTTTGTTTTAGTCGCTGGGATGTTTTTTTATCCCCTTAGCTGTTTTGTGGTCTGTTGTGTGGCCCTAAGGAGTGTTTTGGCTGTGAGGTTTACGGTTATTTCGGTGCCTTTTGTATTTTTGTCTTGTGGCTGCGAGTTTTTGTTGTTGCACCTTGCACACTCCCGTCATGAATAAAATTTGCTGTTTCTAAAAAAAAACGAGGCAAGAAGTTATAGAATGTATATAGTCCTCTTTCTTGTATAGTACTCTTCTAATCTAACAATGCATCTATGAGGGCCACACATTGTAGTGCATCCCATTACATTACATTTTTTTTTAATTTGTACATAATTAATAATAACAAGGGACAAACTAGAACGAGCAAATATGCATACAAGGTTAGATATATAGTGAAAAATCAAGCAGTCCAAAAGATGTACTTAAACATTATGCTTGATTATTCAATTCAACAGTCAAATGAAAATAACAACGACGATTTAAAATGTCAAAACATCCAACAACGGATAACTCAACGCATCCAATGACTAAATGACAAACAAGTACCATAAGAAAAGGCCAGAAAGGCAAACTTTATTTTACATAGGAACACAAAAACCATAAAAGACAACCACATTAAGTAAAAGAAACAGAATCAGAAGTTTTGATGAATTTCAGGACGAACTTCTGGATAAACTTCTCTTTCCAGCATTGCAGAGTCGAAAAGGATGAACCACAGTCAGAAGTCTTTATGAACTTCTGGAAGGCAACACAGCCACCTCTACCAAGTTCCTGGTAACACTTCTCTTCGCGGCAGTATCCCTTAACGTTCAGCAAACAGTTCTGCTCGAATGAATTGCTCGCAACGTCCACATGCACAGCGATCATAAATTCATTAGGTTGGAAGCAAGTCAACACTCTCTCAACCAATTGATTCAGATTCATTAGCTCCAAATTATACTCACATGTTTCAAAGCTAGCGTAACTGAAACCGTCTTCTGGAGTAACATGAATTGTAGAAACAGCAGCTCCTTCTACAGAATTCATTGAATATCCACACGGGTCAAAATCAAAATCACTTATTTCAGAGTCCGGAAGAATATTTCTGATACCGGAATTCGCAGTCATCAGGAATGCTGAACTAGACTGTTCTTTGTAGAAAACCGATGCTTTCTCTTTGTCTAACCCAGTCATGCACATCTCCAGAGTGTAAACTGAGTCGAATAAGCTCACAGACTTCGCAGCAGCAGAGTAAACATGCCATTTTTGTGTGCTGTCTGAGCCACCCAAAACATAAGCCACGCTTCCTGTTCCAAGCTTCGCAAAGTAGCTATCAAGGACTGCTACTTCCTCGGAGAAGCTGCGATGAGGAAAGGACTGAGCACTTGGAAAAGTGAAACTTCCACGGGTGTATCTTAC
This sequence comes from Medicago truncatula, assembly GCF_003473485.1. NCBI lineage: Eukaryota > Viridiplantae > Streptophyta > Magnoliopsida > Fabales > Fabaceae > Medicago > Medicago truncatula. The sequence goes on along the minus strand of NC_053049.1, from coordinate 32,027,958 downwards.
CGATCGAACAGTTAGTCCAAGCGCCTCGGATAGCTTCAATATCGGTGGGATTGAAAGCAGCAATTTGGTAGTACCACAGGTTTTGATTATGATCTTGTATGGATAAACAAAAAGGCTGGATTCAGAGAGAACATAAGAGTCAACCTTATCATTTGACAGTGAGGAAACAATGATGCATTCCGCAGGTGCTAGAATCTCGTCTAACTGGGATTTTGTTAGAGATCTAAGATCCTTTCCTTCAGGGTCCAAAAATACTCCCGGTTCGAAAAATGATATCTCTAGCCTCTTTTCAAAGCCTTCAAAACCGATTGAAGAAACTGCCAAGGCCATATTGTTTCAGAAAAAGAAAATGCACAGCACCAAAACCCGAAAGCAGTGAACAACAACAGCACAATTGCAAAAATAGAGACTGGAAAGACGTCGTTTGAAGAAGAGTACTGAATGATTAAAATTCTAACGAAAATAAACGCAACTAAGAAAACACGTTTCGAGCAAAAGTAGATCAGGATGGCTTCCTAGCACACTGCACATAATTAACAAATACATGTATTAGCACAAGTCATTAATCAAATAAGATTAGTTTCCAACAAATCCAGAATCGGAATCATTTAATCTTAGAACTTACGTTGGAGTAAGCAGCTGATCTGAACTTCTTGATTCCACCGTTTGGACGAACGTATTCAATAGTGTAGCCGAGGGGAGCTTCGTAAAATAACGATTCACTACTACTGGACTTCTTCTTGGCTCCTTTGGTTTCCATTAGATCATTCAAACCTGCTTGACAACCGCGGAAACACAACTTAACATAAAAGCATGTCCGTGTGACATGTGTGATCACCTATAATCAAATTATTATCGATGTCTACATATATATTTACATACGAGCACTTTCATTTTCTCAACTTATTACTAATTTATGTGTCAATGTTATATCAAGTGTCCATAAAAGAAAAAAGTAGTCTTTGAATTTTTATGGACGTTCTCAAATAAGTTCATGAGATTATGAATTTTTAAAAATATTTCTGACTCATCCCTAGATTTTAACAATTTACTACGAATTACATATGGATACATTAAATCTAAAACACATACACAACGGAAAATATTCAACTTAACAATGAAGAAAGGGCACACGAACCTGCATTGGTGGAATTTGATGAAGAAAAAGTAAAAACTATTGAAGATTTTGTTGTTTAGCAAAACCACGAATAGCAAGGTTTCTGCAAATAGGATCAAGATTTTATGAACACGAGAAGAAAAATAAAACAAGAAATAATTACAAGAGAAGAGAAAATGCTTACTACAAATAAGAAGTAGAAAGAAAAATCATCAAAAAGAGAAGATTGCGTTGAGTTGCTTAGATTCGAATTGAAACGAGGTCTATTTATAGGTCGTCTCCAAAGATGCCTTGTAAAGTTTTAAAATACTTTTTTTTTTTTAAAAAATAAATTAAGTAAACATTTTGACACAAATTAATTGTAGTATTTTTTTTTTTGACTAAAAAATTAATCAAAGTTGGCTTTTGACTTTTGACTGAAATTAATGTTAGTGACAATAGAAAACTTTATATTCCCTCTATTACAGATTAGATGAGTCATTTGTTCATTTCAAATATATTAAAAAAAATGTATAAGTGAAAGAGAGAAAAAAAAATAGCTTTAGATGTTCTTATTAAGTATTAGTGCATTCACCATTATCATAAATACAAAGTAAAATATATTGCATTAAGAGTTATGAAAGTAGTATTAATTAAATTTATAATTAAAAAAAAGAGTAATTAATACTGTATTGAAAAGTGAAATAGGTAGTTATTTTGAGACAATATTTCTTTATAGAAGAGCCACTTATTATGAGACAATATTTGTTTAATTTATGTTTTTTTAGGGGAGGTTAATTGTATGTTTATTTATCGTATTTGATCATAAATTTAAACCATTTTTTTTTTAGGGAAAACCATTTGAAATATAAATTTAACTTATATATTGTTCATATTGTAGTGTAACTTTTTCTATATAATAAGATTTAGTTATTTTTTTAATTAAAAATTTATATAATAAATAAAATTGTAATTATAAATGGGTCATGCTAATCGGTGCTCTCGGGGCAGTGGTTAAGCATACAAAAAAAGGAAATTCTTATCATAAAAAGAAGTTTTGTTGATTTATTTATGGATTAATTAAATAATTTTCAATGCAATAATTAACATATAATTTCCCTTTTTATTATCCTTAACCCGTGCCCCGGGGGCACCGGTTAGCATTTCCCATTATTAAATAGAATAGTTTAAACACTTATTTATACCTTTAATCCCTATAAATAAAGGTCATTTAAAGTTTGGTCTATGAACTTACTAATTTTTTCAAATAGTTACTGCAATTACTAATCACTTAAAATTTGATCCCTCGACCGAGTTAATTATAGCCACATCACTAATTAGCTGACTTGGCAGTGCTGACTAGTTAAATGAGATGATGAATCAACAAAAGATGGTGTGAACTGACAAAAATACCCCTAAGACTTTAGCCAAAAACAAAATAGGCAAAATGCCCCCGAACTCATCTTCTCAAATAAAAAACTTCCTCTTCTCTGGCTCGTCTTCTCTCTTTCATTTTGGTTAAGGTTTCAATTTCAAATCTTTGTAGAAAAAGTGTAACAACATCAATAATGTCTTACCTCATCATGAAAAAAACACAACAACACATATGTAAAGAACAATCAATCTTTACAACCAAAACACATCAACACAACCGCTCTGCAACCAAATTAATAGCATTTACTAAAACACCCTTATTATAGCATAATTTTACAACTGAAACTCCCAAAGTCATGCATAATAAGTGCCCCGATCGGTTGGATCACAGAAGATTTTTTCATAGTAATATAGAAAAACTGGATTCCGTGTAGCTGATGGGCGTCTACTTGTATGGCAGTTATCTCGTCAGGTTTCTGTTGACTTGATTCCTGATCTGTTGACTTGGTGGTGACGATCTTGAGCATGACGGCCATCATGGACCCTTCAGTGCCCGTCACACGTGGTTTTTCAACATTTTTCTTCTGCCTTTGCTTCTAATCACTCAAGTACCTGAAATGTAAACAAAACACCAACATACACCATGTAAAACGCGACAAATGACTCTAAAACAAATGAAATTTAAGCTAATTAGACGTGTATTTTGCATGTTATCAATGATTACGTCCTTTGCTCACTGGCAAATTCTATGGTACACCCAATAAATTTGGGTGTATCGGTACACCAAGTCGTAAAATTAATAATAAATGAGTTGTATTTTTGAAGAAAAATAATTATTTTCTATCATTGACAACTAAGATAATTAAATTTTATTTACCAAAAGCTTCGACGAAATAAAATTTAATTTTTAAGAATTTTTATTACTCATAACAATGAATATTGATTATTTTTTATGACAAATTGTAAATTTTTTAATATGATCCTTATAAACAATGAAATAATGGTTTTTCATATTAAATGATGTTTTCTAAAATATAAATATTGACAAATACCTTTTTATTTCATTAAAGTGATCGTTAATTTATATATTTAGTGAAACAAGAGTACCGGTACACTCAAAATTATGAGTGTACCATAGAAGTTCCCTTGCTCACTTATTTAAAGAGATATTTAATAGTCCGTGATTGGTTGCATCATTCTATATTAATGAGCATTGTACTTTAACAATAATGTCTGTTATACCCTGATTTTGGACCTAAAAATACTCGTTCAAATTTCTTTTCTACCACTGATAATTGTCCATTTACTATTGTTTTACTTTGAATCTACACTTTATTTTCATCTGTATATTTTACTGTCTCTGTCTCAAGGTATTTGCAAATCATGATTTTGCCTATGTTTTTCTTGCATAAGATCATCCAAAGTGTCTTTCTTACATTACAAGTCATTTGAAAACTCTCTGAATCATTGCATTGCTTTTCTTGCATGTTATTTCAAAAAATCATACAAGAAGGGTATTTTGGTCATTTCCTGCAGTGGAACCCATTTTAGTCCCTGTGTTTGTCTCTGAGTCTTTTCAACTTGTTTTACAAATCATTGTTGAGTCTTTGTTTAAAAACCATTTCAAAAATTGCATCTGAGTCAGTTTGAGTCAGTTTAGTCCCTAGGGGCATTTTGGTCTTTTCCTGTTGAAATTTCGACAGAGAGGTATTTTAAAACACCTCATTTTTGTAATTGGTTCATTTTAGTCCTTTTGTTGATTTTATTCTAGGTTTCTCTTTACGTTTTGTCCAATTTACCAATTTTAGTCCAATTTTATTTTAATTGCATTTTAGTCCCTGAAACAGTTTCTAAAATTGCATTTTAGTCCAATACTTTTTAAAATTGCATTTTTAGGTCCTTTTTTGTAAATTGCAGTCCAGTCCTTCAATTTTCTTATTTTGCAGAAAGGTCCCCAAGTCCAAATGGTACAAGGCCGAGTTTGTTATGTCCAAATTACAGGTGTCACCATTTCATTGGTCCAGGATCACACTTGGCAGCTTATAAATAGTGCACAGTGCCACACAGAGCCACAGAATGAACGCCACATCACAAACAAATTCAGAATTTCTCTCTCTTTTCTGTTAGATTAAAACTCAGAGAACACAAGAACAATCTTCAAACCCTAGCTTTCCAGAACCACAATTCACCAACAAATTCATCAAATTCGCTACAGTTCTCAGAGATTCATCAAGGAATCATCATCATTGAACCGATTTCTCTGCAATTCAAGGCGCGAATTCATCACCAATTGGTGATAAACTCCAGCACCGATCACAGAGAATCAGTGAAGAAGAAGAGGGAAAGAAGATGAAGAAATTGAACCGGTGAAGAAGAAGAAGGAACAACACCGATTTATTTTCGGTTTTAAAGCAAGAAAGCAACAAACAGAATCAGATTCAAGCTTTTTCTGAAGATTCCGGTTCGAAATCTCCGATTAAAACCACATGTAACACTTAAACCTCACTTTCTTTCTCAAAAACATCAACAAGACTGAATCAATGTAGATCTGCGGAGTTTCAAGAGGTTTCTTTCAAAAAACTGAAAACCTAAATAAATCTTTGAAAACCGTAAACAAATTCTCCGATCTACATCGATTCCAAGCTTGCATGCAAATTCTGATATCAAACTCGTGTTTAGAATGAAGAGACGAGTGATTTAGGGTTAGTTTGGGTTAGATCTGGAAACTTAGGTCAACCGGAACCTGGAGTTCTCGCCGGAGAAGATGAAGATTCCGGCGGACCTTTGAAGGTTCCGACCGATCTTCATCCTCTCCGGCCGTTTCCTGCAGAAACCGACGAGGGGAGAGAAGAGAAGACAAGAACCTAGTGAGAGAAGGTGAGAGTTAGAGAGAGAAATGGGAGTAGCAAATGAAATAAACTGGTGCTTCAACATATATATAGGCCACTGTGAAGGTAAATCGACATTAACAGAATAAGCAGCGGAATAAAATTTCGATTTACTTTCCTTGGATCATTACGAATTGGAACTTGAACCAGTGATTCGATTGTTACCTTAGAACGATTATTCTGAAAACGATCGGTGGAATCTGCGAACTGGAATCTCGATCACAGCCAAGCAAATAGCAGAGCCTCTATTGAGTCCACACGAACAGTGCTCCTCCAAAACCTCGGTGCTAGCCAAGAAGACGGAAGTCAGAGAACTAGCGTTTCTGCAAGGAAAACGTAATCGCAAACTATTGCACTAGGTTTCTATTTATAGAACTCCTTATGTGCTTTGCAAGTCAAACTCGTTTTTGACTTCACTAAGCCCAATACGAGTTTAGCAAATTTTGCTAAATAATTAGCATTATTTACTAAGCGCACCCTTTATATAAGTCGTACTTATACATATCTCTTTTGACTGCTCTTTGTGTGTGACCCTTTAGGTTCTAGTCACGTTGGCAATGATATTAAATCTAATATTTAATACCATAAACAATGAGCGGTATCTAGCAACACATCATTGCTACCCAAGTGACAAGAATGTCAAGTGATCTGACGAAACCTTTCATGATAACACATATGTGTATAATTACTCCTTTGTCTCAATATCTTCATTGATCCCAAGGCATAGATAGTGTCACCCTTGTATAGATCAATGTTTATTTATCTTGATTTCGAAATATACTATTTAACGAATAAGTCCAATATCTTATATTGACTTAGTTCGGCATGGCCATGCATATTTATAGTCATATTTCATCAAGAGAAGATATATCTCCTGTTTATGAGGAGGGACAAATCCCATCTAGGACACTCATGCCCCTCAGCATGATTCATCAAGTACCCATCAACCAACGTTATTGTTATCCTTTTACAGACAACGTTAGAATGGCAACAAAGCACTTGAGTCCACATCTAGAGATCATAGTAGTTTCAGGTCTAAGAGCGATATACATTATTATCATTGTGAGAATATCTTATGACAATTTCATAACTTACTATGTAGTATTCTCACAGTGGGTCAATCCAATATAAATATTACTCCTAATATTTATATCTATGTATAGACTTGATATCTCATATCTATGACCCATGAGATGCGGTCATCAGTCTACATACATAATAGTCTCGACGCTTTATTATTATCCTTTATTCATATTAAAGCTTTGACTACGGATACATTTAAGAATAGCGTTCTATAAGATAATGTAATCTCATGATTAAGTCACACTTAATATATTATTACACGAACTATCTATTCTAAGGACTTTATTAACATTATCTAAATATAATAAAGAGTGCCATATATTATTCAATAATAAAAATCATGATACATAAGATAGGTTTAACATAAACTATTGGCCTATAGGGCTTACACCAACACACTGAACCGGACCGGTCCAAGTCCGGTCCATTTTCCCTTGATCTTGGCCGTTAGACCTAGGGTTTCATCCCCTGGATCAATCCAACGCTCCCTGAGTGTCCAGGTTCAATAGGCTTGGGCTTGGGCCTTTTTTTTTCTGTGGTTTCCTGCGTTTTTGCTATTTCTTGCTATGTGCACCCTCTGTTTTTGCTATGTGAACCTCCTGTGTGCTCAAATTTTCTTGTAAAAATTCCTAAAAATTTCTATGTGTTTCTTGATGCATTTTTGATATTTTTGTGATGTTTTTACATGTTAAAAAATGATAAAAACATATGTGATGTTTTCTTGATTGATTTGCTCCCTTTCTTTGTCTAAACTTGTGAATTTTCTTGCTATAATTTGTTCATCAGATCTTGGCATGGTATGAATGATTGATATGCTATTTTGTGATGAATATGCCTCTGATCATGTGTTTGTTTTACTGTTTTTGATGTGATTTGTTAGTTTCTTGTGTTGCAAGTAATGTGTTTCTTTTTTACATTTTGGTTATTGTTGACATTTTTACCGTTTATCTCGTATTCCTTTGCTCACTTGTTCTATCATTTTACACCCTATTTTACTAACATTTCTATTTCATGTTTCATCCATTTCATAAGCATTCTATCACTTCATCTCCATTTCTCTTAGTTTAGGTATTTTACCATTCATTTTCTATGTCAAAATTGACATGTAATTTTAGGTAGTTTAATTTCCCTTCTTTTAATTCCTTGCAAGACCATAGAGTGTAAACTAGGGCCAATGTAACGGACAATGGACTCTCTAATGATGTACACCGACACAAGAACCGACACGCACACACGTTGTATGTTTACCGCTTTAGATGTATGCTTAGGAAATGCGATACTTAGAAAAATATCAATTTTCCAAAATAAGCAAATTCCATCACTTGAAATTTTTTCCTAATAAACCTTGGAGTCAAAAATCCATTGAATTTTCCCTTTATTTTCTTAATCAAGTTCAAATGAACCTTAATTCCAACTTAGACTCTTTTCTTTAATAATTGAACCAACCATCCACCATTTTTTCTTCTTATGCCTTTACGGCCTCTTTCTCTTCTTCAAAACCATTTTCCAAAACTTAAAATCAATCAAACACACCAAAAATACTTTTGAAAGAGAACTACATGGAATTTTGATCCCTTAAAAGGGTATGTAGGCAAGAGGTCAAAACCTCTCCAAGTCCAATAAAATAAAATCTCAAACATTTTCTCTCTCCATTCTTAACCTAAATAAACTCTTTTTTTTTCTTCAATAAATAAGCATAAAAGTAAAGCGTAGACATAAAATTAGGAAAACGGTTCCTATAGAGTACTATAGTCGTTTCGGGTGCTTAACACCTTCCCGTAACGAAAACGACCCCCGAACTTAGAATTTCTAAGGGTTTTTTCTCAATTTTACTCTTCCCAAGAAAAAATAGAGAATATCAAAGATTGAAAGGTTCAAGCCTAATTAATGACTTGATACCCCAAAATCGAGACAACAATGTCCTATTAATATGACACAACATGCATGGTATCTTCAAGACATTTGCAATTTTTAATAGATACTCCATTATCACCCTTATGTATATTGGATATCCATCTTGATCAATTATAATATGATCACCATATTTCTTTGGAAAGTAGTTTATGCCTTTCTTACTCTTCATGCAAGGAGATTTTTTATTTTGGTTACCACATGGACCATGAATCATGAATACAGTAATATGTTGAACAACATAAGATTTGTATCTTTATCTGAAATCTCAATTGAAATTATCATGTCAATGTCATAAATCCACAATGTCAAAGTTATGGTTGATGATCTATTTGTATAGGAACAAATTTCCTCTAAAAACATCCTATATCACTCATATACATTTATTTTCAAATTCAAAATTCTTTCCCACTATATTGCATTTAAGTTCGCATATTCATTTCCACGTTATTTAATGCATATTAATTGTTTCATATTTAATGCATTTTTAAATAATAATGTAAAGGTTTACATATAGGGACAAAAGTAAAATTAAAATTTGATACACATTAACTTTTCACATTTCCAAAACATGATGTCACAACTCAAAATTTGATACACATTGTCTTTTCACATTTCTAAAACATAATGCCTTAGCTCAGAAGTTTGCAAACTTAAGAATTAAACAAATAAGAATAAAAAGATCTCGACCACTCCAATATCACTCTATTACTGTTGTACAAATATCCCAATAAACAATAGAATTAAACAAAAGATACTAAAAAAATGAAAAATAAAGTTGTGTATAAGCCAATACTTTGATCTCAAATGCGAAGCACCATCAATTAATTTTAATGAACATGAGGAAAATAACCTGAATTCGTACATGAGTACAAGAATATAACATACAAATAATGAGTGAGATAGTTGACATGATCATTCTGTAATAAAGAATATAGTTGATCATTTATTCTTCTCTATTCATGTGGGAGAAGATCATATAACTCATAAATTTTCTAAGATTTTTGATACCTTTAGTGGGATATTATATATTCTCATTTGTAGTAACATTATGTTTGTTACTATATTTTGAGGTTTTCAAATAAATCACTTGCTACTATTTCTATAATCTCATTTTGACATATGCCATTATGATTATTATATTTGGTGCACCATCATTAGAAATTTTGATCTCATATTTTTTTTTTTTTGTGTGTTTGTGTATATTCTTAAATCTTGGTAAACATCTTAATTGGATGTTAGGTTAATTTTAATTAAGGAATTTCATGGTTAATAATTTCTTATGTTTTTTCATATTTCACATCTCATATTATTTTTGGGTCACTAAGATATAAGTATATGGTATATATGATATCAATATCCCTATCAGAATGATTTCTATATCACTATGACACTCATATTTTAATCAATTGTCAAAAATGCTTGTTATTAAATTGTATCTCTCTTTCCATACACACACAATCAAATTGAAAGATATTGAAGGAGGAACAATTGTTATTAAATATTAAGGTAATCACATGCCTATGATCTTTATAACTAAAAATGTTGATTTGTTCATCTTGCAATTTAGGATCGTAATTGTATCTATTTGAATTTCTAATTTTTTTCAGAGGCATCTTACATCAAGGTATAAGGTATAAGTAGATGAACCTAGTCATTCAAACAAATTAAGGTGGTATATATTTGAATAAAAAATAATAGAAGTATAAATTAAATCACATGATATAGTAAACGACAATGGAATGATCAACATGCACACATATATTTGATGTTAAACTAACTCGAGAAAATAACGATTAAAAAGACATGATTTATATCGCATGTGAAGTGCAACACCACACTGGGTTATATATATCTTTATCGCTTATTCAATAACGTTCTATGGTTTAAACCTCAATTTTAAGCTTCTTAGACGATGTATTAACCACCTAGATCTTACTTATCCTTTAAAATATGTATATAATCATTAGCTATTGAAGGTAATAACACTTGCATAATATAATTAATCCATTTCTAATGCAATAAGGATTGAAGGATAGAAGAAATATACATCAAAGTGTGAGAAAAGTCAAAGGAATAAAAATGTTATGATGGAGAACTTAACTCTGAACGCAGTAGCACACTCCAAAAATACATGCCGGAATATTTCCTGGAGAACAACTTTGCCATGGACAGTTTATGTCAAATTTACAAATATGAAAAGCTGTGATATAAATTAAGAAAAAAAGAATGTTAATAAAATGAAATAAAATATTGTGTCTATGGATTTTTTAAAATAAAATGGAAAATAATTTTGTTATTGAAAAAGATGATAAAATACTTACAAACAAATTCTGATACAACATGAAATGTGAAAATAAATAGGATCATTATATAAACAAACATGATAGTTTTGGTCATGATTCTCCTCCTTCCAATGTAACAGATAGAAAATTATTTGATCACTTTAGAATATAGAAAATTTTGTGTTAAGTTTACTTGTAAGAAATCCTTACTAATTATTACATGTATTTTAAAATATTAAATTTAAAAGTATCGTTTAATTAAATATTAATGTATAAATCAACTTAAGAATTTTAGTCTTACTTTTAGCATGAAATAAATAAATAGTTTGATTATTTTATACTGTAACGTACAAAAATTTGCAATATATCCTTCCTTATATTAGAATTTCTATATGAATGTATCATATTTGTCTCCTTAATTCACTCAATGGATCACTTGAACTTAGTTGTGATATCACATAAAACTCTTGATGGTTACAAGAGCTCATTATATTTTTCTACCAAAACTTTTACTATTTGTTTTATATAGCCTTCATGACACACCAGGGGAAAAACCCAAGATAACAATAATAGTGTTTGATGATGACAAATTTAGGTGCACAAATAATACAACAATGATAAGAAAACTTATTTATTCGTCGATTGAAAGTATTAAAATAATCAAGTTTAATACATTAAAACGGAGTTGATGTCTTAATAAAAGAAATTACGTGCGTAGTAAATGGTAAATAATAAGGAAGATTGCTTTTTAGGTCCCCCCAATATCTCTTTAGGCCCCCTAAAAATACAAAAATAACCTTTATAATACATCCGGTAGTTACATACCGGTAGTGCATTTTAAATTTTCACATTTTACACCTTCGGTATGTACATACCAGAGACACATTTACAAATTTTCGCGTTTATCGCATTATGTTATTTAAATGTACATGATCTGCTATGTTGGAAAATTCACAAACTTTTGGTAGGGTGCATAAAATTTACAGAAATAAAAGGATCAAACTTTTCATTGAATATGACAGAACTCTAAAAAAATTATGCAGAAACAATACGAGAGAGGAAGAAGCAAGGTTACCTTCTAAATGATTGCAATTGAGTAAAGATTGACGCCATTTGTTCTATTAATTGTGATGAAAACACAACAAAAATTGGCCAAAAAACGCAAGGTATGGAACAATATTGAAGCTTAGAAAATAACTCTTAAAAAACTGCACCATTTTAAACAGATAACAACGTGGGTGGAGTACGGTATATATATACCGGATGTGTAATTGAGAAATCGCAAAATGAATGTTCCTCTAGAACATAACTACCGAATGCGATAAACGTGAAAATTTGTAAATGTGCCTCCGGTATGTACATACCGAAGGTGTAAAATGTGAAAATTTAAAATGCACATCCGGGATGTAACTACCGGATGTATTATAAAGGTTATTTTTGTATTTTTAGGGGGCCTAAAGAGATATTGGGGGGGCCTAAAAAGCAATCTTCAATAATAAGAAGACACAGTAATCCATTGGTAACAATGTGGACTTGATTGTTCGTAGAAACCCCCTTACGGATTTAAGTCCCTTTTTAATCGCTGATGTTAATGGTACTCGGTAATTAGAAAAGCAGTTTCTTGCAAGGAATAGATATATAACAGTAGCCACTATTCTTAAGTGACTACTGATACTATTTGTGAGAGTTAACTTAAAATCAGAAATCTGGAGAATCGTGCTACGATGGAGAAGCATCGCGCCACGATTGTTGAAGCAAGATTCTGAGGGAGCTATTGGAAATTTCGTGCCACGATGGCCCTGCATCGTGCCACGATGGTCGCGCTGAAGATAAAAATAAAACGTATTTTTCAGTTAGATTTGTTTCAGTTTTTTAAGGGTTTACTTTTCACTATAAATATAAGCGTTGTATCAGATGATAAAGTGTGTAGAAAAACAGGGTTTAGAAACCATCATACAAACTAGGGTTTTTAGAGAATTTCTCTTGGCAACAACACTAGGGTTGGGATTGTTTTGATTCACCTTGAACAAAGCACTATTAGGATTGAGTCTCTTGGTCACGGGAAGAGGCTGGGACTTGGGTAGAATTAAGTTTGAAAACTGATTCTTGGAACTCAATATCTCTTTGTAAAGAAACTCATATCATTATAGTGGATCGGAGAGCTGCTCTCTCCCCCAGACTAGGTCATCATTAGTTTGGATTATTTGCTACCAGCTTGATTTGATTACTTGATATTAATTTACTCCACGCATCAAGTATTATTGGTGTGGTTTTCTCAACGAATTCACAACACTATTCAAATTTAGCTTGTTACTAGCAAAATAGCTTATCTATAAGATTCAACATTGTAAAGTACTTTTGTTTTGTCATTCCCTTCTTTGACCGATCGAATTTAAGAAAAAAATTAATTAGTTTCCTTCATTAATACTGGTATATATAGATATGAAACCAATGTTAATTTGTTTCAAGCACACTTAACTCTTTCTTCTTCTCTCTCTCTTCCCTTTGTTATCTCAACACGTTTCCCACCTAGGGTTGATTCATGGCTTCCTTAAAGTCAAGAAACTTATCTTTTTAGATCAAAATTCAACTTTGAGAGAGAGAGATATGTGTCAAAAAACTTGAGATGATTTTATATCAAAACAAACTAAATTATTTGGATACTAAAGCATCAGGGAGAGAATTATCGCAGTGGGATTATATTAGATAGTCTGGATGATAAGGATTATCAAGATTACTAAAGTTTGTGTGGTGATTATATAATTTATTTGTGTGTATGCTATTATCATTGTGATGATTACCAGTTTAGTGTGGTAATTATAGTTTAGTTGTGTGTTGATTTGGTTTGCTTGTCTATAGCTTTATATATTATATGTAATATGTTTCATACATTGTTGATACTAGTTGGTTTGTCCAAATGATTAAGAAGCACTATTTATATTGTAGAAATTTCATCGAATTTTAATTGCGCTTTTGATGTATGTTAAATTGTTAATGTGTAGTTCGCATAAGAATGAAATCATGAAAGACGAACATTTTATTTGATGAATTGTATTCTCAAAGATATTGATGTGGTTGAGAAATCAATTTTCTTCCAAAGAACATTTACTTACTTAATTATTAAAATGGAAAATGTGTTAATCCACTTCCACACAACTACATTTCCATGTTTTAGTAACTAATATAGAGATTTTTTACTATTACTAATAATGCAACAAAATGTTAGTAACACGAGCTTTACCTAACAATGCAACAAAATGTACCGAAGCTTTTTAGTAACACGCGCTTTAACTAACAATTGCTCAAATGTTGCTAAATTTAATTAGTAACATTTTTCTTGATTTGGTTACAATTTTCAATTGTTACTAAATCTCAATCATGTTGTAGTGTCCAAATCAGTTAATACACATCCTCTCAAAAAACAGTTAATACAATTAAAGAGTTTAAATTTATTACAACTAGAACCCAGCACAAGCAGTGGAACAGAAAAGGCAGGAACATTCCAGCCACCAAATACACAGAAAACACCCGCAGAGGTTAACAACAACCAACAGAACCCAACCCCATCGAGCTAGAAAAGACTCCGGCCACTACAACTAAGAAGGAAAAACCCCCACCATCCACCACCTAGCCTTAATATACAATGATGCCAATACTGACAAAGAACATTAAAATTTGCAACATTCCATGTTGTTTAAATCTGTGAGTCCATATTTTCTAGGTCCTTTACCACAACCATGGTTGTTGTTTCTGCTATATTGCGATGCCTTAACACTGATCTTCTTAGTTTCTTAGCTTTTATCCACTTCTGGAAACTAAAGTACCCTGCAATTATCGAGAAAATGATACTGGAAAACACAATTAAATCAAAAAATATCTGAACAAACACAGAATTGAAATGTGTATACGTGGGGGATATCACCCGCATAGAATATAGATAACTAAGGGTAAACCAAGTCACTGGAACGTACATCGGACTGCCCTCTTTTCCAGTTGGAGTTAAAATAATTATTACTGCAATTGATATCAAAAAGGAAACTATATTCCAAAATGAAAACCGAAAGAAATCAACTTCTGACATGACCGATTTTCCAGCATTTCCTAGGGTAGAAATAGTAGAATTGGAGGAAGTGATGTTCAAATTTTTGTCACTAGCATTAACCTGATAAACTCCACCAGGGGGACTTAGTACTGATTGATAGGTGGCAGTCACAACAAGGGCTGCAACTATCAACATAGTGTTACGTTGCTCATCTTTTATATTTCGTGATATGCGAAGCATATAAATTGACAGTTTATCAATAATAGTGGTCTCTGAACTTAGTTTATATGCAGGTGTGTGAGCATCGATGACTTCGGTGCCAGATTTTGCTCCGGCACTGCATAATATTTTCTTGCTCTCCGTAGTTGCTACGTCTAATGCTGTTTTGTCCTCAAAGTTCTTTGTCTTCAAATTTATTTTAGTATTTACCAACAATCGAACTGCCTGTCATACCGATTAATAATCAATGAACAATGCAATTGTTAGAGATCATTCATGTTAGCTGCTAAAATACTAAGAAGAATGATTACCTCATGTTGATCACTTGTTGAAGCTGAAATGTGCAAAATAGTGTTGCCTGCCACATCCTTCTGGTTCAGTATTTTATTTTCCATATCTATAGCACCTATCCTGTAATTTTTTTCCAGCCAGCCAACTAGTACTTTTAGGGCGTCGAACTGTGCATTATTAATAGCAATATGAAGTGCGGTCTCGCACCTCACAGTCAAGTATTCAATAGATTCAGGACATGCGTTGAGAAAGTAAGCTAAAAGGTCAACCTCTCCAATTTGGCTTGCATAATGAAGAGGAGTCAAGCCTTCCTTCCCTTTAACTCTGACAAGGTCCTTGTTCATGTCAACAAAACACAACACCATTGTCTTTTCTTTCTTTTGCATCGCAAGGTGGATAGGGCTGAATCCTTGCTTATTTAGCTTGAAAGCTAATGAAGGTTTCAAATTCATAACCTCGATGGCAAAAGGAAGATGACCGTTAAATGCGGCGATATGCAAAGGAGTTTCAACAAATTGTTCTAAATCTATCTCCCTCAAAATAGATGGGACTTTTTCAATTACAGTATAGAGGTCTTCTATATTACCCGCTTCAGCTGCAGGTCTAAGTATATCAAGATTGGTCATTGGTTTTTATGTTTGAAACTGCAACTGCAATTACGGTATGAAATATGTCAAGCTACCATTGCCATAAAATAAGCCTCTTATTCTTTCATAAAGTATAAAATAACACTTTTCATTTATCAATTTTACTTTATTAAGTCGGTGAAAGTTAGTTCCTCGGTCGATGAGCTAAAAGACGTTGAAAGTACTTAATCAGGAGAGGTCTGGTTCAAATCCAGCTATAGACACACCACAATGTTAAATTTTATGAGGAATAGTTTATCCTCTTGTGGTCTTAATTAGTTCCAGATATTAAACTCTACAATTACGCGTAAAACATCCGGTTCACACCAACAACAAAAAATACGAATAGAAAATACATATAATCGAAAAAATATTTATTTTATTTACAATTTTTTTTAAATTGTAATTTATTTATTTTTCTATTAAAAAAAACCTTCTATAATTGTAAAACAAAAATACTCATTGCTTATGATGAATCAAAGTGAAATCACATTGGACCCTCAAATAAGTATTTATAAAAAAGAAGAATAAGAAGCTAATGAGTTGTAAGAAGGAAACTTTTATGAAAGTGAAGGAATTTTTTTTTTTTTTATATTTAGATGAGAAAAAAATATGTTTATTTAGGAGTATTATAACCGAAACAAAATGTACAACTGAAACGCATGATCAATTAAAAAATTAAATTACTTTTTATTAATTATCTTTTGTTATGTTTACCTTCAACCAAAAGGGCAGTGGATTCGATTCATGAAGGTGGAAATTGAGAACACTATTAGTCCTCTTTTAAAAAAAAAAATGTTCACTGGAGTTAAGAAGTTAAAATTCCCATATGTATCTATGTCTACATCAATATCTATATTTATTATACAGAGTATTCTATTTCTATGGACCTTTTCGAAATCATTATGAACCTTTCCGAAAACATTTACAAATGTTATTTTTTTTGTCAAGTAATTTAGTGGCTGAAGCTCCCACACTTTAAATATGAAAAAGTGGGACATCCAAAATTCGAATCCTGCTCCTACATATATTATGTAATATCTCTGTCAATTGGGCTAAGCTCACGGGGAGTTACAAATGTTTTTCTATTAGCGATTTCATATTAATACATCCATGTGTCATTGTATAAAAAATATACCATCTGGATATAATAAAGAAATGATTGCTAAATATTCCAATTTACAATTTTTTAAAATTTTAATTTTTTTCATTTTATATAAAAATAAAACTTCTATATTTGTAAAAGAAAATACTTATTGCTTATAATGAATCAAAGATAAATCCCATTGGAGCCTCAAAAACCTATTTATGAAAAAGAAGAATAAAAAGCTAATGAGTTTTATGAACAAAACTTTTTATACAAGTAAAGGAAGTTTTCTTTTAGATGAGAGAAAAATATGTTTCTTAGGAGTATTATAACCGAAAGAAAATGTGCAAAACGCGTGATCAATTAAAAAATTATATTACTTGTTATTTTTTGTTCTTTTGTTATGTTTACTTTCAACCGATAAGGTACCGGATTCGATTCATGAAGGGGGAAAGTTGAGGAGACACTATTGGTCCTCTTTTTTAAAAAATATTTACAACTGTTTTCTTACTTATTGGGGGATATCAAACTCACTAGATTAAATTAAGGGATTAAAAAAGTTAAGAATTTAGAGTTTTCATATATATATATATATATATATATATATATATATACAGCCACATTTGTGGAACATTTTAGGAAACATTTATAAATGCCATTCTATTAACGATTTCATATTAATACAGCCACATTACATTTTAAAAAAAAATACAATGTGGATGTAATAAATAAATGTTTGCCAAATTATTCACTAAAAGGAATTATGATATGGAGACCTACAAATGCTCCTATTTACCATTTTTTAAAATTTGTAATTTAATTATTTTTCTATTGAAAAAAAATTCTACAATTGTAAAAGAAAAATACTCATTGCTTTATGATGAATCAAAGTGAAACCACATTGGACCCTCAAATCACTATTTATAAAAAAAAAAAAAAAAAAAAAAAATAAAAAAAGAAGAATGAAATCACATTGGACCCTCAAATCACTATTTATACAAAAAAAAAAAAAAAAAAAATAAGAAGCTAGTGAGTTGTAAGAAGGAAACTTTTTATGAAAGTGAAGGAAATTTTTATTTTTTATTTATTTAGATGAGAGAAAAATATATTTATTTAGGAGTATTATAACCGAAAGAAAATGTGCAATTGAAACGTGTGATCAATTATTTGTTCTTTTGTTATGTTTACATTTAACCTAAAGGGTAGCGGATTCAATTCATGAAGGGTGGAAGTTGAGGAGAACACTATTGGTCACCTTTTTTTCTTAAAAAAATGTTTACAATTGTTTGCTTAGCTATTGGGGGATGTCAAACTCGCTTGATGAATTTAAAGGATTAAAGGAGTTTTTTTTTAGGGAATGATTAAAGGAGTTAAGAAGTTAAAATTTTTATATGTATCTATGTCTATATCTATATTTATTATAAAGAGGAATCCATTTCTATGAACCTTTTCGAAATCATTACGAATCTTTTCGAAAACATTTACAAATGTTATTCTTTTTTTTTGTCAAAGTAACTTAGTGGCTGAAGTTCACACATTTTAAATGTGGATAAGTGAAGCATCCGGGATTTAAATCCCCGACCCCTACATATATTATGCAATGTTTCTGCCAATTGAGCTAAGCTTGCGTGAAGTTACAAATGTTATTATATTAGCTATTTCATATTAATACAACAACCACGTGTTATTGTATAAAAAACGTACAATCTTGATATAATAAATAAATGATTGCTAATTTTTTTCTAAACAAGCCAATATTACTAACCACACAAGTGATTCCTCTAGCACAAGGCATGCAAAAGAGAACCACTAAAAAATTATTACAAAGTTAAGTCACTTGCGCCTCAAAAGAGCGCACGATGAAAAAAAAAACAAAATAGACCGAAGATTACAACATGACACCTATACAAGATAAAGGGTGCGCCACCACCGGTCGTGGTAGTCGAAATCAAAAGTAACCATATTAGCCTTTAATCAAAGTAAAGAAAGCAGCTTAACTTTGTCTGAAATAGAATGTGAGTCTTGTGCCTTCTAATTAAACACCTGATTGTTCCTTTCCTTCCAAATAACCCAGACACAAGCTAGTCAGATTATTTTGAAGAAATAATGTGTTGATCTCGAGAACCCATCCAGGAGACTGAACTGAAGAAGATGATCGTGAACTGCAGTTGGGCGATGAAGGAGATACGCAACCATTGAAGGACCAAGGACCACACGCTGGCAAAGAATGTGCAACCTAGGTTTTTGTAAGAAGGAAACTTTTTATGAAAGTGAAGGAAGTTTTTTTATTTAGATGAGAAAAAAATGTTTATTTAGGAGTATTATAACCGAAAGAAAATGTGCAATTGAAACGCGTGATCAATTAAAGAATTATATTACTTTTTATTATTTATCTTTTGTTATGTTTACCTTCAACCAAAAGGGTAGTGGATTCGATTCATGAAGGGCGGAAGTTGAGGAGAACGCTATTGCTCCTCTTTAAAAAAAAAAAAATGTTCACCGGAGTTAAGAAGTTAAAATTTTCATCTATATCTATGTCTATATCTATATTTATTATAAAGAGGAATCCATTTCTATGGATCTTTTCGAAAACATTTACAAATGTTTAGGGTAGAGCAACGGTCGGGTTCGGGTGGGTTCGAGCCCAAACTCGGTAAGATGCATGAAACCGATCATCAAATTTAAAGACCCAATTCCGCCCACAAATTAATACGGTTTGTGCGGGTTTTGGTTTGGATGAGTCTCGGTTTGATCGGGTGGGTTGCTTTGGTTATTTCTCCAATATTTTTTTTATTCATCTCAAAATTATCTGGCTATTTTTTTAATAAGACTTTCATCAACAAATTAAAAAGAAAAAGGTCATAGATCAAAGTATCATAGCAATCATTAAAATATCACGTTATAAAAAATTTAACAAGAAGAGATGATGAATTATATATATTTGAGGGTATTGTGTATGAATATGTATAATGGATTGGGTTTTGTGGAGTAAATTTTTTTTATAGGTCGGGTTACATGGTTTTGGATTTGTAAAAATCGGGCCCAACCGTCTAAACCCACACAGACCCTATTTTTTAGTATTTCTTCACCCCGAGACCCGTTTTAATCCGCCCGATGGACCCGCAGGTGACTCTGATATTTCGGTTGGTGGGCGGGTTCGGATTTTGTGCTCACCCCTACAAATGTTATTTGTTTTTTTTTTTTTGTTAAGTATCTTAGTGGCTGAAACTCACACAATTCAAATATGGAGAAGTGGGGTGTCCGGGATTTAAATTCAGCTTCTGCATATATTATGCGATGTCCCTGTCAATTGAGTTAAGGTCACGAAGAATTACAAATGTTTTTCTATTAGCGATTTCATATTAATACATCCACGTGTCATTGTATAAAAAACATACCATCTGGATATAATAAATAAATAATAGAAGAGTTTCTCTTCTCTTAAATGAATTATGATATGGAGAACTACAATATTCCAATTTACAATTTTTTACAATTTTAATTTATTTCATTTTATATAAAGAAACTTCTATATTTGTAAAATAAAATACTATTTACTTATAATGAATCAAAGAGAAATCCCATTGGAGCCTCAAAAATCTTTTTATAGCTAATGAGTTTTATGAACAAAACTTTTTATAAAAGTAAAGGAAGTGTTTTTTTTAGATGAGAGAAAAATATGTTTATTTAGGAGTATTATAATCGAGATAAAGTGTTCAACTTTTTTTATGGTGGTCAGGGTTTGAACCCCAGACCTTGCATATATTATCTATTGTCCCTATCAACTGAGTTAAGCTCTCGATGATCATAAAGTGTACAATTGATAAGTGTGATTAAGTTAAAATTTGTATTTATTATTATTATTTTCTCGTTTGTCATACCTTTACACGATAGGGTAGTGGATTCGATTCATGAAGGGGAAAAGTCAGGGGTAATACTATTTATCTTCTTTTAAAAGAAAAGGTTTACAGTTGTTGCTTACCTATGGGGGGATGTCAAACTCACTTGATTAAGTTAGGAGATTAAAGAGAAAAAAAATTGAAGGAGGGAGATTAAAGAAGTTGTGAAATTAAAGTTGCAATCTAGAAGGAAGTTCTTATGAAAGTTTTAGGGTATGTTTGGTACATAAGAAGGAAATAAAACAGAGAGAAAAGAAAGTTTATGGAAAAACGGGTTTCCCTTGTTTGGTTGCTTTGTAAGAGTGGAAAGAAAGTATCTTTTTGGTGGGACCCATGTTCTGAAACTTTCTCCCCATTACAGCGAAGAAAGCTAGGGATTGAGTATCTTTTTGGTGGGACCCATGTTCTGGAACTTTCTCCCCATTACAGCAAAGAAAGCTAGGGATTGAGTTTCAAAATTGTAAAATTACTAAATGGAACACGTTAAAAAACAGTTCAGCAAAAAACAATTGCATAGTATTTGCTTTTTATCTCCCTTGAATTCATTTTGTGTGTCATGATGAATGCCTCTTCAACTTTCTATGTGTGTACCCAACCATCAAATTTAAAATTAAAAACCAATGGATAATGGTCCGACACATCTCTCGAAAGCACCCAAAGAGCCCCCCCCCCCCCCCCGCATTAAAATAGTCTAAAATGCACCATACTCCTCCCCCAAACTTCTTCTAGCCTCCATACACATTGATTACATAACATCTTATTCTTTGAACTCCTCGATCCAAACATACCCGCACAAAACCTTCAGCAGCAAACGTGAAATTTAATCTAGAATTGACTTTATTCCACAAAAATAGGATACATCCACTATTTCCTTCCGACGGAGGAAAGGACCGCTCACAATCCTCGCTCCCCCATAAATTATAGCAAAAATTAGGTGTAATAACCTTCATCTTCGTTTCTCGAAGAGCCAAAAAATAAACTTTATGAACCCTCACCAACTCTCTAACTTTATTCCTCTTCAAAACACCCCCAATCCTCTTATATTGAAAGTTGTAATAATCATTGGTCATCATTTTCCATCTACCTAATTACCTTATGCTTCACAGTAATCTCTTCCATAATGTACTCCTAACAGTTTGTTTGCAAGATTTTCACACCACTGATTTACCAAATAATTAAACTTCCTAATTACCCTTGCATTTAACCAACACCAGTCTTGAATTTTAACCTCCTCAACGATGCTCTTCAAATTATGATAAATGTATGCAGTAAGTAACCAGTCACAACCACTTCAATATCTCTTCATGACAACCTCTAACACAAACTTAAGACAAACAATGACATCCTCTCACAACTCAGTTTCAATTCTCTGTGAAAATGTTCATCCGCAAAACAAATAAAATTCAGTTCGTCTTTACTGATTCGATTCTTATACTTATTACACATACATACATCAACAACACAATGAAAATTCAACCTAAAAGCTGACTCGGATAATCATAAGTCTGATACTAAGCACGATAAAATTGCACGAACTTTTGTAATCTCACTTTTCCCTGCAATCAGATTAGAAATTTATGAATATCTATGTATGTTTTTTGAATGATTTTAAATGCAGAAATGTTAAAAGACCTTCTTGTCTTTCGATTGCAGGGGAAAATGGAGACCAAATGAGCCATTTAGCAAAACACTCTGGACTCTTGAAGCATTCATTCTTTGCCTGCAGTATCTTAGATTTCACCCTGGACATCTACAATAAATGGAAACGGTAAACCATGATTAACCTTGTTAGAATGAAAAATAGTTTTGTATGTACCCTTT
Organism: Medicago truncatula; assembly: GCF_003473485.1. Lineage (NCBI taxonomy): Eukaryota > Viridiplantae > Streptophyta > Magnoliopsida > Fabales > Fabaceae > Medicago > Medicago truncatula. Next base: position 32,005,336 of record NC_053049.1, on the reverse strand, counting down.
ATACCATCAGATACATATACCATGATTAAAATAGGAACATACCTCAAACTCATTATAACATGTTTTCGATATAAGTCTTATTACTAAACATGTTAAGTGATGTAGTAAAGTTTTTACCTTGAGTTGATACCAAGGCCTTCGGAGACCCTTATCTCGATACCTTAAAGTTTGCACGAGAGCAGCACAGTATATTTCCAGAAGTTGAAGTATTTGGGTGTAGCATTGCCACATCTTAGCCAACAATCATCTTTTGATTACATATGAAACATTTTTTTGCTCCAATTCCATTTTCCGGTTCATACCTACCCAAATCATTCCTAAATGGCAATATTATGACATTAACATAACTTTTGCGATCCACAAAATACGCATTAGGATCATTTCCGCCTAGCCACTCACACCACATTTTTTCAACCACAGAGTCATAGCTAACATAAGAAATCTTTGCTTTTCCGATCTTCTGTGCATATCTATGAGAATGAATCAAATAATAATCAGTTGACTGTCATGGTCTTCACTTCACCTCTTTTCTTCAAATGTTTTTAGTTTTTTAGGGGTGTTGGTGGTATCATGGTCATTGTTGACCGTTCATATGAACCCTGCAATAGCATTGCAGCTTGTGTGGAGTTCATATAACGGTCAACAGAGACCCTTGACATCAAAGAAACACACAAAAAAGCACATAACATCTGGTCCGGATTTAGTTTCCGGAAACACTAACAATCTGGTCCGGATTATATAATTCGGACCAGGGGTATTTTTGGAAATTTTGCAGGGCGCACGAGAAGGCAGCAGGGTGGGAAAAGTAATAGTCTTATATAAATGGGTTAGAGTGGGTCGGCTAACTTGATTTATGGGCTACTAAAAATGAGCCCAGTCCAATGGGGAAGCCCGATCCATATTTCAAAATGTATTATTTTATTTTATTTTCAAAAAAATAAGAGCAATGAATAATAAAGCTACATATCTAATCTTTTTTTAATAGAAACATATCACATAAGTTATCACCCATCAAATAAATCACATGTCTTTGTCCACACACATTACACACATTTTGTCCATGCCCAAATGTTCTGATACATTTGATGTACAAAGTGTAAATGGTTTGATTTGCTCATATCCTAGATGGAATTACAATCCCAATATCGACACACTAATATATGTAGAGCATTGTTATTTATCAAGAGAGTTTTTATCAAAAATTTATCAAGAAAATATCTCAACCAATTAAATTTGTTATTTTGTCACTGTATCTATCATTTCCCATATATGTAACCCAACAACCTGACAAGTTGTTAGCCTCCCCCGTGACACCAATATAGATTTGTATCCCAAGTTCAAGCTTCTAACACATTTTGGATATGATCCTTTAGGAGATAAATTTAAGGTTCTTAGAATCATCCTTAACATACCCTTTGAATTAATGTCAAATTTTGAGGAGAAGCTATAGGGAAATTTTGGCATGGAAATTTCCTTCGTATTTTGATGGAGAGTTTCATTCTTGGCAATACAAGATTCGAATTGGTTGTTTACGTATTGTAATATTAATTTGATCATATGATTTTCGATTTTATATTTTTGGCATATTAATGTAAATGATAATCATAGTCTTTTCATGTTCTCTCTCAAGTTCTCCTTTGTCGAAGAAGAGAAAAAATGCAGCATCACTAATTTGTAAAACTACAAAGTGGACCACCAAAGCACCTGCATCCTCCTAATCCTCAGAGACAACTTGCGTGGAGTTATCAATGTCCTCCGGACAATCCCTTTTGAAGTGATCCATCTTGTGACACTTAAAGCATTTATACTTTAACTTGTTGCCTCTCTTTGAGCTTCCGTGGTTACCTCTACCACCACCATTTCCTCTTGAAACACTTAGGCCTTCACTGTTTTCATCCGCTCTCAAGTTCTTGGACTTGGTCAACTCCTTGGGTCTTAAAGCCGCTTGAACTTCCTCCATGGTGACAGTGCCTTCTTTACCAGAGTTTGATATCCTTGAAGATTTCAAATGATCTCGGCAGAACACACAATAAGAATATAACTTGATTAAAGCTTGATTTAAAAAATTATGTTACCTTGATTTTTCTTAAAAATACTAAAGCTCTAGATTAAGGCTTTTAAGTTCCACAACAAAATAAAAGAAAGAGACTGAAAAGTTCATCCTTATACTATTTTCCATGATCCAATGACAAGAAGAGGATTACTCACTCATCATAGTGATGAGCTTACCTAATAAATTAAAGAACTATTAATAAATAAATAAAAAACAAAGAAACTATTATTAAAACATTACAAAAATGATAAACGTACATAAATATTTGGCCACAATACCGACACCACCATATACTTATATTAATATTGACAAAAAAAAAAACAAAATATCACAATATATATATAATTAATAAAATACATTAAAATGGACATATGATGTCATTTCTTCAATATCTCACGAAAATTAACTCTTTCAGAGTTTCATATACTCATCACTATCATGTGGGTCATACAACTATATTGCAATACATTTTTCATATAAATTGAGTCTTTCATGTGATACTAAACTTAATCAAGTAAGAAAAAGTTCTTGAATTCATTTCAGGTGAATATATCTCTTAAACATAAACGTTAGACATGTATCAGCTCACTTCCGGTGAACATATCAAACTCTTTACATATGTATATTTTATCAATGTAATTCTCTTTCGCGCGAAAACTTGTATATATCTAATTAACTTCACATCTTCAAGTGTGGGGACTACAAGTCCAAAAAGTTTAGCTTTACAAAGCGAGTTTGATTTCACAGGAATTGTCTCTTTCCATCTGCAGATATTTTTTTTTCTATAATCTTTTATAGACTTTAATTCATGATCCTCATTATCACCAATCACATATAGCTCTATATTATATGCAAAAACATCATCAACGTTGACTTTCACTTTTGTTCAACCTCATTCCATTCATGACATAATTTATCGAGATCTCTTTATTTTTCATACATCTCAGGTACCTGGTCAGTTCTTCTAGAACTTCAAATCAATTATGTCAGATGACTCTATTAGAGTTTACACATCCTTATTTGGGTTATCTTTCATTTTAGCTCCTTTTCTTGTTTGAGGATTTTATATGTGGAACTGATTGGTCTACCACGCTTCATGACGGTTGGGACTCATTTGCAAGACATCTATTTCGTTTGGAGCATTAGCGGCTGCTATTTTATCTATTTAAATTTGCAAACGAGTAATATTTTGAAGATCAAGATGAGACAATAATATTTCCTTTCAAATTATTCATTTGAACTTCAGGTTTACATTTTCAGCTGCTTATTCTCTCCCCCTAATATTGGGAAAACTAATCAGCCTACTGGACTGTAAACAAGTTGGCTCAATACAATTTATAATAGATGAAGATTCCTATCAAATAGATTTCCCCAATATTCTTTCAAGTTCTATCTAAGTGCATTATATTGGAGCAACTGTGATAGACACAACACATCCAAAAATTTACTTAGATGAGAAAAATTAAATTCTTAACCAAAATATAAATTTAGGGGAGGACTTACGTATGGTAACTTGTTGGCATTATGCAAATCAATACATCAACATACATGATTGTTGACTCCCAAAGTAGAGTTTAGAAGGTATGGTCGCATAAGTATTAATCATACAATTAACTTTAGATGTCTAAAGAATGGATCTTCAAGTCCATTTTATAAGCATATGCTACAAGTTGTTTAATATCAATTTCGATTGATAATTGATACTTATAAAATTCTTTATGAATAACTCATAAAACAAAACAAATTCTTGGTCAACTTACTTGAGAAAACAATCACACAAACTTCTAGTTGTGAGTTGACAACAAACATATATGTGATCATTTCATTGATACATCAATTAAAGTCATTAAATATCGAAGTGCTCCACATGATCGATGTCAAGCTAAGCATAAAGTTTGTTACAACAGAATGTCACATCATATTTTTTGAAGGTTGGTTTATTTGATTAAAAAATAGGAGCATCTTAAATGATAGAGTAAAAAAAATTGTTGAGACTAAAACCAAATTGGTCCAATATTACGGAGACCAAAAACAATGTTAACCCTATTTTCAAATTTCACCTATGTTATATTTTGAAATAACAAAAAAAAGATTAACTGCTAGATTTATATGATAAATTTTCCACTCATAAATAAAACAAACATGCAAATATATAATTTAGCATATGAAAAGTTGAAAATGTAAGAAAATTTCGAGAAAGATTTCAACAAACAAAGACAAAGAGTTAACTTTATCATGTTAGTTTACTTATTATTGACCTAAGTAGGTAGTTTAAACTGGAGAAATCAATTACAAGAATCTGACAAACATAAACATGTTGAAATTTGAGTGTGTCAATCTTGGTTTTTCTTAGAATTCTTGATGATGCAAGTTTTGGTTCTGAGCTTATAGTTTATCTATGATTTTGTCCTTGAAACTAATGATGATTCAAGTTTTGCTAAAAAAAGCATTATGTAATCTAAAATATCATGATGTCAAAGAAAAATAGACTATCCTATAGCATTGATTATATTTACAAGAATCAATTTCAGGTTAACAAACCCTTCTTCATTAAGAAGATTCCCAAACAACCACAACCAATAGCCACCGCCACCATTATATGACGACCACCCGAATCTGAAGAAGAGTCTACACTTTTCAAGTTGTTTCTTGTCTGATGAGGCTTCTCTTCCAAATTTCGACAAAAAAGATTGTTCAAATTATCTAACTGATTCATTATATGGCGCTGGCACCGTGCAATACCTGATATCTGATGATCAACATGCAATCCAGTAATTCACAAAGGTTATATAAATGTATAGGGTTACAAGCACATTTTATAATATCTAGCTATAAGCCTATAAGGCTAAGAACAAATTCTTATTTGATCGAACAATGTACAAAGAAATCTATCCCACATAGGCTCGGACTTATTATTTTTAGCAAAAGAATTCACATAACAATGACCCCTGACATCCCAACTATGTTGACACCCTAGTAGCCAAAAGTCATCGGAAGAACACCAAAAGGCTGAGTATAAGTTGTACGTCGTTAAAAAGTACACCACATTTTTTTACAGTTGATTTATTTATCTTATTGTTTAATCATAATATTAAGATACTTATGGGAAGTTGACATAGCACACATGGTGGAAAAACAATCAAGTATTATAGAATCAGAAAAGATACATACCTCATCACTTAAATGTGATTCCTTAGCTAATTGTGATGAGAGTCCATTTAGGGAACCATTATTTAAACTAGTGATGAAATAAGACGTGGGAGCAGAACCATCATAGGACTCGGCTTGCACGGACATATTTTGTTGAATTGGACAATTTTTCTTGATGGTTAACTTTGAGTTCAGCTCTTCAATACGATTTGTAAACTCGCCCATTCTATCATGTAGCGATGAAATTTGTTCTGAGAGGTGAGTGATGGCACCCTGCCAAGTACCAAAATATTATGGCAAATGCAGCTAAGAATTATACAAATCATTTGTTCAATGGAATGATAGAAAATGATATTTAAATTAAGAAATTACTAAAAAGTAAATGAACTTACCTGATTTTCCTGTTTCGTTTCAGAATCTGAATTACTTTTATGAAATCCTCGATTGTTCGAAACGAAACCAGTTACTTTTGCTTGATTCTCATCTTTTTGATTTGAACTTGACTGCGATATATCACTGTTCAAAATGCACATTGGCCTCTTATTATTCGTTAAATTCACAGAAATTGCTCGGACCAAGATTTAGCTGACATCACAGATACAACTGCCAACTATATGTGCTAACTCTACAGAAGTCTCTTATCTTAACATTCAAAAAATAAAATGGATATGCAATTAGTTTAAGGATTGAAAAGAATGAACGAGGAAAAGGTAGTTAGATCATATAATTCACTTGTTAAGGTATGAAATGAGGTTGGAGGGGAAAATGTGACTCCACGCACAAAGCTATTTATTGAGATATTTAGGTCCAACGTGTGCAAATTATATGATCATTAAACGAATGAGTCATATTATTAAGCTACAAAAGAGAAAGAGAGAGTGATTGGACAAAGATTAAGACAAGAGACCCATGTCACAGAAAATAATTTTGGTTTTCTGCAAGAAGTTCAACCACGGATGTGATACACTTACTATGATGACTGATTCAGAGATATCCGAAAAATAAAGATTTTCAGCACCAAGAGTTAACTTTGAGCCTTAATTATTATTATTATTATTATTTTATTTTTTGGTACAATTTGAGCCCTTAATTATATTTGAATTTACATGTGAAATACTGAACATATCCAAAAATTGGTGTCAAAGTACAAGTTTTATTGCAGATGATATAACCTAGTTGGAGAGTTGAGATAAATTATGGAAAAAAATGAATAGAGCTGTTGAGACAAACCTTAGGAGCATATGAATTTGATTTAAGTAGAAGTAGAATAAATGGAATAAAGATTTAGCAGGAAGCAGAAAATTTCTAGCTTAGAGATCAACATTGGTTAACATACCAAACCATAAGTCGCATAATTGAACTATCATGGGTCTATCATACAAAATGACGACAAGATGGATGAGAATGTCAACAATGAAAGTTAAACAAGATAGATGAAATAGAAGAATGTTTCTAATGCAATACATAACAAAAAATAAAAATAAAAAAGCACCATTCAAGCTTAAAGGAAAATTTCAGTGCACAGTTATAAGCCTTGCAATATTATATATGATTGATTGTCGTAAAGAGTCGGTAGAAAAGAGTATATATATGGAAAATATTCACCTTCTCATACGTATATGTCTCATGGGAACCCGGTCACTAGAGGTTCTTAAAAATGCTGCTTTGGGGTTTGACCACAAATCCTCATGAAGGTTGAGTTTTGTCCTTAAATCATCTGGCATGGCCTGTGTGGAATAGTTAGAAAGCGAATGATGATAAGAAACTAGATACTAGCAGACAAGAATTTTTCATACCATTACAAGCTTTTCAAGTTGAATCTGCTCAATGTAGGTACGGGGAACGTACGAACCTTCCAAACCCAATTGTTGTGCTATGTTTTTTACAACTAATCGATCTGTTCCTTGTACCTGTTTATTATTATGTGATGTTCTATCAATCAAATTAAAGATATATACAAATCAAAGAATAAATTAAAGTACAAAATGTAAAACCTGAAAGATGATAAACATGGATTCAAATTTCAAATCACATCATGTGATGTATAAATGTTTGTAACCGCGTCACACCACAATTGCATTTTTCTTTTTTGAACAGCAAATTCAATTATATTGAAAGGGATATAAGTACGAGAAGTACTAAACCCAGCAAATTTAAATCACAAAAACTTTTGAAACACAACGCCACAAAGGTTGCAACACTGAGGGTGCAATGGTTGCATTAGCCCGTGAGAATTCTTAATGTCCTCATAGAAATTTTTCTTCATTCTTCCTCTATCATTCTTAAGTAAATTTAAGAGGAATTTAACTCAAATTGTAACAGAAAACTGAGAGTAAAAATTAAAAAGGCTATAAGATTTAAATTCAAATGCTACATTATGTCGAGTTTGATAAAATGCTATAAATAATTAATGAGATACATTCTTTTACTAAACAACTATAATTTTGTTAAACAAACATATAAACTAGTCAGATCCAACATAAGCTAGCAGATACAGGATGAGGCCTGTTGAATAAAGCCATGAGAATCAGAAGAAAGGAGGAATAGATAAAAGGATTTTGAAAGTGAGTCATTATGGATTGTTTGATACATGTACATCTAAACACCAAATCCAAAACATCAGAAGATTGTAAACAAATGATAATCTCACTAAAGCATTTGATTGTAGTCGAATAGCATTAAAGAGATACTCAGATAAGCATTACCTGAACATAATGTCGATTTAATTGCTCAAGCCAATCTAGTTTAACGCAAATCCTATCATCAGATAAGACATGGCTACTTCTTTTAAGAATAGTTGCTATTGTGTATCCAAGGGCCATCAGTCCACCAAGAAGACGCACACTGACCGCAAAAGTAATTCTCGGTGATATGACAAATGGATCTTCAGTCACCCATTCCTTGAAGTATAAGTCATTAATTAGTTTACACAAGGCAACAAGTCCGTTCTTGTCTTTTCGTATTTTAAAATATTTTTCAAAGAAAGGAACCAAAACTGGATGAGGCATACCTCAAACATGAGACTGTATTTCCCATCCTTATTTCGCATCCGTAAATATGATTGACAGCTCTCTGGATTTTCACCAGGTGGTAGAAGATATATGTCATATGTTTGCTCAGTTGTTTCCTCAAAATTTTGGGAGAGAACAGCTTTGATTTGATCCACTGTTACTTTCCTGGTTGACTAGAACAAGTTGCAGCATCGATCAGTAACTCGCATTATATAGCACCGACATTCAACGGTCACAACAAGCATCAGAGTTAACAGGAATTTCTATACTTATGTACTGACAGTGACAAAAGTATAACTACAATGATGTTATTTGGGAACTAACCTTTAAAATGTAAGTAGGGCTTTGGAATCCGAAAAATGGATTAAACTTGTTGTTTATTTTTATGTGTGCAGTTTGGAGATCTGGCTCAATATAAGCCTTGTACATTGGATATACCTGCAGAAACAGAATAAATTGAGAAATTGTTTAAGCAACCACAAATACATTCCAAATCTTTGTATATAGAAATGAATGAAGGGAATGAAAATAAAGCATGCACCGTCTCAGATATTTGATGAATAATTTCTTGAGGTTCTTGACCAGCACGTTGTATATCACGTATAACTCGTTTAATAAGGTCAAGATGAACACCACCAGTTACAGATACTCGAAGGTCTAGTAGAGGTCGCAACCTCTCACTCAAAGCATAAATGCCCTCTATAATCACAATTCGAGAGCTCGGAACTTCAACCGTCCTGGAAATAAAATACAACACGGTCTAAAATTGAAGGCATAGCCTATAATTTGCCTAATAAATTAAGGAATAGCAAAATACAGAAACACAACACACCAGTCCAATTCAAAAGTTTTTTTTTAGACTTGCATATCTTTGCACTCTCTCGTTCTAAATTCTAAGAGAAATTAAGCTAATGGAATTTATTCTTCTCAAAAATAATAATGTTGTCTTACTGCTAATGTTGTCTTACTTTATGAAAAATCTAAGAGGTAGCTTAGGATTAACCTGTATCCTGTACGTGAACTGGATTTGTAATCATACACGGGAACTTGGACTGGCTTTCCTGCCTTTAAATCATGAACATTTCGGAGCAATGTTTCGTAGTCTGTTAAGCGTGGATCTGCTCAAAGAGATATAATATAGGTGAAAATATTGTCAAAATATCAAAGTATGAAATGAGAGTGATACAGAGAAATGTTATTCTGCGGATCAGGTAATCTATCGTTGCATCAACATACTAATATCCTCCATGCATGAGCAACTTCTATCATGCTAACCATTTTAAAATTAGTGTTTACTACACAATAAGTAGTCAATGACGAACATGTGAAAAAATACTTTTGGTAGAAAAAACTAGCACTTTCATTTTATGAGATCTTACAACTTAAGCTTATTCCATTAATTTATATCTTCCCTTCTCCTGGTCATTATATGAAATTCCTGCTATAAATTAATGGCAATAGAAAATATTATCTAAATTCATTAGGTAAGAATCCTGGAAGAAAGGTGAACAAGAAATGCAGAAAGTTTTTATATGCACCGCAAAAGGAATGCTAAAGCATCACATAAGAAAAGATGAAACAGCGATTTACCATCGAAGTTTCCATCGACAATTCGACTAGAATCATTGTAATTGTCCATTGAAATGACTGCAATATCGGGCATGGAGTTGAATATCTTTTCGGCAAACACAGTCTTTCCAGCCCCAGAAGGACCCCCTACCCCTATTAATATCATTCCATCATTTTTCTGGACCAACAATTGGAATGCATGGAACACTATAGAGAAACCATTCTCAAATGATAGTTTGTTCTGGATTGGAGAAACCTCATAGCGTTCGCAGTCTTTCCTTTTAACCAATCGAACTTGATCTTTTAAGCGACCGAGATGTTTTTGTTGTGAATCAACTCCAATGGTATCCTGTGCCATTGAAGGAATGCTGATTTCCTTCTAAACAAACACACACAGTTACACACAAAAAACAAAGAAAATGAAAAATAATAAATAATGATATCATCTATATTGTAATTTTTGCATGCTGTAATCATTTTGTCACATGAAGTGTCAGCTTAGTGATAAGAGCTTCGCTTTGTAACTTCTGACTGGGTTCAAATTTCATTGGAGACAGTTGTATCAATACACTAAGTGAGACGAAATAAGCAGCATTTCGATTCAAAGAGAAACGTTACAATTTAAAAAAAGAAAAGGGAAAAACTCTAAAATGAAACCATGTCCAAATGGATTTTACACTGTCACGACATTTGGGGCCTTCGATCTTGATTGGACACCCTAGAAAAAACAAATTTAATTTTTATTTAGTAGTTCTAAAAAATGTTGTACTTAAATCAGCACCGTCCGATCTTGATTGGACAGTCACCAATGCCTGACCGTGGGGGATTTTGACTGCAGCTAAACCCCCGGTCCCAAATGAAGTCCCAAAAATCAAAAGCCTACTCTTCAAAATTCTAAATTGCGGTCTTCAATTGCAATTGGGACCGCAAGATAAAGATTTTAGAATTTAGGGTCTCTACAACGACAACACAATGACAATTGCAATCGCTTTTGGCGCGCATTTCACCAAAATATCAAGGTTTGCCGCGTAAACCACAACCACAATTTAGAACTACGTCACACGCACGATAACTATTACAATTCTTGATAGAACTGATTAACTATTAACAAACTATTAAAAAAAAAACATCTATAATAATAACAAAAACATCATGGAATGAAAATTCTGTAGCTATAACCAAAACATAGAATACCTAGAAAGAGAATAAGAACAAAAACAGATCCAACAAAACACATTGGTGATTACAAAAGAACTCACCTAAAGGAACAGTGATTTCAGTAATAACAACACCCCAAAAGCATGAATGACCTAGGAAAACAAAAAGGAATGTAACGCTTTATGAAATTTTGGTGAATCTGCGTATGATCAAATATTGAATGTTTCAAATCAACATGATTTTCAGAAATTAACTACACGTGATTAAAACTCCAACTTCATACCCTAAAAAAAAAGAAAAACTCCAACTTCCTTTTATTTTTTTTACCAAAATAAGATTTTATTCATTTATTTTTTGGTACAGGCCTATGAAGGTTTTTTTTTGGCGTAGACCGATGCTAGATTTAAATCCAATATAAAAGAGACTCGTGTCATTTCATCTAAACGATCTTATGTAAACATACGAAGATTTGATTCTTATATCGTTGGAGGTTTGCATGCATTTTAGATATGCTTATAATATATGAATATGAATGAACTATATGGGATATAAATTATATTTTGCTTCTACCATCTAAAATGCCTATACCATCTATTAGCAACAAAATAAAAATAATGCATAGACCATCTTGTTGGAAATCCCGCCCCGAGTGAGAGGGATGGGTTGGTATGTAATCTCACCTTAATTGTAATCTATCCCTAATTATCTTGTGTCTTGTGACTCTATTTTATTAATTTCTTTTGGGGTGGTGAGGATTTTAGAAAAATATTTTGGATCAAATGGGATACTATTTGTTTGAAAAAGAAGGATGGAGGTTTGGGGGTGAAAAGATTGCGAGAGTTTAACATTTCTCTTTTGGGGAAATGGGTGTGGAGGGTGTTGGAGGAGAGGGAGAGTTTGTGGAATGTGGTGCTTCAAGTGAAGTACGGTGTGGTTGGAGGGAGGGTGCGGTTTGGTGAGGGAGTCGGATCGATTTGGTGGCGTCACTTAAACCAAATTCGATCTGGTGTGGGTTTGCGGATGCTAGGGGTTGCTTGATAACATTGTTAGGAAGGTAGGAGATGGTCGTTCAACCATGTTTTGGGAGGATCCATGGCTGTTAGATGTTCCGTTAGTTGTGTCTTATCCTAGGCTATTTGAGTTGTCAGATCATAAAGGGGCCACGGTGAGGGAGATGTGTTTGCTAGGTTGGGGGACTGATGGGGGTGCGTGAAGGCGAAGGCGGATATTATTTGCGTGGGAGGAAGAGTTGGTGGGGGAGTGCATCGAGAGGTTGTCTAACTTTGTTTTACAGGTAGACTTGTCTGATAGATGGGTGTGGAGACTTCATTCGTCTCATAGTTATACGGTGCATTCAGCTTATTGTTTCTTAACGGCGGTGGACACCAACATCAATAACATCAACGTAAATTCTAATCAATTTTTATGGCTTAAAGCGGTACCATTAAATGTTAACATTTTTGTCTGGCGTCTCTTTCTGAATAGACTTGCTACAAAGGACAATTTAAGCAAAAGGAATGTCCTTCCAGCTAATAATATATCTTGTGTGGCCTTGTGTGATAAGGAGGAGGAAAGGGATCATTTGTTCTTTCAATGCGATCATTATGATCGACTTTGGCTCTTGATATCGCACTGGCTTAGTATTGTTACGGTTTTACATGGCAATTTATGTAACACCCCGTTTTCCCAATATTTAAAATTTCTTTAAAAACATAACATTTATCAGAGTAAACATCAAACAACGGGATATCACATATAACGTAATCCAACAGTTAAATAATAATTTAACCAATATCTTAAACATTTGCAGCGGAAAATCTTAACCATAATTCATGAAACGTTTTGGCACGCAGGCCCAACAAGTATCTCAAAAGAGTTAATCAAAACAGTAAATATTCATGGCAGTTCACGTAAGAGAATGAAGCATGTTATAGTATAAAACCCCATCCCGTTACGTATCAGAGCGACCTAGACGACACAGTGAAGGCAAGGCCACTCACGACGGCAACTGCACACTAAGCACGATCACCTGCAAGTTACCCATACGAAGGGCAACATTTTCAAGCAGAAGGGGTGAGATTTCATAATAAAATAACATTAATCAATGTAATTGCGAATCATAAATTAACATCATAATCATTCCATTATTAACTTTGCATAAATGCTAAACAATTATCACGTAATCATATATCCAATTCATTATGAACAACGTAACATAATCAATAAACACTTATCACATAATCACATATTCATTCATTATCAACAAGGCATCTTAATCATGACAATGTGACAATGCTCCTAGACTCCTTATATGCATGTGGTACCAATCGTCATCATAAGTATTAATATACTTTAATCGTGCGGAGGACAAAGCTCCTATAAAACGTGCGGAGGACAAAGCTCCTAATATTCGTGGTGAGGACTAAGCTCAATGATATGCTATGCATGGACACATATGAACAAAACATCGTAATCAACTTATCAACATGCATCCAATAATTTGGAGCTAAACTTCATCATATAATTATGCACTTAGTTAAATAACGGAAGCAGCATAAACAGGTCACATAACAAGATGATATCATTATATCAAAGCACATAATTTGTATCATTATCACATCTTCTTATCTTGCATGAATATACAATACAATAGTTCATATTCAATTAATATTAATATAACTTAAACAACTCTACAGTCTGCATTAAACGACATCACTAAGTCTCATTACCAGTTAGGGGTTCACTCTTGATCAACAAGTGCGACACAGATCGCATAAACACATAAACAAGTTCATTCTGGTTGTACTCGCGAGGCGAGAGTACTTACTCGCCATGGCGAGTACCACTCAACTCCCAAACTAAGGTTGTTTTGGGTTCCCTCTGATCCTACATTCATTCCTAATCAATACTAGGTATGTTCAGGTACTCAAAGGCATACAAGATTCAACTAAAAAGGTCGAAACACGAAATATGACATGCACTCTGCCTAAGCTCGCGAGGCGAGGAAAGGTTGCTCGCCATGGCGAGTTGCACCAAACAACTCGCGAGGCGAAGGGAAGGGGCTCGCGTGGCGAGCGATGAAGTTCATCACTCGCGAGGCGAGGATCATCACTCGCCGTGGCGAGCGATGAACAGAAGCACGGGCAGACTAGGGTTTTTCTCAAAAATCCATCACACAACATGGTTCAAAGCCTAATTTTGATTCCATAATCCATCCTAAACATGTTCTAAGGTTAAAGGACGGTTTCTACATCAATCTAAACAAGTTTTACCGTTTGATCATCAATTTTTAGGGTTTTGACCTAATTCCAAAACTTCTCTAAATCAATCCTAACTTTGTCAACTAATCATCAGAATTACAGTAAATAACATTATTGAATTATTAGTCTCACCCTTACCTTGTTTGAAGAAAATCGCAGCACTCTTGGTCTCTTGCTCCTCTCTAAGCTTTTCTCCCTTTTTCAAAAAGTTTTCACGTACAATGAGTTTCTAAAATATTAGGTCTTCTCCTATTTATACCTCTTTCTAATAACTTATCTTATCTCCCTTTCTCCCCCAAAACTATCTAAAATATCAAAACAGCCCTCAACTAAATATTTTATATTATTTTCAAATCTTTATTCTATTTAACAATAAAATAAATCTCATATCATAATCAAATCCTCCAAAACTCATAACTTATCACGTCATCAATCAAATCATCATAAATCATCAAAACATACCAAAACATAACAAAATCATGCATATACTATATAATTATAATATAATTGCCTAAACTCAATTAAATAACGATTAAACGGAAGTGGGCGTTACAATTTACATATACATGCTAATCAGTTTTGTGCCCTTGTAGGTTTCTCAAAGAATTCTAGGACAACTTTCCTATTATCTGGACTTCTGTCTTATTTGTTATATGGAAAGATCGTAACAGAAGAATTTTCCAAAATCACAGTGATCATCTAGATGCTCTTCTTGAAAGGGTTAAGCTTCAAACATTTTGGTGGTTGAAAGCAAACTTTATCATGTTCGCTTTTGATTATTCCTTTTAGAGACAAAATCCTTTAAGTTGTTTATAGACGGTCATGTAATGTCTATTTTGTTTGTTGATTTTTGGTTGAGTTTAGCCTTGTTGCTTTGTAACTAAACTTTTTAGCTCCTTTCGGCACATCTTGTACTTAAGGGACTGATTTTTTAATTAATATATTTTGCTTAGTTTCTTAAAAAAAATTATCTTCTCAGTCAATTTTTTATGACACCGTATACTATAGTTCTTGTGGTGTTGAGAGGAAGAACAATGATGACCCCATGAAGATTCAAATATGTTAAACATTAAAACTATATGAATTAGTTTAGAAGTTTAGAATCAATTCTTCTTCGGTCACTTCTGTTCTATTATCATATATATCCCCCCAAACTTAATATTCTGAAAGAAACAAAGTAGTTCATGTCTCAAAATTTTCTTAACCCACGGAAAAAATAAACTTATAGTTTTCCAAAAATTTAAAATTTAAACAATGGTAGGTTGCACAAGCCAGGATTAAAAATGTAAGAAATTAAAAGATACAATCAATCATCATTTGTCGATTCGTGAATGGGATACCGAATTTTCAAATAAAAAAACAATCAATCATCATTTGAAAATAAAACTGAAAAATATCTTAATTCATACAAAGAGAAGTTAAACCAAAACTTAATCCCAAAAATGATTCGATTAATTGTATTTTAAATATAAAAACTCACTTAGTGAATTTTATAACTTTGCAGACCATCTACGCTCGTGTCTATCGAAACAAATTTTCTTCAATTGCACAATACCATGTCGTGAATGTCCACATTAATTGATATTCATCTTACGTAGCTACAAAATTAATATAAGCAACAAGTATCATGAATTTCATAATACGAACTTTTAATTAACCGAATAGAAATTCTCTTTTCAGACAATTTTTTTATGACACCATATACTCTAGTTTTTGAGGTGTTGAGTTTAATCTTAATGAATTAATTTCTTAACTTTATCTAAGGAATAACGATAATGTCCCCACGAGGATTCAAATACGTTATAATATTGAAACAATATGAATTAGTTTATATAATCAATTCTTCTTAAGCCAATTTTATTCTATGATCATATCTCTCCCCCAAACTTAATATCCTAAAAAAAAAAAATTAGTCCATTTCTCAATTTTTTTCTGACCGTGCGGATAAAAATACTTATAGTTTTCAAACATTTAAACAATTGTAAATTCATTAATAATTATGCTTGTTCAAGAAGAAAAAAAAAAAGGATCTTAAGCTGTGAGTCCCCAACTTACTTTGGGGACAACGACCTTGGCAAGACCTATTGTTGAGATTCATTCCTTTTGCTGAGAATTTGTTAAACACTCATTCTAAACATCAATTCCTGTTTCTATATTAAGGTATTGAATCAAATGGAAGTATTTCTAGTATGAGTAAATTACTCATCCCTCCGTTAAGAAATAATGATATTTCAACCATCTTTCCTCTTATTTCAGAACATAAGTTGTTCTACATTCAACGATAAGGATGATAATGGATACCCTAGCGGTAGGGTATTACAGTGCCCTTCTCCATATCCGCATTTGTAAAAAATACTTGTACCAGAGTCTGTACCTTCGTGGGCAGTAACTTTAGTGTCCTTCTTCATACCATATGGCCTTAGTGGTCATACCCGTACCTATTACCCGCATTTTAACTATGAAAAGATGATAAAAATATCAAAACTGAAGTAAAACTATGGTTCAAAAATTTTCAAATCAACTCATAAAATAGTACGAATCGTATTATTTAACAAAATAAAAAACATCCAAAACATCCTTCAAAAATTATATACCAGCAGGAGGGATCGGTTATTGTATTAAGTAGTTTTTAGGTTTAGGCTTAGGCTTAAATAGCTAAATAAATTAGTTAATTATACACCAAAAATAAATAAATTATTTATCATATTATATAAATATGTATATGCGGGTTACGGGACTAGGCAGTATAATACCGTTACTCTTACCCTTACTCATACCCATTTAAATTTTGTGGGTGATACCCAGACCCATGAAAACGGAGTTTTACCCTACCCATTACGAGTATTTTTTGCGGGTATCCATCGAACCTGGGTCTAATTGCTATCCCTATTCAAAGATGTTCAATTATATATTTTGATCCAAATTTATATTTTTCCATTAATTTTCATTTAACCCTTGTTAAAAAATTTTGAGATTTTTTTTGTTGTATTCATTTCTCACCTGCCCTCTAACATTCTTAAATTTCCCGTAAGATTATATAATATGAAGTGTATTTGTGATATTTCAGATTATATAGTTTGAAATAATTTGAACCAATTAAATGCAAGATTTTATGTGGTCAACATTTTCTTAAACCTTATCATTGAACCCATGAACTCTATTCTGTTTATGGTCCTAGGATTTTCTTAAATTTATAAAGCACGGGGTTTTTACACAATTTTAGCATATTTCAGATTATATAATTTGAAATCATATGGGAATGATTTCGGATTTTATAATCTAAAATGTGTCGGACTGTGGACGTTTTCTTCGTCAACAAGGTTGGTTTGACCAAGGTTGAATGATCATTCTTATAAATAGCCCCTCTTTCTTCACAATTTTTTATTCGAACTCATATTCTCTCATTTTCTTTCTTACTTTTCTTTTGGGGCGGTTATGATGTCAATGTTTGATTGTTAGCCTTTCATACAAAGAGTCAACGTGTCTTCTTGTGGAGTTAGTAACTTAGTATGAATGGTCAAAGTGAGTTGTCTAGCATCAACTTGTATGTCATATCTATTTGAATATGGGAATGTTCAATTCAGCCCCCCCCCCCCCCCCCCCACATCTTTTTTTTTTGAACAAGCCAAAATGCAATATATTAATTCAAAGAGAGTGATTCATCTCGCACAAGGCGTACAAAAAGATAATATCCCTCAAGTTTGTATACGAGACGGATACAAGATAAAGGATGCCTCCACCAGTCATAATAGCTAAAAGCGAAAGTAATGAGACCCGCCTTCAACCACTAGAAAGATAGCAATTTTACCTTGTCTGATATTTGTTTTGGAACCAATGCCTTATGATTAAAAAGTTTGTTACCTTTCCTTCCACATAACCCAGACACACACGATATCAATTTTAAGTACGGATATGTAGACCGCGGCAGCCCGGACAAGTGACCAAATTGAAGAAGGTGCTCGCCTAACCCTTCTGGAGGAACCAAAGTAATGCCTAACCAATGAAAGAGATGATACCATACGTTACAGAAAGTAGTGCAGCCAAGAAACAAGTGATTCGCAGACTCCTCCAAACCACATCCTCTCCGACACATTGAATGTCGTCATTTTGGAGCACATGACGCCTCTGAAGATTATCTTTCGTCGGAAGCCTGTTACGGAAAAGTCTCCAAGCAAAAATCTTCTACTCAATCATCGTGTGTTCCCAAATTATTTGCAGGGTGCGTGAGAGGGATAACAAGTCTTGTCCTTTCTTCCTCCATCTGTTTGTGCTACAAATTTAATTTTAGTTGTGAACATTTTATACTACATAGTGTTATGCTAATGTAAATATATTATGACATCATTTCAATTAATAAAATGTGATGAATTATAAAATTTTGTTGTCATTTTAAATTAGATATCATTTTAATAATTTGAGTTGAATTTGAATAAAACTGGATAAACAACGTAGAAGAAATTAAAGCCAAGATTAGTTTCTTCAAAAAAAAAAATTAAAGCCAAGATCTATTGCAGTAAATGAAAGTTAACATGAAAAATATAAAATCGAATCAAAATATATAGTTGAGCATCTTTAAAGGGAGGCTCGATATATTTTGAAATAAGAGAGGAGATCCAGTTATCTTTGAAAGGATGGGGTCGTAATTTACTCTTCTAATATCGTAGTGGAAACTTTAAAGAGATATTCTTGCATGAACTCTCACCAAACACATTATTCTTACACCCAACCAATAAAAATATGACACATGTTATTAACTTTAAAAAAGAGTGTGATTTTAATTAAGGAAATGGAAACATAAATGGTGGTGTGTGGTTCTTGTCGGTTAAAGAAAGTGGAAAAAGGAGAGAGAAATATTAAAAATAATAAAAAAAAATTCTGATATTAATTCTTTTTATTATTTTAATGAGGTGTTTGATTTTAATTAGTTGGGTGTAAGAATGTTGTGTTGGGTAAGAGTTCACATAAGAATTTCTCATCTTCAAATGTGAGATTTGTACAAATGGATTAATTGATCGTTTGTGTGCTAAATGACCACGAAATATATTATTAATAGTTGGAAAGGATAAATCAAATCCCTAATTAGAGTGAGCTTTACTACCCGCACACGAAAAACCAGTCTCTACAATTACACGCTAAAGATATCTGATTCACGCCAAAAGAATCCTTAATTAGAGTAAGGATATACACAATTCCTTGCTATCTCTTACTATATAATAAACACATGTTAAATATGCTTTCTAACAATCCTCAAACTGAAGCATATATGTGATATATGAACGACACTTTGTTACAAATGTGGTCCACCTCAGAGCCTATGTATGCAGGAGTTCTTATTTTGATTAAATTGTACATGGTTGTTGCTCCATGGGGACTAAGAGTTGTGACCACCCATTAAATTTTCCTACCTCTTATTTTGGAATTGGTGACTGGGAGGGTAAAAGTTTCCATTATTACATTGTAACATTGCAATTGTAACAGAAAAATTATGTGAGTGGTTAAAATTGAGATGGTTTGGAAACTGACACCACTGATATCTTGTAAATTCACAAAGTTTGCATGATGTGGCATATGAAGGATGGAGTGTTCACATGAGGCTCCGTGGATCTGATATATCATTATAAACAAATAGACATTCTTTGATAAATTAGAAGAAGAAAAAAAATCCTAAAGTCAACAATAAGTTTAACAAGACTAGTAATTTTGTGCAGGTTAAGGACAACAATTTCGATCTCCAATATGGAAACCAAAGGATAAAATTTGTGCAAGAAATAGTATACATTAATTATCACAGTCCTTCAAACTTGTACTTGGAAAATTTGAATGAATGATGAGGCCTTGAGGGGAAAATATTCAAGCAAGTCAAACCATTATAACAAAATGGCATGCGGCAGACCTGAACTTTGTGGTGCTGCATAGAACAATAACTTACAAGATTGAAAATTCTCTCTACCGGCTTCCCCTTTAAATCAGCTCCGTAGTCTATATTCTCGAATTCCGTATAAATACAATTCCCTCCAATTTGAATGAACATTTGAAAATGGTTGACATTGTGGCAAAATGCACATAAAAACGTTTGGAGGCAACCGATTCATCTGCAAGAAATAAAACCAAACAGCATTTCCCTTGAGGACCATGAAAAATCCATTAAGCATAATTGATATTAAGAAACTAAGGTTGTATCTCATTTTGAAATTCTCTATATCTCAACTAATAAACATGAATTTAAATTCTATCTTAGGCCTCCAATGATGTAATGCTAGCACAAAAGGTTAAACGAAAGTATGAAACAGGCATTGAGAGAGAAATGAGCAACGGCTTAAACCATTTTCTTTTTTAAATTAAAACTCGATTTTAACAACCTTGGCTTCAACTGTTAAAAATAGTGGTGGAAATATATTGACAACTTCTAGTTTATAATATAGGTATCGGAAATTTGACCTATTCTGGACATAATATGGATAACTTAACAATTCAAAAATCATTTGTGTAAAGAGGGATGATACCAATTAACTCTTTATATATTATTTTCAACACACCATTGCCAGGCCACATTTAACTGAGGTTATGTTTGGGAGTTTAGGAGGGAAGGGCTTTGGAAAATAGGAAGGAGGAAAGAGAAAGGTAATGAAGGATAGTCCTCCAACTTAAATGTGGGGTTTATCTCTCTTTCCCTCACCTACCTCCAAAACCCTCTTCCTCTCCTACACAGAACCTGAGTCTCACTTCTTAATTGACAGGGCTGGCATGAATTTTAGCCAATAATAATAAAACTTGTACTAAAAAAGTGTGTTGCCAACATTTTTCATCCACATGAAAGGTGATGATTATATTCATTATGTCTAGGGTGAAAAAAAAGTTGCCACTACTTTCAATTCACCTTCGCATTGTGATTATATAATGCTTTTGCTTTCCCACTCAATCTTCGTGTTCATCTTCTGAATCTGCATAAAGAGAATGTAGCAGTTTGTGATCAGATAAACAGTTAAAGAAGTTGTGTTAAGCAATTCACACATAGCCTCTTAGTTTAAAATATTTACAAACTAAAGCAATATTGCAACTGCAACAAATTCTAATTGGTTGAATAAAAAACAATCAATTTTTGATTATATGAAAAACACATCAAAGGGATCATGTCATGTCACAAAGAAGTCGTAAGATCATATTCTGATGTCAATTAGTAACTTCAGTATCCCCGTTCAATGAGTGAATTAAACAAAAGGCTGTGAATAACATAAGCATAAGTCAAATAACAACACTTTAAATCGAAGTTGAGTTGATAATAACTCAAGCTAGAACTTTTAATTTTGAGAGGTACTCAAGCCAGAACTTCTACAATCATGATATATTATTTATTTAAAAGACTTCATATGGATTATGATTTTCAGAATTTTTCTCAACTTCATCAAAGATTTGATAAGGAAGCCAGGCAGACATTCAACTTACCAGATCGAACGTCTTCACTAAGTTTTCCTCTTGCTTGGATTTGTTTAACAAGCATCCGATATATCAACACCCACCAATAAATATGCATAACCAGCAAGCAGTATAGAAGACTATTGAATATATAATAATATATTGGACCTTCCACTTGGTGCTTTTCCTTATCCAAGGTGAGCAGAACTTCATAGCTAGCATAAAAGAGAAGAAAGTAAATCACTTGAGCAGACAATGCTATATCATAAGAACAAAGGACAGATCTAGTATTACTACTTATATTGAATTGTTAAAATTTTGGTTGATGGAAACAAGTTTCTTCTATTGTGCTTAAAGTAAGACTCAGGACTTAGAACCATCCCGTGAGGACAGATTTTATTTTATAATTCTTCTCAGACAAGACATCTAAACATTACCTCAATGGAAGTTTCCATATTTTTCGGATGAATTCTATGTCAAAGTACGTAAAACATTGAAAACTAGTACCCACAATCCTATCATATGCCTTTATCCTTGATTTTTCACAAGTCAAACATGAACACATCTTGTAATGACTAAAAAGAACAATTAATAATGGACAGTATAAAAAGGAGAGCATGAATGGATTGATTGACAAGTTTTTTTAGAATAAGAAGGATTCTAATAAACCTACAAGGGCTTAATACAATAACAATTGGCTTAAAAGCAAACAAGTTATAGAGAAAATACACCATTAGGACGATGGGATCAACCAAACAAACCGGTTGAGCAAGCCAATCTGTCCCTATCAATAAAACCTGGTGCCATTTACATTAAAAATTTGAAACTCTGGAGTGGATACAACTCTAGCAGAGACAGGGAAGGAAATATAAAAATAATAATGCAAGGTCTAGATGTAAATTCAATGATGCAGGCAGAGTTGACTCTGTTTCTTTAACTTTTTATGTATGACACAGGTACATAACTTCTCATGTGAAAATTATGCCTTTATCTCTTCTCAAACATTAAATAGCTAGGCCTCAACCAAAATTTATGAAAATATTTACGCAGAGATTGACACAATTTTCACCATGAGCTAATTAACTGAAAAACTCACATGAGAGGATTGGATCCATTCTCGTGTGTATATTAACATTACCCCAGTAGATTTTTGCAAAACTCCTAAACAGTTTAGATTAGAATCTCCATAGGACGTCATATGTCATAAGAACCAAGGGTATAATACAACACTACTTCTTAAATGAAACAAGGCTACGAGGAGAATGCCAAGAATCAATAAAACCTATAGTGAAACTAACCATACCAATAAAATGGCTTCGCAATTTTCCTTAAACATGGAGATATTTTCTCTCTGGTACTTATTGTAACTGGTTAAATTTTCACGAGTATCTTTTTTTTTTTAGAGGGGTAACCTTGGCGCAACTGATAAAGTTGTTGTCGTGTGACTGGAAGGTCACGGGTTCAAGTCCTGGAAACAGCCTCTTGTTTAAAAAACAGGGTAAGGCTGCGTACAATACACCAAATGGTGGGAACCCATCCCAGACCCTGCGTATGCGGGAGCTTTAGTGCACCGGGTTGCTCTTTGCCCTTTTTATCTTTAAATTATAACAAAGCATGCATGATTTGACATATATGAATACCGTAACTGCTCTATAAAATTACAAGATACTGAACCATTGTTGTACCCCCAATACATTAATATAAACCACCTCTAAAAGTAATAAGCTTCTCCAAACACGTGATAAAGGCCCTAATATACATTAAAAGATAACCCTTATGAAGAAAAATTAAAGGGATGAAATACTAAACCAGTACAGCTACCATTTTGTTACAAGTGTATCCAATTGGAAAAATATGTAAATATATTCAAAAGAAAACAACTTGAATTTGAAGAGAAACAAGGGCTATCATCCTTTCAGAATGCATAACAGTAATTTTTTTCACTTTCATTAAGTATATGTATTACGAGGACATCCTATATTTATTGACCAAGATAAGAATTCACATGATAAATAGGCGAGGACCAGAAAATATAATAGAAAGTAGAAATAAAATGTAAATTGCAAAATGAACTAATACAAACCTTGTACTCCAAAGAATCCAGAATGGGTAGTAAATGAGGCGCAATATGACCCAAGATAAAACGAATAGAATAAACGCACTGCTAGCCATTGTTTCAGCACCACTGTATTTGGACATTTTCCCTATCTCGAGAAACACATCACTAGCATCATGAATTGCTAAAACAACTGATCCAACACGAGC
The DNA here is from genome assembly GCF_003473485.1 of Medicago truncatula. Classification (NCBI taxonomy): domain Eukaryota; kingdom Viridiplantae; phylum Streptophyta; class Magnoliopsida; order Fabales; family Fabaceae; genus Medicago; species Medicago truncatula. The sequence continues at coordinate 31,981,457 of NC_053049.1, read as the reverse complement.
AAACCTAGAAAAGAAACACAATGCTGTAACAGGAAACTATCAAAGAAAAATATAATTAAATTATATAGAACTACAACAACAACCAAGCATTATCCCACTAAATGGGGTGGGCTACATGGATCAAATTACGCCATAATGTTCTATCATAAACCATATTTGGATCCAACTCATTAATCTCTAAATCGTTCCTAACAGTTTCTCTTATAGTTTTTCTAGGCTTCCTCTACCTCTTGTGATTTGACTATCCTCCATCTGATCTACTCTCCTTACTACAAAATCTACAAGTCTTCTCTCTACATGCCCAAACCATTTCCACCATTTATTTCTACTATAGATGCCACCCCAACTCTCTCTCTAATGGTATCATTTCTAATCCTATCCCATCTAGTCTTACCACACATCCAACGCAACATCCTCATCTAACAAGAGGTTCAACAGAGTTTTACGTTGGTTGTAGAGGCCTAACACAACCCTCTCCTTTTACCCGGGCTTGGGACCAGCTATGTATAGCAAGGCTAATACAGTGTATTATAGAACTACATAGTGTATTATTAGGTCAAGAGTTTTCTCACTGTCTCTCAAGTGTATGTGTGTTTTTGCATGTGTGTCTCTGTTGGTTAGAATGTTCTTTTTCAAATTTTAAAATAGAGTTTAACTTTTACCTTTTGTTTTCCATTAAGACTCAGAAAGTTAAAAAATTCATTGTAGTACATAGCTCATAACCAGCGAGGTCTACGTGAAAAGGCATATTAATCTACTGAAAAACATGAGACAATTGGCACATTCAACTCTTTTGATCAAGAGCTTGAAATGAAGTAAATCCAGACATATCAAACAATTACAAAACAGTATTGCCAAAAAAATCATATTTCACAGGAAAAAACTTGGATAACAAGACATACTTGAGTCAATGAAAAACATACCTAAAAATGTAAGACAACACAATGAGAATGACAGTGGCAACATGATGACTCATAGAAACCCCAAAGTCCGAGCGCCTTGTTTCCCAAAATATTAAAGCAAAAATGGAGTACGAATAAAATCCAGCAGTATACATATAGACTGTCTTCAATTTCAACCTGAAATGTCATAAGGTCACACTACTCTATCAACAAGCTTAACTTTAATATAAAATTCATATAAAGATAAAATGATAAAAAATTACAGACTAACATTGCAACTGAATTGTCACATTAGTTGGACATGTAATGAAATAAGCTTACTTAATTTTTTGATCTGGCCAGACCTGACTCCCCGGTCCCACCCAAAAATATCTTGTATTGGTAAACCAAGGTTCATCATAAGTTACAGACAGAGCAAGAACCTCAGCTGAAAGATAATAAATACATTTCCAAGCTGATTCCTTAAATTTATTAATCCTCTTTCTTCTATCATCTGTTTGATAGTCAAGCTTCTCATTCCCCTTCCCAAATATCAATCTTCTTGCCACTTTCTGCAAATTTCATTCACTTCAGGTTAACAAAATTCATACAAAATAAATGACCATACCCAACAAAGGGTAATTTAGGCATCATAACATTTTGATAACAAAGCAAACCAGGACTTCAAAATTGAAAAAAAAAAAAAAAATGCTCTTTTTAACTTCATCCATAGACTATTAGACAAAACAAGTAATGAAGACCATAGAGAAACAAAGAGGGACAAAAGGTTTACATCACGCAAAAGCACCGACACTTCTAATCAAAGGCATGTCTGGTGTCCGACACATGTTAGTGTCTAACTCTGACACAACACTGTCACATGTTATTACATTGAATTATATGATTTTTTAAAATTATTATCGGTGTTGACGTGTCAGTGTCATGTCCGGTATAACCCAAACTACACAATGGTAAGAAGAAGAAAAATGAAGCATACATTGCATTTAAAATTTTAAGCTACAAATGGTAAACACTTCCTACATTATAAAAAAAACAGCTCAACCAATTTTGTGAAGATGTAGACGGCGGTAGGTACACTAACATTAAATTGAACATTGCCAAAGTACTGATATGTATATATACATACATAGAACGATAGATACATATAAAGGTAATGATACTATAATAAAACAACCCTTTTAATGATAGAAAAAGGTATCATAAATGCCATAAAACTTTTCAATAAATTCACCACCACCTCTAATTCGTACAAGAAACAAATTCACAACCTCACTCTTTCAGAATCAGGTGCATAAATTATCAATGCTCTATCACATAACTACTTGTCAGAAACTATCACATATCACATAGTAGTAAATTAAAATCCACTATAAAAAATACACAAAACTCCAAAATTTTCACCTATAAAAAAATTACATTTGTACAAACATATACAAAACGCGTCGATACCGATAATAATTTAAAATAAATGACATAACATAACATGTGTTAGAGTAGACACCTGACACCAGACGTTTTCTATCAGAAGTGTCGGTGTTACAGCAAATGGATTAAAAAATTAAAAAAAAAAATGAAACAGAGAGAGAAACAGTGACTGACCTCGAAGAGGAATCTATCAAGAAGGAAGCGAATGGAAGGGAAGAAGAGAGCGAAGAAAGGAAGAAGGTAGAAATCTTGATAAGCAGGGTAAGATTCATGGTGAAAGTCAATGGAATTGAATCGGTCAATGAAATCCATGGTAATGATTATTATTATTTATCGAGAATCTGAAAAACAAATGAATGAAGTAGAAAGAAAAAGAAGAGAAAGATAGATCGTTGAAAAGAATAGGTGATGATGTTTCTGTCCTGTTTATTCGGTGTGGTTTTTTGTTTGTGGGCGTTGAGAATCATGATACCCTTTTTGGTTATTGTGCTTTTCAGTTTGTTTATTCTTTTACTAATTTACCCTTTTAAGTGTACTTACTTATTTATTATTACTTGCAAGTTGACAATGGATTGAGAATTTTGAGATCACACCACATATGAGTGTGTGTGTGTTAGAAATGAGAATAAAGACAGTGAGATGCAATGCACAGTTGAGTTGGATATCTGTCAATTCTTAATTCCTAACTGTTAGCCGTAGTATGCACACCCATAATAGTCATTCAATCAAAAAAGGTTAGGTGAGTTGGACTTTGTACTTCATCGAATCAACAACAACAACTTATAAATCATTTGGTTAAGAGGTAGTTGACAGGTTCTTACGCCAATACTAGAAGTTGAGTTCACAATTTTGCGGATGAGAACAATCTTGATTAGCATAATGATTTAAAAAATGAAGACCCTTTTTAAAAACATTTTGCTATCAAAAAAAAGTTTAGCATTCTTTGAAACAAACAATCATACATAAAGAATAACTTTTTTAATATTCTTTCTTTAAAAATAAATAAGTCAATGTCTCGATTCAAGACTAAAATATATTATGATTTTGTTTGATAAAGACATTGGATAGTTAATATAGGTTAGTTTATAGCTAATTGTTGATCACTAATAACTTATAAGCTAATTTAAGGTTCTGTTTGGTAAGACATAAATTTGAGCTTATGACTCATAATTTATAAGCTCATATGATTTTTTTTTTAAAAAGACCTATTTGATAATTGTTATTTTTACACAAACTTATAGTTTATTTTTATTAGCTTATAACTGTTTATGATAAGATAGTTTAAGTAGGTTATAACTTATCACTTTCTATCTAAATTTTATTGCAATCTCAGGGGACAAAAATTATCGATGCTAACTGTCAAGACACATAAAGCAAATCCCTAGTTGTTATCAATTCTCTTTAACGTGCCTAAGATCAAGGAAACAAATCCCCTTCGCCTCGAAGATCTGAGAAGGACTACATTCGTTTAGCAAAACTAAGATCCAATCGGTTGAGATGTGGATTAAAAAAAAAAAACTAAGCAACTACTAAGAAGTCAAAACTGATGTCACCTATACAAAGGGTTGGTGTCTTATATAATGCTTGTCCTTCAATACGAATCAAAGCAAGGATCAAACTTCTTATCCAAAAATTATGGAAAATATAATTGAAACCAAACATGAAGAAATCAAAGAGGCTTGTTTACACATTTTACCCCTTTGCCTTCCTTAATCAAAGAGGCCCGCTCGCATCTTTTACTCATTTGGCGTCCTTAAGCTAAGCAACCATGAGATACGAAGAATAGTATAATGATGACAATTTTCTAACAATTGTACTAGTGCGTCGACAAATAGTAAAATTTATAGACTTTGTCTCCACATGGATTGTGTTATTTCAACTAAACTACGATTATGACTTATGTAACAAAAGATGTAGTTGCACTTGACGATCAGATTGATTGATTTATTTAAGAGAGAGAGAAATTAGAAGACGACTAGATCACATCAAATCACACAACCCTCTATCTTTCTTTATTTTCCCTATGGTGCACATAATGATGAATCTTCAGGGATTATTTTTTTAATCTTCTTTTATGTACCCTTTCATAAACATATAATACATTGGAATGATTTCCAATAAATCTCCAAATGATATGTAGATTCATAATTGTGACACCTTTTTGGGGTTGAATTTTTTTATGAAATAATAATTACACAATTTTTTTTATAAAAATCTTACTTGTTTTAGTGGCTTAACTAATGCTTCTGGAACATCGATTAATATTGTCTTTTTTAGTTATGAATTCATCCTGCATTTGAATTATTTTAATTATTAATGAGGATCAAGGAACGAGTTACAAGAGTCGACAAGTTGATATCAAAGGAGTTGGTGGCCCAATGACAAGGGCTAGGGTGAAGAAATTAAGGGAAAATCTTGAAGATCAAATCTCATTATTTTTGGACACCAAGATTGTTCCCAATAATAATCCATACTATCTTACACTCTCTTTAGTGAATATTAATTGTAATAGTGTTTAGTTTAAAAACATTAGATTACTTTTATTTTAGTGTTGGATAATGCTCCTTGTTTTTTTTTCTAGTTCCTTATTGGGCCTTATATGTGATGGCCTATGAGTAGGTATATAAATAACAACTTTGTTATCATTTTGAAGGAGGTTAATACAATTTGATATTTTCAATCTTTGATTGAAGGGAGAGTTAGAATTGCTCTTCTAGGTTCTTGGATGAACCAATTCTAGATCCTTATCAAGAGCATCTTATTCTTGTGGCGGATCCGCGATTCGATCTTATCGTTCATCTTGAATGTGGCGATCGTTCTTCCCACTTCTCATCTAATTCCATTTGTATGTTTTCTTTCTATTCCTAGTTTGGTCAATTTTCTTAGATTTTCTATCATTTTCCTTCATTTTCTATCTCAATTCAAGAAATTTACACTTAGGTCAAAGATCCTTATATGGTGAATCCTTGTTGGATCCACATCAATTATTATTTCTTTTTTAATTAAGATTAATTATTTTTTATAAAAATTAAAATAAATAAATTAAATTCCATCGAAATAGAAATTTAAAGTATTGTTTAAAGAAATAATTAATTTCACCAATTTCAAAGACTAGCTAATCCAACTAGTGTCATCCAAGCCTTCTCTAGAACTTTCGAAGACTACACCAATACTCTTCTTCAGGTCCTCGACATGCTGAACCAATTTTCACTGGCTGGAAGCATCCTCAGGAAGGATGGATTAAACTCAATTGTGATGGGCGTGCAAAGAGAATGGAAATCATGTGGGGTGCGGTGGTCTTCTCCTAGACACTAATGGCAAATTGCTCAAAGGATTTGTGTGCAAGATTGGAGTTTGCGATGCTCTGCATGCAGAAATGTGGGGTTATTCGAGGTTGGAGCTAGCTTGACGGAATGGAGTTTCACATCTATGTGTGGAAGGCGATTCAAAATTGCTTATTGACATAGTTAGAAATAACTGCAGGACTAATGGGACGATCCCTTCGTTGATGCGACGTATCAGAAATCTTTTGGACCGTAGTTGGCACATTGAAATTCATCATACTTGACAAGAAATCAATAAAAGTGCTGATTGGCTTGCTAATTCCAGCCTTACCATGGATTCTTGGGATTTTGTTGTTTTGGAGACCCCTTCTAATGAGCTCAATAGTCTCCTCTTTGATGATATTTATGGGACCTGCATGCCTAGGAATGTTCGTTTAGTTATTTAGTTTTTTCTTTAGGCTTTTGCCCTCTTTTGTAACCAAAAATAAAATAAAATAATTAAGTCAATTAAAACAAGAACAAAACCGCAACAATGTGAACAGCATTGTACACTATTTAAAAAAAATTTATTTAAATCTTAATTGCCAAAATTGATATATGTCTTTTTATATGTAGTAGAAAAACATAGTTTATTTATTTTTTTGTCAAGTAGCCTAGTGGCTAGAGCTCACACAATTTAATTGTGGAGAAGTGGAGTGTCCGGGGTTTGAACCCCAGCTCCTGCATATAATATACAATATCCCTACCAACTGAGCTAAGCTCACGGGGATAAAAACATAGTTTATTTATTATGATAAAAATACATCATTAATTTCTTTTGTTTATTTATTTATCTTTTCCTTTATTTTTGTATTAATGAAATGATAAGATGACCAATTACTATGGGATGGAGGGAGTATGTTAGTGCTTACCAAAAACTAAATGTTATCTTACCAGAAAACGTGAGAAAGATGTGGACAAGTGTGGTACCAACTACCAACCATACGCGAGTCCAGAACGCAACAAATAAAAGATCAGATGGTGACCAGTTTTTTTCCTTAAGACGAAGATGGTGACAACAAGTGATCTCTTTTTTTTTTTTTTTTTTTTTTTTTTTTTTTTTTTTTTTTTCAGGTAGTCTAGTGGCTAGAATTTAGGCCCCTGCATATAATAAAGCATTGTCCTACCAACTGAGCTATGCTCACAGGACAACAAGTGATATTTTTTAATTAAAATTAAAATGTCCTAAAATAACTAAAAACAATTTTTTTTAATAAAAATTTAGAATGAGATGATGATGTTTCAATCCAAAGTAGATAATATCTTTGAGTTTGTCGAACGTTTACAAAGATAAATACATTACTTCCATTCGAACATCACGTTTTGACTTAAAATCTACTATTTTTTTTTGGTAGATAGATGAAATGGCAAAGCTATTATAAACTCACACACACAAGTGGAGGTACCAGGGTTCGAACCCCAATCATGGTATCCAGCCTAACAATTTCGGCATTTGTCAGTTGAGCTAGGACTTCTGAATTAAAATCTACTGTTTTACCATTAAACTAAACTAAATCCATAAAATTTATAACTGTGTGAGTTTTGGTGGCACTTAAAAATTGAAAAAATACAACTTTGATTTTTTTACATTATAGAATGTTGATAAATATTGAAGATTCACCAATAATCGAAGGAGTCGAGATTTAAAATTCGGTTACTTTGTCCTATCTATCAATTTTGGCATTTTTATGGGTAAAATAAAAATAAAAATTAAGACTACTACTAACTACTTATTCATTTTCCCTCAAAAAAAAGAAAAAACTACTTATTCATTTCTCACTGATACCTTATCTCCTTCTTCCTTCCTTTCTTCCCTCCGAACATAACAAAACCATGAATTTACCTGTACCTGCTCTCCGATCTTCACCCTTCTACAACGCTTCACTCTTTCTCATCTTCCCACATTCACATTCACATTCACATTCATCCACTTCTTCTTCTTCGCCTTTCGCCATTGGAGTTACTCGAACAGTACTTCCCAAACTTCACGTTGTTTCAGGAGGAGTGAGATTTGACGGGTCATTACCTCTAAACGACGACGACGAAGTTGTTTTCGAGCACTGCGTTACACGGACTCTGCCTCCCGCGCTTACATTGGAAGACGGACTTCACAAATTGAAAGATGCTCTTGAGATTTTGAAACTTGCTCCGCCTAGTTGTGAGACTGGATTCCTTAGGTTTCAGGTATCTCAATGTCTAACCATAGTTCTATCTTCTTCTTCTTCTTCTTCATTGTAATAGGAATTTGTGTTACTACAATGTGGAATTAGTAACTAATTTACATGAAACTGTAATTTATTTATAGTTCCCGTGTTTTCATTCACATTATTACATCTACATTTCATGTTACACTTCGTGCACATTGCTTAAGAAAATTACCAAGCGTGTGTTTGGTTGTGCGGTGTGGAGAATTGATTTTGGTTAAAAGTGATTTTGACTAAAACTGATTTGTGTTCTTTTTTCCAATTAAGTTAACAGGGGTTAAAATGAGAGTAAAAATGATAAGCTATAATCTACTTGAATTAGCTTATAAAAACCGCTATAAGCTGGTGATGAAATGACAGTTATCAAACATGTCTTCTTTAGTTGTATGAGCTTATAAGCTATAAGCTAGCTTATTGTAGAGTATCTTACTTTATTTCCTAGGATTAATTTCTAATCCTAGAATATATTAGATGATCGCTTAAAATGTATTGGTTTCTAATTTTCCTATTTATTTAGTATCATGAGACTATAGAGGGACTAGTGTTTACTCTTTTGTATCAAACTCTTGTTAAGTTACTATCAAGTTATTGTCAATTATATTTAAGCTCTTATTATTTATCTTACCCTTTTATCTAAAACACCGTAGCTTCAAATGAAGCCAAATATAGTGAAATATATTCTATAAATGCTGTGACTGTGAGATCGTGTAGAGCAGCTTAAAGTTGGAAGGGAAATGTTAGAATGATGATCTTATGTTATGTGAATGTGTGTGTTTGATTGTTTAGGTGCTGGTACCTCCGAGTTCTAAGGCATTGAGTTGGTTTTGCTGTCAACCGGAGTCATCAGGAGTCTTTCCTCTGATTTTTGTTTCGAAAAACATGGATGATCCCACGTGCAAGTCACTTTATGTGAATGGAAGCCGTGGAGTTTTTGGCATCGGTACTGCAGTTTCTTTTGTACATTCTTCCCCTGGAAACAAGAGTTTGATCAAAAGGTCAGTAACTTCAACTGGATCTTTGTTCCTTTTGGTTTTGTCTTTTCTCCCTGGCCATGATGGCTGGAGATTCAAGTTAATATTTATTGACTCTTTGTGGAAATGATGAGGAGACACATGGCTATAAGAATTAGAATGTGAGTGGAGGGCATAATGGAGTGGGCAAAATGGAGGGGAATGAAGGGATTAAATCTTTCTGTCTGGTTTATTTTTCTTGGAGGGGATGTGAGCGAATTCGCTCATATCCCGATTTTGGCTCCTCTCCAATATTAGAGGATTTGGAGGGAAAAAAAGAAGATTTTCATAATTTTTTAAATGCATTGACTGAAATGTCACGTTAAAAAAGGTGCAAAAAGTAAATTAGCATTTATCTTCCTTTAAAATTTCTCCTGTTCTTTAGTGAACCAAACAAAAGAGGGTTGTTTCCCCTCCCCTCTCCTTGTTTGGACGAAAAAGACACCAAGGGTTTGGATGGGTGAGAGAAAAAAATGAAAATATGAATGTGTAGAAACTTCTGATTTGTTTCTCATGAAAGCATAGTACAGTACACAGCCCAGGTTAATTTCATTAGTTAAAACTGACCTTTAAAAATCAGCAAAGGATGCAAATGCATAGTTTCTGTTCATTGAGACATAAACCCTGGTGTGGTTTGTGGTGGATCAAGGGGTAACGGGAAATTTTAAATCAGATTTGGTTCTTAGGAGAACTTGAGTTGTTGTCCCTGTAGTATGTATCAGTGGACCATTGAAACATTTATGTATTTAAAGGTGGTGCTATGGAACTTCATTTATAAGTTAATTGCGATGGTATCTGGTTATACTCGGAATGTTACTTATTTTGAACTTACAAAAGAATGAATTTATTTCTGCAGATACATCTCAACTGATTCAACCGATATAGTGGCCTATGGTTTTATGGATATTAATTTAGATAATGATTCTGTTAGCATTAATCACGAGGATGGTTCTTTTAGCTTTTTCATCCCCCAGGTATAGCTTTATCTGTATCATAGCGCCATTAGATTAACATGAACTGTTGACTATATATTCTTTTATACTTCCTGTTGCATTTCTTTCTAATAATTATTTAGCATGTATTTTTATCATTACCACAGTTGTAATATTGTTTGATGGTCTCATATAACTGACATTTAAACTGTAATTTTTGTCACGACAGATTGAGTTAGATGAGATGGAAAGTGTTTCTATTCTGACAATGACACTTGCATGGGATAACTTTTCCCTTTCTAATTTTGGGAAAGCTCTTCATTTGCTCGAAGTTTCTCTAAACCAGGTGCTTGCAATGCTTTCATTATATATTTTAATTTGTGTTTGGTTAATTTTGTATATACCAGTGTTGAGAGTTATTGGTAGGTAACAGTAACACCATTAATTAGTTAGGTAGTGGGTTACTGAGAGTTAGTTAGAATGTATGAGATGATATGTTATAAGGGGCCCGACACTAGTTAAGAAAATAAAAAAGGCAAGTTTTTCATTGAAAATAACATTTTCTACACTTTTAAATATTTGATTACACAAGTTCCAAGAAATTTTTACTATACTTGTTTCCGTGACTAGTGCCCCAGGGGCACCAGTATGGAAAGACTCTAGAGCTTACCTTTTTTTTTTTGTAAAGGGATTTTGAGGGGGAGAGCACCACATCACTCGAATACCTGGAATGTAATAGATCGTTTACCGCTATCAATAAATTTTCATTTAGTTCCTATCAGTTATTACCTATGAAGCACGGATACTGACATGGACACCGGACACGACACGGACACTGACACGCCGACACAGCTAATAATTTGAAAAAATCACAAAATTCAGTATAATTACAAGTGTCGGTGTAGTGTCGGTGTCGGACACGACGCGTGTCCGACACCGGGACACACCTAATCCGAGGAGTGTCCGTGCTTCATAGGTTATTACTTATTATTAGTGTTACGAGTTATCACTGAATTATATGAAATCATATGAGCTTGGTCCAAATGTTCTTGTACTGCACATAGTTGTCATCCCTGGATTGCAGCACTGAGTGGATGACCGTAGTTATGCTATAGTGGGACTGGGACTGTGGGATTAAGGGTAGCGAGGTAACTCCTATTCCGACGATTAGTAAAACAAGGTGAATAATTTATATATATATATATATATATATATAATATATTTTTGTTTAAAGACATAAGACCATTAAGTATTAAAGACTTTCATAATCAATATTAAAAATTATAGACATCCAAACAGAGGTGAAAGAATCATTCACAGTATGGACTTGAGGTATGCAAGAAGGTAGGATATTAAAAAAAGAGACCACAAAGTAGAGTCGAAGCTTGACATCAGTCAATGGTCTGATGCATGAAGCTGGAGAGCAATGGGCTTGTAGAAAATCATGTGAGCTGACTGGGAAAGATGCCAAACCAGGCACGACTCATGCCGAATAAAATAGAAAACAAGGTCTGAAAGAAAGAGAGACACAATGAATTGGACAAGATTTATAAGAGGGCAAGCGATTTATTAAGTAAAAGCTGTTAGAAGGGCATTTTTTTATAACTGGTTGAACAACTTCCCTCAAATATGAGTTTGGAACGATCATTTAGAAAAGAAAGGTTTAGGTGAACTCAAGCGAGATCTTATATCAAGTTTGAAGGAAATTTGGAATGCATCATTTTGTAGTTGATTCCATGTACATTAAGTATTTACATTATATAAATTAAGAGCAATGATATTTGTACATTCATTTAATGACAACTTTGTTTTCCTCTCTTTTTATTGGTCAAAAACAATGAAGAGAGAAAAAGGAAGAGAGAGGATAATAATATCATGTGAGTATGAGAGAGAAAGTTGTCAAAAAGTTGTAGCAAAATGGTTGTACAAATATCATTTCTCATAAATTAATACCCATACTTAGTTTTCTTGAATTATGAGTAAATATGTCCTAATATATGAACTCGTATGTGTGTGTCTGATATTATATTTCATTCGGTGTAGGTCATATATCATGTCTGGTCCACTTCCAGCGCTGAGAAATCCAAATGCGTAAGAGCTGCCCTCAGAAAACTCAATTTGGTAGAAGATAGATCGATTCCAAGGGTATAAGCTCATTTCTTTCCTAATATGTAAGTTTTACTTGAAACAAGCAGTTGTTAATATTTTTTTTATCATGTTAATCTTTTGGATTTTCTTTTTCATCGGTCATAACGTCTTGTTAAATGCTAATGCTTAGAAGCCATTTGCTTAATCTTTGTATTTTTTGTTTGCATCAATTTGATTATTGAGTATTGCTTGTTTCCTCATCTGAATGAATTGCTAGGTCTACATAAACACTGTTGCACGGGGTGGAACAGAAAGTGTGGGCGACATCATGGAACTGGTATCATATTTTTCTCGCATTTTCCATCTGCATATGTTTGTGCAATCATCTGGATGATGAACAATTTTAATTTTGATCACCTCTATTGCAGAAAGAGTCTCCATCTTCTAGTCAATTCTGTGCCAGGCTTTCAGCAACCCTCACTGTTTCAAATAACATGGTACATTTATTTAATGTATTCATTGTATATCTGCCAAAAATAATTCGAAAAAGACATTCCTGTGTCTCAGTGATTGAAATAATTTTAATTTATCTGGCTTTTCCTGAGCGTATACTAAATGAGAATGACGGCAAGCCAGAATATGGTTGCAGTACACGAAATATACATATTTTTTATTGTATGCATCAAAGTTCAGCTGTGAACACATTTCTCCTCTTGATTCTTTAACTACAACTTTATCATCCGTAAAATGCATGCATCTTTTCACTTTCTCTTTGATAAAAAAAAACATGCTTACTAGTGATACATCAGATTTATATTTTATTCTCTCATGAATTGGATTGTGGATTTACCTTAATAACACTAGAATGTTTAAACTATGCTGAAGTTTGTTCGTGTTAACGTCTGTCTTTTATTATCAGTTGGATCATTCCATTGAATTTTCGCACTCACTGAACGAAAGCGCCAATATCAATGCTGTTTGGGCATCACTTTTAGTTGAAGAATGTACACGACTTGGTTTGACGGTGAGATGATGATAAATGATTAAAAATCTGCTGTTCCCCCTAAATGAAAGATTCTGATTTATTCTTTTTTCTAGTATTTTTGTGTGGCACCTGGATCTAGATCTTCCCCACTTGCTGTTGCCGCTGCAAGTCACCAATTAATTACTTGTATTTCATGCTTTGATGAACGTTCACTTGCATTTCATGCTGTTGGATATGGAAGAGGTTCTCACATTCCAGCAGTAGTCATAACATCATCAGGCACTGCAGTTTCAAACCTTCTTCCAGCTGTGAGTTCCATTATATTGATTTTTCAGTTTACATATTTGTTTGTCATCTTGAATAAATAATAGTTTATTAAATCTAATGATTTAATTTGTATTTGTTCTGTGAGCTACCACATACTCGTTATTGAGATAGGCAAATATTTACTGAGTTGCTTGAGAAATCCCTCTGTATAATCAACTATATACTATTAATAAGGAAAAGTAAGGAGACTTATTATATCATAGCTATAAAAATAAATATATCTGGCACTAAATAGGAGATACTTTCCAACACTTGTGTCATGGGATTTTATCACATTATTAATTTTTAGGACGGAGCGGATTTTTATTTTCTAGGATTTGATCAATAGGCTGCTTTCCTGGTTCCTTTCCCCACTTAGTTTTTATATTTGTTAGAAATACTGTAAATAAGGTAATCATGGGAATATCCTATGTAATCATGGTGCTTAGGGTGTTGAGATCCCATATCGACTTGAGATATAGGCAGAGTAATCCTTAAGGATTGGGCAATCCTCATCTCTTGAGAAAGCTTTTGATGTTGAGTTAGGTTTATGTACTCAGCAACCGCCTCAGTGGCCACCATCAGGCTGTTGTATGACGTTGCGGCCCCTAGGCGCTACACGAGACTGCGTAGCACTGAAATTTTGATGAGCCGACATAGCACCGCAAATAGTAGCCATAGCAGCCTCTATGGCAAAGTCCATTTGAAAACCTATTATGCCCTCAATTTAGAGCCACTCCCTCTCTTTTTATAGTCATTTTGGTCATTTCCCCCCTAAAATCGTAAACGACAATGAAATAGGATTCTCGTACATCTCCTCTCTTATCATTTGTTTTCCTCTCCTCCTAAACAGTCAAACACAGTTTGTCTCCGCAGCCCTCTACCTTTTGGGACATTCCAGCGATCATTTGTTCGACTTTCGGTGGCCCTCCTCTTGTGTGCAGGTTGTTATGTTCTGCGCAGGCTCCCTTTGTTCAGGCTGTTTGGACTGAAAGAGGTTGTTCCTCTGTTCTGCTTATGTTCTCGCTATTTTCTGCCACTGTTCCCAGCTTTGTATTCTGACAGTAAAACATGCCTCCATATCCCTTCTCTGTTCTGCTCATTATGGGAACATCACATTCCCAACCAAATCCTTAAAGCGTTGCTCAATATTTTAAGCCTGGGAAGCTAAAACTTATTTGCTTTATGTTGGGTTTGAATATTAGTAACAATGAACTTTGATTATTAGTTATCTATATGTCTAGTTTTGTGTGCAGTTTGAGTTTTTTATGTGTATGGTATTGGTATACATTTTTGCATTGTTTCCCTGAACTTAGACATACCGGCCATACCGCTACTTGCTATACCATTATAGCCTTTTTGGGGTTTGTTGTTATGCTCTCCTATTGAGATTGACTGCATAGAGTTAGGCCTAATTACCAAATTCTAAGATGGTATTTTAGCATATCCTAGATCTCTCATCGGACCATTTATATTTGTTCATGCTCTAGTTGTCTAGTCCTATGTGTATAGGTTGTTATTGGATCACCTGCTTTTGTCCATGCTCTAGATGTCCAGTCCTGAGCGTGAGGGGGTGTATTGAGATACCACATCCAACGTGGGACACTTAACTGTTAGGATAAGTGTAAATCTTTGTATTTATGTCTGTTTATAAAATATTTTTCTGTGTTTATTTCAGATACATGGATTCCATAACATGTCGCTTATGATTCCATCAACTTTAATTGTAGTATTCATTCACCTGAAGGATATGTAGCTCAAGATAGTTGAGATACAAATATTATTTTGACCACTTTAATTGAGTCATAAATATGGTCAGGTTGTGGAGGCTAGTCAAGATTTTGTGCCGCTTATTTTACTTACAGCTGATCGACCTCCAGAGCTTCTGGATTGTGGGGCAAACCAAGCAATTGATCAGGTTAGAGCCATCAATGTCTTATATATTGTGGTGCATTGCATGGGTAGTATAATATATTGGTTCACTGGAGGTTATACTTATATACAATGCTGAATTAGGGGGTCAAGGGAGAGGCGAGATCTCCAAGATGCATTTATTTTGTCAAATTAGCATAAATTTGCAGTAGTTTCTAATTTTGTGTGATTTATATTTCAATAGACATGATTCTCCCGTTTTACATTGATATATAATGTTTGATCTCAAACTCTTTTCTGGATGCTTTTTCTTCCTGAAAGTGGAATGCAATTCTCTGCTTGTGCACCATAGATTGAGGATAGATAATAAAAGCATCTGAAATAATATTTCTTTTTTAAACTCAATTAATTATAATCTCTTAAGGCTTAATTGTTAACTTGGATGTGTTCTTATGTTTCACTTTTCTTCTTGGTTTGTGTCAGAGATTTATTATACAAAAACCCTTCACCTGTCTTTGTCCAGCAGCTTAACCTTTTTCTCTGGTGGTTCTTGACATGGTTTCCTTTGAACTTATGTATCAGGTGAACCATTTTGGTTCTTTTGTGAGATTTTTCTTTAATCTCCCTGCACCAACAGATCAGATTCCCGCAAAGATAGTACTTACTACTCTTGATTCTGCTGTACATCGGGCAACAACTTCTCCATGTGGTCCCGTGCATATTAACTGCCCTTTCCGAGAGCCTTTGGAAAGCAGTCCCCTCCGCTGGTTATCAAGCTGTTTAAAAGGATTAAACTTCTGGATGACTAATGCTGACCCATTTACCAAGTATATTCATATGCAATTGTCTCATCCATGTATAAATGCTCCTGGTGAAATGATTGAAGTTTTAAATCTGATTCAAAGAGCCAACAGTGGTCTTCTACTATTTGGTGCAATCCATTCAGAGGATGAGATGTGGGCTGCTCTGCTTTTAGCTAAACACCTCCAGTGGCCTGTTGTAGCAGATATCTTGTCAGGGTTGCGGTTGAGAAAGCTTTTAACTTCTTTTTCTGATATTGAAAGAAATTTTATTTTTGTCGATAATCTTGATCATGCTCTTCTCTCAGATTCTGTCAAGAGCTGGTTGAAGATTGATGTAGTTATTCAGGTATCACTTATTCACTGATCTATTTTGTGCCCTCCATGTATTTCCTTCTATAATCTTCTTTATATTTATTTCTGTTTCTTATCATATACATTTTCAGCCACAAACTACTTGTTTATGTCCTACATTTTTGTATTTTTGGTCCAGATAGGAAGCAGGATAACCAGCAAACGAATCTGTCAAATTCTTGAGGAATGTGTCCCTT
Source organism: Medicago truncatula (assembly GCF_003473485.1). NCBI lineage: Eukaryota > Viridiplantae > Streptophyta > Magnoliopsida > Fabales > Fabaceae > Medicago > Medicago truncatula. Next base: position 31,965,059 of record NC_053049.1, on the reverse strand, counting down.
CTTCATATATTATGGTTGACAGGCATCCATTTCGTCATGATCCATCGCATATTGTAACCCATCGGATACAAACTACCATCTTTTATTTTGTGGGCTGTTTACTTGAGGTTACTTTTCCACATTCAAGGAGCATATGGAGCACTTCCCTACGGTTGCTGAGTAAAATGGTATTTATTTCAAGCAACGAAAGTTACTTCTTGTTCTGATGTATTCTTGTAGTATCTTGTCTAATTTATGCCACATAAAAATATTTCAACCAGAATCAGTATTTAGTAAAATGTTGTTGGAGTGGCGTTCTGTTGAGGTTTCTGTTTGTCTGTTAATCGTACCTTTATATAGGATAGAGCTGCAGCCATTTTCTTGTAAACTTTCTCTCAGACATTTTAATTTGCAGGTTGAATGGCAGATACAATTTCAGATCACTGCTGAGTCCTCCCTAACTGAACCTTATGTTGCACATGTGATGTCAAAAGCTCTTTACCCTGAATCTGCTCTTTTCCTGGGTAACAGTATGCCTATTCGTGATGTAGATATGTATGGACATAGTGGACCCATACATGATCATAGTGTTGCATCTCTTATGCTAAATTCAGACCTACCACTTACCTTGATGAGAGTAGCTGCTAACAGGGGAGCTAGTGGTATTGATGGGTTACTCAGCACGGCCATTGGTTTTGCTGTAGGATGCAACAAAAAGGTAACCACTTGTTCTTTTGTAAGCACCCATTTTACATATGTTAGCTGCTGTTTCTTGTAGTTAACCGTCTCTTGGAGGAATATTCTGTTAGTTTAAAATAGGTATTTTTTATAATAAAGAAGTATTCTTGATTGACTCACGTGTCTGGAGGAAATAGAAAGTTTGGGGTATGTCCTTTTCTGAATAACTATTTTTCTACCAGAAGACAATTAGGAGCAGAGGATTGGTAACTGTTATTGAAGACTGCATGAGAAATATGAGCGGGTGGGTAAACCTTTTAACAAATCTGCCAACGTGGCAAGTCAGTTTGGTAATGAAGGTTGGATGAGAGAGAAGTTAAGAAAGAGTTGAGTGTGGGATTGGTTGGGAATGGGAGGTTACTGGTCTCAAGAATGACCTGAATTTACTTTTCCTCTTTTTTGTTTCTGTCAGTTATGTTTTTGTTTTCTGTAATGTCTTGACCTGATTCCATCTTTCTGTAATTTGAAATTGGTTTTCATTGGAGTTTAAGTAATGTAATGTAACGGGTTCAATATGGTTTTCAAATTTTAAAGAGGGTTCAAATTCTTGGATCGCGTGTAGACTTGTAATTGAAGACAAAAATAGTATTTGAGAACCCTGCCCATAGAAAGAGAGAATGAGTAGAGAGAGCAAGAGACATAAGAAGAATGTAATGGGATACACTGCAGTGTGTGGGCCTCATATTTATATTACTAGGTGGAGTAAGTAATATATAAGAATAAATTTGGCCGAGCCCATATATTCAAGACTAATTCCTAATGACTCCTATTATAATAATTCTCAACACTCACCCTCAAGCTAGATCATAGATTCCCCACCCACTCAACCCAAGGCCTTTGAAAACAAATCTGCCTGTTGTTTACCTGCCCTGACATAGGATGTAGATATATGATTTAAGTTAACCTTCTCTCGGATGAAGCGACAATCTACCTCAATGTGTTTTGTTTTTTCATGAAAAACTAGATTCGATGTAATATATATGGCAACCCAGTTATAACACCACAATTTCATAGGGCATAAAATCTATAAGAAAGATGATATCTACCTCAAGTTGGTGCATGTATGTCGGCACATAACATCTTTAAGAAAGTTTCTGCAAGCTGGCATCCTATTAATACAATGATGTCATGTAGAGCCCGAAGAACTTTCACCATACGAGGTTGACAATAGTCTAATATCTTGGGGAAGTGACATTGACACCCATGATCTTTTGGATAACCCCACAAAGGCCTTCGGTTTCTTAGGTGTTTAGAAACTTAGCCTGCTCTCGAATAGTCTTCAAGTGGAATAAGCATGAAAGATTTGCTTCAAAGATGGATGAAATGGAGGATTTGATAATGGAGTATGATTGTGAGTACATCATAGCCCATCAAGAGCGCTTGTTGGCATCCATAGTCGTACCCACTTTATCTATTAGTGCCATAGAATTATACCTATAAAACTGTTTAACCGTTTATATTCTGCTTTAGTATTATACCATTTCTTACTTTATCTTAACATTATTTTTACTCCATAATTTCATTCAGGTGTTCTGTGTAATTGGAGATATTTCATTGTTGCATGATACAAACGGTCTGGCAATTTTGAACCAGCGGTAGGATCTTTACCAAATTTTCTCTTATTTTTTATATTCGCTTAAATATATTGTTGATCCCTCAAAATATCACCACATTTTTTGGTCCCCATGTTTTTGAAATTCAAACAAGTCCTTCACAAATTGTTTTTGCGTACTGAATTGTCTCTTTTAGTTTGTTATATTATATCACCGCAAGTTCACATCGACATCCTTTGTGAAGACATTCGTCCTACTCAACATTACATGTGGTTGTGATGACCACAGTGATGGAAACTCTCATTAGCTACTACATCTATTTTAAAACTTCCATGATGCCGTTTTTTGGAAGCAGGATTTCAACCAAAATCTTGAGTATCAGCTCAAACACAACAATCAAATTGGGATGATTCAGTTTGAATTTCTGGGTCAAGACCCATTATAAGACATGACTGCCAAAAATTCCTATGGTCTCCACATAACACAAGGCACAAAGCATGCTAAGAAGGGTTTTCCAACCATTGGTTCTTATGGTCTCCATGAATAAAAACTGTGGCCATGTATTTCAACAAAATAGTAGATTATTGGGGTGTGTTTAGGTAAACATCTTAATGAAGTACTTATTAAATAAGTGCTTAACATATAAACACTTATGCATAAAATATTTATATAATCAACTAGGGAATATGGTTAAACTTTTTTTTATAAGTTGTAAGATGTTTTTATAAGCTATCTTTGAGATCTTGTTCAAACAAGCTGAAAAACAACTTACAGAAATGTCATAAACAATTTTCTTAAGCTCTCTCGATCACTTAAACAATGTCATAAGAGAAACCCAAATAAGCTTTTCAAAACGCGTATTAGTTTGTAATTGCCAATGAAAAGGTCAATAGTTGTGGGTGCAGGCAACAAAGAGGCTTGTTTTGTGGTTGTGACAGCTGGTAGCAATCCCAGTAGGGAAGAATCCAGTACTTTTGAGTGGTGGGGCTCTAGTAGGTGATGTCAATGGAGCACCATTGTAGATGTAAATCAAGCTTCATTGACCTCCTGCCACAATAGTATAGTTGATCTAGGTTAGTATTAATTTTTTTAGTGAATATCTAGGTTAGTATTGTTTATTGATATACTAGTTGCAATTTGCATTGCTTGCCACATGTGATTTTGAGCCTGGAGAATATTATGTTAGGGTTTGTGGAATATATGATGAAATTTGAAATTTTCTACCACACCAAAAAGATGATAAGCTATAGAGGCCATGCCATCAAAATGTCAACTGAATAAAACGCCTTGTAGGATCAAAGTCTCCTCAAAGGGCTCCGCATGTGCACAATACCATTTATTAAGGAAAATAAAATATATAATGGACATGTTTGGATATTTTTTAAAATGGGGGACCAAACTGAAATTGTGATATTTTCAGAGACTAAACACATTTAAGCCTATTATGTTTGTTTATGCGTTCTGTTGGAAATGGAAATTATTAGTATATTATTATATATTTTACTGATTGGTAGATATATAATTAGGATAATTTGAATCCATATAATTAGGATAATTTGGATCCATGTATTACTTTGTATCAATATTCTCTGTTTAGTTGATACTTGATGCACACAGCTTAAACCAAATTATACATCTCTTTTTTCTAACTTAACACATTCATACGACTAGCAAGCTAGAAAATAAAGAGAAAATCATTGGTTGCATGCTTTGTTTGCTTTTTTGTTCTTTTCAATTTGAGTTGATATTTTTCCTAGTTAAAATCATGAAAGCAAGAAACAAAGTTATAGTTTTGCAATTATTGGTTAAAACAAATGCATTGAAAATAAAAGCAAAAAACAAACTGAATGCATCCCTGTTATACTGCGGGTTTTATTAGGGGCAGATGCATGTACATATACTGCATGTACAGTTAATAATTTAGATTTTGCACCCATAAAAAAATAGGTTTTGCCTCCATAAGACAATTTTTTTAATGACTGTAGAAATTTATAAGAGATTAAAGAGATAATAGATTGATTTTAATTTTACCCATTATCCTTAGCACTCTTTGAAGAATGGAATATGTGCAATCGTACAGGAGACACATCGCTGAGTGATTTCTAGGTTACATATACAGAAATTGATTTTTGATCATATGGACAATGCAAATATATTCAACATTTGAAAAATATGAAAATGTATAAATGGAAATTGTTACTTGTAGAAGCTTAGGTATTTTGGATTTTCTGTTAAATTAGCGTGGACTATTTTCTTGCCCCTATTTAAGAATGATTTTGGATCCGTCATTAAGTTTAATGTAATTTTTTTAGGGATATGATGTTTGCAATCTGGTATTAAAAGTTATGTTCAGAGACATGTAAAGAATGTATTTGTGCGTTAATGCTTGTTTGTCTAATTGACCACACTGATAATATATCTATATTTATATCAGTTAACTATAATTGATAATGTAATGAGTATTGTTAATTATAATATTAATACTTTTTTTGGTGGTGTTTGGGGTTCGAACCCTGGACCTTGCATATTTTATGCATTGTCCATACCAATTGAGCTAAGCTCACGAGGACAATTATAATATTAATACTAATAAAAGCAAATCAATACTAGTTTACTAATTTATTCTTTTTTTTTTGTTCAAGTAGTCTAGTGGCTAGAGCTCACATTTTAAATGTGGAGAAGTGGGTATCCGGAGTTCGAACCCCCGACCCTACATATAACATGCAATATCCCTACCAACTGAGCTGAGTTCACGGGAATAGTTGACTAATTTATTCTTAACAAGACAAAATTGAAAGTCTAACTTTCATTCATACAAGATTAATTATTATTCTTGATGTACTCTTTGTTAAATAAAGCTGTATATTGTCACTTATATTTGCAAGATTGTTAGTTAATATGTTGAAAATATATCAACTTTTAGGAAATTGCGGAAACCAATGACAATTCTTGTGGTTAATAACCACGGAGGTGCAATTTTCAGTGTTCTTCCTTTGGCAGATAAAGTTGAACGAAGTATACTGCATCAATATTTCTACACCTCTCACAACATTTCAATCCGTGAGCTATGCTTGGCACATAGGTACTAATTTAAATATTTGACATAAATTGTGTAAAAATGATTTTGTATATTGATTATACTAATGTCATATCCTTCTCTTCATTTGCATGCTTATTTATGTAATTAGTGCCACTTAATTGTTCTATATTTCATTTTTTTGGCTAGGAAAAGCAAAAGACATTAAATTAGAATATTATAATGTATTTATTTTGCTCTTTTGCTGCGGTCGTTAGTGGAAGCAAAACTTGGTGTTGTGTTACTCACACCTGCTTTATACCCATGACGAAGGGTCTGTGGTCTTTCTAGTTTGGTCCATAAAACATACTAGTAATGGATTTTTATATAATTTACCTTGTAGAAGTAATAGCTGTAGACATTTGAGGTACTCTTAAAGTTATGACTTTAGTTCGGTCATCCTAGTGGACATTCTTGATAAGTTATAGCAGAGGGATGCTTTATTTGGAGGAACAAACTAGTTTTGTTTTTGACAAATGAGTTAGAAGGTGTGATCCTGCTGGAAGAAACTAGTTGGAGACGAAAACCAAGGATTAATTTTGCTAGTTTTTTTTCTCATACAGTTGCAACTGATATAAGAAGAAAGGGTTTTGTCCAGGAAATGGATTCTATGGAAGGTTTCTTACTGAATTGGGGATAGTGCAAATGACATCATTAGATTCTACTCTAACCTTAATTCTGAAGAGTATTTTAGAATGGGAGGTTTGTCATTGAATCAGAGCTAGTACAAGCGAAATCGTCTGTTTATACTCTAACCAATGATTTCTTATATTCTTAGTCCATGCTGAGCCAATTCTATCTTTTCCTGAGGAAAAATTCAATAAACTTGCAGTATCAAACATTTACATGTGAAGACAAAGGCGGAACTCGATGAAGCTCTGTGTGTAGCTCATCATGAACAGATGGATTGTATGGTTGAAATTGAGAGTTCCATTGATGCCAATGCCAATTTTCACAGGTTGATAGAGGTTATGGTTTTTCTAGCTTTTGTTGAGTTTATGAATTATTACCTCTATGCTGACACCTTATATTTTGACTCAGTATTTTGAAAAAAAATGCTTTCCAAACTGCACAAGACACCATAAGATTCCTCTCGGTTCCTTTCAATCAATGCTCTATAAACGATGAGTTCTGTATACACAAAATTCATAAAATAGAGTGTTCAAAATATAGGTGAGTTTTTACATAATGCAGAAATTAAATTCTAATCCCCTCTTATTTATTTCAGGATTGTTGGTAATATTTATTTCCTTTGATTCTTTTCCTTGGATTGTATGCATTGATTCTGTGGCAGATTTGCATTAAGCGCCCCATCAACAGCAGCATCTGTTGGTGATAATTGTAAAGAATTTTATAGAGAAGGATTTATTTTATCGGTAATTCTTGAAGATGGAAGTGTTGGTTTTGGGGAGGTTTGTATCTGTCTGTTGCTGTACATCATATATTTCATATCTGGTTTTACTTCAACGTTTTTGTTTAAGTATGAGGGCGAAATAACTATATGGGGCAGTGGTATTTTTCACAAGCCATTTTAATGGTTTGTTTGAATGTGGGCTGTGAAGAATACTAGAAACAAACAGAAAAATCTAACATCTTAGGATCTGATTTGAAAAAACGCTTGCTTTTTTCACTCTTTTTGTGTTCAAATATTTGTATAGGAAACAATGAAAACAAATCTGAAAAAAAAAACATGTAAAATAAGGTGACAATTTCGTAATTATAAGTGCAAACAAAAAATGTTTATTCACCAAAGATGCCCTACTTTTTTCTATACAAAATAAAGACATATAGCCCAACCATTGTGACTTGAGGATCTTTCTACTACATTCTTAAGCTGTTGATCAGAAAGACGAAAAATTTACATAGTTTTCATTGAGTGTTGACAGTATTTTATTTTTTATTTTTTTGGAATTACTCAATGATCTCAGGAGAATGAGCGAACCACTAATCAGTCATGTGGTTTACTTAGTTCAAGAGTGATTAATTGCTATCCATTCAAACCAAATTAACCATATAGGCGGGTAGTGGGTCCTCAATTTTGAATTATTTTCCCTTGTTTTTGTATGCAACGATTCTTTCTTTTTTAGCATTCAATTCCTTTTTCATTTTCATGTAAATCATCTTAAATTATCTACCACTACCTGTTGATATATTAGCATCAAGCAGGTTGCACCCCTTGAGATCCACAAAGAAAATCTTGTAGATGCTGAATATCAACTTAGGTTTCTTACACATGTCATGGAACAAGTAGATATTAGTAGCTTCCTCTCTCTATTGAAGGGCTCATTTTCATATTGGATATGGAATGAGTTGGGCATTTTGGTACGCTTTCTAATCTCATGTGGTTTACTCCGTCTAAGATTGGCCTTTTTTGACATTGTATTAGTACAGATTTGAGTAGAAACTTTCCTTAATGAGCACCAGTGACATTTTAGCTTAAATGTTAACTTAGGAGAACTGTTTTCTTGATAATAGGATATCAAAATGTTAGAAACATGACTTTTTTACATTGTTATTGTCTGTCATGCAGCCATCTTCAATTTTTCCTAGTGTAAGATGTGGTTTGGAAATGGCTATCCTCAATGCCATAGCGGATTCAAAAGGCTCTAACTTGTTGGACATACTCCATCCCTCAACAAATGAAAACAACAAATATGAAAGGTCATCAGAAATTCAGATTTGTGCGCTAGTTGATTCAAATCAATCTCCAGCCGAAGTAGCTAAAGTTGCAGCCGCACTAGTCAAGGAAGGATTTTCTGCAATTAAGCTGAAGGTTAGCTAGTCTCTCATTGTTTGGTTTCTGCATGATATACTGTTATCTCTCTTCTACATTTCATAGTACACTTGTTGGGGAAGATAGAACGCCAATACGTTAAAATGCTATACAGGTAGCACGTGGTCGGGATCCAGTGCAAGATGCCACATTAATACAAGAAGTAAGAAAGGAAGTTGGTTGCCACATTATGATCCGTGCAGATGCAAATCGAAACTGGACTTTTGAGGAAGCTATGAAATTTGGCTCTTTGGTTAAGGATTGTAACCTGCAGTATATCGAGGTAAATAAGAAAATAAGACATTTTCCATAATTTTGGATTTTAAATGCATATTCTTTATTGGTCAAGAAAAAAGTTGCATATTCTTTATACTATCCATGAGTTTATTTCTTAATAATACATGTTTGTGCGCATTTAAAACTTGATTCCAATTACCCCTTTGCAGGAACCTGTTCAGGATGAAGATGATATTCTCAAGTTCTGTGAAGAAAGCGGATTACCTGTTGCCCTAGATGAAACCATAGATAAAATTCAAGAACATCCCCTGGAAAAGCTAGTGAAGTTTACCCATTCAGGAATAGTTGCTGTTGTAAGTAAATAATAATCCCCATCGGATGTTATGGAGTAGGTTAGCTTTAATTCATTTTGGTACTGAAACTGTTTCTTACAAAATCCGAATAGTAAAAACTAGATTATCAAAATTAAATGCCTCTTTTCTGTAGAATTGAGATAGTTATAGCCAACTTATATGCCTAGGTATTCAGGACTGAGGAAGGCTGTAGATTCATACGACGAGTTAACTACAGTAGTTTTGCAGTGCTATCCATAATCTCTAGCTTTTATTATGTTATAGGTATACCACAAACTAAGCAGTTATTATTATTACTAGTATGCAGACAGATACCGACATACCTGTCTATCTTCTTTTCTCGAATGAAGACCATAGTCAACCTCCACCATAGAAAAAAATTAAGATTAAAATTGAAGACACAATTCTATAATTATTTTTATTTCAATTACTATATTTTTAACTCAAATTTGAATTATATGATTATTTTAGATTTGATTTGTTATGATTGATTTAAAGATGAGATAAGATTTGATTTGAAATTTAAATTAGGATAAAATTCAATTATTTAATTAGGTAAAGAATGATAAAATTGAAATAAAGGAGTTTGAATGAAGGGTAAAATTAGAAGAAAAAACTACACCAAAACTTGGTATTCCTATTATATATAGATATCGATTGAGCTCAACTAGCTGAGCCAGAGACATGCATCTTGTGTTAATGTTTGACCATTGTGACCCTGGCAAAAATTGCTCAATATTCAGAATTAGAAAAATATGAGCTGACTTGTTTTAAAAAAAGAAAAAGAAAATATAAGCTGACCCATTGTCTATATAAATGCTAATTCTTTGTCTAATTTAGAATTTTATATTGATTTCTTAGGTTATTAAGCCAAGTGTTGTTGGTGGATTTGAGAATGCAGCATTAATTGCACAATGGGCGCACCAACTCGGGAAGATGGCTGTTGTCAGTTCTGCATTTGAAAGCAGTTTGAGTCTGTCGGCATATACTCAGTTTTCTAGTTATCTTGACATACAGAGATCAAATACATTCAAATTGTTCGATGTTAAGGAAGCACCTTCTGTAGCTCATGGTCTAGGAACCTATCGTTGGCTTAAAGAAGACATAACGCTTGATCCTCTTTTGATTGGTCGTAATCCACGTAGTGGTTTGGTCGAAGCATCTGTGGAAAACGCTAGTCGGTTGCTAAGTAACTTTCAAGTCGACCAGAATGTCATCTGCAATATTATAGCTGAGGAGAAAGTTTGTCGGTATCAATTGAATGTAGAGCATAACAATTTATCGTGTTCTTTTGAAGTTTGTGAGACTGGTCTTAAAACAAATGTAAGTAAAGAAGTCTCCTCATATGTTAGTAATAGTTACATTTAGTTTGTTGATTATAATTCTTGGAATTATCATGTCACTAATATAGTTAGTTCCAAGTAGCTTTGGAACCTTAACACTAGGAAACAAAGTCCAGAGATATTTTTATTAGTATTAGTTTAAGGCACAAAGTCCTTTGGAGCCTTCACCAACGACAGCATGCTCTTGAAACAAACCATGTAAGCTATTTATTCTAACAAAGTATAGAGCATAAAATTTGGGAATAATGTGAAGTAGAATATTAAAGTGGATGTCTTTGGATTACTAATAAGTTTATAGAGCATAACTTACACTCTTATATATAAAATAGTTATTGAGACCGCAAATAAGGATTGGGGAAAACACTAGTTTTCTATTCCTGTTTTTAGATTATATCACCATATACTGCAAAAACATGATTTTTATATACAAGCCCAATGATGTAATACTAAATGAACAGATGATATGACGCTGTACTGAGTGGAGTAGTATGGCTAGATTTTAAATCCAGACTTTGTACCTTCACTTTCACGTTACTCATTAAGGCGAATTTACTGCATAGATGTGTAAACTACTCCATCTTGTATGTTTTTTACCTGAAAGTAAATTTTGATTCTTATATACAGATCTGACTTTGCCAGATTTGGTTAATGTAGGATAATATACTAGTATTTCTTCATGGTTTTCTTGGAAGTGGTGAAGACTGGATTACTATCATGAAGACCTTTTCTGAATCAGCAAGATGCATTTCAATTGACCTTCCTGGTCATGGAAAATCAATATTACATGGTGTAAAAAGTGCTTCTGAGGAACCATCGTTGTCGCTGGAGATAATTGCTGATATATTACATAAACTAACTCATCATGTAGCACCAGCTAAAATTACACTAGTTGGGTATTCAATGGGAGCAAGGATCGCATTGTATATGGCACTGAGATTTAGCAGCAAGGTATAGTGGTGACATTCAATTTTTTGTTTTGATGTTTTTATGACCACTGGTCAAACAATTTGAACATTTATGATGCAGATAAAGGGAGCTGTGTTGATATCTGCAAGCCCTGGACTAAAAGATAAATTGGCAAGAAAAATCCGTGCAGCTAAAGATGATTCCAGAGCATGCTCTGTCATTGCACATGGTTTACAGCTTTTTCTCAGCTCCTGGTATGCTGGAGAGCTGTGGAAAAGGTTACCTCTTTGTTCCTTACCTTCAGATCAGTGATTTTTGCTTATCTTACTATACTTATATAACTTCTTACTTCTGCAATGTATCAACTGTTTTTTATCAAACAGCTTAAGAAGCCATCCTCATTTCAATCGAATCACTGCCAGTCGCTTGCAGCATAATGATGTACACAATCTTGCACAGATCCTGTCTGGATTAAGCATAGGAAGGCATCCGTAAGTTAATCAACCTTTAACTAACTGTTTATTCCTTAACTCTGGTTTTTCATCATGTCACGGGTCATCTTCACCATGCAGTAGTTGCATATCCTAGAGGATGTGTTCAGCACAAGCAATTTGATATTCAACTTCATACCCTTTAGTATCTCAGAAATTTATTGAAACAATCTGTACAGAGAAAATGAAGACATGAAAACAACATATATTATATGTTGATATAGATAATCAATTGATCCATTAACGACTAAAAAAACATTTGTCGATAACCAGATGATATACCTACGATTATTGGTACAAGACCAATGACTTATAATAATAATAATTTCTCCAAAATCAAAAGTCGCAGTCTAAACACAATTACTAAAAAAATAAAATCATCTATCCAAAGCAGCATAATTAAGAAAGAGCAATGCAAACATAGTAATGAAGTAAAAAAAAACTGTCGGGATTAATTAAAAAAAGCAGAAAACATTGTATACTTTGAACTCACAACATAGGATTTCAGAAGACAATTGGGGGAATATGGACTGTAAAATGTTAAGAGAGAACACAACACATGGGAAAAAAAGGGATAGAGACCTGTATACATGAACGGAGAATTGGCTACAAACAATGCTTGAAAGTTGCGGTCAGTGACCAAAAACAAAATTTGGACCCACCTTCATTTTTTCCGTCTTAAAACAGGGAAGAATTCAAGGGTTTTTGGTCACATTAAAAGCAGGTTCAGTTGTACACAATATGGATTCATGTGCCATATGATGAATTGGGCATTTAAATGCTTCAGAAGTGTTTTTCAACATTGAAGAAACTACTTAACCATTTGGTTGCCTGTATGAATTTATTGAAAGTACTCTCTATATTGACTCAAATGTTAATTCTTATAATTAGAACAATCTAGTTTTTATTCATCACAATTCACAGATAATTTGTCTATTTAACTCTTGATATTTCTCTGCATGGCAGGCCTTTGTGGGAAGATTTGCCGAATTGTAGAGTACCTCTTCTTATCATACACGGAGAGAAGGATAAGAAATTTAAGAAAATTGCTCAAGCAATGATGAATGCAATAAACTCTTGCCTGGGGAGTAAACTTGAAGAAGTGAATGACATACACGAGGTTGTTGAGATTCCTAACTGTGGGCATGCTGCCCATTTGGAGAATCCTCTTCCTCTCATTGCTGCCTTGAGACAATTCCTCACAAGACTATAGAAGTTATGATGTCCATTACGAGGATCAAATAGTAACAGCTATGACACCAAACCATGTATATCTTTTCGTATCTATTTTTTTTGAAGTGCTATTTTAAAGTAGTTACTTTGTGAGGAAGGACTCTGGTTTCTGTTAGTTCAAAGATGTCAAAATTCATGAAGACAAGAATAGTCTAGTAAGGAAGCCTGAAATTTGAGAATACAAATGTGTTGTTTACTAATTAATGTTGTGTGAGAATTTTGTCTGGTTGTGTTGTCTAAAAGTTATTTTCCTAACTTGTGATCATTCATTTAAAATTTGAAAGTTTGTGTAAATATGGTTGTGTTAGGAAAGCTGTTTGCACAATTATATGTTCTGGTTTTTGTGAAAAATGATTTTATTTATTGTTGTATTATTTTGTTATGTGAACTTTTTTAAGTATAAAATAAAATATTTGTTGAGTTTTTATTTTAGAGTTTCAGAGTTCAAGTAATCCAATTCAATATAATTTAATGCCTGCACTTTTTTTTTAATAAAGATGGGTTACATGACCGAGTCATTTGATTTAATTTAGTTTAATCATGCGGTTCAACCAACGAACTAGTGATCCAATAACTTTATCGGTTTGATGACCAGTCTAGTTTTTAAAACATTGTAAATTATTAAGTACAGGTTGGTTGGTTGACTAGCATAGATAATAATAGGAGAACGATCAAGAATATTTTGTATTTGATTTTGTTATGTGATAAAAAAAAAAAAAAAAAGACAATTTCTAATTATAATCTTAGTGAGGTATTGTCTTATTTAATCAAGAATTTTATGGACGTACTTATATTCTAGAAAGATGGATCTTTGGCATGTGTTGAAACAGTATAGTGTTCCAACAATTTGGTTATAAGTTTAGGTGATTTTATGAGCATGTTTTGTAAGTATGATTATATACTTAGATCTTTTTACTTTTTCTATTTATGTGTGTGCTTAAATAATTTAAATTTGTGGTTTTGTTTTTTGAAGAAATTTAAATTTGTGGCTGCAACCACATAAGTTTGGCTCATTTGGGAGAAATTATCTTCACTCAAATACAACTTTAGATACATACACATGAAAATATGATTACATAGTTTAAAGGAAAAAAATATTGTGAGAATAATGCTTGAGTGTAAAGAATTTTTTTGTTGAAAGAAACAATACTCTGTCCTAAAGTAGATAAAACCTGGACTTAAAAAACTTCTAGACTTAATGTCTCTTTTCATCGAATAAACAATTAAATTGGTCCCTATTTTAGTAAACCACTGTTAAATTAGTCTCTGACTTTATTAATATTTTAAAATAATCTTTATCTTCGTCAAAAGTTTCTCATTAAATCTTCGTCGTGTGACAAAAACATATATAGACAAAGATCTAATTGAGAAACTTTTGATAATATTTCAAAATAGTGTCTATCTTTATCAAAAGTTTCTCAAATAAATGTCTCGTCATGTGCCAAAAACACAGAGACAGAGATCTAATTGAGAAACTTTTTACAAAGACAAAAACTATTTTAAAATATTAATATAATCATAGACTAATTTGATAGTGACTTACAAAAGACTGAGACGAAATTTATGGTTTACTCCATTTTATTATTAACCAAACATTTGGACTTTGGAGTTAAATTGTAAAATTTTATGTCTTTACCAGTTTTTTGGATAAATTATTTCCTTCAAAAACACGTGAATTTTTGTAAATGCGGGGTTTAAAGAACCCCCAACTTTATGAGTTTTTTCTAACACAAATTGGATCGAGTAATCTTATTCTAAATTATCTTTTTCTTTTTATAATTGATATTAGTACAACTTAGTACAATATAGGAAATGAAATTGCTTTGAAAAGTGGTACTTTTTCCTTTTTTTTTCCCTGTGTTTTTTTCCACGTTGAATTGAATATTTCATTTCATTTATAGGGAAACAAGTGGTTCCTCTGCATATGTAGGACCACTCCGAATTCATTGCATTTCAAGAATGTAGGACCTCCCTTAATTAAACATATGAGGTAGTATTAAAGCTCATGTGGCTATACCCTTGTCCACATTTTTATCTAAATCAATACAAAAATTCAGCCTTAAAGAGAAAAAAATGAAAAAAAGAAAATGACATCTCACTCACACATTATATAATTATATGGAACTGAAAACCACTCTTCTTATCTCTTTGAAGATGAGGTAAATCTATCCTTTGGATTTCATGAGCTATTTTGGCCCTTCACTCTAGATAATGATATATATGTGTGGATAACACAATGTGACACTCATCATTGCTATACTCAAAATACTATATACTATATAAAACATATATACTCAAAATATCTTATGTACTTTTTCTCTTTGTTTGCTTTCTTCTATATATTTCTTTCTTTATTCTATTTGTTTTGTCCATTAGCAATAGAATTAAGCACAATGCATGATCACACTCACCAATACCCTCTTCCTTGTTTGTATTGTCATCCACATAGCTATATTAGAATGGTAATATATATTAATCTACTATATTATAATATATATGTTGTACACTTTATTATAGTTTACTTTAAAGAATATTATTATATGGTATGTGTTTCCTTGTTTTCAATATCATAATAAGCTCCAAAACTTTCATGCATGGAAAATGTAGGTTCAAAATCTCATAGAGAGATGCATGATCTTTCACATGAGTCAAGACCAATGCATAAAGGCACTAGAAGAACATGCAGGGATTCAGCCACTTGTTACTCTTACAGGTCTTGATTATAGTCTTTTCATTGCTCTTGAAATTTATGTTACACTTTGAGAAATATATATAGTTATGTGAATTAAATGTATATTCATTTTGCAGTGTGGAGAGAGTTGCAAAAGGAGAATGAAGAGTTCTTTAGAGCATATTTGCAACAATTTATCCCTCCAAGCCCGTTCACGTAAGACATTTTAAAAATTATATAGATAGATGAATATCATTATATCATTATATAGTTCTTATTTTATTTACTTTTCAGGTAGTCATTTTGAAAAGAAACATTGGAAATGATCAACAAAGTGAGATGGATGGATGAAGTTTGTCCCTATTAGTTATTAAAGATGGATGAAGGATTAACTATTATTGTTGTGTTAAATATTATAATGGTGATTGATTAGATGGAAGAAGTTGTATATGATTTGTTTGTTTAGTATATCCATTAGACTTTGTGACCATAATGCATATATATAGTGATTATTAATGATTATAGTTTTTAAATATTTGATGTGGTTTTAGAAAACAAAGTTAAAGTTGTAACATATGGCATGGTATTGGTTGTAACTTTTGGCCAAGTGTAAGTCCTCAATCGACAAAAGTGATTCAAGTGTTTTATATTTACTTTTTGTAATTTTTGTAGTTAAAGTTGAGGTTTGATTGTAAATGAAGTTGTCATTGGAATAATCATTGCTATAAATTTGACAAAACTAGAGTTTATCCAAATATGAACCAAAATGAATGATTGGCTTGCTTTATGCTACTCTCCCTCAACAACTTGCACAGGATGATTATATAGTCAGAGAATTTAAACAAGGAATTTTTTTATTAACCAGTAAACATCATGTGATCCCCAAGACTAGTGTGCTAAAAAAACAAATTAGATTGTCGAATATGAAGAGCATAAGCTCTTTTCAAATTAAGTAAGCTCTTTTCTTGTTATTCTTTACATTCAAATTAAATAAGCTCTTTTCTTGTTATTCTTTATCAGACTCTCTAAATCGTTTTTTGTTTGGACTATTAGATTGTCGACCATCGTCATCATTGAGAGTTCTTCATCCTTATTCATTTCTAATATCTGAAAAAACATGCAAATATCATAAATTCAAAAGGCTAAAATATGGTTTTAGTCCCTGCAAATATGCATCGTTTTGGTTTTAGTCCCTGTAAAAAAAAAATTGTTTTTGGTCCCTGCAAATTTTTTTGTTTTTTAAAATAGTCCTTGACCCCATTTTTGTGATGATTTGCATATGTGGCACATGATGACTGAACCCTTTTTGTAGTTTTTGGTCCCTGCAAAATATTTTGTTTTTTAAAAAGGTCCCTGCAAATTTTTTTGTTTTTGAAAATAGTCCCTGGAGGGACTATTTTCAAAAACAAAAAATTTTGCAGGGACCAAAAACAATTTTTTTTTCACATGGACTAAAACCAAAACGAAACATATTTGCAGGGACGAAAATCATATTTTAGCCAATTTAAAATAAGCTACATAATAGTATACACACATTGTAGAGATAGAGTATTACAATACATGTTATACTAAGAACATTGTATAGATAGAGTATTATAATGATACACATGCATCCACATTTGATTAAAATTATAAGTATAAGCTACTTGAAGTACCTTACCAAAAAAAATTATAAGTTAGTAAAATAACTATAAAGTCGTAAGAATTTTCTTCATTGGGAAAAAAAAAAAATTCTTTATAGGGGCATGACCTGATAATGATATGCATGCATCCACCTTTGATTATAGGTTATAAGTTATAACCTACTTGAAGTAACTTACTATAAAACGCTATATAAGTCAGTAAATAAATATAAAGTTGAACCTAACTAATTTGGTTATATGATCTTAGTGAGTTATAAGCGCTCAAAAGTTGACTTTACCAAATTTTATCAAAATATCAAGTAGCTTTTCGGCTATATGTTTGTCTAAAATAGGCGATCATTGATAAATCACATCATAGAAAATAATTTAAAGTTTTAAATAAACAAACATATAGTATTATTAAATTTAAAGATCTTGTTAACGAGTGTTTCCAGGGCACTCTTTTAATATTCTAAATTAAGAAATTATTCTTTAAAAAAGTTTAAATAGTTCAATTTTCAATGCATTTAATACACATATTTTTATAAAAAGTTACTACTTAAAACCCTTAAGAAGTGTTCAAAGGAAACTCGTTAACATTCCCCTAAATTTAAGGCATACATTTCATATGAAGATTTATGGGTTTGAAGAGTTTATCGATTTTTTTAATTAATTTCAACGTTTTCACTTGCAAGTGTTTAAATAAACATCAACATTAATCAATGGGTGTTAGGATTTTGCAAAAGGGTCTAAAGTTAAAGTCAAAAATAGAATTTTTAAAATATGGGGTCAAAATTGCCAAATCATAAAATTTTGAAGTCCAAAAGTGTATTTTAGCCTTCCTATTTCTTCATCTTTTTGGGTAGATTAACCTTCCTATTCCGGGCAAATGGAAGAACGGCGAGTGAATGAACACAAATTCCTTCGTTGTCGTTACCATCATCTCCTTCATTGTTCTCTAACATCCTCACCTTTTACTCTAGCATCATAGCATCCTCACCTTTTGCTCTAGCATTGTCACCATCATGCTCAGACTTCAAACTCTTGAGAACCTATTGCATTTTAATCAATTAACAAACATTATTCTTTGGTTTTGTACACCGTTAACTCTAAACAATTAAAATGCTTGCTTCATGTTAAAAGTTGCAGATTTTTCTTGTAAGAGTAGCAAGCAAGCAAGCAGGGCATTTTATCACATGATTCCAAGTTGGCTAAAAAAATGTATAAAACCATATCGCAGACACATTGACAGATGACATTAAAGTCATGAAACATTTGACTTCTAAAGAAGAAGAGAAAAAAATAATAAAATCCTTACAGAGCTCTTTTCTTGTTGTTCTTCATCTCGTTTTCCGTCTGAACTATTAGATTGCCGGCCATGGTCGTCATAAATTTTTTCCCTTTCCATTTCCAGTATCTGAAAAACCATGCAAATAATAAACTCATTAAAAATAAGCTACATAATAATATACATTGTATAGATAGAGTATTACAATAGATGTTACACTAATTAAGAACAAAGACAAACTAGAAAACAATCTAAACTATAGCATGAGTACAAACAATATTTATTTCAATACAACGAGACAACATTCCAAATGCTAGAACATGAACCCTACAAGTTTAATCAATGACACCTACCAACAGATTGCTGCATCACATGAAACCAGACAAATTGATAGATAGCTTCACTAAGAAGAAGCATCGGATCACCATCAGGAAGGTTTCTCAATCATCTCTTCAGAGGCGAGCGAGTTGTTCATTGTTGGTTGGAATTGGATCTCTCTCTAGTTCATGGATGCAACTTTCGATTAGGTATATATATGGCGTTGCGATTTGTTGAATCATCCATGGCGGCAGTGGAGGAGCGTCAAGTGAACTTGGTTAGGTTTTGCGTGGATTCTGCATGTGATTATATACTTTTCTTTTTTTAGTAATGCATGTGATCTGATCTGATGATACACTTAAAATCTCTCTCTTTTTTTTTTTTTTACCAACACTTATTTTATTTTTATTATTTAATTTTAAATAATTTTTTCCTAAATAAAACAATTTAATTTGTCCACAAATCCTAATTCAACCGGTAAAATGCCAAAATTGTTAATTTTTTTTTTTTTTTATAATTTAGGTCAAATGCATCTAAAAGTCCTTTTAAGTTTTTCGTTTTTCACAAAGTAGTCTTTTAAGTTTTAAAAGGCTCAAACAAGTCATTCTAGTCTCGCATTGTAGATAACATAGTTGGTAATTGCTTCCTTGAACTCATCTTTGGTACCAAATCTAACTCCTAACACCCACTTAAAATCAGTCATTTTTTAGGCATGGCAAATGATGGATAATGCTCTTTGTTGCTATCATCTGAATCATCACCATCATCCTCTAAAAGGACTTGTTTGAAACGATTCAAAAACTAAAAGGACTTGTTTGTGACTTTTGAAACTTAAAAGACCACTTTGGGAAAAACGGAAAACTTAAAAGGACTTTTAGATGCATTTAACCTATACTTTATAATGACTTTGTCATTTCGTCTATCTACAATAAAAAAAACTTTATTTTATTGTAATTAGAGTTATAAAGAATTTTAATTTATTTAAAATTAGTTCTTTTTTTGAGAGGTACTTAAACATAATTCTTAAAATCATTAAAAAAAAATTGTTCAAATAGTCTAGTGGCTAGATATTCACCTCTTAAAATGAATAAATAGGATATCCATGGTTCAAATTGCGGCCTTTGCATCTATTACATGCAAGTATAATCTAGAAAATATCTATAACCGAAATTTTCTTCCAAAAAACCATGAAATTTTGTATACTATATAATAAATAATACTAAAAAGCAAATAAATTTTGAAAACTAAAATTTTAATATATCTTATATCAAACTGCGACAAAAAAAAAAAAAAAGATTACAAATTTAGTTACGCTCACCATGACTAAATGGATATATTAAACATATCAAGGGTGTCCTTCCAACACAAAATTTGCTAGCAACGAACTAAAGATAGTTTACTATGTTAAAGTTCAAAATCAAAAACAAAAGCAAAATAAAAAAGGAAGACGCTATGAAACATATGACAAGCACTATAGATGATTAAGCCACCAACAATGGTAGTAAAAAAAGAACGTTGTGTATTTCACTTTCAACCATCAGTAAGACTTGAGCTTAATTTTTTTACATTGAGACTTTAAAGTTTAAACCTTTCTCTTTATGCTGAAAAATGCACATGTTTCTTTCTTTCCAAAGGACCCAAAAGCAAGAGAGTCAAACTATGTTTAAAGGCAAACAAGATTGCTTTGTTTAACCACCTGAATAACCAAAATGCAAAGTTTATCTAAAAGGGATCTCGTAGTAACAATAACAAAGCCGAACCAATATGAAATCAAGTACCAAATTCTGCCAAAAAACTCGCACCTGGCGAATAAGTGATCCACACCTTCATTCATGTCGCAACTTCCTGCACATTTATGATCATTGCTATTAAGCACTCCCCTTATAAGCATATTATCTTTGGTTGGAATATGACTGAGAAAAAACTGCCAAGTGAAAAGATTAACTTTGAGAGGCATTACTTTTAGCCAATAGTGACAAGCGCTACCCACATAATAGCCTTTGGACGGATGTAATTGCCACACCAATTTATCTCTCACACCATCCTGTAAGAGAATATAATGTAACATAAAAAAAATATAATGTAACAGCTCATTGCACTTTTCACCTGATCCTCCTCCCAAGCTAACAACCTCCTTCCACAAATACATGCTTCACAACCTACTCCCCAGCCTATGGAATTCATCTTAGTTACCGTCGCTAATTTATTATTAGATAATTCATACAATCTTATGAGCCTAACATTCAGCGAGCCTCATTCCAACCAAGGATCCCTCCAAAACAACGTAGATGACCCATCACCCACTTTTCTCACTGTATTGTTGACAAATCAATTCCCCACACCTACACCTACGACTCCCTCTCGAACCATGTTGAAATTCTTCCATCAAACTGAAACTACTACCTCTCTATAACATAAGCCTCACTCCTCTCCATAACCGACAACACACACTTTATACCATAATTTATCCCTTTCCTCCAAAATCCTCCAACACCATTTACCAAGAAAATCCAAATTAAACTCCCTCATCCTCCTAACCACCAATCCACCTTTATTCAAACAAATTATATCCCATTTAATCCAAGAGATTTTCCCAAAATTCTCACTTCCCCGGCCTAAAAGAAACAGTTAAATAAAGATTCAATATGAAATGATAGACGTGGAAGCCTTTAAGAAGGAAAGAAAGTATATCGGAATAAAGGGCATGACATAAATTCAACTTACCATAAATCATATATTAAACTCTTATGTCGAACTGCCGTTAACTAAAATCGACTTCGTTGCCGTAGATACACATTCCATAACCTAATTACGTCACAAAGTTGGGAATTTCATTTGAACCATAACATCATTAAGTTACTTCCAATCCACAAAATCAGACGTTTTCAAAATCCACTTTGAATAATAATAAGTCATTTTTGAGGCGACGCACTTCATCCACCACCTCATTAGCTATAAGAATTCCATCAAGAATTTGCATGTCCTTAATGAATGATGATCGAGAGTCAGAAACAACACTCCCAATGATATTTCACAACCGATTAACCAACACCTTATGCAAGCATCCGATCAATGATATAGGAAAAAAATCAAATAATCTTTGAGGAATCTCGACTTTAGGAATGATGAAAACTAGTGTGTTTGGATGGGGGAATGTTTTGAGGGAACGTATTGTTTTGAGGGAATTCAAATACTTTGGGGTGAATTCCATTGTTTGGATAATAATTTGAAGCATTTTCAAAATGATGGAAATTTATGAAGTATTTTGTTCAAGTTAAATTTAGAGAATTTCAAATGACACTTAAAAACTAAGAATTTCAAATTTCTTCATTGTTGTTATTTTTTCATATTTTGCATTTTGGTCCTCAAATTTTCCAAAAATTTCAAATTGACCCCAATAAATTTCCAAAAAATTGCAAATTGGTCCCTCAATTTTTTCAAAGATTATAATTTGACCCCTCAATTTTTTGAAATTTACATTTTGACCCCTAATTTCAATTTTCAAATTTGGCCCAAAAAATTAAAATTTATAAAAGTTGCCCAAAAATATGACAATGAATTTTTTAATTAGTTCATCCAAACAAAAGAATTGAGAAATGAAAGTAATTTAATTGAATCATTTAAATTACCTAAAATTCTAAATTCTTTAAAATTTCTCAATTACCTCATCCAAACACACTCTTAAAAATATTGTTAATCTCTTTTGATAAGAAAACAACACATCAAATCATATTTTATATCAACTTATATAAATTGTCATTTAATAACTGAAATACTCTGAACTATCACACCTTGAAACACCTATCCATGGTGCTAGTTGCATTATCCTCTCCCCTCCCAGGTAGGGGGAACCTCTTCTCCTCCTTACCACCCAACAACCCTTCCTCCTCTTCCTCATCCGCCACCCCACGTCCGCCTATCCCCATTCCCAAATATCCCCCACCTCGCAAATCACACCCCCCACCACCACCAAACCCAAATCCCGCCCTCAAACACCACCGCAACTCCAAATACTACAAACCCATCACCCACCCCACCACCATCCCTTCCTCCGACGACCGCTCCGTCATCATCGGCGAGTCCGGCGTCTCCTACCTTCTCCCTGGAGCTCCCTTCGAGTTTCAGTTCAGTTACTCCGAAACTCCAAAAGTAAAACCAATTGCTATCCGTGAACCTGCTTTCTTACCGTTTGAACCTCCCACAATGCCGAGGCCGTGGACAGGGAAAGCACCGTTGAAGAAGTCGAAGAAGAATATTCCGCTGTTTGATTCGTTTAATCCTCCTCCGGAAGGGATGAAAGGTGTCAAGAAAGTTGAAATGCCGGGGCCGTTTCCGGTTGGGAAGTTTCCTGAAGAAGGGGTGAGTAGAGAGGAGATACTTGGTGAGCCGCTTAAGAAGTGGGAGGTGCAGATGCTTGTTAAGCCTATGATGGCCGATAATCGCCAAGTTAATCTCGGTGAGTTGGAATTTAATGGTAGTTTTGTTTGTGATCCTTGATATTGTCGATCATTGTTGTCAAATGTAGCTACTATGTTGCAGCTACATTTTTTATCGAGGGCATTAGAGGTAGGAAGCACTGACCCAAACACCGGACATGACACTGACAACATAATTGAATGTAATCACATGTGTCTATGTTGGAAACGGACAAATGTTGGATGCCAGACACACCTTCGATCAGAAGTCTCAATGTTACAAAGCATTATACACGTGATTACATTATATTAATTCAATCTTTCAAATTATTATTGGTGTCAATGTCGTGTTTCATGGATGTTAGTGTGGACTGTGGTTGCTTTATAGGTCAAAGCAGCTTCAATTGCAGCCGTGTGTTTTGTTTTTACAACATAGAAATTGCTATATAATGGCTCAGGTTGTGGTTGTAGAACTTTATTCAAAACCTTAGAACTAGTAAAGATCTCGTGCAAGTGCAAGATTGCTCAGGTTTGATATTGTCGATAATTGTTGTCAAATGTAGCAGCCTATAATGCACTGACATTTCTGATCGAAGGCATTAGAGGTAGGAAGCACTCACATGACACTGACACGTTTGACACTGGGTAGTAATTTGAGAATATGACAAAATCGAATGTAATTACCTGTGTCAGACACGGACAGATGTTGGATACCAGACACACCTTCGATCATAAGTCTCAATGTTACAAAGCATTAGACGCACGTGATTACATTATATTAATTCCATTTCTCAAATTAATATTGGTGTCTATGAGTCAATGTCGTGTTTGATGGATGTTAGTGTGAGTGCTTCATAGGTCAAAGCAGCTTCAATTGCAGCCGTTTATTCTGTTTATTGCTATATACATAGAACTTTATTCAAAACCTTAGAACTAGTAAAGATCTCGTCCAAGTGCAAAATTGCACATGTCATTCTGAAATACCTTTTTAGAATAGATAGATATATTGTGAATTGTGGAAGGTGAAGGGTTGGACTGTGTTAATGGTGTTTGGTTTTGATTTGATGGTGCAGGAAGGGATGGATTAACACATAACATGTTGGAGTTGATACATTCACATTGGAAGCGACGTCGCGTCTGCAAAATTCGTTGTAAAGGTGTTCCTACCGTTGATATGGATAATGTTTGCCGCCATATTGAGGTTTGAAATTGGTTCATAATCTTGTTCACTTTGTTGTTATTTTGATACCAACATAACAACACTTGCATAATATCATTCTTGGCTGAGTATAGATTGTGCACAACGGGTTATGATCTTAAAATGAAAATAATATTATGTCAACTAGTAGTTTGTGCTAAGACTGTTTTTAATGGATTCCTTCTGATGATCCTGTACAGAAAATCCTATTCATGCAAATGCATCAGGTTCCATCTTCGTAAGGCTTGGTAACAATATATACCAACCCTTCACAAATGGATAATTGACCTTATTTCTTGAAGACAATGTAACCCCCTCTCATTCTGGATCTCTGCTTGAGAAAGACATTATTACTTCACTCAAAATCCTATAGTCTCAAACAACCAAAGCTCGAACTAGACACCAACCATCCTTCATATAAACATGCCTAACACAATTACTGTCCATATCATAACAAAATGACTAACATCTATAAAATTACTGTCATCATTCATCAACCATTATTTGATGGCACCGGAAAGTCCAATAATTTTAGTCATAAAAATGACTAAAATTACTGCGATTGACTACTTTGTAAAACTATGTAGGATAGTTGTGTATTTCGTCATGCAGGACAGAAATGTAATAGTTATGTATATAATCATGTCAAACAGTTTATAGCAATTTATCCATAGTATATGACATAAGTAGGGGGCTAAGAGGTTCTTACGATGTGTATTCGGTAGTTCTGGACAGAGTATATTCTCTTTAGGATAGTTTCGGACAAAGTATATTCTCTGTAGGAGTTCATCAACTCTGGGACAGCATCTTTTCTGTAGTTTTTGTAATTTATATGTATAACTATAAATTATAATCAACATCCATTTTGGAAGGTATACTCTAGAAGGATGTACAGCATAGGATGTACAACTTTGTCAAACAACCGCCATAACTACTTCCTAAAATCAGAGTACATGTCAGCCTTTACCAATCTTTCACTTTGACCATTCTTCCTAAAATCTGAATTCAGAGTCCAAGTCAGATTTGTAACATTGCACAACATTCACAAACCTTGACAGCACATGAAGTCATTAATTTAGATTTGAAAATGACAACCATTTTGTCCCAAGCACAAATACCCATTGCCTAAAAAAAGTATGCAAATTATGGTCTCGGCAAAAAATGAACAAGAAACGGAGAGATTATCAAAATCCAAAGGGAAGAGGAATGGTTGGGAGATGATCAACAGGAAGTCTCTCAAAATGGGAATCCCCAAATTCCACTTTGAGGGCAAGGTGGAGCTTCAAGTTGAATGTATTGTTAGGGTATCTCATTTAAAGTCAAGCAAAGACATCTGGTTGTCTGTCAGTTCATTAGTTAGGTAAATAGTGGAAATCAGATTGGGGAGGGATCAACCCGTATAATTTATAGCTTGTGAGTGAAAGGAAAGATCCATTGTGAAGGAAAAAACCATTGGGGGATTTTATTCCCCATTTTCTGTTTAGACTTTATAGTTCATTGTTCAATACTAGTACTACTCCCATCCTTTAATTCTTTCTATCTGGGTTTCAATCTCATTTTGTGAGTTCCTAACAGATATAGATTTCGTTGATGCTTTTACTTTTCTTTTTCTTCTCTTGAATCAATCACTGAGCCGTGCATGAAAGTTGATTGTTGCATATGATCACTTTTTTTGCTTTGAAGTTAAATGTTTATACTGTCATGACAGGAGAAAGCAGGGGGGAAAATAATTCATCGAGCTGGCGGTGTAGTTTATCTTTTCCGTGGCAGAAATTACAACTACCGTACTCGTCCACAGTATCCAGTGATGCTCTGGAAGCCAGCTGCTCCTGTTTATCCAAAACTTATACAAGATGCTCCAGAAGGATTAACGAAAGCTGAAGCAGATGAATTAAGGATGAAAGGGAAAAGCTTGTTGCCAATATGTAAATTAGGTAACCATCTATTAACTTTTAGATCTCTCTAATTTCGAGACTACACACTGCATGAAGAAATTTGAAAAGTTGCCTAGAGTAATTGCAGTCGCAAGGTGAGGCTAGAGTTTCCTTAGATTCAAATATTTAGGTTTAGTATTTAAAAGGGTTGGATGAATTACAATTTGATGCAATTAATAGCTGTCAATCTGGTAATATGCATGTCATTAGACTTAAGTATCAAGCACCATTGCCCAAATAAAAAACTTTGACCATATGAGATGCTTTTGACTTCTTAAGGGGATTGTCAAGAAGGAACATATCTTGGTTAGTAGAGTAAGATATTGAAAATAGAATATTCGATGCAAGTAAACCTGCAGAAGATTTGAATGCAAAATCTTAGTTGGAGGAAAGATAATCAAAATCAAGTAAAATTGGCTTGTCATTATGTTTTTTAATTTTCTATTGATTTGCATATTTATTCCGTAAAGTACTCTTATAATGTTGATATTGCATTCTACTTCAGGGGTAATCACACTTTTTTTTTGTTGCTTTTATTTCTTAATTTAAACATCTCATTTACTTGTGTGGTGTTGCAGCCAAAAATGGAGTATATACAACACTTGTAAAGGATGTCAGAGATGCTTTTGAAGGAAGCCATTTGGTGAAGATTGATTGCAAGGGATTGGATCCCAGTGATTATAAGAAATTAGGTGCCAAGCTTAAGGTACTAGATAACTAGCTTTCTTCGTCTTCTCGTACATTGCTTCTTTTATCTTTACTCTTTTTGCCTGAACTAAATAATTTTGATATCTGTACTTTGTATTAAGTTAATAGAATTAATTCAAAGTCTAGAGGGAACCTGCATTATGCTCAAACGATGTAGAATAAATGTATATGCTTAGGCTTGGCAGCTGAAAACATTATGTGTAATCCAAGTGTTTGTTCTCTATCCAATATAAACGTTAAACTTATTACGTGTAAAGGGGGTTCGTAGTTGATTAGTTTGGTACAAGCTAGCAAAGTTCACGTGTAGGGTATGATTGAGGATTCATCAATTTGATTTTTTTCATGTTTTCATCTCTCTGGTTATGCTAAAAGTGATCATTAGGTCTATCTTTAAATTTCAATGTACCCTTACCAAGGATTGATTATGTCACTATAAATTCTTCTGGTTTCCACTACCAAAATATTTCATTTTCTATATATGAGTGTTGAGACTACACCTGTGTTACTGTGTTGTACACTGGCGCAATAATTAGTCTAGTATCAGCTTACTTTTGTTGTCAAGCTTTTCATATTTTAGCTCTAGGGAGGAAGGACTTGTTACTATTTATTATTCCAACAAAATATGCTTTGGACTTTGTAAATGATATGTCGATGATGAACCTGTTTCATAGGACATAATGTTAATAAAACAGGTCATGTGCAGTGTATAGTAGCATGCATCGTGTTTGTATCCTTAAGTATTGCCGCAATTATTATCTAGTAGTATTTTATGGCATGCAATTTGATCTTTTTGCTTTGGCAGGATTTAGTTCCTTGTGTGCTACTGTCTTTCGATGATGAACAAGTACTGATTTGGAGGGGAAAAGGTTGGAAATCAATGTACCCTCAAGCTCCAGTTTTTCCTCCTGCTGAAGCTACCATTACAAGGGATTTAGAAAATAAAGGTACGTGTTGGAGAAAGAAAAATAAAATTGGTTGCATCATTTTTGTATCGAAAGTCATGTCTGAATGGAATTCTTCTACAGTATACACACATATAAGTGTCTATATTGTGAAGTATTCTTAGTGAAGACCAAGTAGAGGACTAGAATGAGAATTTCCATTGTATTTTCAAAAAGAGAAAAGAATAACAGAAAACTAAATAAAAAAGTAAAATTTGAAGATCAAATAATTCGTATTTTGTGTTTACAATGAGGTGATTATAAGCAATCCCGTATCTAGGTAAGAAATGGTTTGTGCTTAAAACAGAATAGGGGTTTAGAACATATTTGACGCATTTCTCAAGCTGATAGTATAAAGTCAATTTTTATATTTATCTTTGTATGGATTTCTTCTGTGGTGACCATGAATAGAAAGATTTATTCTAGAATTGCATTTATGCATGGAGGTTTTGGTGAATTTTCTCGAGCTAGTTGAAAGTATAGAATGGCTGAATTAGATTATGTAGAGGCTGGTTATACATACAACGACAATTGTTTGGGAACCTTTATAATGTGATGATGGGGGGAGGAATAGAAGTTTCCCAGACAGGGAAGATCAGTGAATGAAGTTTCCTCGAAATTTCTTCTACATGGATTTTCCTGCGGAAGCTCTCTGGGAATTGATATATTCCCTCCAATGTCATAGATGATCATGTATGATAGCATATTTGTTTGTGTTATAATTGGTTTCTATTTTGTATTATTTATGGCTGGTTGATAACATTGGTTATGCAACATCATCATGATTTTATAATGTTAATCAGGCGAGGTGGATGATAATCAATCTAAGCACATCAGTGAAATGGTCAGCATAAGCCCAAAAATGTTATCTCTGTGGAGGAGTGCAATTGAGTCAAACAAAGCCTTATTGCTAGAAGAATTTAATATTGGTCCTGATGCTCTCTTGGAGAAGGTAGAAGAATTTGAGGGTATTTCACATGCCATAGAGCACTCCTATCCAGCATTTACTTCTTCAAGTGACGATGCTTTTGAACGTTCAAATGTATACCTTCAAGATGGTACAGAAAACAACTATTCAAGTGATGGCGTAGATGATGTCGATGATTATGATAATAACAGTGACGACGAAGATGATTATGATTACTACAATGACGAAGACGATGAGTTTAATGATATGGTGGATACATCAGCTGAACCTGGATCGTTACCAGTTGATTTACTTGTTGATAAGCTCAAACTAAGACAAAAGGAGTAAGACTTAAATAAACCTATAATAACTTGTGAAGAGCTTGTGTAAAATTGCTAATGATGAACGAAAGTAGTTAGTTGTATATAATTATTAATTGGTCATTTTTTTCAAGAAAAGTAATTACGTGCCTTGGTAATTTCATGTCTCATGCAATATTTGTCATAAAATTTTGTTGTCTTTTTGTTGCAGAACTTTGATGGTTTAAAGCATTTCTTCATTTTGTCATAAAAAAGAGTATTTATATACATAGAATAATAAATTCCAATTCACTTTTGGTTGCATCATTTTTGTTAGAATAATAAATATTTAAACTAATTTTGTAAAAAAATATTCATTTTATATAGTTGTATCCAAACAAACTAACACAAAATGTGTGATTTTTATTACGGTAAACAAACGCAGAATAAATTATATTTTTTTTTTCTTCATAAAATCTTTAATCTGTAACAAACAGGCCTTAAGTCACTCCAGATTTGTTACGAAATATCCCTATAAAAGCAGAGTTTGCCTAACTCGTTAAGTATATCGAAAAATATTCCGAAAGTTTGCCTAAGTCGTTAAATATATCGAAAAATATTCCGAAACTTTCAGTATTTTTCTTCTCTCTCCCTTTTCGACTTGTGTTGTTGACAAGTCCTTTTTTTTTTTTTTTTTTGAGACAGCTTGAGTAAGAATTAAGAGGTATCATCAACATGGCTTGAAGGAGTAATGTAGATTTTTTTAGAGAAGTATGAATTTGACTTGTACAATAGTGACAATGTATATAATAGTGACAAACATGTGAGAACCAAAGAATACATACCCTTGAAACCGATAAGAAAAAAAATAAATGAGCATATTGTTCTTTTGAGACCTTAAATAAGCATATATATTGTTAGGAAAATCATGTTGTTATGCCTTTTGTGGTTATGAATATTCTATTCTTCACCTAAGGGTGTTTCCAATAAGGTGAAAATTTTGATCACCCCACAAATCCAAAAGGCATCTTATGCCATTTATCTTTCTCTAAATTCCTTGTGCTGGAAGTTATACTCTTCACACAAATTATACTCTCTCTCTCTCTCTCTCTCTCTCTCTCTCTCTCTCTCTCTCTAACCATAAAATGATGAAGCAAAGCATATATGCTCTCTGAACTTCACTTGTCAACAGTGAATGCCAAACCTTTCTTTCCTATTTTTTTTCTTATAGAAATTTATTTATTTATTTCATTTTAATGAAGTATTGAACTTTATGTGTTTTTGTCTAAGCTCATCTCAAGCAAGGAATATAAGTGTGAGTGTCTTAAAAAATTGATGAGTAAGCTCAGTTTTTTATGGCTCATTTTTGGCTCATACCAAAATTCTCTTCTTCATACAACAATCTTTAGCATTTTTGTTTGAAAAAATTCTTATACATACTTTTTTTTTTTTGCTATAGGAATTCATACAATTTGCACATTTATTAGCATTAAGGTAATCTTTGTGATGTCAAGAATATTGGACACTCTTAGTGAATTTGCATTAAAAGGGTAAAACCATTGCATCAAGAATATTAGCATATACATTACACATATGGGTTTCATAACATGGACACCAAGCCATACATGGCAACCAACAATGACAACAGATACAACTGCGTCGAGTTATTGGTTGAACTGGAGATTCTTCTTTTGTGCACTATGGATTTTCATCTCAATGACACTAGCATCTTATTTAATATTCAAGTATGAAGGATTCAATAAACAAAGATCTTCTGAGAGAGATGAAAATCATCAAGAAGCAGATGGATTGTTATATGAAGATGAAGCTTGGAACACATGCGTTAAAGGGATAGATCCGTCGTGGCTTCTTGTTTATAGAATCATTTCTTTTGTTGTTCTTTTGGCTTTGATTATTGCCAATGTTGCTACTGAAGGAGCTGGTATATTATACTATTACACTCAGTAAGTTAATTGCATTAAGCATATTTGAATAATTTAGTCTTTTGTTTATAATTAATCTAATTTCATTGTCCTTTTTTCTTATGTTGAACAGATTGACCTTCACTTTGGTTACTATTTACTTTGGGGTAAGGCTTTCAATTTCAGATTCTTGTACATTATAGTAAAAGATAAATTAACATGAAAATGTGATATATATCTCAATAATAAAAATGCTAAATTATTGAGGGAAATATAGAAAGGGAAAACGTGAAATCCTTCTCTGATTCCGTTACTAAATTTTGTGACGAGGAAATTAGAGAGGGGTTTTATTTTTTCCGCTACTAATTTTAGTTTTTCTAGTAGTAGTGTCTGTTTTTATAAAATGTTTTAGGTTCCTATATTATTTAAGTGACATATGCTCTCAATTTTACTTTCAGCTTGCATCATCATTCTCACTATATGGATGTTTATTTAAACACAAAAAATTTGGTGGAAGAACAGTCAATGGTGCTTCATTAGAGGCAGTAAGCACTTATATGGCTCCAACTCTTGAAAGGGTTTTAGATATTCCTGAACTGACTAAAAGTCCTGATCAGGAATTTCATACCAGGGAAATTGCTGGTGTATGTGGTTACATTTTCCAAATAATTTATCAGGTAGTTTAATTTAGTGATTCTATTAGTGTTATGAATCTCTGGAGAAATTATCTTCGACATTTTAAATAAAGATCTGTGATCGCAATCTGCAACGGTTTTCAATGTTTTCAAAACGGCAACATGACTGAAATTGAGGTCCCATCATTCACATTTGAATATAATTTTCTACAATACCAATGATCGTGACACGGTTTCAACCATTAGGTCAATTAATGTCGAACTTAATTTGGATTTCATTTTTTGATTTGATTAACTTGTTTAACAAGTTTCAGTTGTTTCTCATCAAATTCAGGAGACAAACTATTGATATAATTATTTTTCTCATTTTCTTTATAGACTTGTGCAGGCGCTGTATTTCTCACTGATTTTGTATTTTGGTTTGTCCTTTATCCAGTGAGAACATCCAATCATTACAGTCTTGATTTTGTAAGTATCATAAAGTAATTTGAGATTTGCATTGAATATATATATCAATGTCATAAGATACTTTTCTTTCATTTGAAAGTATTTGCACTTTTCAATTCTTGCAGTTGATTTTTTGTATGCACACCATTAATGCTGTTTTTCTCCTTGGTGACACATCATTGAATTGTATGGTGAGTTTTTTTTTTTTTTTTTATAGCAGTTAGTTTATAATTTTTTTAAAATTTTGTATCATACATGAAGCATGTTATAAATTGAAAAAAATAATTATGCTAAAATTCAAGTTCAAAACTTAAAATTAACAACTATTTACTCCTAAACATGCAGAGATTTCCAGTGTTTCGATTTGCATATTTTGTATTGTGGACAGCTACATTTGTGATTATTCAGTGGATAATCCATGCTTGTGTTTCAATTTGGTACAACCTAACATCCTCTTTTTTTTTTATTATTATTTTTTTTATAAAATATATAATACATGAATGATTTTCTTCATTTGTAATTTGATAACCTTCATTTGTCACAGGTGGCCTTACCCTTTCCTTGACTTGTCATCTTCATATGCACCCTTATGGTATGTTCTCAATTTCAATTTGTCACACCATTGATCAAATAATTGTCTTCTAATTTAAGAGAATTTGATGTGGTTTTAAAAGAATAGAACCGTTATAAAATAAATCTATTTTATCCCTGATTTACAAGTGCTCAATGCTTATCCTTTCTAAGTGAACATATTGTTATTTACTTGGCGTGTGTTTGGTTTTCCGTTTGCAACATATAAAAGCACATTTGCATGCTTCCCGATGCATTTTTGTTGTGATTTCCAGAAGCTTCAAATACTAGTTTTTACGTTAAGAAGCAATGTATATGTTTTTTTTTTTTTTTTTCATGGTCTATAAAAGAAGTGGCAAACACAACCTAACACTCACATACACACAACTACGAGGTCTTGAGTTCAAACTCAGGAGCATAGTAATATCGGTATTGTCGGTTGAGCTAGGTCTTACACATAATTTGTTTAAGTATTTGAGTCACATTTTATAATGTGATTTCAATAAATTTTATGTGATAGTTTATTAAAACAATTCACAGCATATATGAAGAGTTGTTTAGTCACATTTTGTAGTTGAATAAATACTTAACTAATTTCTAGTGATCATTATCATACATATCTCTTGACATTTTTGGATTTTCAGGTACTTGGCAGTGGCTCTCATGCATTTTCCATGCTATGGCTTATTTATTTTGATAGTGAAGTTGAAGCATTTTTGGTTATCTAGATCATTTCCTGGATCATCAAGAATTGTACATTGATTACACAATCCAGAAATATTAATCACTGAATGAAGGCTACCCTTTAGATAGCCTAACAAAATCATTTTGAAGACTAGATTTAGATCATTGTTTGTATATGTCCTACATATTTATCTTTTTCACATCTCTTGTTGCATATCCTCAACTTTCTTAAAACTAGGATCTTTTAGAATACTTTGACATGTCATATCTTAGTGTTTGATGTAATTGGTTCACAAACTATAGCTGCTCTTATGAGGGAAATGGATTAGTTATATATCTCATCCATCCCATAAAAATTAATGGTTGAGATCATTTAAAACTAACTTAACAATTTTGAAATTAGAGTTGTCTAATATGAAATCAATGACCAAGATTCGTCGTGTGTAATCACATGGAACTTCTAACGCAGATAATCCAAGTCCATATATTTTTTTTTAACAATAAAAAATGAAATATATATTAACCACCAAAAGCAGCTCCTGTAGCATAAGGTGTGCCAAAAGAGCTACTCTACAAACACAGAGTCATACAAACGAACAAAAAACCATCACGCGATGTCCAAGCATTGGAAGAGACTTGAACACCACCTATCTGAACCAAACCTAAAAACAATCTTTTTTACCCACGCAGGTAATCCAAGTCCATATTATAAATACTATGTATGTACACATCTCTTTGCATGAGAACTTCATAATCAAGTTTAGTTTCTCTTTTAATTCTCTTATTTTGTTAGAAATAATTAAAATAAATTTGATAAACTACTCAAATTCCAATTATGTTGATATACACAAATAATTGGAATTATGTAAAACTTGATTGATTCTTACTTTTCCCTACATAGCCATGGCTTCACATATTGTTCAATATTAAGTTCAAATGACGTTAATCAAGACATCTCCCCGTTAGATTAGAAGCCTCTACATTTCAAACTTTGTTTTAGTGCTTTTCTATGGTGCGTTTGATCAAGATTGAATGATCCATATTTAAATTATAAAATAAATGTCTTGACTACGTGAATGCTGAGAATTCCTAAAGGAATGAAATTTTGATTGAGCTTGGTGTGTAGCATTTAAATTTTCTTTTTGTCCAAACTATAAGGAATAGATTCTCGCAATTGAAATTCTTTTATTTTATTTTTTTTAAATCTTCCTTTTACTATTTATAAAATTCTTAACATGTCTCTTAAGAATAAAAGTTAGCATGACTCAAATATATTTATATACAAAATGAACACATTAAATACAATATACAATTCATAATTTTTGTAAAAATGACAAAAAGAATACTTGAAATAAGGAACAATTAGTTTTTCTTTTTGGGTGTGTATTACTGTATTCTTAATTTTTGTAAAAACGACAAAAAGAATCCATAAGATCCAAAAGATAGTATGTGAGAAGCAAAGTGACATGTTTCTTGTTTTCTAAGAACCATTCCATTATTGTATTAAAGATTATTTATGACTCGAGGTCCAATAGTTTTTGCACCACAAACATTAAGCTTTGTGGGTACCTCGTTATTAATTACGTGACTCCGACCTGTGCAACCCTGTAATTGATTGGTTTATCAGTGGCACATAATTTTCTCCAAAACTCTAAAAAAAAATAGGAGAAACATTTGTGTCATTGTGTGGTTACAATTCCAAGCGTAAGTTCATTTAGACATATTTATATAAATTGAAAAAGAAAAAACAGAAATATTTATTAAAATATATTTTTGAAATTTTTTTTTTTTTTTGCCACACGTCAAATGACCTCTTTTAAATGGAGGGAGATCATATGCGACAAGCACCGTTCCGAAGGGAATGGAGGGCATGATGGTTAGCGAGCTAATTGAGGAAGGCGTCAATGATTGGAAAGTGGATATTATTAAGGAGATGTTTAATGAGAGAGACGCCGTAATTATAATAGCCATGTCAATTATAGACAACATGGGAGAAGACAAACAATGTTGGAAATTCACAAACCTCAAGGAATACAGAGTTAAATCGACATATCACTATACCATGGAGAACCTAGTGGATTACAGCAAGCTGAGATCAAAAGGCGACTGGATGAAAATTTGGAGACTTCGAATCCTACAAAAAAATAAAGGTGTTCTTATGGAGAGCAGAAAAGACGTATTTACCCGCGAGACACGGGCTTTAAACTCGCGGTGTACATTGTTGTGATTGTTGCGAGCCTTGTGAAAGCTCATATGAGAATGAATGACATGTCTTTTTCGGATGTGCAAAACTAGAGGAGGTGTGAAGTGTAGCAGGTCTATAGAACATTATACAAGACAACTTGGATACGACATATGGTTTTGTAGCACTTTACTTTCAGTTAGTAGAATCTCTACAACACCAACAACTCTTTGATTTCGTACTGACCCTTTGATGCATCTGGAAACGACAAAACGACAAGTTGTGGAATGACGTCGAAATACAACCATGTATCTCAGTGTGTATGGTGCGTGATGTCTTACTTCAGTGGCAGTAGGTCCACGTAAGTCAGAGAATGGAGAGAACCAGGAAAATACCACAACAATGGAATGGCATATCATAGTCAAGAAGGGTGGATTAGACCGGTAGCCAGTGAGGTGGATTGCAATGTCGACGCAGTAATTTTTTAAGGATCAATGATGTTATGGGTCAGAATGTGCCTAAGAGGGGTGCGAGGGGAGTTCATTGGAGCGAAGACAACTTGGTATAAAGGTCTCCCACAACCTAAAGAAGCGAAAGCACGAGGTCTAAAAAAAGAAATAAAGTGGCTTGGTACTTTGAGGTTTCCTTCGGTATCTATCGAACTTGATTGCAAGCAAGTAGTTGATTGCATCTCTAGCAACTTTAGCACCAGGTCCATGTTCGGCGCAATCCTGAATATTTGCAAAGCTTCACTTATGAATCATCAAAACTTTAAGATAAGTTTCATTATGAGACAAACAAATAATGTTGCATACTTGTTAGCTAGGATGTCATTATGTTATGCTAGTTCTCAAGTTCATGATTACATGTCATCTTGTATTACAACTACTATTATTAATGAAATGAGTTGAGTTTTTTTTTTCTGTGAAAAAAATGTGCACCTTTTTATTTAGACAAAATAAATCATTCATCTTTATTATTTAAAACTAATAATTAAATAACTTAATGGTTAGTTTTGCATCTTTAATAAAAAAAATATATATGTTAATTTACACCCACATTATTATGAACACATTTATGTCTCAAATAGACAATTACAAACATTAATCAATTAAAAAAAAACACATTTTCACAACCTAAAAAGAAATTCATCCCTTAATTAACCCGAATTGATGAGAAATGACCCTTCATGATAAACTTAATCTTAAAATAAGCCCTTTTCTTTAACAACAAATAAAATAAGCACTTAAAAATCCCCTATCAAAATAACCTTAGTATATTTCAATAATGGCTAAGAAAACAAAAATCAAAGCGCTGCAGTTGCACTTTGCACATTTGTGGTCCAAACATCCACGAGATTTGCGTGGAAACATAAAAAAACGGTCACTAATTATATATATTTTTAAAATAAAAATATAATGAAATTTACATAGTTGCCCTTTTAATTTTTTTTTTTTTTTTTTTTTGTGGTGGTCGGGATTCGAATCCCATACCTTACATATTTTATACATTCTTTATACCAAATGAGTTAAGCTTATAAAGACTTTAAAACTGATTTATCTATAGGATTTGTGCATGAATTTAATATTTAATATTAATAAGAAAATGTAAGTTTCACAAGATAATAAAAAAAAAAAAAAAAAATATCAAAAGCAAGTCAAGTCAAATTATGCAAGATTCAAGAACTTTATGCGAGATGCAGTATAAACAATTCAGGAGGTTCAAATAGAAATAAAATATAGCAGCATGTGCAATTGAAAATTCTCTTCTCTGCATCCCCTCTCTTATATGTGGCTCTGTCACTGCCAGCCAACAAAGCATGGAGGAGGATATTTGACTTTTGCACTTTCTAGTTTGCATTATTGTCTTTCTTTAAAACTATCATCAATCATATTTTACTTACCAATCAATGTTCAAATTACCAAAGCTTTTTTTCCTCACTGAATTAGAGATTCTTCTTGGTTATGTACCAAAGAATACTGTGTTATCACTTATCAATGGACCAACAGATACAACTGCATTAAGTTATTGGTTGAATTGGAGATTCTTCTTTTGTGCACTATGGATTTTCATTTCAATGATACTAGCATCTTATTTAATATTCAAGTATGAAGGATTCAATAAAGAAAGATCTTCTGAGAGAGATGAAAATCATCAAGAAGAAGATGGATTGTTATATGAAGATGAAGCTTGGAATACTTGTGTTAAAGGAATTGATCCTATATGGTTACTTGTTTATAGAATCATTTCTTTTGTTATTCTTTTGGCTTTGATCATTGCCAATGTTGCTGTTTCAGGAGCTAGTATATTAGCCTATTACACTCAGTAAGTTAATTACATTAAATATATTTGAGTAGTTTAGTCTTCATTGCAAACCTGTTTTGTTAATTTTTCTGTAGCTGTTTTGTTTCCTGAGAGTAGAGACTTTTGTATCATAATTGTTTGTTTTTATATTACTTTTAGACAGTTAGGATTTGTTTGAACTCACTTATTTGAACTAATTTACTGACATAAGTATTAGTGGGTCTATTTGGGAGATTTATGACATGTTCATAAGCTGTTTAAACACTTGATTCATCAAATTCTGAAAAGAAGCCGGTGCTTTTGTAAGGCCAAAGGGCATGACAAGCCACTCATAATGACCATGATGTGTGCGGAATGCAGTTTTGTTGCGGTCTTCTGGTTTCACAAGAATTTGGCGATAGCCAAAACACAAAGTCTAATTTAGAGAAATGCGTAGCACCAAACAATTCATCCAACAATTCGTCCACAGTAAGGATCGGAAAACTATCCTTTATAGTAATTGCATTTCGAGCCCTATAATCGTTGCAAAACCGCCAACTGACATCCAAATAGGGCCTTCAACTTTTAGTCTTAGATTTTTCAGAATAGCTTTTCTCTTCATTATACTCAGGCAGGACATGTATGTCAACAAAGGAAAGAGCTTGTTAAGAAGTGGAATAGCTTATTATGTTTTCTTGCATTTCTTGGTGTATCCTATAGTCATGGATGAAAAGGGTCACATTATTGATTGTTGTTAGTTACAAATAAAATACCTCTTTCATAATATAACTAGCTCTTTTTCTTATAATTACTCTAATTGTATTGTGTTTTTTCTTGTGTTGAACAGGTTGACCTTCACTTTGGTCACTATTTACTTTGGGGTAAGGCTTTGAATTTCAGACTCTACATTATAGCAAAAAATATAATTTACATGAAAATGTGATATATCTCACTAATAAAAAAGTTAAGTTAGTTAGGGAATTTGGAAATGGAAAACATGAAATTCGTCTCTAATTCTCACTAAATTTTGTGAGGAGGATATTAGAGAGGGGTTTTATTTTTTCCATCACTAATTTTCGTCCCTAACTTAAGATTTTCTAGTAGCAGTGTCTATTCCTTTTAAATGTTATAAGGTCATATATTATTTAAGTGACTTGTGCCCTCAATTTTACTTTCAGCTTGGATCATCTTTCTCAATATATGGATGTTTATTAAAACACAATGAATTTGGGGCAAGAACAGTAAACGGTGCTTCTATAGATGCAGAAAGCACTTATATGGCTCCATCTCTTGAAGGGGTTTTAGATATTCCTCTACTTCCTAAGTGTCCTAATCAGGAATTTCATACCAGGGAAATTGCTGGTGTATGGGGTTACATTTTTCAGATAATTTATCAGGTAATTTAATTTTCTGATTCAAATAATTTACGAGGTAACTTAATTTAGCAATTCAATTTAGAAGAAACTAATAAATGTATCTAGTAATTTGAAATGTGAAGTATATTTAGGGACAAATTTTGTTTCCAAAGGAGGCTTATATTTAGTTAGATAGTAATATGTTTGATGTAGTTGGAAGTTCTCACGATTTTCTAGTCGTCTTTTTTCTTTAATATGTTAAACAGCTGATTTTATTGATTCAAAGGAAGAGATGGACAAACACAATTGTTCATGTTGTGATTACAGAAACATATAGGAACGATAAAAGGGGCATTCCCCTGCCAACATCTATCACCAAACCTTCTAGCTTAACTAGCTAAATTGTGAGCGGCAACATTGTTTTGCCTACTGCTATATTTCACAGAAACATTGCGTAAATTACTCATTAGAGCATGACAGTCATCCACCATGATTATCAGACCCCAGCCAGTTCTGCCATCCTCAAAACAACCGTCATCCACCATGATTCTCGTATCTTGTTGAGAGTGCTCATGACCATTGCTATAGCAGTGGGTTTGGCAACCTCATTTTTTAAAACAAAATTGTTCCGGGCAGATCGGACGAACCAAAGAGGTGGTACAGCCTAGCTCTTCTTTACACTGCAGCCAGTTCAATAGCCAATCGTTCAAAGTTCCTGATGTATATTCCAGATTGATTTCCAGAGGGGACTGTCACAATTGGTTGAGGGGCCTGGTGAGAACAGATTCTTTGAATAAGACCCATCTTTTTCACAATCCCAGACAAATTTGTCTTCAAGGTGGCTGAAAGGCACCAGAATCGCCAGAATTTTTTTTACTTCAAACGAGCTGAAGAGGCTTGATGATATGTCCTTGTTCCACTGTCTTGTAGCTGGATCAATCAATTCTTCAACTTTCGCGTCATCTTGCAGACCCGAGCCCGGAGGTTTTGTGAGGAGATGGCCATGGTCTGTGGGCCACTTATCTTTCCAAATCTTGACTTTGTCCCCCTTGCCAATGATCCATCTTCCACCCAGCTCAATAATATCCTTAGCAATACAGATGCTTCTCCACAGATAACTCAGATTATTGTCAGGATTTGCTTCCAAAGAAGTTCCCCTTGGGTAATATCTACTACGCAGGACTTATTCAAGTAGAGTGCTTTCACTGGAAATTAGTATCCAACAGTGTTTTCCAAGGAGAGCCTTGTTAAAATCACGGAAGCCTCTAAAACCCAGACCACCTTCATGCTTACCCACTTAACCAGTGAACTTTTCTAGAATCCTCTCCCAATTCCCACAAGAATTTTGCTAACATAGAGTCTATATCTTTACAGCAGTCTTCAGGAATCTTGTAGCAGCTCATAATGTAGTTCGGTATTGCTCGGGCTACTGCTTTCATGATGGTTTCTTTGCCAGCTCTAGACAAAAACATTTCCTTCCACCCCATGATCTTCTTCCGCACATGGTCAATGACGAAACCAAAAATGGCTTTCTTCGATCTCCCAAAAGGAACCGGGAAACGTAGATATCAGGTGTGGCTCTCCACTTCCGTTACTCCCATCATTCCACAGATCATATTTCTTTCTTCGATTGGCACATTTTGCCTAAAGGAGACCTCAGACTTATCTAGATTGACCATTTGTCCGGAAGCTTGTTGGTATGTGGCTAGGACTTGCAAAATTCTCTGTCCTTCACTAGCGTTTTCCCTTGTGAAGAGGAGACTGTCATCAGTAAACAGGAGGTGTGATACTTGAGGTGCAGACCACACCACCTTCAGGCCATGGGTGGAATTTTTTGTGGCCTCTCTGCGGATTAAACCTGACAAAACATCAGCCATAAGATAAAAAGATACGGTGAGAGGGGTTCACCTTGTCTCAACCCTCTCTCCGGTGTGAAACTGGAGCTGGGCTGACGATTGATTATTACTATTTGATAAGAGACAGAGCTGACACATCTCATGATGGTTGCAATCATACCGCCGAATACCACATCTGATGTTGATCACTTTTAATAGATATTGTCATAGATTTTGGATTTC
Organism: Medicago truncatula; assembly: GCF_003473485.1. Taxonomy (NCBI): domain Eukaryota; kingdom Viridiplantae; phylum Streptophyta; class Magnoliopsida; order Fabales; family Fabaceae; genus Medicago; species Medicago truncatula. The sequence continues at coordinate 31,923,920 of NC_053049.1, read as the reverse complement.
ATTGTGTGATTAACTTGTTTGACAAGTTTCAACTATTTCTCATCAAATTCAGGAGACAAATTATTGATATAGTTATTTTTCTCATTTTCTTTATAGACTTGTGCAGGTGCTGTATTTCTCACTGATTTTGTATTTTGGTTCGTCCTTTATCCAGTGAGAGCATTCAATAACGACAAACTTGATTTTGTAAGTATGATCAAAATTGTCTCTGGTCTTTCATTTATCATTTTGACATGAAACTCATATTTGATATTCGGATATGAAGTTAGGACTTAGGACAACACTCCCGATTCTAAAGAATAAACATACGAAAAAATACAAGCAATGAACACACTATATTTCAAAACAAATTTCGACCAATTGTTCCTACATCTTCGACTGCAGAGCGGTTGCAGTGCTTTCAATTATTTCAAGTTTAGAGTTTACAATGTACAACCTAGTTTCAAATTTAAATACTACTGTCTAGTAACTATGAGTCATACCCAAAACAGTTTCAAATTTTAAGGAAAAATAAAGTAATTTGAAATTTGCATTATATCAATGTCATATGATACTAGTATAAGGTCATGTCTTCCATTTTGCAGCCCATAAGAGGCTTTTCTTTCATTTTGAAAACATTTTCACTTTTCATTCTTGCAGTTGAATTTTTGTATGCACACCATTAATGCTGTTTTCCTCCTTGGTGATACATCATTGAATTGTATGGTGAGTTTTTTTTAGCAGTTTATGATTTGTGATTTTTTTATTTTATATATCAAATGTATAAGACAAAATCACACACGTGGTGGTTCCTTAACTTAATTTCAGGTAATAGTTTCGTCATTTATCTTTATTTTTCACGACATTTTTTCCCTTTCGGTCCATTTGTATATGGATTTTCAAGGATCAAGTTCAAAACTTCAAATTAACACCTATTTACTCCTAAACATGCAGAGATTTCCAGTGTTTCGATTTGCATATTTTCTCATATGGACAGCTGCATTTGTGATTAGTCAGTGGATAATCCATGCTTGTGTTTCAATTTGGTAAAAACTATCATCCTTTTTCTTTTAATTATATACATGAAGGATTTGTCATTTATATTTTGATAATTATAATTTGTCACAACTCACAGGTGGCCTTACCCTTTCCTTGATCTGTCATCTCCATATGCTCCCTTATGGTATGTTCTCAATTTCACTTTGTCACCATTGATCAAATAATTGTCTTCTAATTGAACAGAATTTGATGAGGTTTTAAAAGAATAGAGCCATTATAACTAAAAATCAATTTATCACTGATTTATATGTGCTTATTCTTCCTATGGGAGCATATTGTTATTTTAGATTAAGGACACTGTTACATTGACTTGATGATTGAATGGACAAGAAGCAATTTCTCCGATTTTTTTTATGGTCTATAAAAGAAGTGGCAAACACAACCTAAAACACACACACACACAACTACGAGGTACTAGGTTCAAACACCGGTTAAAGTGTTCAGCCTAACAATATTGGTATTGTCGGTTGAGCTAGGTCTTACGGACAATTTGTTTAAGTATTTGAATCACATTTTATAACGGAGTTTAATCTTCTATGGTAGTTCATGAAAACCATTCACAACTTATATGGAAAATAGTTCAGTCACATTTTGTAGTTGAATAAATATTTTAATTTCTAATGATCATACTTACCTCTTGACATTTTGTATATTCAGGTACTTGGGAGTGAATCTCATGCATTTTCCATGCTACGGCTTATTTATTTTGATAGTGAAGTTGAAGCATTTTTGGTTAAATAGATCATTTCCTGGATCATCAAGAATTGTACATTGAGTACACATTCCAAAAATATTAATCACTGAATGAAGGCTACCCTTTAGCTAGCCAAACAAAATTATTTTGAAGATTAGATTTAGATCATTGTTTGTATATGTAATACATATTCATCTTTTCCACATCTCTTAATAAATATCCTCAACTTTTTCAAAACTAGATCTTTTAATAGAATGCATTATATATAAACTTAGTCAAATACTGATACATTTGACAAATCATATCCCAGTGTTTGATGTAATTGGTTCACAAACCATAACTCGTATTACGAGGGAATTGGATTTCCACAATTACATATCGCATCCATCCGATCTAAATCAATGACCGAGATCATTTAAGTATGCGTTTGGGAATAACAAAACCACGGTGAAAAAGCACGATTGGGGTAAAGCTACACCAACTAGCTTCTCAATACCATGGTAAGATAGACTCTAAACGTGCGGTAGCGGTCACTCACCGCACAACCGCACAAACAAACAAGCACTACATCTAACTTACCAATTGTATAGTTTGTGTCGACCAATCTAAAATCAATGATTAAGATTCATTACGGTGTGTAACCGTGGGGAACTTCTACTTCAGGAATTCTGGTTTGTAATATGATTGTTATGTATATATCACTTTGTATGAGAACTTAATAATAAGTTTTATGAATCAAGTTCAGTTCTTCTTATTCTCTAATTTTGTTAGAAATGATTAAAAAAATTAATGAGAAAGTATTGGTTATTTGATACAACAATCTTACTGGATCTCAATTATGGTGCAGTGTACTAGAATTCAAAATTGGGATCTAATTTAAGGGAAATAAAACTCTACATGGACGTATGTTAATGCATACAATTAAATAAATGTATGCACCAGAATTGGGAATTATGTAGACTTAATTAATCCTTACTTTTCCCTTCATAATCCAGCCATGGCTTCACATATTTCTAATATAAAGTTCAAATCATGCTAATTAAGACATTTCCCCAGTTAGACCAGAAGCCTATGCATTTCAAAACTTTGTATTAGTTCGCTTTATTATAGTGGGATGTCGATATTGATGACCGTTTGATCAAAATCGTAAGGTCCGTATTCAAGCTTAACAATTTGAATTATAAATTAAAAACTGTAATATTTTAAACCGTATAAACTTAATTGAACAGTCATGATGACTCGACGGCATGATTGCCGAAAATCCATGAAGGAAATCAAATTTTTGTTTTACGTAATTTGTTTTGCTTTGTGCATATTTGTATGAACCGTGCTATTTGTTCAACTTAACCAGGACAACCTTTTGCGACAACAGATATCTTTATCTCTTCAAATGGATGTTCACATGGTTGTTCTTGTGGCACATATTTTCTCCCAAACAAACCATGAAAGTTACATGGATCTTATGTTACTAACCCGTCTTTTGAAGGCATGTGTTAAAGAGAGAACTGAAACAACTATTAGAAGAATGTATTTAATTCTTAAAATTTATCGGTTATTCTTTTAATCAAATACTAGTACTTGGTATTTTTAGTATTCAAAATTGTATAGTAAACTCTAACAAAGTCTACAAGGTGCAAGTATTTTTAACACAATATTTAATATCACACCAATTGGATAGTACTCTAAAAAGGGAACTTCTACGGTACACCTGCAAATTAAGGTGTACCGGTACTCTCGCTTACAATTTTTATAAATTAACTATCATTTTTTATGAAAGAAAATAGGTGTTTGTTGACATATATATTTTAGAAAATATCATTTTATAAGAAAAAACATCATTTCATTTTTTAGAAAAATCATACTAAATTTTTCTACATTTTATTGTAAAAAATAATCAAAATTCTCTATTATGAGTACTATAAATTCAGAAAAATCAAATTTTATTGTGTTGACGTTTTTGGTAAATAAGATTTAGTTATTATAATTATAGGTGATAGAAAATATTTTTTTTCCTACAAAAAATAACTCATTTAACTATTAATTTAAGAATTTGATAGATCAATACACTCAAATTGTTGGGTGTACCATAAAATTTGCCCTCCAAAAATAACAGACGAAATTAACCACCGAGTCCCTCCCATATTACAAGGATCATAAAGGTCAGCCTGTAATGAGGCACAGATGAAAGCATATATCCACATTCAGTACCTTGTCACTTATTTATCCTTATCCCCTTATCCATAAATATTTCGATAACTTATCACATAATATCTCACTCTCATAAGGTAATGATAATGTGTGAAAAGAAAAACAGTTGAGAAATCAATTACCTCCTCCCTAAGAAAATAACTAAAATAATCTTAAAAAAAACTAATATATTTGGTTAAAAATTGAGTAAATTACACTCCCCTATCCTCAAAGATGCTTGAATTACACTCCCCTCTCCTCTTATGTTAAAATATCCACTCCCCTCATCTCTTATTCAAAACATATTAGAAAATATTACATTTCCCTCCCTTGAGAGAAGCTTGAATTACATTCCCCTCCCCTCTTAAGTTAAAATCTACACTTTAGTCCCTCGCTAATTTGATTTTGTGGATCATTTACTTTATATTTTGAAATAAATTTCTCTCTTTCTTTTTCTGAAAATTGATTTCTCTTTTTCAAGTTTCAACTCGTTTTCATAGTTGTTTCAATTCAAATTTACAATCCCTTAAAACCGCGCTCTTTAAATCCTCCAAACACACATCACCGGCGCACAATACAATTCTTCCCATTTTTGTCTCATCATTCACCACTGCATTTCTCACGCTCCACCACTCACACCCTCCTTTTTTTGAAACCTCACACGCCACCATCTCTTCTGGTTCTGACGGATTATGAACAAACAACAAGTCTCCTATAGAAATCAACTTAATCGTATTCAACAATTCACTTTTGTTGCCTCGTAGTTTCTTCACCATTTTGCTCGGCATCACACCTAATTTCTCCATTTTTAACCATAATCCTAATTTCTCTTTCACTTCCCACACTTTCACTCCTTTCATGTTTTCTGCGTTACCTACTATTCCCACAACCACCAAACGATTCTTCAATGTTCCCGTCTCGTAGTGAAATACGCTCTCTTCTCCTCGTAGATCATAAGGTCCTTGCCACGTCATCATTTTACAATCAAATGAGTACATTGTGCCTGAGTTTTTCTCCATCACGTGCATAAACTCACCGGCAACGGCAACAGAGAGCCACATCGACGCTGTGGTATCCTTCATCATCTCCGGCATTGATTCACACCGAATCCAATCACGAGACTCCATGTCGTAGATCTCCACTGCTAAAGGATCGTCCTCAAAGTCACATACCCCACCAGCAACAACGATGCACTTTCCCACACGTGCAACAATGGGATCCACACGCCAAACACGTGGTGATGGCACGTGGTTCCACGTAAGGTGGAGCGGATCAAAGGAGAAGGAAAATTCAGTTGGAGAAAGTGTGTAAAGGAGCGTGGAGTGTGATGACCGTAAAGCTGGGGTGTGATTAATTTGTGGCGCGTGAATTTGGATCCACGTTAAAGAGCGTGGGTCATAGGCATATGTTGTGGTCACGTGGGGAGCTCGGGGGTTTTGAGTGTGAACCGTGAGCCACGGCTTCACGGGGTTGACATGGCGGAGGGAGCTCAATACTGCATGGTTCCATTGCTTTGACACGTAACTGGCTGGCACCAAGTAAATGAGTGGCACGTACGAAAGTGTGGCCTCTAAGATATCTCCATGGATGGGAGCTTCTACTTCTTTTTCCTGAATTTTCTTTGTTGCCATTATACAATTGTTATGTATTGAGTTGGCTTTTTCCCCTCTTTTATTCTAAGTAAAGCAAAATTTATGTATAACGAGTAGTGAGGTAATGTGCAGGAATGGCTGCATCTTAAGGGATTTATATAGGAGGTGGGAACCGAATTGGAAGGGATAGCATACCTAGAACAAAACTTTATCTCCATATATAGAATGCCATTTGTCCTATTATTTAATGCTGCCCACATGTTTATAGATAAATTCAATAATCTTTTTTGTTTGAAAGGATAAATTCAACCCCCTTCTTTATTTTTCAATTGTTGTTTTCTAACCTTTAATGCATAAAATAACCACAATATCTTTAGTTTAGTATCATTTTTACTAGTATTCCTCTTTTTTTTTTTTTTTTTTTTTTTTTTTTTTTTTTTAAGAAAAAACTATTCATCTCAATGTAATTTATAAATAAAAATGTTATGACAAGTTAACAATTAACGTTACCTTTAGTTTGCAAACGATACCTTGCCGGTTGGGGTAAAGAGTTAGGCTAATGTTTGAGATTTGAAAACGGTATTAATTTTATAATCATAAACTCGAAAGAAATGGGCTATGTTTGAGCTATCAAATTAACTTTGGTTTAACGGATGTTGATAGAAAAGACCTATATGAAACAAACTTGAAAACTTAAAGGATCTATCTGAAACCTTAGAAACTTAAAGGACATATCCGAAACAAACTCGAAACTTAAAGAACCTATCTGAAATCTTAGAAACTTAAAAGACCTATCTGAAACAAACATGAAACTTAAAGGACTCGGGGATGTATTTGACCTAAAATTTAACAGGGACTTAACTTAAAAGCTCATAATTTTGTAAGAACCAAAAACATATTTAAAGATATATTTTGTATGTAACTTTGAAATTTATTTCAAAAGGAGAACTTGAAAATGAAAAGTGTATTTCTATGGACACGCAAAAAAGACAATTAGCTAACCAAACAAATAAGTTCAAGTGGTTAACGAGTACTGCCAAAGGATAAATTGTTCAGGAGGACCTGAGTTTTGATTCTTAAGTGGAACAAAACTTGTCCAGTGACTTACCTCCTTGATCGGACACTAGATTACCATGACCCATTTTACCATGAGAACTCGAGGGTTAACACAAAAAAAAAAAAAAGAGATATTTCATTGTGGTTAATTTTATTTAAAATGTGTTGTTGGAATGGCTACATCGATATATATTACGAAATATGAGATAATTTAAAATAATATAAAGTATAAAATTATTGATATTAGTTGCCCAATTAATCTAGTAACATGGTAACATTTTTTTAATGGAAAGAATATTCATTTTAATTAGATTAATTGGGGGACCATAGCCTAATTATCCTTGATGAAACATTTTAAAATACTATAATTGTAGTGTATAAAAAAAATTATTGAAAATGTGGGGTGGACCATGGCCCCTATTGGACCCCAGTACCTCCGCCGCTGCATATTGTGGAGCAAATAAATATGATGGTTGTAGAGAATTGCAGTTATGGAAGCATCTATTAAAATATAATGAATCAATCATAGTTAGTCAATAAGTAAACTATAGTTAGTTAATTGGTTAGGTAGTTATGAGTTATTTAGACTAACTCACCCTTGTAAATAACTCTCTCCATTTCTCTGGGTAATTCTATTTGTTACAAAAGCTGAAGAGACGAAATGTAAAAATAACACCAACTATAATCTATGTATCGCAAATCCCACTTTTATCCTTTCTTAACTAATCAATTTGACCATCATGTGGTTCGTGTCCGTAACAAATAGCATGACTCTTATTCTTTTATCAATCTATTCATTCTATTATGTATTTCTATGAGTATCTTCCACATGAGTATTTCCATGATTACTAACATCACCTTTTCTCTCTTCACATTTTTTAGTTCACCCTAAATAAATTGTATTAAAATAAATGATAATTGTTGAAATTTAACGATTTAGAGTTATAGGTGAGGCCAATTAAATGATTTTTTGTGAGTTGTTGAGTTAGAGTGATTAGATGTTTATTCAGTATTAATATTAAAAAATTATAAAATTGATAATGTATACATGAATGATCCACTTAAGCATTTAAAATATGTGCTCCATTGTGGATGGTCTAAATGCTTTTGAATAAATATTTATATGTAGAAAACTAATACTAGATGTATATTTTTTTTTCTATAGTAAAATTATTTATAAGGGTGAGTTAGTCTAAATTTATTTATCTCTTTGCATTAAAGAGTTAATCATATCATTGATAAAATAATAATTAATGTTGTATTGAACTTAAAAAATAACATATTAATAAAAACAATTGTTTTATGGTAGTGATAAGTAAAAATTTCGAATTTGTTAAGTCGAATTCTTTGATTGGGGTTTGAATTACGGCTCTTTCCCTTATGTGTAAACCTCCCATAGTTATTTTCATTTTATTTCTCTCCAAAGAAAAATGACAAGTAAAAATTAAACAAAATGAGTATTGTTCTTTTATTATTATAAATATCAATCGGTCAATATTTTATGAATATTAAGAAAAATAATATTGTATTTAATGTATGACTGTTTCGAAAAGTAGCAAGAAGAAGAAGAAAGGATATCAAACCCGTTTCCGGGGTCCGGTACCAAATCCTTCTCAATGAAAACTTTTTATTGGAACATTAGAGGTAGCGGTATCTATGAATATATCAAAAATCTCTATGATAATTGCTGAGTGATATGGACATGTTGTTACTGTTTTCTTGGTGGGATTTTATGCCTGAGTTTGCTCGAGGGGGATTTCTTTAGGGACCGTGATGAGTTACCTAATTTTCGCTTTCCATTTTTTTTTTCCTCTCTTTGTTTGCTTTTCTTTTGGGGGTTAGGTTTGGCCCCCCCTCTTGTACAATTTTCCCCTTTTTTATATATATTATATGAGTGAGCGGCTTAGGATGGGAGTTTCCTGGGTGTGCCGACCTAATCGGGATGTCCAGCGGCTCCTTGATATCCTCACTCTTGATTCAGTAAAAAAAAAGTATGACTGTTTCTAAATTATACAAACAATAGAAGTAACTACAAGAAACTCTATTGATCCGATGAACGATAATACATTTGGAGAAAGAGACTAATGGGGCGCTATAGCTTTCTATAACTTTTATGCAGTAAATTTGTTTGCAAGAAAATAAAATAAATTATTTGGTGTCACAACAATAAAATAAAGTTTAAAAGCACTAGCATTTTAGGAAATCAGATAAAAAGGTTCATAAGTTCTCAAAGGAAAAAATGTGATTTAAATATGATTCACTTATGATAGAACTTCATTAGGCAAATTCTATGGTACACCCAATATATTTGAGTGTACCGGTACACCCACTCTTTAAATTAATAGTTAAATAAGTTATTTTTTTGAAGAAAAATATTATTTTTTATCATTTATAATTATAATAACTAAATCTTATTCATAAAAAATGTCAACAAAATAAAATTATTATTTTTTGAATTTTTATCACTCATAAGGGATGTTTTGTATTTAAATTAGTTAGGAGTCCATAACCGCAACTTTTGGAAAGAGGGGTCCAAAAGTGCAATTAAGCCTTACTTTTATGATAATATGTAAAAAAAATTACTATAATTCTTATAAACAATGAAATGATGTTTTTTCTTATGCAATGATGTTCTATAAAATATAAATATTGACAAATAGTTATTTATTACATAAAAAATGATCGTTAATTTATAAAATTATGAAGCAGGAGTACCGGTACACCTTACTTTGTGAGTGTACCGTAGAAGTTCCCACTTCATTTAGGTATACAGAGATATAACTTTCTATAGCTTTCTGGCAACATGGTGGTCTTTGGGGTCTTTCGACTTAGCCATCATGTTAAGCATTTGAAGACACACCTTCTGGATTTCAATCACACTGCTTAAGATGCAACATACTAGGTTGGTCATTAGTAGCTCTCCATCATGGGAGAGGTTGGGCCGTGGTCTATGACAATAATCCTAGATAAATCTTGGCACATCTCTAGGCATTTTTAAGATATTGTTTAAATTAAAGTAGTCATTCTTGTTCCCATGACCTTTCGGTCATTGGGGTCGTAACTCATATCAAACAAACATTTTCTTCTCATCTCCTTGTGATCTCAGGAATTTTCCATTATAAATAAAAGTAACCAAATTTTACTTTCAAAGATTTGGCATTAAAACAGTTTGTTTGAAAGAAGCCTAACGTTATAGCTCTTTATTAAGAGAAGAATATCTTAACCTCATCATGTCTAAACCACAAGAAGGGTTTTAGTTCATAGTGACCTTAACCATAAAGATGAAGATGAAATGAAACAAAAATGCAAACTTGAATAAGCTTAATTGAAAGATAAAATAGAGTTATGAACATATTACACTCCAACAAGAAAATAGAGTTGAAACACCACTCAAGTAATCCTAACTCTAATTCACTAAGAACTAACACTCGTGCTCATATATGAAGGAGTTGAGATGGAGTGGAAACTATATTGGCTGTTAACCCTAGCTGAAACTTGGCTGCTCAATTGAACTACGCAAATATTGGACCCTTGACATTATATGTGGTTGTACTACAAGGCCAACCAATACAAGTTTTACCATTTGGTCATTTCCGATATGAGGTGTCATTATTTTATCTAGTCAGTAAACATCATATTCTTTATTCCTCGTACTACCGATGATTGGCTCCAACTCATAAAACTTAGCCTTTAAGCAATGATAAACGAGGACCACACGAGGTTGTACAATCATACGACCACTTCGGAAGATCCACCATAATATATCTTAAGACCACATCTAACGATGTATCTTCATAATTCGCCAGACTTCATTTCCACGTTGTATCCCCATGTATATCTAGAGCATTTCGTCAACTTGATCTACAAAACATCCACCATAAGCATTGATAATTCAAAACGACTGACTAATACTAAAAACTAATTAAAATCATAAATTTTTAAATAGTCACTAATTATATGTCATAGACCATGCAATTACTCAATTTCTAATAAATTTTGGGGGATAAATGCAATATAATAACCTACAAAATTGTTGGTTATCAGATATGCACTTTTTGTGCTTCATGGATGAGAATAAACATTATAGCCGTATTGAAGTGCTTACGAATGTAATAATGACCTTCTTGATTTGTCTGAAGTGCTTTTGATGTCAAGTCTAATGTTCCTTTTTATTAAAGAATTTTGTTCATCAGACTAACGTGAGATCCACTTCTGATCTCATATTTTCTTAGTCAATATTTTTCTTCATTTTGATGTGTCCATGGGATACTGATCTTATTATGAAGTCCTTTTGATCATTCCGAGGTCATTCTTAAAACTTGTTGTTATGATTTTTGTTTCTTATGCATTCGTAATATCATGTTTTAAAGAACACTAAAAATAATTTTTAAATTTGAATGCATAATTGCTTATACTCTAACGTTGACAAAGGTAACAAGGTCCCATGCAAGTGCACTCCAACGGGCAATGTTTTACAACATTTCGAGAACAGCGTGCTTTTAAATTCTGAAATTCATCAAAACTCACACAAAAAGTGCACTGTAAAGCATGTGTAACAACAACTTACACGTGCAATTCATCACTTGGGAACACTGGCGGTGCAAAACTAACACCACCGCATGCTCGCCGTTTGCATCAACATCACTGACATAAAGCTTCTTGCTCTCTTCTTCGCCACGTTTCCCTTCTTCAACAAGCTTCTTCATGTAATTTTCTCATTTATCAGTATTTTAAAACTTCTAATATTTTGAATTTTAAATTCTTAGAAATCGTGGCTGAGTTTAATACAACTCCATAAAATTTGCATATAAATTGATATATGACAAAGTACTATTTTAGAAAACGTAGTTGAATCTAACACAATGCTACAAAACCGATTTATGTGATGAACGTTATCCTCATTTTTAAACACATGTTCAAGTCATATTTTGTTCAATGTGTGACTCTTTCGATAAAAATAAAATAAATTTTTAACACATTTTACTATTAAAATCAACATTACTAATAGTTTTTTTAACAACTACATTCTCCGATCACTAATATAAGCAAAAATCCATTTTTTTTTAAATACATTCAATTAATAATGTATGTGGTCTTAATTATATGTCACATACATCATTAATTGAATATATCTAGTAGATTTTTTCTTATATTAGTGACCGGAGGGTGTATGTAAAACTAAAAAAAAATTAAAAAATATTAACCAGAGAGAGAGAGTATCACTTTACTGCATACCCACTACTCCTCCATCTCATAATAAATGAATCGTTTGAAAAAAAATATTGTCATAAAAAAATTAAACAATTTCCCTTTTCAATATAATATTAATTATTTTTTCAATTATAATTCTAATTAATACTTCCTCCATCCCATTTTAACCGAACCTTTTGTTCATTTCACACATATTAAGAAAAAATGATGTATAAATGAAAGAGAGAAAAATAGTTTTGAACATTTTGTCAAGTATTAGTGTATTCTTTCTTATCATAAATCCAAAGTATAATATATTGAATTGAGGGTGATGAAAGTAGTACTAATTAGATTTATAATTAGAAAAAAAATAATTATTGTTGTATTGAAAAATGAAATGGGTCAATTTTTTTAAAACAATATTTTTTTGCAAATGATTCAGTTATTATGGGACGGATGGAGTAAGCATTAAGCATATAGCACAATATTTTAAACACATATCATGTACCAAAAAAGAAAAAAAAGAAAAAAAAACATATCTCAAGGAACTAAGCTCTAAATTGGTCAAAATCTATTTTGCTTGACAAATACAAGAGTTAAGACCAAAAATAGTATGCACCGTTGCATTTTTCATATATATAAAAATGAAAATGGTCCTATTAAAGTGTCACGAAACTTGTTAAAAGAAGTAAAAATATATAATTTTTCATGGAAAACAATTATTTTTTTATTTTTAAAAAGTTAAATATATCACATTTTACCACTTTTCAATATAATATTTTGATACTCCCTCCATTCTAAATATAAATAAATTTGACTTTTTAAATTCATTCAATTAATAATATATTTAGTTCATATTATTAATTGACTAAAAAAAATAAAATTTGCTTGTATTTGGAAACGGATGGAATATTAATTTCTTAATTAATATTTCAGACACACTTTTAGCATTTTCTTAATTATGGCTGACTTAAGAGGCATTTAGTATTTTAGAGGTTGTCTATTTTTTTTTCTTTGACGGGAATTAAGAGGTTGTCTTTGGCATATATACATGTGTCATGTGTGACATGTTTAACATTGCAATGAAACAGTTGTCACACTATACAACTTAGTGAACTAGCTCCTTCAATAAGGACACAGTACTCTAAGCCTTGAACAAGCACATGATTCAACCTCTAAGGTTTTTCATTGTTCACACAACCCAAGATTGCATGCATGTACTTTTTTCACAATGGATTCAAATAGATTCTCATTCTCAGAACCATTTCTAAAAACTAGAAGAAAATTATTTTCTGAATTTAGTTTATGTGTTGGTGCTTCTTTGCTTTTATGTTCTCTTTTTTTCCTTAGTAATTCCCTCAAAGTTCCTAAAAATTCAGTCTTTCTTCCAGTTTTCAACAATTCTAACACTAATTCTTCTTTTGTTTCACACCCCTTTTCTTTTAATAGTACTAATCACTCTTGTGTTTATTTGAACAATGCTTCTGAGATTTCTCTTAAGAGAATTGAAGAAGAAAGTGTTATTGTTGGTAGAATTAGTGAAGTAAATGTGTCAAGTGTTGGAGTTGAAAAGAAAAATTCTAGTTTTGTAAGTCCTAATGTGAAGAACAATGTGAATGTGACCAATGATGCTTCATACAATGGAAATACTAGTATTGTAGAGGGAAGGAATGAAGATTTGGTTAGGGATAAGAATGTAACTTTAATCACTCATAGTGATGAGCAAGTGGAGAAAATGAATGTTGGTAATTTATATGATAAATGTGATATCTTTGATGGAAAGTGGGTAAGAGATGATTCAAAGCCATATTATCCTTTAGGTTCTTGTCCCTTCATTGATAGAGATTTTAATTGTCATCTTAATGGGAGGCTTGATCTTGAATATGTAAAATGGAAGTGGAAGCCAAATAAATGTCACATTCCAAGGTATGTATATGATTAAATATTTTTCATTAATAACTTTGAAATGTTATTATTTACTAGTATTGAAATTCGTATAACGAAATTTCGCGCCATTTATAATTTGTTGTGTTCAATTATTGAGAGCAACATTGCTTAACAATTTGTAGTAAACTTATGAAGATGTAGAATAAGAAAGATATGATATTTATTATAGCAATTAAGTTTAGGGATGAAAGGCTTCTTCTAGTGAACATAATGTGAAACTTGATTAACAACAATGTGTAAAAGGGGTTGAGTTTTACTATTTATGTAGCTAACTTTGCATGTATTTTATGGAAATACTTTGATTTGACAAATGTTATAGTTCAATATTGTTACATTGGTATTGTGAGTTTAGTATTTTAGGCTCAATTTTGGTTTGAAGACAATTATTGATGTTATGTGATACCTATCAGTTTGAATGCAACTGATTTTCTCGAGAGGTTGCGCGGGCAGAGGCTGGTTTTTGTCGGAGATTCATTGAACAGGAATATGTGGGAGTCCCTTGTTTGTATCCTTCGACAAAGCCTCCGGTACAAGAAACGTGTTTTTGAAATTTCAGGGAAAAGGGAGTTTAAAAAGAAAGGTGTCTATGCTTTTAGATTTGAGGCAAGTTTCATGTTTTTTTCTTCAACATTGTGTCAAGTTAGAATCTTATTATAATGGTATCTTAAGATACAATTTATTTTGGTTTGTTTTTTCAGGATTACAATTGTTCAGTGGATTTTGTTGCTTCACCATTCCTTGTTAGAGAATCAACTTTCAAAGGAAAAAATGGTTCATTTGAGACATTAAGATTGGATTTGATGGATCACACAACTTCAAGGTATCAGGATGCTAATATTATAGTCTTCAATACAGGCCATTGGTGGACACATGAGAAAACATCAAAAGGGTTAGTTCAGTTTTAGTCCCTAATTTTTCAATAATAATGTTAGAATAGAAAATTCGGTTCTAAAGTATGAATAAATGCTCAAGAACACAACGCTTGATCGCAGACTTTGACCAATTGTGCCCGCGTCTGTGAAAGCAAAGTGTACTTGTCTATTATGCATTGAAATATTGGTGCAAAATACAATTTTACGAAGTCCAAAACTTGTTTAAATGCTACCGTCTATTTTGCTAGTTTACCGCTGTTGTCAGGCCACTCGCTACGCTTTTGTGTCTGCCTACTTATCAACGAATACGAGTCATACTCAACATATAATTAAAAAGCATTGCCTTAGAACCATAAATAGCAATAAAGCTACCAAAAGAAGAATCAAGATTCAAGAACAATATAAATTTAGCACAACATCAACTTTAAATCCTACGCACCATATTATCATGTTTGCAATCTTGTCATGAGAGGTTGCGTTATGAATCTAGATATCAAAAACTTTTTCATATTCTGCCATATATTGCTTATTGCTTTTGCTCCTAATAAGCATATGGAGTTGAGGTTTCTGATATTGTTACAGAGAAGAATATTATCAAGAAGGAAACCATGTATATCCAAGACTCAAAGCTTTGGATGCTTATATGAGGGCTTTGACCACATGGGCTAAATGGGTTGATCGAAAAATTAACGCCAATCATACGCAGGTTTTCTTCAGAGGATACTCAGTTACTCATTTCTGGTACTTTTCTCTCTTACTTACATAGCTTCCACAATACAACTGCATCTCAATTTGAGAGTTTTATTTGAATCCATTTATGAAAGAATGCAACTATTTTTTAAGACTTCTTTAAATATTCATCTGATAAACCTTAATGCTTAATGTGTAATGCCTTGTAGGGGTGGACAATGGAATTCAGGTGGACAGTGCCACAAAGAAACCGAGCCAATATATAATGAAACTTACTTACAAAAGCATCCTTCAAAAATGCGAGCGCTAGAGCATGTCATCCAAAATATGAAAACCGAAGTCATATATATGAACATAAGTAGACTTACAGATTACAGAAAAGACGGACATCCTTCAGTATACCGAAAAGATTACAAGACATCAATGAAGCAGAACTCTTCTTCGCTATACGAAGATTGCAGCCATTGGTGTTTGCCTGGAGTACCAGATACTTGGAATGAATTGTTATATGTTTCTCTCTTAAAATATGGAAAGGGAACTTGGAAAATCTGAGGTGAATTTCTTATAATCATTCGACAAACCGGATTCTGATTCTTCATGCATTTTCCATTAGTGTTTCTGATCTATGAAGCACGGACACTCCTCCGATTAGACCTGTCCCGGTGTCGGACACATGTCGTGTCTGACACCGACACGACACCAACACATATAATTACACTTAATTATGTGATCTTCGGCGTGTCTGTGCCGTGTCCGGTGTCTGTGTCCATATCCGTGCTTCATAGTTTCCGATTATAGTTTGATTAGAATGACAATTTTTTCCAATGATTCATAGGATTGTATTGTAAAAATGTATACATGTGTGAGAGTTGATTTGGTTTGAGATATTATGTTTGTAATAGGAGATGTAGTCTCTTCATATCACCAAAAGAAAAAGATGAAGTTACAAGATTGTTTGAGATCTATGAAGCATAGATACGGACATGGACACTGGACACGACACGGACACCGACACGTCCCGACACGTCGACACAACTAATAATTTGAGAAAATCACATAATTCAATGTAACTACAAGTGTCGGTGTCATGTCGGTGTCGGACACGACATGTGTCTGACACCAGGACACGCCTAATCCTAGGAGTGTCCGTGCTTCATAATTTGAGATTGAATGACCAAGATCAATTATTATGTCATGCACACAATGTATGAAATCTGAATCCTACACAATATAGCAAACATAAACACATGGAAGAAAAAAAACACTTAGATATATAACATCAATCAAAGAAACATGAATGATCATAATAACTACCTACTTACTCATCTTGCATAAACTGAAGAGAAAACTGGATTCTTCTCAGCTGCAAATTGAGGAACATGAAACATCACAAGTTGGTAGCTTCTCAAAGGAACAACATCTTTGTCTATTACAATATATATTCTCTTCAAAGAAGAATCACACCAGAATCATACACACATACAGATATATAGCCATAAGGACCTCTAATGCGGTCCATCGCCTTTTTGTGACTTGCCGGTTTACCAACCTATAGCCAAAGCTTCTCTTCCTACGGAGAACTAAGTGCATGGTTGGAATCATAGTGAGCTTGACGATATCATGGTAGCACCGTGATTTCCTTGAGCTCCAAAGTGTAATTTTTGTCAAAAACACAATCGCACACTCTGACATGTCAAACTCATCGTGAATTCAAACACGCGCTAATTAATTATTCTTTACTAACTAGCTTCTTCTGATTCTCCATATTCTCCTTGTGATCACTGATCATAGAAACCAATGGCTAAGCTTAAGCAAACTGTTGAAGTTGGAGAGTGTGAAGGGTCATTGTAAGGACCCTTTCACACAAATTCTTCATTCTTAATCATAAATAGATTTTTGCCAACAAAGATTCATCCTTAAGCTAAAAAAAAATCAGGTTCTATCTATATATAGATTGATTTTGTATGATTTTTCCAAATGGTTCTATGGAAAAAGATAGTGGTGAAGTTAGTTTCTGATCATTGCTTTAAATAGTTGATGATTGAGAACTTAGAAGTGGTTTCACCTAATCATTATCCAAATATATTATTATTTTCCTTTCTTTTTTTTGATAATATTATTTTCCTTTCAAACATTATTAAAAGTTGGAAAGTAAAGAGATAATATTATTTTACAAGTGTCCATTATAATATATATTAATTAATATATAAATTAAAAGCATTGTTTGATTTTATATGACAATCTTAACCTTAACCTAAGTACCTAACCTTTTTTTTTTTAATTTCATTTGACACTAACCATCACTAGTGCCACTTAATTGAATTTTTTTTCCCCTTTTATATATTTTTTCCCTACTGCTGTTAATAGGAAAAATAAAAATCAAGATTTTAGGTTTGATTCTTTTCGTATCAATATAATAAACTTTAAAACATGGTTACCAAACCCTCTACTTTTTCATTATTGGATGTTTCTTGTGTTTCATAAATGAATCCACTAGCAGGTTGATTATTATCATTCATCCCCACTTTGCTTTCAATGATATATATCATCTTAGTCACCCACTATTTTCATTCTTTTTTCTCACAAGTCATGCCAGCAATGCTATTCTATAATAGCCCATTTTTGTTTTTTTCTCTTTTCTAGTTTGCAACGTGTCGATATACCTTGCTTTTGAGTATGAGAAATCTAATAGTACATGTTAAATTTTTCAAAAGACAAGCTAATTTGAGAGTGAGTGAAATATACAAAAGTTGTGACTGATAAGGAAATCACAAATGGCCATCTCTTTTCGTGATTTTTATTTTTATTTTTGTGACAATCAACATTTTCCTTAAAAAATATACAGATTAATTAAAAGATATTTTAGAGTAGAATTTTTAAAGCGTTTTTCAAAATCGAACTCCTCTTCAGTCTTCAAGGTGCAGGGAATGCAATGCTCTTCATAAATGTATAAAAAGAAATTGAGAACGGAGGAATTTTTTATTAATTAAAGTAATACAAAAAAAAAAATTGTCTTTCTCTCCAAAAAAATATTTAAAATCATCTATAAGGATATTTAAACTTTTATCACTACATTAGCACTTTAACTATAAATGATTAAAAGTTTTTCTTCATTGTCCAATCATTCTAAATTTTATTTTTTACATAAGTCATCTTTTTTTTTTTGAAGAAACATACATAAGTCATCTTAAATATATATACCTTTGTATAAAAGGAATACCAAGTTTTTTGTGTAGTATATTTTTCTTTCAATTTTATCCTTTACTTAAAGTGTTTTATTTATAATTTTTTTTAAAAAAAAATTAATATTCAACTCAATGACCGACTAATCTGAGAGGAACAATCACACCTTCCATTAGCAAAGATCTAATTAAAGTCATATCAAAGTTCAATATTAAATAACCCACATAAGTTGTACCAAAAGGATTCATCATTAAGATGTTGAGATGAACACACTTTAAAATCTCAAACACGGACTACTTTGTCAACCCATGTGGGTTTTTTATTTACAAGTTTGTCTTTTGACAAATTTATCGTTCACCTAATTAAGTAATTGAATTTTATTCTAAAAATTATAAAAAAAAAAAAAAAAAAATTGGATACAAATTTTGTGCTAATTTCAAATTTGAATCAAATAAAATTTAATCTTAAAATTTAAATAAAATCTTATATAATTGTTAAGTGCGTCTATTTCCAATGCATTTGATATATAAAATTTCATAAAAACTTATTATTTAAATTCTTAAAGAATCATCCTATAACTGAAATGAATTCTCTCAAGTATAATTCCCTTAATTATATATAGTTGAGAAAATTTAATAGAATTCCACTTGAGAATCAATTTTGAGACAATGATTAACATTTTAAAAAGGAAAATGTTAACCGGTGCTCCCGGGGCACTGATTAAGGATATGAAAAAGGAAATTATATAGTAGTTAACGCATTGAAATTGTGTAATTAATTTATAATAAAGTCAAAAACAGTTTTCTTTTATGGTAATAATTCCCTTTTATGGTATGTTTAACCAGTGTCCCGGAGGCACCGATTAACAGGACCCTTTTAAAAAAATAAACTTGAACTCACAACGAAGAGTCACTTTAATCCTTTAAAAAAAAAAAAAAACGAAGAGTCACTTTTTTCCTCTACTTGGCTTTAAGGATAACCAAAACCTCCCTTCATGGTCCTTAATGAGTTTTAATGAAAAGATAAGTGAACCCCTTCTCAGATAGTATGCACACAATCATAGCAGCTAGACTATCCACTTAAGCTCTTTTTTTTGTCTTGCCTCTTTTTTAAGCAAGCATACAAAATAGTTGCAACTTTTTATATTTGTTTCCTTTCGGAATCTCACTTTGCTATTTATTAATTATATACGAAGTATTGTAATTACCACTCATAATGTATTTGATGGCAACAGCTAAGCCTATCACATAGAAGGATATCCCAAAATCCGATAAAGAACAGATGTGTAACTCAGTTGATAGTTATCAATTGATAGTTTATCAACAACATTATACATGTGTGATGGGAGTTCATATTTCGAAACCTCCACTTTTTCGTACTTAAATGCGAAAATCTAATTAATAACCTACTTGGCATTTAAGTCAAAAATTAAAGGAGTATCAAAACACACGTTAAAAATAGGTGACTATTTGTGAGCATAAAACAATTACTTTTACAGGGTGAAGTATTCTTTTGCTATTACCTCACATCACATGCATAGTAGCATGCGCCCTTGCAACTGTCACATGCCTCCAACAGACCTTCCCTATGAACCGACTATATAACATACTCAGAGTCAGTTTCATTTCATCAAGAGGAGGATGTTAGATGTTGAGATTCACAAACAGAAAATGGTGATATTTTTACTTTGGAGAAAAATAAAGGAAATGATATGTTGAACTAGAAGAATAATATTTAATGGAGATCTAGTAGACAGAGATCTTTTTTCAGGTTAAGGTAAAAGGGAAATGATATGTTGAATCATATCACTTAATTCTTGTTTTTCATTATTATCCATGATTGTTTGCAGCCTGCCGCTCGCCAGAGTTTATGGTTCGGCCTACTAAAAATTCGACCTGGTCTAACTCGTTTAATAAATGGGTCAAGTTTGAACTTTTTAAAAAGCCTATTAATTTAATTAGGTCAGGTTTAAGCTTATAAAAAAAGTCTATCAAGCCGATCCGTATACGAGTATATTACATTTTTTCCATATTTACATTATTTCTATTTATATATATCAAAAAGAATTACTAATCCTTCAAATTCTCATACCACAATTATTATTATCAGTTTTTTTTATTTTGTATGACTTGCTCTATATATATATATATATATATATGTGTGTGTGTGTGTGTGAATTGTTAAAGCTTGCTACTGATATGCCTAAGGTCAAGTATGATTATTAGATTAAGTTTGAAATTCTTGCTGTTATCAGACATGATTATTCTTGAGTTTCTATCCATCTATAAATTTTAGAATTGTGTTTCATTAGTTTAATCTGTATATAATTAATGGTTATCTCTATATTAAGTATGTTGCACAAATTGAAAGGAAAAAAAATGATCGAACAAACTTTGTTTGAATTTTGTAACATAAACTAGGTTTTTAGACAGGCTAATAGGCTAGACCAGACTTTTAAAAAGGTCAGGACAGACTTAAAATAAAGCCTTTGACATGTAAAAGGTCAAGGCTTAAGCCTTAGTTTTTTCAACTAGGCCTAACCTATTTAAGCAAAGTCCGACTCGGCCCGACTCATTCCCACCCCTATTTACAGGTTCAGTCCTAAATCGAGGTTTTATTTTGTCAAAAATTAAGAGGATCTTAACCCTTTTGCTTATTTTTGTTAACAATAATTTTGTCTATTTTACATGAAGTTAATTATATATATGGTTATGTTAATAAAAAAAAGTCACCAACACGCAACAACAATAAATCAAAGCCTAAAATTAGGCAGGATAGTTTGGTTCATAATCAAGATTGTATGGGAACCGAACTATTTTTTTATTCTTTAAAATCGAATTAGTTATGGTTCAACTTGATTCAAATCGAACTGTTTCATCAAAACCAATGAAACTGTTCTTTACATAAAAACAATGAAGTATTTTCAATTTTAATAGTTTTGTTCGAACTGAATTGTTGTAATATACATTGCACATAATCAAATTGTTTATGTATCAACCAAAATATTTTTCTAAATGATATGGATCTTGAATATTGAACACATCAACAATTTTGGTTAAACAAAAATAAGTCATGCTTGCATTTAACTAAATTGCAAATTGTTAAACACACCATCACTATTAACAAAAAAATATATATGCAAAATTAAGCAAAAGAAGAAAATAGTGGTATTCTCAACAAATGCTTAACCACCACTAAGGCAAAATTATACCGGGGATCTGTTAACTTATTTATTTGTAATATTTAGGTCATTTATCTTCTTTTCTTCGGTTAGTTTTTTTAACAGAAGGGACCATTTAGGTAAACGGAGGTAAAGTTATGGGATTAAATTGAGACAGTTTAAAGTTAAGGGACCAAAATAAAATTCAAAAATAAGTTAAGAGACCAAAGCATGTATTAAGCCTAGATTTTACTATACTATACTAGTACATATCATCTCAAAATAACATCTTACCTAAAGCCTTAGTATAACCTGCTGCCAAAAATATTTTCAATCACAAAAACATTTTCAAATTAGGTATCGAGATTCCATTGCCAATTACAAACACAACTTTGCTACTAAACTCCAATCACCTTAACTTCTAAATTATAATTAATGCCTTTGAAAACAATCTATTATTTTGTGGTATTTTCTGATTTATTGTGATTGAAATTTAGTAGTTAAAGTTAATAGCAAAGTCGTGTTTCTAACCGGCAATGGTAGCAGGTTTTCGGTGCCTAATTTGCAAATGTTTTTTTGTGACTGTTATTTGCAAAGACTGTTGGTAGCATGTTTTTGGTGTATAATTTGTAAAGGATTTTGGTAAAAGGATTATATGAATGATTTAGATATAATTTTATTTTGAGATGATGTGTACTAGTACAATACTCCCTCCGTCCTAAATTGTATGACGTTTTAGATATTTCACACGTATTAAGAAATCTAATTAATTTTGTGTGGAAAAGGGATATTATAAATTGTTTTACAAAATTGTCCTTAGTAAATGATATAGGAAAGATAAATGAATGACTTGGAAGAAGAGAAAGTAGAAAATGGTTAAGGATATAATAGGAAAAATAATATTAATGCTTCATTGGTATTGTAAAGCGACATACAATTTAGGACAAATTTTTTTTCCAAAACGACATACAATTTGGGACGGAGGGAGTAGTATCTAATGATCATTGTTGATGGAAGCGAAGTTTGTAAGTTTAAAGCTAAATTGAATATTACTACTAGTATTACATTGGTCCAAAAAAATTATATATTTTTTTAGTTTGACAATGGTGACTTTCATGACTTTTGGGGCCTAATTATGAAGTTTTTGTCAATAGTAGTGGTATGTCTAACAATTTCAATTTAGTTATATGTACGCATGAACTATTTTGTTTAACAAAATTGTTGATGTATTCGAAATTTGAATCGCTTTTATTTAGAAAAGAGAAATGATATTTGAACATTCATTTGGTGATAACTTTTGTGACAACTTTCTTTCTCATACTCACATCATTTTTACTTTATCTCTCTATTGTTTTGATTTCCGTGCAAATACTTACTTTTTCTGTATAAATTATGGTTGTCACGTAAATTGTCAATCAAATTGATTGTTCAAATAACACTCCTCTTTAGAAAAATAGTTTGGTTCAATTGATACAGAAGAAACAATTTGATCTACTTTATTGCATATTATAACAATTTGGTTCGAATAAAACTAATAAAATTGAAAGCGGTTCAGCAATTTGAAGAATCGATTCGGACATTCGGTTCAGGTTGACATATAACTTGTCTGTGTCGGTTCTAACAAACTAAAAAACAATTTAGTTCAGTTTGCATACAATTTTGGAAATGCTCCAAACTTTATCCATGCCTAGCAACACCAACATTTTTTTAGGGAAACACCAATATTTTTGTATGTTTGTTGTTGTGAGATTAAAGTTGTCACAAATGAAAAGAACAAGTTGTGTTCCTGCAAAGTTAGAAACAAAACATGTAAAAAAATCAGAACCATATGATAGATTGAATGCTAGCTTGTGAGGTTTAGCTATTGAGTGGATTTTGAATTCTACGGATTTGTGTTTTAAATCCACTCAAAAAGTGAATTTTTGCTGTTAGGATTCTAGTTGCAGCTCTAGATTCATGGTTATGTGTAGAATTAGGCAGTCCTATGAAAAGTATTGATTTGTATTATGATAATGTGTATTTGACATCATGTTTTCAGATACATTTAACATTCAAAAATAATAAATTTTTCTACTATGAACAAGTTGATTTTTGTTGATGAGATCAAATAAAAAACACACTCTTACCTTAGTGTTTCAACACTATATTTTATCCCACAACATATTCCACTATTGTTTTCTCTTCCCAGCCTCACTCACACACTCACCCACCATTACCAACGCCAATAACATAAAAACCTTAGAATCTTAACTTAATCTTCATTCTAATTTTGTTTCATATAGATACACAAACAGGCAAAAAAAAATATTTCCAATTTTTTGCTTTCTATCTTTCAAATTCTCTGTCGACACCACCAATTTCACTTCCCCATTTTTTTCCCATGTTAATCCCATGTGTTTCAGACTGGGCCTTAATCCATGTCCCAATCCCTATGTGTAAGTGACCATCAACCCATAATCCTCACCGCTTAGGGTGGTACATAAAATCTCATGTGCGCCTCACTGTGCGAGAACACACCTCCTATAATCTGGGTCGTTGAGCTAATCACTAACGGCCCATGACATCTCACGCATGGTTTCACGGAGGCAGCTACAACCATGCACGATCAATGAGCGTGGTTACACACCACACTCAGCATACGATCATATTTTCACCACTTTTTTACACATTTCCTTCCTCGTTCTCTCACTAACTTGAGCGTTGGAGTGCTAACATATTTTACAAAATCATTTCCTACTCACCGAAAACCTTTTCCGTCGCACTAGAGAACCCTTTTGATGCATCATAAGTTGTCTTAAAAAACCTCTTTCACAGGCTACTCAATGTTTTGATCCAATTTAGATCATTGGCGCTATAAGGATAGGAGTCGTTTCATTGATTTATTTGAATTTCCTCGAATACACCACTGTAAACATTTTTTGTTACACTTTTGGATGGCCGAAACTCATTCAACATGCTCCAAAAGCCAACAATGCAGCCACATGCAGTTCTAGAATCGCCTCAAGACTCCATTTCACAGTGAAAATCCTACAAGATTGCTCCAATTTCATACGCTCTCTATTGTGCTTGAAGGCCATGTGAACTGTAACACCCCGTTTTCCCAATATACAAATTTCTTAAACATTTATCAGAGTAAAAACCATAAACGGGATATCACATAGAAACGTAATCCAAAAACAGTTAAATAATAATTTAACTTCCACATAATATCTTAACATAGCAGCGGAGTATTAGTTCAGAAATCATAAATCAGTTTGGCACGCAGGCCCCAACAAGTATCTCAAAAGAGTTTATCAAGCATAAATTATCATGGCAGTTCACGTAAAAGAATGAAGCATGTTATAGCATTAACCCCATCCCGTTACGTATCAGAGCGACCTAGACGACACAATGAGGCAAGGCCACTCACAGAAGCAACTGCACACTAAGCACGATCACCTGCAAGTTACCCATACGAAGGGCAACATTTTCAAGCAGAAGGGGTGAGATTTCATAATAAAATAACATTAATCAATGTAATTGCGAATCATAAATTAACATCATAATCATTCCATTATTAACTTTGCATAAATGCTAAACAGTTATCACGTAATCATATATCCAATCATTATAAACAACATAACATAATCAATGAACACTTATCACGTAATCACAAATCCACTCATCATCAACAAGACATCTTAATCATGACAATGTGACAATGCTCCTAGACTCCTTATATGCATGTGGTACCAATCGTCATCATAAGTATTAATATACTTTAATCGTGCGGAGGACAAAGCTCCTATAAAACGTGCGGAGGACAAAGCTCCTAATTTTCGTGGTGAGGACAAAGCTCAATGATATGCTATGCATGGACACATATGAACAAAACAACGTAATCGACTTATCAACATGCATCCAATAATTTGGAGCTAAACTTCATCATATACTTATGCACTTGGTTAAACAACGGAAGCAGCATAAACAAGTCACATATCAAGATGATATCATTATATCAATAGCACATAAATTGCATTATTATCACATCTTCTCATTTTGCATGAATATACAATACAATAGTTCTTATCCAATTAATATTAATATAACTTAAACAACTCTACAGTCTGCATTAAACAACATCACTAGGTCTCATTACCAGTTAGGGGTTCACTCTTGATCAACAAGTGCGACACAGATCGCACAAACACATAATCAAGTTCATCCTGGTTGTACTCGCGAGGCGAGAGCTCTTACTCGCCATGGCGAGTACCACTCAACTCCCAAACTAAGGTCGTTCTGGGTTCCCTCTGATCCTACATTCATTCCTAATCAATACTAGTTATGTTCAGGTACTCAAGGATATACAAGGTTCAACTAAAAAGGTCGAAACACGAAACATGACATGCTCTCTGCCTGAGCTCGCGAGGCGAGGAAAGGTTGCTCGCCATGGCGAGTTGGACCAAACAACTCGCGAGGCGAAGGAAAGGGGCTCGCGTGGCGAGCGATGAAGTTCATCACTCGCGAGGCGAGGATCATCACTCGCCGTGGCGAGCGATGAACAGAAGCACGGGCAGACTAGGGTTTTTCTCAAAAATCCATCACACAACATGGTTCAAAGCCTAATTTTGATTCCAGAATTCATCCTAAACATATTCTAAGGTTAAAGGACGGTTTCTACATCAATCTAAACAAGTTTTACCGTTTGATCATCAATTTTTAGGGTTTTAACCTAATTCCAAAACTTCTCTAAATCAATCCTAACTTTGTCAACTAATCATCAGAATTACAGTAATTAACATTATTGAATTATTAGTCTCACCCTTACCTTGAATGAAGAGAATCGCAGCACTCTACCTTGACTCCTCTAGACTTGGCTTTTCTCCCTTCTTCCAAAAGTTTTCACGTACAATGAGTTTCTAAAATATTAGGTCTTCTCCTATTTATATCTTTTTCTAATTACTTATCTTATCTCACTTTCTCCCCCAAAACTATCTAAAATATCAAAACAGCCCTCAACTAAATATTTTATATTATTTTCAAATCTTTATTTTATTTAACAATAAAATAATTCCCATATCATAATCAAATCCTTCAATACTCATCACTTAACACGTCATCGATCAAATCATCAAAACATACCAAAATCATGCATATACTATATAATTATCATATAATTGCCTAATCTCGATTAAATAACGATTGAACGAAAGTGGGCGTTACAACTCTCCCCCACTTAAAAGATTTTCGTCCTCGAAAATTTACCTCAAGCAAACAACTCTGGATAAGACTCCAGCATCTTACTCTCAAGCTCCCACGTCAAGCTTTCACCAGTCGCTCCCGACCAAACGACTCTCACGAGAGGTATCTCCTTGCCTCTCAACGTCTTCACTTTACGATCATCAATCCTCAACGGTAAAGTCTCTACCGTAAGGTTGTCTCTAATTTGCACATCGTCGCTTTGGATTACATGAGATGGATCCGGAACATACTTTCGAAGTTGCGACACATGGAAAACGTTGTGCAAATTCGAAAGATGCGGCGGTAAACCCACTCGGTAAGCCACCGTTCCAACTCTTTCCAATATCTGATACGGACCAATGAACTTCGGGGTCAACTTCTTTGACTTCAAAGCACGTCCTACACCAGTCATAGGAGTGACTCTCAAAAACACGTGGTCTCCTTCCTGAAATTCAAGATCTTTTCTACGCTTATCATGATAACTCTTTTGTCGACTCTGCGACGCCTTCATTTTCTCTTGGATCATCTGAACTTTCTCAGTAGTTTGCTGAACAATCTCTGGTCCTAAGACCACTCTTTCTCCTGATTCAAACCAACACAACGGAGTTCTGCATCTCCGATCATACAAAGCCTCGAACGGTGCCATTCCAATACTAGAATGATAACTATTATTATAAGTGAACTCGATCAACGGAAGATGACTATCCCAAGTTCCTCCTTGCTCAAGAACACAAATTCTCAACAAATCCTCTAGCGACTGAATTGTCCTCTCCGACTGACCATCTGTCTGTGGATGATACGCCGAACTCAATCTCAACTTCGAACCCAAGGCCTCTTGCAAACTTTTCCAAAATCTAGAAGTAAATCTTGGATCTCTATCTGATACAATGCTCGAAGGAACACCATGCAACTTCACAATCTCTTTGATGTAAATCTCTGCCAACTGGGCAACAGGGAAACTAATATTAATAGGTAGGAAATGAGCTGACTTCGTCAACCTATCAACAATAACCCAAATTGCGTCGCTCCCTCTCGGAGTATTCGGCAAACTCGTCACAAAATCCATCGATATACTATCCCATTTCCATTCTGGCACGTCTAAAGGTACCATCATTCCAGCAGGTTTCTGATGCTCAACTTTCGACTTCTGACAAACTAAACAGGAATACACAAACTGTGCCACATCTCGTTTCAAACCAAACCACCAGAAAATCTTCTTTAGATCATGATACATCTTCGTAGCTCCCGGATGAATACTCAAGCTACTTCTATGACTCTCTTCAAGAATCATCTTCTTAATCTCTTCATTGTCTGGGATACAAATTCTTCCTCGGAATCTCAACACACCTTGATCATCGATTTTAAAATCACTGTCTTCAGTCTGATCTCTAGCAACCAACAAGTCCACAAACTTTACATCAACTTTCTGTGCTTCCTTGATACTTTTCAGAAATTCACTATCAATCTTCAGCATACCCAGTTTCACACTCTGAGGTGACCATTCGCAAACCAAACTCATATCTCTAAACTGTTCAAGCAATTCGAACTCTCTGACCATCATGGCGGACATATGCAATGTCTTCCTACTCAAGGCATCTGCAACAACATTAGCTTTACCTGGATGATAATTCAAACCAAAGTCATAATCCTTCAACAATTCGAGCCATCTTCGCTGTCTCATATTCAATTCCTTCTGATCGAACAAATACCTCAAACTCTTGTGATCACTAAACACCTCAAACCTCGAACCATACAAATAATGTCTCCATATCTTCAATACAAAGACTACAGCCGCCAACTCAAGATCATGCGTAGGATAATTCTTCTCATGAACTCTCAACTGTCTTGAAGCATAAGCTACCACTTTACCTTCTTGCATAAGTACACCTCCTAAACCCAACTTGGACGCATCACAATAAACCACAAAAGGTTCATCTGACTTCAGCAAAATTAACACTGGAGCAGTTGTCAAACGCTTCTTCAATTCACCGAAACTTTTCTCACAATGGACGTCCCACACAAAAGTTTTACCTTTACAAGTCAACTGTGTAAGCGGAAGAGCTAACTTAGAAAACCCTTCAATAAACCTTCTATAGTAACCAGCTAAACCCAAGAAACTTCTAATCTCAGTAACGGACTTTGGAGTCTCCCACTGTGATACCGCTTCAACTTTAGACAGATCCACAGCAATACCATCTCCGGAAATAACATGGCCTAGAAAACTCACTTCTTTCAACCAGAATTCACACTTAGACAATTTGGCATAAAGTTTCTTCTCTTTCAACACTTGTAAGACAATCTTCAGATGCTCAGCATGTTCTTCTTCAGTCTTGGAGTAAATTAAAATATCGTCGATAAACACAACTACGAACCGATCCAAAAATGCATGGAAGATGCGATTCATATACTCCATAAACACTCCAGGTGCATTGGTAACTCCAAAAGGCATAACTTTATATTCATAGTGACCATAACGCGTTCTGAAAGCTGTCTTCTGCATATCCTCATCCTTTACTTTAATCTGGTGATAACCTGACCTCAAATCAATCTTGCTGAAAACTCGTGCACCCACTAGCTGATCCATCAAATCATCAATTCTCGGAAGTGGATACCTATTCTTGATAGTTACCTTGTTCAACTGTCGATAATCAATACACAATCGCATACTACCATCTTTCTTCTTTACTAGCAAAACCGGCGCTCCCCAAGGTGAAACACTTGGTCTAACAAACTTCTTCTCAAGCAAGTCTTCTAACTGTTTCTTCAACTCAGATAACTCAGAAGCAGACATACGATAAGGTGCCATCGAGACCGGCTTCGTTCCAGGAACAAGATCAATAGAAAACTCAACTTCTCTCTCTGGAGGCACATCAGGAATCTCATCTGGAAAAACTTCAGGAAATTCACACACCACCGGTAACCTGTCGATCACTGCTTGATTCTCAATAGATATAGTAGCCATTAACGAAAACATCAAGATACCGTCGCGTTCCAGTTGCTTCAGCTGCTTAGTAGATAAAAACTCTGCACCACTTTCCTCTTCGACGGAAGAGAAATGCACTGACTTGCTAAAACAATTAATAAGAACGTGGTTGTACTCTAACCAGTTCATACCCAAAATCACATCCATACCACTCAAAGGTAGACAAACTAAATCCATTTCAAAATCACGACCAAACATAGACAAAGGACATTTCAAACATACGAGAGAAGTAGTCACCGAACCCTTAGCTGGAGTTTCGACAACCATCTCTCCATTCATATCAGACAAATCAAGACCCAAAGCAGAAACACAATCGAAAGCAATAAAACAATGCGTAGCACCAGTATCAATAATAGCAACTAAAGGAGTATTATTAATATAGCAAGTACCTCTGATCAAACGATCCTCATTCTCTGTCTGAGTCCCAGTCAAAGCAAAGATCCTACCAGTAGTCGGCGCCCTCTTAGGCTGAGTACACTGTGAACTAATGTGACCCTCACCGTTGCAATTAAAGCAAACAATGTCTGTACGATTGCAATCAGCTACAACATGACCTTTCTTGCCACACCGGACACACTTCTTGATTTCCTCAGGGCAGACGTTGCTTTTGTGGCCTCTCTCACCACAATTGAAACACACAATCTCTGAAGCATCCTTCTTCTTAGGCCGCCTAACATCGACCATCTTCTGTTTCCCTTTATCAGCAGGGGCACTGTACGGCTTAGGACGACTCTGCTGTCCCTTACCCTTCCTCTCATTCACTACCTTGTAGTGAGCCTTCGTATCCTCTTCATAGATCCTGCAGCTATTAACCAAGTCCTGAAAAACTCTCAGCTGTTGGTATCCAATCGCCCTCTTAATGTCGGGCCTCAAACCGTTCTCGAACTTGATGCATCTCGAGAACTCAGCATTCTCTGCAGTATAGTGCGGATAGAACTTAGACAGCTCCACGAACTTGGCAGCATACTCTGTCACGGACATATTTCCTTGCTTCAGCTCAAGGAATTCGATCTCTTTCTTCCCGCGAACATCTTCCGGAAAGTATCTTCTCAGGAACTCTCTCCTGAAAACAGCCCAAGTCACAACAGCTCCCTCCTGCCCAAGGGTAGGCAGAAGAGCAACCCACCAGTCATCAGCTTCCTCGGCTAGCTGATGAGTACCAAACCGCACCTTCTGATCTTCAGTGCACTGCATAACTCGGAAAATCCTCTCAATCTCCTTAAGCCACGTCTGGGCTCCATCAGGGTCATAACGTCCTTTGAAAGTCGGAGGGTTCTTCTTCATGAACGTCTCCAACATCCTAGCTTCAGCATTTGCACCAGCATTCACGTTAGGTTGTTGTCCCACAGCTTGGGCAACAGCTTGTAGAGCAGCAGCTAACGCAACATCATTCCTTCCAGCCATTTCTGATATTCTACAAAAGTAGCAACAACAACATAAGATAGTAATATAAATATTACTAAGACTCGACACGACTCTCTAATTGACCGGACGGATCAACCTGCTCTGATACCAATTGTAACACCCCGTTTTCCCAATATACAAATTTCTTAAACATTTATCAGAGTAAAAACCATAAACGGGATATCACATAGAAACGTAATCCAAAAACAGTTAAATAATAATTTAACTTCCACATAATATCTTAACATAGCAGCGGAGTATTAGTTCAGAAATCATAAATCAGTTTGGCACGCAGGCCCCAACAAGTATCTCAAAAGAGTTTATCAAGCATAAATTATCATGGCAGTTCACGTAAAAGAATGAAGCATGTTATAGCATTAACCCCATCCCGTTACGTATCAGAGCGACCTAGACGACACAGTGAGGCAAGGCCACTCACAGAAGCAACTGCACACTAAGCACGATCACCTGCAAGTTACCCATACGAAGGGCAACATTTTCAAGCAGAAGGGGTGAGATTTCATAATAAAATAACATTAATCAATGTAATTGCGAATCATAAATTAACATCATAATCATTCCATTATTAACTTTGCATAAATGCTAAACAGTTATCACGTAATCATATATCCAATCATTATAAACAACATAACATAATCAATGAACACTTATCACGTAATCACAAATCCACTCATCATCAACAAGGCATCTTAATCATGACAATGTGACAATGCTCCTAGACTCCTTATATGCATGTGGTACCAATCGTCATCATAAGTATTAATATACTTTAATCGTGCGGAGGACAAAGCTCCTATAAAACGTGCGGAGGACAAAGCTCCTAATTTTCGTGGTGAGGACAAAGCTCAATGATATGCTATGCATGGACACATATGAACAAAACAACGTAATCGACTTATCAACATGCATCCAATAATTTGGAGCTAAACTTCATCATATACTTATGCACTTGGTTAAACAACGGAAGCAGCATAAACAAGTCACATATCAAGATGATATCATTATATCAATAGCACATAAATTGCATTATTATCACATCTTCTCATTTTGCATGAATATACAATACAATAGTTCTTATCCAATTAATATTAATATAACTTAAACAACTCTACAGTCTGCATTAAACAACATCACTAGGTCTCATTACCAGTTAGGGGTTCGCTCTTGATCAACAAGTGCGACACAGATCGCACAAACACATAATCAAGTTCATCCTGGTTGTACTCGCGAGGCGAGAGCTCTTACTCGCCATGGCGAGTACCACTCAACTCCCAAACTAAGGTCGTTCTGGGTTCCCTCTGATCCTACATTCATTCCTAATCAATACTAGTTATGTTCAGGTACTCAAGGATATACAAGGTTCAACTAAAAAGGTCGAAACACGAAACATGACATGCTCTCTGCCTGAGCTCGCGAGGCGAGGAAAGGTTGCTCGCCATGGCGAGTTGGACCAAACAACTCGCGAGGCGAAGGAAAGGGGCTCGCGTGGCGAGCGATGAAGTTCATCACTCGCGAGGCGAGGATCGTCACTCGCCGTGGCGAGCGATGAACAGAAGCACGGGCAGACTAGGGTTTTTCTCAAAAATCCATCACACAACATGGTTCAAAGCCTAATTTTGATTCCAGAATTCATCCTAAACATATTCTAAGGTTAAAGGACGGTTTCTACATCAATCTAAACAAGTTTTACCGTTTGATCATCAATTTTTAGGGTTTTAACCTAATTCCAAAACTTCTCTAAATCAATCCTAACTTTGTCAACTAATCATCAGAATTACAGTAATTAACATTATTGAATTATTAGTCTCACCCTTACCTTGAATGAAGAGAATCGCAGCACTCTACCTTGACTCCTCTAGACTTGGCTTTTCTCCCTTCTTCCAAAAGTTTTCACGTACAATGAGTTTCTAAAATATTAGGTCTTCTCCTATTTATATCTTTTTCTAATTACTTATCTTATCTCACTTTCTCCCCCAAAACTATCTAAAATATCAAAACAGCCCTCAACTAAATATTTTATATTATTTTCAAATCTTTATTTTATTTAACAATAAAATAATTCCCATATCATAATCAAATCCTTCAATACTCATCACTTAACACGTCATCGATCAAATCATCAAAACATACCAAAATCATGCATATACTATATAATTATCATATAATTGCCTAATCTCGATTAAATAACGATTGAACGAAAGTGGGCGTTACATGAACACCGTTCTTTCTCAGGCTCATGGAGAACGCAACGTCACCGTACTCTCTCTAGTTCACCAGGGGGGAATTTCCCCCTCTCGGTACTCAAAAAACCCCTCATACGTCAAAAATTCATTCTCCTCTAGCTCCACTTCCTTTCGCTCCACACAATATGCAAAATCAAAATCATCATAACACAATTTTTCCAACATTTTGTGGTGTCATCGACTCTCCTAATACGAATGATATGCTTGCGATTATCTTCAACCATCTCCAATTGGAAAACACACAACTTACACAAGTATCGGAAAACTGCTTATACAATAAACTCTTTTGGTCTAAGTTCCCTAAAAGTTATCACTTTTGGTTTCACGAGATTCTCCTACAAATGTGTCAAAAACTGCTAATATAGTGTCAAGATCTCGAGAAAATTGTGCCACGATTCTCCCATATCACTATCATTATTCCAATTTGTAAACAATATTGTTGCTTCCAACATGCAAATTTGTGCCATGATTTCTCCAAATCGTGCCACGATTTTTAAGGAATTAGCAACACCAATTTTTCCAACATCACCAACCTTTCCATCATTTTTCGAAGGAGTTCAACACTCAATTTTGAATCAAATTTTAACATTTGTAAAGGTATAATGATATCCCTGCAAGTGCACGATTTTATCGTTGTAATAAAATATAAAACCCATACAAGTTGGCCCATTTTGACATCTCTAGAGGAGAAAATGTTTCTTGTTTTTACAACCCTTTTCTGGTTTTTGTTGAAGGATTATGAAGATGAAGGAGGGGAAGGAAGAAAATGAAGAAGGAGAACAAATTAGAAGCTTAAGTGCATCTTTCTTGTATTCTTTTATTTTTGTTTAATTCTTGAAATACACGTGTGACATTTTTTTTATTTTTTAAATGAAAATTACACTGTCTGCCAAATCACTTAAGTGACATGCAACATAGGTTTTGACTTAGTCAAAATCAACAGTTCGAAAAAGGGGTTAAAGTTGGGGGTTCAAATATCCATTTTTTTAGGGGGTTAAAATCGCAACATTTTAAAACATAAGAGGTGAAAAATGCATTTAAGTCTAAAATATACTTAAGTTTTGTATTATCATGGCAGATATGTTAGTACAAAAATTATATGGTTTTGTATGATTTTTATCAACATGTTTAGTAAGATTTATTCGAATGTGTTAGATTTATATATTTTATTTATGTGTTGTTTATTGATTTATATCACAAAAAGAAGTTTGAAATGTAAGTCAAATAATGGGAAAACTTAGAGTTAGATGCACAATTGAATACAAAATTGATTGAGATTAGAATCAAACAGGTTATACTAAATCATATTAAGTGACATTTCAATTGGGGGAGGAGGACATAATTAGGTAGTGTAGATTTTTTAGTTTTCCATGTTGTGATGTGTGTAGGGAATTGGTGGAACTATATTAACATATTGGATTTTTATATTAAGTGGTTAATCGTATTGTTCCCATTTTGGTGAGACGTATTCGCAATCTTTTGAGTTTGGGTTGGCATGTCCAAGTTCTTCATACTTTGTGTGAGAGGAAAATCGAAGTGCTAACTAGCTTGCTAATTACAGTTTGTCTTTGGATTCTTATAGTTATTATGTGGTGGAGTCTCCTCCTAATGACCTCCGTAGTTTACTTTTTGATGATATTTTCAGGGCTTGCATGTCGAGGAGTGTTCGGCTAGTTTCTTAGTTTTATTTTTCCTTTGGGCTTAGACCCTCTTTTGTACAAAAAAAATCTGATATGTGCATCACAATAGAAGAGTGGTAATATTTACTTGTTTACATAAAATTTAGTCATTTTTATTATTTTTAAGAATACTAGTTACAAACCCGTGCTTCACACGGGTTGAATAAACGTATCTTGTAAAAAAATTGTTCCTAAAAAAATGAACAAATTAATAAATATTGCACAAACTCAGATATTCTAAATAAATCACTTTTACTGTATTTTAAAGAAAAAACTTTGTTATAAAGGAGAAATGAGCAAATTAAGGGAAATAGCTGCATCTTTCTAAGAAATTGATGTTGTTCATAAATATGAAAATCAAGCAAGCATATTACACAAATCTCATCTATATGTACATTTCTAAAACATTTACCAAAGCATTATAAAAATTTGTTGTAAGAAAATAGCATGTTCTATTTTGTTCAAGAGATTAGGAAAGCAACATTATAATTAACATGATACTAATTGGAACCAATGAAGGAACCAACAATGTGCAGATTAACATTACATAATAGTTAGGTTTATAAAAGAGACTGCAAGAGTCATAGACTAACCAAAAAGGGATTTTTGTCGATATTTACATCAAACAAAATGAAAAGAACAAATGGCATCCCAAAGTCAAGATAATTTATGATTACAGTCGAAAGCGATACGCCAAAATAGTAGAAGTTTAAATAGTTCAGCAGCAAAGATCTACTTTGGAACAACTCGAACGTGGAAATTCTTCGGTGACTTTTCCAGATCAAAGATGAGCTTACCACCTTCTTCCATTACACGTTCTCTGCAGAAATTGAACCATTGCCCACCCAAGTATTTTTCATAGCTCGCTCTTTCGGTGGTAATGAGGCGACACTTATACTTTCTCTGTGTCTGGTCATCAATGAGAGTGATTGTTTTGCGCTTTTCTTTCATAATTGTTCTTGACACCTCCTTTGGGAAATGCTAAACATGGAAATAACTGCAATATTAGTCTAATGCATATTAACATGTATGCGAATAAAGTTACATATAATTTATAAAATGAAGGTAGCATAACAGATTTTAAGCTAAAGAAAATGTAACATGACTTCTTTCCTATTATCTTCCTATAAAGTTAAGATAAATGCATGCATGTGGATTACATGTACCCTGTTGGCCAATTAACATTGTTGAAACAAATGGAAATTAAGCATCACTCCCGCATGTGCATCTATAGCTAGCACCATTTTATGCACATTGTTGGACAATTAACATTTTATGCACATGTAATAAAGAATAATGCAATATGTATTTTTTAATTTGTGCGTAAAAAAACTCAAAGCATGTTTGTGCATAAGAAAAAGCAGACCTTGACTAATGTTATAAATTCAGCAATTGGCCTAACTTAAGACAAATTGAAAA
Source organism: Medicago truncatula (assembly GCF_003473485.1). Taxonomy (NCBI): domain Eukaryota; kingdom Viridiplantae; phylum Streptophyta; class Magnoliopsida; order Fabales; family Fabaceae; genus Medicago; species Medicago truncatula. The sequence continues at coordinate 31,887,342 of NC_053049.1, read as the reverse complement.
AATCGTTGTACGAAGTACGTTGAGAAGAAACTGGATGATGTAAGTTGATGAGCAGCCTCGAACCTGACCAATTGTTGTATATATTTAGGTTGTCATTGACTACGAAATGGAAGCAAAGAACTCAAGGTAAATAGATGGTAAATGGTAAAGCTACGAAGTATTTTTCTCATAGTGTTACATCAACCATATTCCCACTGCATAAGGAAATACATCTTTCAGATCATTATCAAACTTATACAAAATCTTATCATCTGATGCTAACAAATTAGAAAATAATACATTTTATCTTTCAACACAATGTTGTACACGATTTCTTTCCAGTCCCAATTGACGTTGTCTTGACAATCTCACGAAGAAAGTCCGATGATTTCTTAAAAAAAATTATATCTATAAGAACATTATAATTGAAGAAAACATATAAATAAATTAAAGCACATAACTATACCATATTAAACGTCAGTTTTGAATTTTCCATCTTGAATTTCCTTAAATGACTTAAAGTGAAATTCATGACTAAGAACGTTGGTTAACTTGTCATGCTTCTTCACCTTTGTACCAGAACCAAAAACAACCTTAAAGGGATTAAATGCAATGTCATTATCAAACACATGACAATTATACAAAGTATAAATCTTGCTTTTCTCGATCAAGGCCTTCCAATGCTCAAATTCTCTATATCGAGTTATTACATGAACTCGATCACCCTAAATCCGAGAAAGAAACCTAAAAATATAGATAAATCAAAATGTACATTAATAAGTAACATTGATAAATCATCTAACCTTTGCATCACAAATAATGAGCTTCATATGTTGATTCTCATTATTACCCGTCACAATCCAAGAATCCATCACTCCAAATCCTATTTTTCAAATGTCCATATCATTTTTGAAATCCTTAATGTAGTCATAATCCCTTGACATTGAAAGTCCTATACATAAATACAATAATACATCAATTAATTTTATTCCCTTTGTTCATTCTGATATTGAAAGAAGGTAACATATTTCTATGTGATCAATTTTTGTATCGTCAAATCAACCTCAACTTAAATGCACAAATTTATGTATCATCAACTTTATGGACCTCAATGATATGACCAAAACAAATTTACACCAATCGAATTTTGTACGGCTCAATGATATAGAAAAGAATAAATCAAATATGAAAACTGTTACAGCTTTAGGATTACTCACAAAAACTAAAATAACCCACATGCATCAATTTTTTTTTCAAATACAGTACCAGAAGCTAAAATAAAAATTGTGTCAAAACCTTACCATGAACTAAAATTCAATCATCATGACCTCTACTATACTCCACATAACAAATGAATATTTTTCTACAGACATGCAACATAACAATTTCTGGTACATAATCCACTAACAAATGAAAAAAAAAAAAACCATTAAAATGCAGAATCATGAAAAAAGGAAGAAAACCACCTATCATGAAGCAAAAACTAAAACAGTGTCGAAAAATGAACCCCTCAAGCCATAAAAATCAATCAACTCAAGTCATGCATGGTCTCAGAACCATGAAAAAAAGAAAGAAAATGACCTCTTATGAAGAAGAAAGGGAAACAGTGTTTCCAGCTGAATAAGTATTTGTAAAATATAAGAATTTATATTATATGATATTATATTTGTTACATTGTTGGTGTCATGGAAACAGATATGTTTAGTTTTTTTGAATAAGAAAAAGATATGAATAGTTTGTTACAATATAAAAGGTGAAATATATATATACTCTACCTTTTTCGAAGAAACGATATCTACAATTTTACTTTTAATTAAAATAAAAAATTTATAAAAATAATCATACGCCTTATGCAACGCCAAAAAAAATTATACGCATTAGTGTAACAAAAAAACAGACACACATAAAATATTTTTATTTGAAGAAGCTAAATTAGCCCACTCAAATTAGCACCAAAGAGAATCGAACCTGAGGCCTCAAGGAGGAGCACACTCCCAAGTCCCAAGCCAATACCGCCAGGCCAACCCAAGTGGGTTGACACACATAAAGTATTACTCTAAATGCTAATGTGTGTGTGTGTATTAGCGAGGTTGAAGAAAAAAAATAAAAATATTTGGTATCATTATATGATACTATAAATAAAAATATTTGTGAGGTTGTGATGATTAAACGATATTGAAATTAAATATATAAGTGATAAAAAGATAATAAAATTCTTTTGAAAAAAAGGTAATAAAATTAAATGGAACCTCCTTAAAAAAATTAAATGAAACGGTTCAAATAAAAATTAAATGGAAGATAAAAACATATTGAAATATAATATTAAAAAGAAAAAGTTCCCAACGTGAATTGAAGAAAGATGCTTGTGAAATAAATTGTCGAGAAGTAGTTTTTTGAAGTAGTATTCAACAACTTCTGGTCAAAGCTCATTCCATTCAATTTTATGCATTAAAAAAAGGTACCATTTTTGGTAAGTACTTAATTGATATTGTATTTGACCTAACCTCTCCTTAAAAATGTAGAGAAGTTGAAAAAAAAAAACGGGTCAAACGGTATCTTAATCTCACACAACGGAAGTGTAGAAGCAACTGAATTTGGGAGAAAAATTGAAAAATAGCTAAAAATAAAAAAATTGGAAAATAGTTAGAAGTTTTTAAAAATATAAAAATTGGAAGAGAAAAATTGGAAAATAGTTAAAAATAAAAAAATTGGAAAATAGTTAGAAGTTTTTAAAAATATAAAAATTGAAAAATAGTTAAAAAAAATCGGTGAGGTAGCACTCAACCGAGCAACACTGAAAAAATTATATGCATTAGTGTAACAAAAAAAGAGACAGACGAACATAAAATATTACTCTAAACGTTAATGTGCGTGTGTGTATATTCGCGAGGTTGAAGAAAGGAAATAAAAATATTTGGTATCATTAAATGACAGCGTGAATAAAAATATTCGTGAGGTTGTGATAATTAAACAATATTGAAATTAAATATATAAGTGATAAAGCGATAATAAAATTGCTTTGAGAAAAAGATAATAAAATTAAATGGAACCTCCTTAAAAAATTAAATGCAACGGTTAAAAAATAAATAATAAAGTTAAATGGAAGGAAAAAAATATTGAAATATAATAATAAAAAATAAAAGAAAAGGTTCCTAGCTTGAATTGGTGTTTGTGAAATAAATTGTCGATAAGTAGTTTTTTAAAGTAACATTCAACAACTTTTGGTCAAAGTTCATTCCATTCAATTTTATGCATTCAAAAAAAGTATTTTTTTTAGTAAGTATTTAATTGATATTGTGTTTGGCCTAACTTCTCGTAAAGAAGTTAGAAAAAAGCCGGGTCAAACGATACATTAATCTCCTACAACGGCAATGTAGAAGCAATTCAATTTAGGATTATTTTTATTCTTATAAAATAAATATTAAATAAAAAATAAAATAATATAAAATAAAATAATAAAAAATATATAACAAACACAATAATGAGGTGGCACTCAACCACCCTCAATAATTAGAAGATTACCAAAATGCCCTTCAGAAGGGCAAAATGGTAAAATTAACGGGATTAGTATTTAATATATAGTATATAGATGGTAAAATTAACGGGATTAGTATTTAATATATAGTATATAGATATAGATTTGATAACTAATAGTATCAAATTTTTTCAGTTAAAGAGACATGTACAACTATGGAATTATTCAATTATGGAGGTCTTAGACTCTAATTGAGTCCAACAGAATGGGGAACAAATTGATGACATATTGACATACATGCCTTCTATTTTTGGTTTAGTCCTGAATTGTTGTGAATGTTCGCCTAAAACAAGAATTAATATGGTGGATGTTATTGGGTGCTAATCAAAATCAAGACTTTGTTTCTTGATGCAAATGGGGTCCAGTTATTTTCATTCGTACAAGTAGAGTTTTAACTCTTTAGAATGTATGTTTAGGTGTTTATTTTTTCCTTTTGTAATGTTTGTATGGGATGTTTTCAATATTGCTTTTGGATTTGATGTCTTGCTCCTTTTAGTTTGTTCTTTCAAATTTCTTCATTGTTGCATGAAATTGTAGTACATTATTTTCTTGTTATATTTTCTTTTGCGTTAAAAAGAATGTATTGAAGATATGATTGGTTTTGATAGTTAGTACATAAGCAATACATATTTGAATAAACAATGAAATATACATTTTCTTCTTCGTGCAAACTTCTAAGTTTTTAAATATTAACAACTTTACTACTACTATGTGATTAAGTAATGTAACCTTTATATTACAAATAGAAAGGGTGAAAGTATGTAACTTAAGAGTGAAGAAACTGAAAACTCTATCAAACCATGTGAATATGTAACTAAAGAACAATGACATTGAAACTTTATTGTTCCAATAAAGATACACAAATTTACACACACAAAAAATATATAAAAAAATCAAACATTTTGTGGTGGTGTAACATCTTCAGAAGGCCTAGTTGAAATGTTCAATTTTCTACCTCTTTCACTTCTACTATTATCAGCAAATTTCAAGCTACCATGATGAGACCCTTTCTCCTTCTCCTTTGAGTTCCATTCAGCCAAATAGTAATCTTCTTCTGTGACTTTTGTAGATGATGGACCAAAAAACATGCCACCCCATTGTGGAAAATAGATTAAGAATAATGGTAAGGTGCATATTATGATCATGGCTCCCATTAGTGTTATTCCTCTTTCTTTTGAAAATCTTGATCCTTTGAAGAAAATTAGTTGGGTTAGAACTGCTCCTACGTTTCCTCCTCCTCCTGTCATTCCTGATATCACTCCTAAGGACCTGAATTTGTTGCATATGTTAATGCAAACTTGTTAGAATTAAGTCTCATGAGGATCATTTTGCTACTAATATCTGATTAGAAAGTTTCTAACAAATTAAGCCATTAAATTTGTGGTTCTTTTGTTTATTAATGTGGTTAATCTCATTTTCAAGATGGACCGTTGACAATGTAATGATCACTTCGAATTTGCACTTTTAGAAAAAATATTGGTTAAATTACATGAGGTTTCTAACAGATTGGTCTTTTAAGTTATTTTGGTCATACATAAGTCCTTTAAGTTTGTACACGTTGTCCTTCTGTTAACCAAAACGATGATGTGGCAGAAGGACTAAATTGAAAACTTTGGTCGTAAAAAATAAATGGAAAACATACCTTCTTGAGACAAAAGGAACAATTCCAAAAGTCATTCCACAAGCAGCTTGAACAAAAACAGAAAATATGAGCATAACAACAACAGACACACTTAAAGATCCAACAAGTCCCAAGATCACACAAAAAACACCAGCCAATGTTTGACAAATCCACAAACACCATAATCTACCCCTCATTCCAAATCTCTTAGCCATTAAATCAGATAATAAACCACCTCCAGGTCTAGAAAAAACATTAGCCAAACCAAAACTTGCAGCAATGATTCCAGCAGTGTGAAGTTTAAGGTTAAACTTGTCATAAAAATATTCAGCTATGATATTGTCAATGGTCAACTCCACACCAAAACAATAACCATAAGTCAAAGCTAATATCCACCCTCTATAATTTAACACACCATGGTAAATTACTTTTGAAATTTCATCTTTTTCTTTTTCACCTGATTTCTTCAAACCATGAAAATTACCATCTGGTAAATCTTGACCAAATATTAAAATTGAAAATGCTGTTAAAGATTGCAAAAATGCAGGAATGAAAAATGCAATTCTCCATGCAGTGAATTTTGTTGAACCAAAATCTTGTATAAGAGAAAACACAAGTGGCATGATGAGTTGTGTTGCTCCTCCACCAAGGTTACCCCACCCACCTGAGAAATCATTGTTTAAGCAAATTAAATATATAAAATTTAAATGTGCTTTTAATTATATATTCTTTGCTTTTAGTTTGGTAAAAATTTCATATTTATATTTTCAGATTACCCCGGTCATATCATCGATTTTTTATTATAGGGTTGGAATTTAAACAATTTTTTTTTACAAGGGTAAACAGGAAATCGCTAATATTACAGGGTAAACATGTATTAACCCAACAAAAAAACAGTACCTGAGAAACCATTTGCTCTTCCAACAACAGTAGTAGAAAACATAGAACTCATCCAAAACTGAGTAGAAACAAAAGTGGCTAAAGAAAAGCCAGTAAAGAATCTCACAAGAAGAAAACCAGTAGGAGAATTGATAATAGAAGTGAAGTAAACAGCAGGTGAAGTCAATAGAATCAAAGCAGCAGAAGCAAGACGAGGACCGACCAAATCACAAGCTGTTCCCATTGCAATTCTTGCAAAAACAGCACCAGAAACAGAAGCAACACCGGCATTTCCTATATCCGTGGCTGTTAGGTTAAGGTTGTCACGGATTATAGGAACAAGTGGTGCTGCTGCAAAGCTAGAAACAAAGCATGCAAAGAATGAGAACCATGATAGATGAAATGCTAGCATGTGAGGTTTTGCTATTGAGTGGATTTTGAATATAGTTGATTTGTTTTCTGAATCTACGGGGAGGGAGAATTTTTGTTGTTGTTGAGGTTGGTTTGTTGATGGTGTTGGGTGTTCTATGTTCATGATTGTGTTTCTTGGATTGGCTATGGGAGTGTTGATTTGTGTTGAGGTAATGTGTAAGAAGTTTTAATGTGTTTTTGACATCAAGATTTTGTGCACAAAGCCAACTACTTTGTTTGACTTTTAGCTTAAAAGTGAATGAGAAATGAAGCACGTTGCTTTGATGTATATATAAGGTAATGGGGAAATACTTAGTTGGATATAAACTCAAATCAAATTTATTTAAAAATGCAAGTAAGAAAATTAAAAATGAAGAGAATTATACGATGTGATTAAATTGTTTTTTTTTAATTTTTTAAATTTTATATATGTTCAAATATTTTTTATTTTGATGTGTCTAAGTAAGACTTACTCAATCCAATGATGTTAAAATCGCAAGTTAATATATGGAACTTGAAATATGACCCTATATATCAAATTTTAGTTGATTTGGGTGAATTTGAAATTTACTAGCCTAAAAAGTTAAACCAAGTTTATTCCGATGGATTAGTTGTGAACTTGATAAACTCAGATAAATTTGGAGGACATCTTTAACAAGTTTTTTATTTAATCTATTTTCGTCCAACTTTTTTTGTCTTATTTTGTTCATGTAAGTTTTTCATTTTATAATTGAGTTAAAATTTTGTATTATTCTTGCATTTATTGTATTACTTAAGTATGTTATTAATATGAGTTTATGATTCGAGTTTACGAATCGACTCAATATTATTTTAATATTATGGGAATTTTTGGTCTCCATAATATTTTCAGTTGGTGGTTTTAGTTGTTGTGGACAATGCGGTTGAGTTAGTAAGTGAGAGGATTCATAAATACAATATCTTAATTTATTTTTTGTTAAGATGTAGTGTCTAATTCACTTTTGTGGTTACTCTTGACCCAATATAGATGATCCATCAGACTCCTCTTATGACCCAACGTTAGTGCCAATAAAATCAAAATAAAATACATAAATAAATTGAGAACTTTGATCCTACCAAAGTTTGCATATACATTTTATTTTGTCTTAGATGAAGTGGTAATCCACTGAAATTAAACTCACACACAATTGCGAGATCCCGGGCCCGGGTCATGACGTCCGGCCTTGCAATTTTGGCATTTGCCAATTGAGCTAGGACTTCTAGACAGATTGTATATACACTTAATTTTATGTATTATGGTATAAGTCTCTTAAAAACGAGCCTAAAATTTGATTTGTAAGTCCAAATTTATGTTATTTTGCATATACATTTTATAAGTCCAAATTTATACTACTTTATTTTTTTTAAGCTTTTGTCGTTTAAAAATTCATATTTAAGTCATTACTTATTAAAAAAAGTATAAATTTAGTGGGAGGATGTTTATAATGTTCTAAACATATATTGAAAAAAAAAAATCTTTCGAGAATTGCAAGAATGTACACAAGTTGATATAGTAATAAGACTAAAGTTGTTGATGCAAAACATTATGAAGACTAAAAGTCAAAGAAAGTTTTAGAAAAACCGAAAACGGATTTTAATTTTTTTTAAGAGGCACGAAATTTAAAATTTATGAGCAATAATCTCATATTTAACCTTTAATATTATAAAACTCTCTTTAAGATTCTTCTAATAAGATTCTAACTAATTTCTGAATTTCAAAATAAAGGCCAACACATTAAAATAATATTTAACTAATAAGAAATCTCAATTGGAGAGGTCCAAGTGCCGTCTTCTACGAGGTTATATCACACTATTTTTCCTATGATTGCGTGCTAAGATACTTGAATATTCTCTTGTGGAATAAACAAAGAGTGATGGACTATGTAGATAGCTAAGTAAAAAGATAAGAAAATAGCTATTTGTATTTTCAAGGTTGGCAAGATGCAAAACGTTCATAAATTTATTGGTTTAGAAAGTGAGACTTGGAGAATAGTGTGTCTAATAGATGACTTTTCATTGGTAAGAAAGGAACATTTGGAAGGTAAAACACTCTTCCTAACGCCGAGTCTCATTCTTTTAACTTTGTTTTTGATGTGGGAATAATGAATGGTGTTAAATATCAAATCCAAAAAGATAGGGACTTGTTGGAATGAAGCAAATGTTCAACTTTTGATTTTTGACTTCTTGTTGTGGATTTATCGATTGATCAACATGCATTCATGATAAGGAGTTGGTTTAAAGAGAGATTCACACCAACAAGTTGAGTAGCATGCATTGACTTTGGAGAGTTCTAAACTTGGGAAGACTTCTCGTGCATGCATGTTTCGTATTATTACGATGAGTTTGTCATCACAATAACTTACATGATTTTGGAAAATTCACCGCTATATTGAAGTTTATTTTAGATCTTTTACTTAAAATTTAATAATTTTTTATATGGAAAATAATATTGCATGCACCCTCCGGTCACAAATATAAGCAAAAATTCATATTTTAGATTCATTCAATAAATGATGTATGTTGTCTGCAATAAAGACTACATATATAATTTATTGAATGAATCTAAAATATAAATTTTTGCTTACATTTGTGACCTGAAAATGTATAAGAGAAGTGTATCGGAAATATACATAAATCGCACTTTATAGAAAAATGTATTTTTGACATAAAATTTGACATCAACACCGCATATCTATATAATTTATGGATTTTAAATTATATTCTCTCTTTCCTTAAATGTGACATGTACACTCATCTGTATAACAAAGTTGTAATTAGAGGTAATGTGGCAAATTAGCCACTATTCGAAGGAAGAAAATATTCACATTATAGTGTTAACTCCTTTCAACACCATCTAATAGGACAAGACATACTTGTTTAGAGAATTAAAAATATTATTACTCTTACTATGGACTTATTTGATCTATAATTCAATTTTATCAATTTATCTTATCTCATTCTCTATTGAAATTTTATCTGCTAAAGATTAATGTAAAAACTAACCAAATAGCATCTCATAAAATTGTAAGTCTTATTTAAAATATTTGTTTGTTTTAAATAATTTTTACTTTTAGAAAGAGTTTAATTACTGATTTTCATACCATGTATATATATTTTTTTCGACAATACCATGTATATATTTTTAAACACATATAATATGAGACAAATTAAAATTGATTTTATATAAATATTTTTAAAGGCCGCATTAAAATTTTTGTTTTAGGCCTCTTAATCTATTGGATCGGCCTTGGTTTAACTTGAGCTTTTCTTTGTCTAAACAAATTCTTTTTTTTTTTTTGGCGTTATCTCATGGGAAATGGGTCTTGTAATTAGATAGCCTGAATAAGAATTGTTCCATAAAAAAAAAAAAAATCAAACTTAAATTCTCCGAAACGATTAATTCTTAATGAAGTTTATTGTCCACTTAAGCTCAATTCACTAATTTTTTTTTCCTTTAACAAATTCTACTACTACTATATTGCTTTTCATTTGTCATTCAGGAATCTTGGAATCGCATTTATTGACTTTGTATGATTCCATTTCTGCATAATTAATTAAGTTGACTTCGTATGAGATTCCCTTTCATCATACCTAAGCATTTCTTATTTTCTACGGTATTAATGGAATGAAAGTTGTGTCCTGAGTGATCCTTCTCATTAGTTAGTTGTACTTGCTAATTATCCTTTTTTTATTTCTTTTTAGTAAACGATGTATCATCCGCCCTAACAATTATGAATATTAATCTGAGTATTGTGGAACCTAAATAAGCAACAAACACTTCTTAAAATTTTAACGCTGCCACATGTTAATGGCTGAACTCAAACTCAGGACTTCGATTAAAATAGAAGAGATCAGCAACATATCATCTAAAAGCTCTTAGGTGTTAATTATCATATTTTGGTTAAGAGAGTGCTTGCTAATTTTTATGGTCATATACTCGCAACATTAAGAAAATACGTAAAACACCTTTCAAAGAAAAAAAAAATTGTGTAGGAGTATTCTAACGGTAGCAACATTTTTAAAAAAAAATTAAAACTGAATATATTACTCAGATCAATTAAGTCCTGCCAGCACAACTTGTGTCAAAAACAAACTTAATAAATAAATATTTACAACACAAAGTGCGATCACAAAAACAAAAGAATGGCAAGAAAAGAAACAAACTAAAAATTGTATTCAAACACCGAAGTGGATTAAACCACGAATAAGTGGTCCACAGCTTCGTTCATCCTGCATCCCCCCTGACATTGTTAATCATTGTTCTAAATCATACCTCTTCTGAGCAAGTTATCCTTAGTTGGAATACGACTGAGAAGTAGGCATCAAACGAATAAAGAAACTTTGAGAGGAACCATTTATACCAAAGAACATCTTAATTAACTGTTTGAATATCATGCTTCACCAAAACCAAAAATTATTTAATCACTGCTAATTGAAAATGTATATTCAACTTTTTAAATGTTTAAAAAATTGTCTTTAATTCTGTCCAAAAAAAAAAGATTGTCTTTAATTTAATGTTTCTATTTTGAATAGTGCTAAACTTCCCGAAAAAGTGTTAGCGACAAAATCACGATGCAATTGGCTTGCACCACACCTCCTATATTCCAATAAAAGTGGACTTTACACCAATGCACAACATATGCATTCGTGAATTTTCAAGAAGCTATTTGACGCACTATATAGCAGTGCTGCTCTATTTTTTATATTCTTGAGGAGGAGCTGACATTTATTATCAAAATCGGGTGTGTTTGTTTTAATTTACGAAATTTATTCCTATGAATAACATTATTTGGAAATATAAAGATGAAAATTGTTTTATTCTAAGGTATTTAGAAAAAATATATTTGATTAACTTTATAATATTCCTAGGAACCATAAAAATAGGGATTATAATAGGTAACTACATATAAATTTATTCTCATCTCCATGGGAACTTTATTCCCACCATTTTCTTTGGGAAAATTTTTCTATTCCCAGAAATATTTTATACCCGAGAATAAAATTTAATAAACTTGTAACAAACATAAACATATATATTTCTATCATTTTATTCTCATGAATCAACAAATATAATTTGAAACAAACACTGTAGTTGAGTTCAGAGTAGAACAATCGAGAAACTTTTTTCTAAGTAATTAGTACAACCAAGAACTTGGATAGTTGCATATTTGATAGAGCTCTCAAGTCTCAACTCTTCATTCCATTAAATTTTTCTATTTCTTTTGAGGAATGTATTCCACGAATGATTTGTTTTTTGAGGAGTGTAATTCACGAAAGAAAAAAGAAACAGTTAACATCATTGACATTTGAAAACAATAAATAAAAAGTTTATAAGGAAATGACAAATAAAAAGAAATATTATTTTTTTAAATGTCGATATAATTATAAAAGAAGAAGAAAAAAAAACTTTTTATTTTACCTAAGAGCACTTAAATGGTAAAAGCTCTCTTCTAGCTGAATTAGAGATTCTGTGTTTAAATTCAGTCTTGAGAATACAACAGTATTAATATTTTGAAAGAAAAGTTTTGGTGTTCATTGAATAAGTAGGGTGTTCGGGATTCGAACATTGACCCCTACATATAATAATGCCTGACTGATCTATACCCGGTTCAAAAGATTAGTAACTTCTTATTTTAAACGTGACAATGATATGATTTAAGCAAACAAAAAACACGCTAAACACACTATAATTACTTGTAACGTGTGTTCAAAAGTCGCAATGATAGAGTTTTTTCTCTTTTTGTTTACCACTAGTGTTTTGAATTACTACTATTAGAGTTGACATTCAAAATTGTAGACATGGGAAGAGGATGCTCAAGTATTATTATTATTAAGCAAGGTTTTCCTTTTTATTATTCGATTTAGAATCAAGGAAGATGCTACCCCGTTGTTAGATTCCTCCTAAATTCTACTTAGCAGCAAATTATTATTCTATATATAGAATGTATTTTTCTCTTCAACGTGATGCTGATAAGACGTAAGCAAGAAAACGAGGAAATAATAAATTAGCTCGTGACATGCATTAGAATAAATCAAAAAAAGGGTGTTTGGAAGAAGAAAATAAGCACTATGTAGTGACTTACTGTTTTAGTCCCAAAAAAGGGTAGGGACTTAATGAGAGCAACCAAAATTCAAGAATAAATCAAATGATTTCACAAATCTATCTAGACACCATATCCAAATGATGCACTCCTAAGTCATCCACTCTGTAACCCAGTAATCTTTCTTTTGACTGGTTCTGTACCCAGTAATCATGTTTTATTCTTATAAATTTGCTTAATCCATGATGAAAATATTCACTTTCCTTGACTTCTATGTAAATGATAATATATATATTCTTTTAGTTTTTTACTCTTGTGGTGCACTTAGTGTGCGTTTTGAAATATCTGTGGACACTGCTATGGTTTCTATAACCACTCATGAACCTCCTAAAAATAATAGGATCTAACCACTTTACATCATAAATCCACAACAGTTGAAAATGGAAATCATAAGTTCTAGACAAATCTTTAAAACTTTGATTTCCTTTTCAGCAGTATAATCTTCATCATAATTAACAGTTCTGAAAAATTAACATGGAGCATAAAATGCACAAAATTCTGAAAATGTAGCATAAGAATCATCCCAAAAACAAGGAATGGTAAAATACAATTCCAAGAGTCTATTTCCTGTCACTTAAACATTACTAATACTTGCATCATTACATAACTATCATGCAAGCCATCAATGAACAAAAATATAGCAAGGAAGAAAGAAAGCACAACTATAGATAGCATTTTGAACATTCTCCAAGAGATGAAGTGTTCACTATCTCAGTACTTCCGAGGTGGCTGCTGAGTTGGCAAAAGACCAAATCGCTTCTTCAGACGCACCCTATGGTCTGAGAACTTATCATCGGGTGAAAAGCGTGCTGCATATAAACCAAAAAAAAAAAAAATGTATGCATATTAATGAACCAAAATCAGTGAAGTAATGGTGTTAGAAGCAAAAAGAATAAAAAGAAACCAAGTAAAAAATATAGATCGATAGTATGAGTTAAAACTAAGGTTCAAATTTAAACTATATGCATCTACTCCAATATGAAAATCAAAATGATAGATCAATTGTTGATGAATTCCAATACTATTGAGAAACATGGCCAATGTGGCCACAGTTGCAGTTGTGATGTCGTTGCAGTCTTGCGAATACCTCTAAATCTGTTATATTGCAGCCGCAGTTACGGTTGTAGACCACAATTCAGAACTATGTTAAATACATCAATGTGTCTAATTAAAAATGGTTAAGAGCTTATTCTTTTGCACTCAGTATAGGTACTTGCTTCCTTTCAAAGGCAAGTGCAGATAAATCTAAACCAGTAAGCTAATAGTGAAACAGGGCATCTTCACTTTCACTAACATTTGTTCAGTGCTAACTTCTAACATGATTATCACATTTAAGTCCTAAACAGAATTGATCAAATTGTTGGCTTAATGGGACAATACAATTCATTTCCAAGATATACAAAGTGTATAAGTCAAAAGACCGGCGATGGTGGTACCACAAGTCTATTCAAAAGCTCACATTTGCAGCTTTGAAAAAAAATACACGTTGAAATCATATCAGGACGCGACAGAAAGAAAATGGGTGTTACCAAAAACATTGTAAGTGGGTTCAAACATACAGTTAGGCGTCCACTCCTCCACCCCAATTTAATAAACCAAAAACTCTAAACTAAGCAAACACATTATGGCTAACCACATACAGCAACATCAAAACTAACAATTATGCAGTGAGTCAAAAGAAAATGAAGTGTATCCTCTTTTTTGCTTTGAAATGGATAATTACAAAGACCACTTTATTATCCTGAATTTACCTGGGTGAGCTGACTCTGTTGCCGAACCCAGTGGTGATTCCTTCTGGAAAAACAAAGAGCAACTAACATCAGTGACCCCTAAAATAACCATTTACATAATGATAAAGTGTTTTCTTTTCTTGGGACAGAAAGTGATCATAAAGCGGTAGCTAAAACAAAGGGGGAAAGAACAAAAGCAAATGCAGATTCTGAAACCACACTAAATATGAAGATGGTTGCAGTTTAGACAAGCTTGTCAATTTGGAAGTTTAGTTGATAAAATTTTGATATCTTGGATGCTAATGTGCTAATGTCCAACATTCTGCCCATGTCTCAAAATTCTTATACTAATATGCATGAAAATGTCTTCCATATACATAGCATTTTATGGTCTCTTGGAGAGTGATATATTTTACTACAAATAAGGGGCAGCCAAATTCAGTAATGCACACAAAACCCTCCTTATCTCCATGAAAAAGGATACTTCTTCCGACAATCATATTGTGGCAACACAACTTGCTCTCTTGCATTGTTACATATGAAGCATTGACACAAACATCAGACACAACATGACATCGACACATAGACATCGGTAATAAATTTAGAAAAGGGAAGTGATTCAATATAACCACATGTGTTGGTATACTGATATGTGCTAGACAGCGAATACGCCTTCATTCTAAGGTGTCGGTGCTACGTAGGTCAGTACAACAAACTATCAATTTAAAATGTAATGCAACCTATCAGTACAAAACCCATCTTTAAAATTAGACCTTATCACAGATTCGCTTCTTAGCATACACAAGGAAACTCTTTGACCTTGCCATCCTCTCATGAACCAATATAACTTGGGTCATGTTTGGATAAACATGTTATTTTGCAGCTTTTAGCACAAGCACTTATATGATAAGTGCTTTTGTATAAGCTATTTTTGTAAAAAAGATCAAATAAAATCAACCTATTTTCGTATAAACTATAAGATGTTTTCATAAACTATCATTGAGAACTTATATGAATAAGCTAAAAATAGCTTATGAAAATTTCATAAGTTTTATTTTTTGGAAAACTCTATACGGCAAAGGACCAACTAATCCGAGCGATCCAATCCCACTGTCCACTTGCTGGGGGCCATTTAAAATAAGTTGTTTTCACACTTTCTCTCAAACAGCCTCACAAGTGTTTATGTCGGTCGATAAGCTAAAATAAGCCAATTCAAACATACCCTTAATCTCAAATAAAGAAAAACATAGCACTATGTTTTGTTGAATGCTTCAAACTTGAAATTCGCATTACATGAGTAGAGTGTTTGAAATTTAAATAGGGATAATAATTACCTTGGTAGTGTAAACTTTGTCACCATTGTCATTTATGTAACACTGAAGATACATTGTTGCTAAAACCCTGCAATAGAAAATATAAATATAATTTTTAATGAGAAAAGGGCTACGAATAACAAATTCGTGAGTAACAAAGTGAAATTAATGGTGCTACAGCGAACCTGATCTCTCTTCCTTAAAAACGGCAATACGGAGATGGTACTTCGGTTGTTCCTTTGGAGTTTGAAGTCTAGAAACTTGTTTGTTTCTGATAAGTTCAAGTATATATAACCCTAAACCCTAGAATGTAGTATTTGTTTGAACTTAAAGCTTACAATTTTTGTAGAGTATAGGAAGAAAAAAAAACTCCAAAATTGTAAATTCTTGTTGTAAATACTTCTCTCAAAAAAGATTAAACACTGAAATTGTTAAACGTTAATCAATTTATTCCTATGTCAGTTTTCTCCGTTGGCCAACATGATATGGTCGTTGATAATCTATGTGGTATTGCTACTTGGTGTATCGGATAATGCCACGTCATATAGATATTTGTCCGAAAATATATCTGATTTTTATAATGTAAAATTTGTACCTATGAGTAAATACACTAAAATTTTACACTTAGAGCATCCACAATGGAAACCCTCACATTTGAGGTCTTAAACGGGTCTTACATAGACACATCATTTCTTTATTATTTTTTAATAATAGTACCTAATAGGTAATCAACCACTCTAATGGAGATCTTCTATCAAAATGTCTAAATGTGTCCCACAAATTACTATTTATTAATGAAAAACAACAAAAACAACTCAAATAATGGAGACCCTCTATCAAAATGTCTAAATGGGTCCTACCATACCTAGCGGGGATGAGGAATCGAATCTCATCCCCATCCCCGCAATGGATTTTTTTTTTTATAAACATAAAAGTATTTTGTAGCCTCGAGCGCAATATTGTAATGTATTATCCAGCAAAGAGATTATGACTATGGTGAAGGAGAAGAGAGGGGCCAAAAGTGTGAGACATGAAAGGAGAAAAGAGAAAACTATGATAAGTGAGTGTCATCTGAAAGTCTGAGATAGACTCTGACGGTGTGAGTGGAATGATTTTAGGATTAGGGTTACAATTTATATAAAAGGGTAATAAATTAATTTTCTAAATTCGGGATGGGTTCGGGGTGGGTACATATATCCTCGTTACCCATCCTTTACTCGTGTTTTAAATAGAGAAAAAGTCAAACTCATACCCAAACTCAGTCAAAACGGGGAAAACCCGTCAAATTGGATTTGGTTCGGGTGGGTACCCGGGAGTATGAATTTTGTTGCCATGCCTATATCCAGCTTAGTTTGTATTGGGATCAGTGATAACATTTAGTTTCTCCATAATGAAAATAACTTATGATCTTTGATTAAATTTTCGGTTTTAACTTGCTTGTAAATAAGTTTGTGAGTGAATGTAGTTATGAAGAAACTCATCGATTTATTAGTTGTATGTCATGCTTTTCGACAAATTTGATTTGATATGGTATTATTATGTTATTTCATGGCCTCTGAAAACATTACAAGTTGGAGAAATTCTATTCTAAGTCCCAGGATAAATTTCAAGAAAAAAAACACACTAAAAAAGATGAAGAAAAAGGCAAAAATGTGTTGGAAGAAGGAGTTGTGCGTCCGGGCAAGATGGTATATGCCCCAGGTGTGCAAAAAGGTGTTGAAAATGCATTGTTTTAAGCACCAAACACAAGGTGCATGGATCCACGTGCGGCGCGCATGTGCGTCTATGAAAAAACAAATTTTCTAATGCTACGGGTTTGTGGGAAAAAAACTCAGATTTTCAGCCCAAATTTATTGGAAAATCAGTCTATAAATACAAAACATTTCGTTCACAAATTCCCATTCATAACGAAGCGATAAGAGGAAGGCATCGCTAGGAGCATTAAGGGAGTAATCTCTCCTCAACTTTTTTCTAAAGAGTGTTTTTTTTTTTTTTTTTTTTTGTAATTTGTTTATCATTACTACAAGTAACTAAACCCTAATTGGGTAGGATTCTGAGATGAACCTCAATTTGTTTGTTGGATCAATATAATTAGAGGCTTTTATTATTTAGAGATTTTATGATATCTATTTAATTTTTATATGCAAGTCTTAGTGCGTGAATGAAGCCCTAGGGAGTGTGACATACATATGGAATTTGATAGAACATAGAAACATGTGGCGCATAAGATACTGCCCGAGTCGTTGTCCCTGGTTATTTTTTTCAAATATTTCATTATAAATTTTATTCTTCCCCCTGGTAAGATATACAAGATAGAGCTACTTGTTTGTAAAACTACTAAGGTAAGAAAGAGTATGTGATGTACTTCTAAGATTCATAGACGAAGTTAGAGTCTTTAGAAACTTTGAGAGAGTAAGGCTCTACTTAACCAACCTTACGTAGGCATATGTGACCCTATAAAATTGACGATCCTGCATCCTTAGAGCGCGTATAACCTTTTATGAGAAAAGGAGTATTGATCAATCAACTCAATATTCTTCATGTTCCTGCTCATGATCAACTTGTTGATCCACTTACCAAGGCCTTGTCTCCCTCCAACTATGATACAATCAGAACAAACTCAGTATTTTCACTTCAGCAAATACCTTGAGTCTGTGAGGGGAATACCATTGTATACATGTAAGTGTCGTGTTACTACTAACACTAAGGTAATGTTGACATAACATCTAGCTATCAAGTCAGCTAGAGCAACTCCAGCGGTTCAGCTTTCATGCTATCCGCCAGCATGGAGTTCCTCCATATGGGAAAATTTGTTTGTATCACCATTGGGCTTCGCCACTTGTAATTTTGATTACTTTTCGAAGTAACTCAACTCTTTGCTTACTTTGATATAAATATTAATAGGGAAATGATAGATACCTTGATAAAATATATCAAGAAAATTTCAAAACAGTGCATTTGTTAACACCTTTCCTTAATTAAACACCATTACCTTCCTTGATTTTCGGCAAATAACAAATTTAATTGGCTGAGACATTTTCTTGATCAATTTTTGATAAAAACTCTAGATAAATAGCAATGCTCATATTAATAATATTAAGGTTAAATATGATTTTGATCTCTATAAAAATGTCAACTTTTCGTTTTAGTCTTTGGAAAAATTTGCTTCAACTTTTAATCCCTATAAAGAAAGAGTATGTGATATACTTCTAAATTTTTGTATTTTTTAATGAAATTATGCATAAATATATCTAATATTGTAAATATCACTCCAAAAAAAAAAATTGAATTTTTTTGAAGGACTAAAAATTAAAGAATTTTTTTACAGGAACCGAAAGAAAAAATTGACATACTTATAAGGACCAAAAATATATTTAACCCATAATATTACTACCATTTTTCTTAACATGATTTGTTGTCGTTGCTATAATTTTGACTAATCAATATGACCATTGTGAAACAAGCACAACATATGTGTTAATTTTATTTGTTTTTATGGGAAAATCTCGACACCTATAAATTGTGATCATTTACACATTTTCACATTCACAATTTTATCCCTTTGCTCTTAATTTTACACTCAATTTTACCTTCATAATTTTAACTTCACAACTTCATCTCTTTACTCTTCATTATTCGTTGTTTATATCTTCCCATGGATCCCAATCAATATAATTATCAACAATATGTGTTACATTTTATGCAAAATTGGCAACACCAAAGTTCTCAAAATTTCCAACTTTTGTCACCACCGACAAACCCAACCATTTTTCCATTGCCACCAACTAACCCTAACATATTTTATATACCTCAAGTGGATACCCCAAAGTGTAGAGTGTACTCGTTATGAACCTGAAACACCAAATGAATCGATGTCGAAATGTCAAGCTCAACAATTTTCTACTCAAGTTGGTCTTAAGAATATTACGTATGGGGAGGAAAAAAACATTCTGCTAGCAAAAAGCCTCGAGAGCTATTAACAAGGGATAATGATATACTTCTAGTTCAAACATGACTCAATATTTCAAAGGATCATACCGTGGTAAATGATCAAAAAGAAGACAAATTTTGTTAAGGATCGCTACTAATTATAATCAGTATCGTGGGCAGTTGCAAGAGAATGAACCTAGTCAATTAAAATCTCGATTTCATTGAATAAGTTGTCCCGTTCAATTTTTTTTTAGTGTTACAATTTAGATGTTGATGAAAAGAAAAGTGGAACCTCGGGGGAATAATATCATGAATAATGCACATGTTATGAACATAAATGGATGAGAGAATCGATTGCAACTTCTTCAACAAGAACAAAGATTTCTACCAGTGGGGCATACTCATAATCATCGAATCCAGAGACACCTTCAAGTTATGAACTTAATTCAACATCTCCAATGGAGCATCCCATGGGGTAAAAGGCGACAAAAAGGAAGATAAAGGGAAGCGCAAATGCAACTGAAATGTCTTCTAAGATTGTCTATGATACAATGGATAAAAGAGTAACAGTGATGGAAAAACTCGCACATCTTAAGGAGAAATAAAACATCTTAAAGAAAAATGAGCAAATGGAGTTTGAGCCAATGCAGGTCATCACGTCAGACATGTCCACGACGAATGAGAGTCAACATCGAGGTCATGAAAAATACTGTAAAATAAAAAAAAAAGCATGGATGTTAATTAAGATGAATGTTGTAGTATTATTAAAATTTAAAATTATGTAGTAAGACTAGTCGTTATTCAAACTAATTGTTGGTAAGACTAGTCGTTACTCAAATTAGCCGTTAGTAAGATGACATTATATATTTGTTTTTTGGTCAGTATCCTACACACATTTTAAATGTTGAAAAGTGAGGTGTCTGAAGTTCAAATTTCAACTCATGCATATATTATACAACGTCCCTACCAATTGATTGAGTTAAGCTCACGTGGTCAATGCCATTATATTTTTAATTGTTTCTAATTATGTATGTCATGAATTTAATGTTAATTTTCAATTATTGTTATAAAAATTTAAGTTTGATTTTATTTTTTTATTTTTTCGTATTAATATTAATTTAAAATAATTAAATTAATATTTTCACTTGTAATAAAATTAAATATGAATATATAATATTAATATGTGAGGTAAAGTTTCGAGACCTAAAACTTTTTAAAGTTGATCATTAGAGTTAAAAATGAATAATATGACGTGTCACAGTGAGACCCATAAAATAACAAAAGTAAGAAATCATCATTGTTAGTTTGTTTAATTTTGATGAACTATTTATAAACCAATCTCAATGCAATCACAAATTATTCAATCAATGGGAAAAAGTTGAGAATTGAATTAAATCATGATAAGCATTAGTCTAAGAATTTCAACAAATTTCAACTGCAGAGGATCTAAAACCAACCTAGTTTCATCCTCAGTCATTCTCCTGTCTCTATACTATTTTTGATACCTTGCTTTGTCGTTAGTTTTTTCTTTATGTCGACGCCAATGTCCTTATTCAAGGAAGTAAGTCGGTAAGTGGAAAAAACTATATGCCTATGATATCTTTTGGACTTTTTGGTGACCCTCTTGACCCCATATATGAGCTTGTTCGCCGCAAAAATTTGCAAAATCTTTCTGAATTTGTGTGGCTTTGCCAAGTTTAAAAGTCTCTACGTACGGTTTGATGTTTAGCCTCAATTTTCATCACATACTTTGTATTATTTTTCTACCCTTAAATGACACATATTTATGCTTGTGGGCGAAGCTAGTATTTCTCCCAAAATAATACAACACAAACAACGTGACGATAAAGAATGAGTGAATCTTAAAAATAAATTATTAACTTATCCGACGGACATGAGATATTTAAGTCCCACACATTATTTCAAAACCAGAAATGTGTTAATCATAAACAAAAATGAACGAAATAAATATCATGCTACAAAAAAAATGATATCAGTATTTCATCAAATGTCTTCAAAGCACATCTTGATCTTAGATCCACCATATACTGAGAATCTAGAAAAGTGGTCCGTTGAGTTTACCAAAAGTGAGGGCCAAATGAACGAAATTACAAAAATGGTACGGTTTGAAGTTTGAACGAATTGACAAATTACCGACATAGCCAATTAACCAATTTTGATTCCAAAGCTTAATGTTTCTAGGAATAATTCTTGGATGCACATAAGAATTTGAACTTTTCGTTTGATCACACATACAAAAAGTGCAATATTATAATTATCTGAAAATTAATGATCACTCCCTCCGATCTTAAATGTAGGGAAAAAAAAAGCACATCAATTAAGAAAATGAATTAATTACATTGAAATCATGTTAAAAAATGTACAACTTTTCAATTTTGCCCTTGTTATGTTTTAGTAATAATTAATGAAAGTGATTTTGAACTCATGGAGATAGGGTAAAATTGGAATAGTAGCATTTATTAGGTTGCTTTTACTATACTTTTTCTTACATTTGAGACCACAATTTTTTTGTTTTTTTCCCTACATTTGAGACCGGAGGGAGTATTATTTTTCTTTTATGTATATGAGTAAATAAAGTAATCAATATCCAATCCAAACCAAGTTGCTTGAGCTCCAGTGATAAGGAGCCCCTTTTGGAAAATACCGAGCTGGATTCCTAAAGGGAACAACGCTTGACCAATGTGCATGCCTCTATGCACGAGCTGGAAACCAGTGGAAAAGAAAAAAAAAAGTAATCAACGTCCACCAAAAAATTGTTCTATTTTCACTTAAAACTATATATATTCCACTTATAACCTTTTCCAACAATATTCATTGACCCCTCAAATGAATAAGTATTATTAATACTAAAATTATAAAAGAATCTATTTTAATACTAAAAAATATGATGCTAGTATAATTTTTTTTCTAGGGAATATGTTTTGAAAGAAAGAGTAATTAATCAATGCTTTCGGAACATTAATTAAGAAAATTATAAAAAGAAAATTTTAAATTAATTTTTCTTTTTATTAACTTTTTAAGGAATAATAACACAATTTACAATTCAATACATATTATATTTGTGTTTTAAGAGCATTGATTAACATTGGCCTAAAAGAAAATGAAGTATTACTCCTATTTTTACGAAAATTAGAAAAAACAAATCAGGGTATGATTGAAATAAATCAGAGAACCATGGGCAATCAACGAAAAAAGAAAGAAAGTATCATCTCTCACGGACCCTACGCTCTTGTGTCCCCATGCGATTCCGCACGTGACTACCTCATTTATACAATCCACAACCAATATCATATCGCCACGTGTCCTTCGTCGTTGATATTTGGTTCCACGAGTGACTAGTGAATCAACCGCTATCATACACTGTCACACACTTCAAAACTCTCTTCTTTTCTTCATTCATCAACTTAGATATTTTTCATTTTCCACTCCAATTCTCTCGAGATTCACAGATTCATCAAAGGTTCATCATAATCATAATCACAATCACATTTTCATATAATTTCTTCACTAAACTTAATCATTAATTTCATTAATTTCTCTTATTCTAAGTTTCGAATTGTTGCAGAAGAAAGAGTGAGTGAGTGAGTGGATCCATATCAAAGATGAGTCATAGCGTCTTTCATCAAACACTTCTTTGTCAAACATCAACGGTTGCGGAGCATCAAAGTAAGCGAGGAGTAATTGGTAATTCTTCTACTTTATTCCAATCGCAGCAGAGTGTTGATAAAGAAAAGAAGCTTTTCCTTTCTACAAATTTCCGCGGGAATCCAAGTTTCTTTGTTAGGAAACGGAAAGTAGCTATGGGAAGTAAACAAACTGTTCCGCGCGCCGTGTTAACGTCGAATGCAGCTTCTCAGGTATGCGTTGATCATCATTGCATCGTTTTGATTTCTTTGAATGTGATTATTGTGTTGTTAGTAGTTTTTACTGTTGCTCTGTTTGGCAATGACAAATTTCGAGCTATTAGCTTATAACTTATAGCTTATACGACTAAAATAGACTTGTTTGTCAATGAATCAAAGAGTTTTTTTGATTGTTTATTTTTCTTAACTTGGAATGGTATAATTACTTGCTTTTTGTGGCTGGAGTAGCTTTCGGAGAAGTTCAATCTCGAAGGAAATATAGAATTGCAGGTATTCAGCTGGCCTGATGAATTAAATTGTTTTTTATCAAAAAGAAATGAAATCATAGTAAATTAGTAATACATTAGCTAACAGTTGCTTTTACGCGATGGAGCAGGTCAATGTCGGTTCTTCAGGATCAGGAGCCGCAACGCAAGTAGATATTCAGCTTTCAAATACTAGTGGCTCAATGGTTTTACATTGGGGTGTTATATGTGAAAGTCAAGGGTATGTTCAGTATCAGAGTTTTCAAGTTATTTGGCTATTTATCAAGTGTTTAAGTTGTTTTGTATTGCAATATATCTTGTTACTTGAAGGAGATCTTTTTCCCTTGTTTACTGTTTCCAGGAAGTGGGTACTTCCTTCTCGTCGCCCAGATGGAACTCAAGTTTATAAGAATAGAGCTCTCAGAACCCATTTTGCTAAAGTAAGTTCCAACAACAACTACGAAAGAAAAAAGGTTTCTTAACCTGAGTTGACTGGTTCAAATATTGATTTACTTATTGTTTGACTATTTTTTCTTTTATTCTTCTCTTATTAGTCTGGCTCTGGATCCTTACTTAAGATAGAAATTGATGATCCGGCTGCACAAGCCATTGAGTTCCTTATAGTTGACGAAGCTCAGAATAAGTGGTGCGCTTATCATAATCTAGCCTTTTTATATCCCTATATATAACCCGCAGTGTTGTTGTGAAATTGAATATAGTTATTTTCTCTTTTTTTCTTTTCTAAGTAAAGGTATAAAAACAATGGTGGTAACTTTCACATCAAGTTACCAGTAAAAGATAAGGTAGCTCAGCAAGTTTCAGTTCCTGAAGACCTTGTACAAATTCAAGCATATATTAGGTGGGAGCGAAAGGGCAAGCAGTCATACAGCCCGGAGCAAGAGAAGGTCAGTAATCAAGTCATGTTCATGTCTTTGCATTTAGCTGCAAAGTTTTGCTTCCTATAATGTTCCTTTCAGCTTATTCTTTTTATGATTTTCATGGTTTCCTATTTGGTTTGGTTTACTTTCCAATTTCATTGCTACGGTGCTTTGATGCTTTGTCTTAAGAGAATATATCGAACCTGTTTTTGTGATCTATCCAGGGTACACACCCTTGATTACACCCAGCAAGCATAACGTCTGAAAAAAGACCAGTTTCTTGAATCTACTATTAATGTTATGCTTATGTATGCTCAAACAAATTTTGCTATCACCCCTAACTTCCTGGTCCATGTCATTATTTTTACTTGGTCTTGGTCCTCATTTACAATTATTTCATGATCCTACATATGTAATTGGTTTTAAGGCTCACTCACTGGTTTCAGTGTATAGTTTCCATGAAATATTAGTTAGTAATAATGATGATAATAGTCCTTCTTTTTAATAGGTTCACAGCTAGTACTGTGTAGTCCATATAGTTCTGTAGATAATTCGACATAGTCTGGGAAATGGATTTTATCACATTGCTGTCATTTTCTTGTAGTTGTCGGAACTTGGGATTTTGAATTCAACAAAGTGTTAGCTAAATACATTTCAATTTTTAAGTCAGAACTAATGCATTTTGTCTTCCAATGCATTGTTTTATTAGATTTTTCCTTTTTTTTAGGAGGAATATGAAGCGGCTCGACGTGAGTTATTGGAGGAAGTAGCTAGGGGTACTTCTGTACAAGACATTCGTGCAAGGTTGACTAACAAATCTAACGATGTTGAAGTAAAGGAGCCTAACAAAGCTAATGCTGCTGAAGTAAAGGGGTCTTCTGCTTCAAAAACAAAGACCATCCCTGATGAACTTGTACAAATTCAAGCTTTTTTACGCTGGGAAAAAGCGGGGAAGCCTAATTATTCTCCAGAACAACAACTTGTAACCTTATCAAATCCTTTCTCATATCTTCTTTTCTGCTGACATTATAGTGTTCATTTCACCTAATCAGGCTTTTTTGCTCTCTTTTCGTAATTGACTTAGATTGAATTTGAGGAAGCAAGAAAAGAATTGCAAGCTGAGCTTGAGAAGGGTGCTTCTGTGGATGAGATACAAAAGAAGATTGCCAAAGGAGAGATAAAAACAAAAGTTTCCAAGCAATTGAAAAACAAACAATACTTCCGCGTTGATAGAATACAAAGGAAAAAAAGAGATTTGATGCAGCTTATCAACAGAAATGCTGCTAAAAACATAGACCAACAACTTGCAGATGCAGACCAACAATTTGTAGATGCTCCAAAGTCTTTGACAATAATTGAAAGATACGCCAACGCAAAGGAAGAAGAATATGATACTGATAGTGTTTTGAATAAAAAAACTTTCAAGCTTGCTGATAAAAATATTTTGGTTAGACACTTTCATCAACATGCTGTTTTTTTTTTCATCTCTTTTTGCCAGAAGGTCTTCTTTTGGTTATGATTCTAATTTTAATTCAATCATTCTTTAAGGTCCTCATTACCAAAGATGGAGGTAAGATTAAGGTTCACCTGGCTACAGACTACAAAACACCTGCTATAGTTCACTGGGCCTTATCCAGAACAACACCTGGAGAATGGTTGGTAAGTGTATAATGTTAAATCTAAAATTTACTTGAGAGTTGAATGTTTTAATTGATGTATCTGTTGCGTGTATATCTCATTGCGTTTGTATTTACATGAAATGTAATGTCAATCTTAGGCACCACCTGCAAGTTCTCTGCCCCCTGGGTCTGTCATTATGGATAAGGCTGCAGAAACACCCTTTAAAGCTGGTTCTTCATCTGATCCTTTTTCTGAGGTTTCTATAATTACAATCTGAATTTTTTTTAATCTCTTAGGTCTTTGATGTCTGAGTTTAAAAAATCTGATAATATTAATACAATTTTCAGGTCCAGTCCTTAGATATAGAGGTCAGTGATGACACATTTAGAGGATTAACTTTTGTCATTCTATCAGACGGAAAGTGGCTAAAGAATAGCGGATCAGATTTTTCTATTGAATTTGGTGGGAAGAAGCAGATACAAAAGGTTACACTTCGTGGAATTGTATCAGTGGTTCCCCTAACTCGACATGCATTGATCGATGTCAGAATGTTATTTTGATTGACAAGACTTTTTTTCCATTGAAGGATGTTGGTGATGGCAAAGGTACAGCTAAGTTCTTGCTTGATAAAATAGCAGATGTGGAAAGTGAGGCACAAAAGTCTTTTATGCATAGGTAAGTAATCCATAAAAAAGTTTTAATGCTTTTTTTAAATTGTTGCTATCTGTCATTGTCATTAAGTACTAGAAATAAAGTTTTAATACAAGGTCTTAAGAAAACATGGTTTGCTATTGCTTTTATCGGGAGGCAAGTGGCTTGAAGACTGGCCTAAGGTCTTCAACCGATAACTGTAGTCTTATAGGAAAATTGAACATCCTGGGCCACCAATGCCAAATACTATTTCTCCATTTTTGCATGCATTGTGTATATCAAAGGTTTAGTTAAGCTGCCTCCAATTATTTATTATACACTAGGTACTGAGTTTGTCCAGACTTGCTATGACAACAAAACAGGTGAAAAAGTTGGAGTGGGAATTAACTGGCTCTTATACCATGTTGACTAGAGGGATTTTGAAGATTTAGACTTGGGAAAAGTGTGAAATGCTTGAGTGATTAGCACTCAGCAGATTAGATATATTTATGCACATCCTAATTTATTTTGGAATGACTAATGTTTAGTGTTATGTTGTGGATAGGGATAGAACCTTCAACATCCTTATCACTCAAATCCTTAAGTAACTCTCCCACCCCAGCTACCAAGCCAACCATATATCCCTTTAAACACTTTCAAACAAATTACTTTCTATTTCCAAAATGCAGAATATTTCTACATAAATTACTATAGTTGTGGACCAAGGGTCAACTTTAAAACAGTGGTCTAATAGGAAACTATTACTTATACATAAAATTTTAGTATACAACTACACTGATAATGGTTCTAAATGTTGGATATTAAAGCCAACAAGAAAATAGACTCAGTGCTGCTGAGATGAGAGCGTTATGATGGATGTGTGGTTACACATGATTAGATGGGATCAGAAATACAATTAATAGGTGAAATATTGTGGTAGCTTCCATCGTAAAAAAGATGGTAGAGTCTCGTAGAAGAATGGGTAAGGAGGGTTGAAAAAATGGATTATAATGCAGTAGTTATAAATAGAGGCAGACCAAGAAAAACTATAAGCCCAACTACTAAGAATGATGTAGAGGTAAATGGTTTATTATTGAACTTGTTCTATGTATGAGTTCACCAATATTGGCATCTTGTATTCCTTGACTGCACGCTGTGAGTTCACTAATATATTCTCTTTGATCTGAAACAGCCCATAATGTACTCACCAAAATACTTAATAGAATCTGGGTGAGTCACTTATACATCTGTTTTTGCAGATTTAATATTGCAGCGGATTTGATGGATCAAGCCAAAAATGCTGGTCAATTGGGTCTTGCGGGTATTTTGGTGTGGATGAGATTTATGGCTACGAGACAGCTCATATGGAACAAAAATTACAACGTGAAGCCACGGTGAATTTCCTATAATTGTTTATTATCACTTGGTTTATGCACTTCAGAGATTAATTTTTTTTAAGCCTTCCGGAAAATACCCCTTCTGGTCTCTATTATGAGAGAAAATCCACTTTTTAGGTACATCATTTGTTGAATGAACCTAAAAAGTGGATTTTCTCTTATAATAGAGACCGGAGGCCGGAGGGAGTATAAATTATAATCACAATATCTTTCTTTCTGCTTCAGATTTGGTCAGTTTATTGCCTTTCTTTTGTGAACAGGCTAATTCATTTCTCATATTATATCTATTTGTCTATGCTTAATCTCTTCTGATCATAATCATCGGTTACTGATTGGAACAGTGAGATAAGTCAAGCCCAGGATAGGCTTACAGAGTTGCTCCAGAACATTTACGCAAGTTATCCAGAGTACAGGGAAGTTGTGAGGATGATCCTTTCCACTGTTGGTCGTGGAGGTGAAGGTGATGTAGGACAGCGTATTCGAGATGAAATCCTAGTCATCCAGGTAGATATGATTTTTATTTGCTTTTCCTTAGTTTCTGCACATTTCTCTCCTCTCTACATTGATCTTAAATACAAGTAAAATTTCTGTTCGGTTTGTAGAGCAAAAATGGTTGCAAGGGTGGAATGATGGAGGAATGGCACCAGAAGTTACACAATAATACTAGTCCTGATGATGTTGTAATCTGTCAGGTAATATGCTGTTGTTGATCTCTTTGTAATACTTATGGTTTCCTTGTCATCACCACCTTTGATATTTTGCTAAAAATTTCCCCAGGCACTAATTGATTATATAAGTAGCGACTTTGATATTGGTGTTTATTGGAAAACATTGAACGACAATGGAATAACAAAAGAACGTCTTCTGAGCTATGACCGTGCTATCCGTAATGAACCCAATTTTAGTAGAGATCAGAAGGAAGGTCTTTTGCGAGATCTGGGACACTACATGAGGACATTGAAGGTTGGATTCATATGTGGCTTAAATTGAGTTCTATTTTTCTTTCTTATTCTTCTTTTCCAGCTAGTGATTTCACATTTATTGAAATTGTTGTTGGCTTCTATTCAACATTTTTCTCTTTTGTCATGGTTCTTATTGTTCTGCTAAACTGGGTGCATAAACATTGGAATACGATCACGATAGATATGTTGCACTATATCCCTGATACCATAAGATAATGAACAAATTGTAAATAAATTTGTACTGGATAAAGTTTGTTGTTGGTTTGTTGCTAATGATAAGCTGCAAGGGGGAAGGGCAAGGTTGATTTGAATTACTATCTTGCATTCTAGAGACACCCACTACTGCAACAAATTATTTGAATAATTGTTGATTAATCCTTGGTTTACTACCAATACCCTTAACATATTTGGCCAACTTTTCAATTATGTTTTATCAGATGATGATGTTGGTTTGATTATATAATATGCAGGCGGTTCATTCAGGTGCAGATCTTGAATCTGCTATTACCAACTGCTTAGGCTACAAATCTGAGGTAACAAGATTGTAAAGACTTCTGTTTCCCAGGACAGTTTTTCTTATATTTTTAGAGATCATGCTATGAATTTATACTCTTCTATTCCTCAGGGTCAGGGCTTCATGGTTGGGGTGCAGATAAACCCAGTGCCTGGTTTACCATCTGGTTTTTCTGTAATGTCATCTTACTTTTTATGATTTTTTTTGGTGATACTGTTATACCTCTTGAACTATAACAATTATTTGTCTGATCTATCTCAAGCAGGATTTGGTTCAGTTTGTCATGGAACATGTTGAAGAAAAGAATGTTGAACCTCTGATTGAGGTATATGCTACTTTAATACTGTAGTAAATAGAATACACACACAAAAATGCTTAAAGAGACGATTCTATCAATGGGCTGATTACAATTATTACAAATATATGTTATTTACAATACCCCCCTCAAGCTAGTAAAGGGATATCTATCATTCCCATCTTGCAAGTAAGTTGGTTTAAATGTTCTGTTGGTAATCTCTTTGTTAACACCTCTTCCAGAAGATGCCCAGAAGGAACGTAGATTGTAGTTATCAATCTATTATCTAGATTTTCTATAATGAAATGTCGGTCTATCTCAATATGTTTTGTCTTGTGTCATTGCTGAACATGATTACGAGTAATGTTGATGGTCAATTTATTGTCGCAAAACAACTTAATAGGGCCTTCACACTGTATTTCCAAAACTTCTAGCATAATTTTCGTCCATAATAGCTCACAAATTCCTTGTGCCATTTCTCTAAATTCTGCCTCAATGCTTGATCGAACTACTACACTTTGCTTCTTACTCCTCCAAGCAACAAAGTTCCCACATAGGAGGGTACAATAGTCTGAAGTTGATATTCATATTCATCATTCACTGAACCTGCATAATCATCATTAGTATACGCCTACATAGCCAGGCTTCACACTTTTAAACAAGAGTCCTCTCCCTAGATGGCCTTCGAGAAATTGTAGATCACGATCTGCAACTTGCAAATGTCTCACACCCTTGGATCATGCATGAATTGACTCACCACATTAACTGCATAAGCCAAATCCGAGGATGAATGCTGAAAGTAGTTGAGACCATGTGATTCATAATCTTCATAGGCTCCACTCTTTAAAACAAGAGTCCTCTCCCTGGATTAACTTTGAGACTGTACATCTACAATGTGAGTATGTGACCCTAACAAGTAGCCGAACAAATTTTAAGATAGAGAACGATAATACCTTAGAACTTGGGCTTATGGCCTTACTCAAAACTACAAAATCAACTTGTTAGGCGAGGGATGTCCACCACTTATAACCATTATTTAGACTATATCACTATCCATTGTGGGACTTTTAACACAGGATCAAACCATAATCGTAATTCTAAGACTGTACATTTTTTATCTCGTTCCCTCCTTTATCTTAAATTCTTCACACAACGCAAATAAAAAAATATGTTGAAATATGGAAAACCTCCTCGAGGGATAATTTGATATACTCAACAATATTTCTCATTCTGATAAAATAGAATTAAGATGTTCTCTAGATAAATCGTAACAGTTTGCACATATCCCCTACACTTCTGCTATTGATATGTGAATGATTGTTTTGAATAGGGTTTGCTAGAGGCTCGTCAGGATCTACGGCCATTACTCCTCAATAAGTCTCAAGGTCGCCTGAAAGATCTTTTATTTTTGGATATTGCCCTTGATTCTGCAGTTAGAACAGCAGTGGAAAGGGGATACGAGGAATTAAACAATGCTGGACCTGAGGTGATTCCCTGTTTTGGGGGTGTAATAGTTCTTAAATGTTGATATATGTATTTATTTTTAAAATCAGTATTTTATAGAACTTAAATATGCAAAGATATGACACCTGATATGCTGATGTGTGGACTATGCAGAAAATAATGTACTTTATCTGTTTGGTTCTTGAAAACCTTGCACTTTCATCGGACGACAATGAAGATCTTATATACTGTTTGAAGGTATAGTGATATGTTCATTTTTATTTCATACTCAGTGGTCATATCATTATTTCAAGACCCTTAGGCTCATCTCTCATCTGAAAAAAGATTCACTACACTAGAAAAGAGTTGGGTGGTGCATTTCTTTAATACTGTTTTGCTTTAAATGCAAGCTGAACTTCATTGACGGTGGCAAAGTAGGATTCCAGTTACTACCATAAACATTTAAATCCATTATGAGGTTGATTCTGGACAGAGCCATGACCCTTTCCATCTTCTTATTTTCAGCTGTTCATTATGCACAAATATTTTTTTCTTTTTTTATCTTGGTCAGTTACACAGTTTATGATTATTTAAAATAATATCAAATGACGTGGGAGTTTTATTAATGCTTGTTCCATATTAATTTGAAATTGATTTGTGCAAAATCAAACACCTCAAAACTGATTTTGAAGGGATCATGATAATACTAGAAGAGAAATGGAAGTAATGTCTAAGTTATTGTAGATGTTCACGGTCTATCTGTCTAGCTAAATGAAAATCATAATTTAATATTTGTTATTTTTTTATTTTTAAAGGGATGGAATCTTGCCTTAAGCATGTGTAAAGGTAAAGACACTCATTGGGCATTGTATGCAAAGTCAGTTCTTGACAGAACACGCCTTGCACTCACAAACAAGGCAGAGTCATACCAGAAAATTCTTCAGCCATCAGCAGAATATCTTGGATCATTACTTGGCGTGGAAAATTGGGCTGTATGTATTTTATAATTTTATTTAATTTTTCTGTCTTTGTGCTCTTGTTTCTCTCCTGAATATCTCCTCTTGCAGGTGGAAATATTTACTGAAGAAATTATCCGTGCTGGTTCTGCTGCTTCTTTGTCTACTCTTGTAAATCGACTAGATCCAGTACTCCGAAAGACTGCTAATCTTGGAAGGTGGGATTCTTCATGCTTGTTCAACTTGAGTCAATGATTTCGTCTTCAGTATAATATAGCACACTTAAACTGTCATGTCATTATTTGGTTGCTTTGATATTGTTGGCTTGCTAACACAATTCTAATTTCCTGGAACAGTTGGCAGGTTATTAGTCCAGTTGAAACCGTTGGATATGTTGAGGTTGTGGATGAGTTGCTAGCTGTTCAAAATAAAACATATGAGCGACCTACAATTTTGATAGCCAAGAGCGTGAGAGGAGAGGAGGAAATTCCAGACGGTACAGTTGCTGTCCTGACACCTGATATGCCAGATGTTCTTTCTCATGTATCTGTACGGGCAAGAAATAGCAAGGTATCGTCCGTCCTTCCGATAACAGGTTCTTTTGGCTTATATTTAAAGATGCTACTGTTGAATGATGGACCTATGTATTTCATGTTTGATCAGCAGGGCATAGTCAAATAAGGCTCTGTCACTGTCACTCCTCAAATATAATGACACATTGACATTGCAGTATATTGTCGTCAAACTGTAAATTTATGCACTTTGTCAAAAATTTATGCACTTTGTCAAAAATTTATAACTTTTCAAAGAAATTATTTAAAATTATGTTACAAACAATATTGCTTCAATTTAGACTGATTTGCAATTTGATTATCATTAAATTCAACACTCTTACGGTGAACTTATGTGGATTAATATGATGTTCAAATTCAAACTTGACCAATTTACAATGTTGTCACTTGTAATACTTGACAAACTTGCACCATTCACTAACCTTTTATTGACTGATTTTCATTAATCTAAAAAAAAATTTATAAAATAATTATCATATCCATATTGCATGGTGATTTTTTAAAAATTGGATATAATAAGCATGCAACTAATTACAATATAGGTCATATTTTATTAAGTTCATAAAGAAAATATGTGTGCCTGATGATACATCTTTAGAGTTCAAAGCAAATTTTTATTAATGTAAAATTATATGAGCATGGTAAATAGTAAGATAATTATTTCTTAGCATGATAAATGATAAGATATGGTTAGGACTCTCTAGCATTGGCTGATTCATGTTGCTCTGCCCATCGAGTGGAAAAAGGCCTAGTTTTTGTGTGATAATTGATAAGATATTATTTATTTCTAATTAGATTTTCTTATGCGTTGATTGGAAGAACTAAGGTTTTAAGTTTTCCAGGTGTGTTTTGCGACATGTTTTGATCCCATTATCTTTGCTGAACTCCAAGCAAATAAAGGAAAGCTCTTGCGGTTAAAGCCTACATCTGCTGAGGTTGTTTATAGGTAACATTTATACTTTAGCTTCGAGTCTCAAAGCTGCTGTTTTATTAGTTTACACTTTAGGTACCCATATCCTTTTCCGTGATGATGGAATGCCTTTTTGCTAAAAGGTTCAATTTACACCCTGGTGAACAACCTAAGTTGCAGTTTAATTACCATCTTAACACTATTTTGTTGGGGTTCTTACAGTGAGGTCAAGGAAGGTGAGAATATTGATGACAAATCAACCGACTTGAAAGAAGTTGATTCTATTCCATCTTTATCTTTGGTCAAAAAGCAGTTCAGTGGTAGATATGCTATCTCTTCTGAAGAATTCACTGGTGAAATGGTTAGATTTTAAAAATGCGTCGTTAAATTTAAGTATTTCTTGTTGTTTTTACTTATGTCTGTCTATCTAGCCATTATTTGGCCAAACACCTGTTATGTTATGACACTGTCGCTGGTCTAGTTTAGTGGTCCTTCAGTATAACTTGTGTTTTCCCAGGTTGGAGCAAAATCCCGTAATATCTCGTACTTAAAAGGAAAGGTGCCTTCTTGGGTTGGAATTCCTACCTCGGTTGCCATCCCATTTGGAGTTTTTGAACACGTTCTCTCTGATAAGTCAAATCAGGTTCTACTTATTATCCCTTATTTTCTACACGATATTATGCTGCATAAATGAGCTTTGCAGCTCGTATTCTGTGGTTAATACTTGTTAGGATTTACCATGCATATCCACTTGTTAGATATTTCTTTTGTTTAGGGAAGAAATTATTTCAGTAATACATAGTCAAACTAACATTGGCTTCTGATTCTGGCCATTGAGTTGCTAACCTATTGCATTTGAACCTGGAAAATTATAAATTTTAAAAAATACATCCATTGGAGCATAATTTTAAATATAAACTTTAATGTAATAATTCAATAATCATAAATTTTATGATAAGTGAACTTTTCGTATTATGTCTCGAGTAACCCTATTGTAAAATGGGCTTCCCCTGGCTTCTCAAAGTTGCTGTATGAGTGTTATAGTCAGGGAGTATTAGAATAAGGTTCGTGCCAAGAACCTACTTCTGGCAAAGGCGAACATTAAAGTCTGTTAGTCCTTAGGACTCAATCTCAAAGATTACTTAGGCACCTATGACATCTAGTTCTTTATTTTTCATTTACTTTATATAAGTCTCTCTTGTAGTTTAACAATCTCGAATGGCATATTAATCAACAGGCTGTTGCCGAGAAGATCGATATTCTAAAAAAGAAGTTAACTGAAGGAGACTTCAGTGTCCTCAAGGAGATTCGTGAAACAGTTTTACAGTTGAATGCACCTCCCAAGTTGGTATGTTCTTTTTAATCTTAGGCTTAACATTGGCATGATATGACATTCTTAGTTCTATCTTTGATTATTATAGTTGCATATGAAAATGAAGAAAATTATTTTATTTTCCTTGAAAGTAGAAAAATATTTAAGGAATTAGCAAAACATCTGTACATTAAGCCGTACCTAGAAAGTAGGAAGACAGTCTCCTCCTTAACAAACAATTTTTTTTATGGAGATCTGTATAAACACCGGAAATAGCATCCACTCCTAGGTGTACATAGTGAAAGATGTTCGACGAAATTCAGGAACTGATCGGCAACAAAAATTACAAAAGGTCTTGCTAAATGAATTTATTGAAAATTTGATTTGTATAGATAATCTCGGGGAATGAGACGAGAGAGAAATGGAGGTAAGGAAATATATAAAGGAGAAGTGTAGAGGGAGAGAAGAAGAAAAGAAATAAAGGGGCAAATTCCCCTTCCCTCCAATTATGACTCAAAATAGTTGTGGAATGAGTTGACGAC
The DNA here is from genome assembly GCF_003473485.1 of Medicago truncatula. Lineage (NCBI taxonomy): Eukaryota > Viridiplantae > Streptophyta > Magnoliopsida > Fabales > Fabaceae > Medicago > Medicago truncatula. Next base: position 31,851,665 of record NC_053049.1, on the reverse strand, counting down.
TACTTTGGTTATTTATTTATCAAAATAGTTCTGGAATGAGCTAACAACTGCTTTGGTTATATATATAAATTTCATAACTGCCTTCATATTTCTTATCCCTTACAATCCCAAGTAACCAATGCCACATCAAGCTTCTTCACTTTCAAGCTGTGCGAATTTGAGTTCTAAGCTTATTTATGTCAACATCATGCCATATACATTGGGTTTTTGGCTTCTTCCTGTCCCCCATTTCCCATAAAGGCATACTGTAAATTACTTTTATTTTTCCCCCTCCCTTCCCCTGCATTCCTTAAAACGCCCTCTGGGCCTCCTCTGCCCTTCGTCTGTAAAGGTTTTATCATAATCAGCTTACTTTATGCATATCATGTATATCAATCTGTTCAAGATATTGGCCCAGATTTATAGCACAAGAGATATAGTAAAGGAAATAAATCAAAAAAGAATAAAGCTACATATCAGCCTAAAAACTAATTAAAAAAACAACTTAAATAAGGTTAAAGAATCTTTCTCTAGTCACTGTACTTTAATGGAGTTCCCATTTCAAGCATGTATTCAATATTTACTTGTAAATTGGTTTATTATGGTCATACAGATGAAACCAATGAATTGATTATTTCAGATAGAGGAGTTGAAAACTACGATGAAGGGTTCTGGGATGCCTTGGCCGGGGGATGAAGGTGAAAAACGCTGGGGACAGGCATGGACAGCTATAAAAAAAGTGAGCCTTCGCTCCATATACTCTATTTGATGCCTTTGTCATTAAAAGTATATATCATGCTCCAAAATGAAAAAAAATTATTTTCTTGTATATTTGGGCCACATTCCACTACTCTTGCATTTTCAACACAGGTCAACATAGATTTAAAAAAAAAATTAATGAGGTGTTTTTGGAGGTTTATCTTTACATGTTATCGTTCATATTAAATACTTTGTACAAATAATGTGTTATGGAAATCACATGTTCTCCAGATTTTATTGCCCTAAAGTAATGTTTACATAACTTTTCTGGATTGATTTTTTAGTTGCGAATTTATTGACTCTTTCATAACGATCAATAATGCATTGACCCTTGATATGACACATAGAATGACCCTTAATATGACACATAGAATGGGTTAAAGTAAATAGACTGAAGTTTGTGGCAATGGTTTTCTTTCACCATGCAGTTTTATGTAAAATCCAGTCTCCACTTATTTTTCTCATTCCTCGTTGATGTTCTTTAGTTTTCCTCAGTTGTTACACTGGGGCATCTTATTTCAAATTTTATTGCTCATTGATCAACATCATTGATTTGCTTGACTCAAAAAAAGGTCTGGGGATCAAAGTGGAATGAAAGAGCATACTTCAGCACAAGAAAAGTGAAGCTGGACCACGATTATCTTTCCATGTCAGTCCTTGTACAAGAAGTGATTAATGCTGACTATGCTTTTGTCATCCACACAACTAACCCGACCTCTGGAGACTCTTCAGAAATATATACTGAGGTATGGTTAATAATTTCATGATTCTTTGCCTATGCTTCCACACATTTGCAGAAACATATTCACCATTTGAAGAGATTATGGCAATAAGCAGACATTTTGTGCGACTCTCTTTTGATATAGGTTGTAAAGGGACTGGGTGAAACACTGGTTGGAGCTTATCCCGGCCGTGCTTTGAGTTTTATCTGCAAAAAACATGATTTGAACTCTCCTCAGGTGATTTTGTTATAGAATTTTTTTTCAATGTTGTTTATGCTTGGTGCTTGTTATCATTCTTGTAATGATTATTTTGGAAGTTATAGGGTCAGTCTTGAACAAGAGGGGCGAAAACAATAGAGAATAATAACATTATGTTGACAGTAATGGGCATGCCATTTTGTATGTTACTTATCCGTACCGTATCTATCTTATAGATAGTTTCTCAATCCCTATCAAATAAGGAACACAATTCATGAAAATAAAGTAATACATAAATAATAATGATGTGGTGAGATAGTTTTAGATACAGTAACAATTATGGCTAGTTTTATAACACCATATTGAACATATGAAATTACCTTTACATGTACTGCATCTGTTTCATAATTTGCCATTATTTTTCTAATGGTTCTGGGCTTCTTTAGGTCTTGGGTTATCCTAGCAAACCTATTGGGCTATTTATAAGACGGTCAATAATTTTTCGATCTGATTCCAATGGTGAAGATCTCGAAGGTTACGCTGGTGCTGGTCTATATGACAGGTAAACTTCGATATCTATTCTTCGATGAGCATCTTTTGTAGAACAAATGGAATTTGATGAACTAATCCAACCACATGTTTAATTTATATTAATGAAGTGGCTTCCAGTGACTCTTTACGTCAGTAATAAAATATGAAGATGAGGTAAAAATTATGTCAAAGACGACTCATTAGTCATTCCAATTAAATTGAACATGAATGTGTCCAGCAGAACTTACCCTTAGCTTAACAGTGTTGGCCAGCACAATGCCCATACCATATTGATGGTCTCCTTATAAAGGTTAGGGTAGGGACAAATCCTTCTGACGTGGCTTGGATGAGGTCCCTCTCTGTTACCTTGGTAGTGTGTTGTAGAGGGGACAAGCCCTCTTGGTCAGATTGCTTTTGTTGACCTTTTGTTGGGCTTAGTATGACACAGGCCCTTATGAACATGTCTGAATAGTTGCCCCCAACTTAGTGCCGAGCTAGTACTGGGAGATGAAAGCCATGGTGTTGAGATGCAGGCTTCAGCATCAAGATGAATTTGACGCTTTGTGTAACAAGGTTTCACAGATTCACTTAACGGTCAATGATCTGGATTGACAGTTTTACAAGGTTTCGTAGAAGCACTTGAAGTTCAACAATGAGGATGGGTTGCAAACTTTCTTTCCCAGAAACATATGTTTTCCCATTTCCTAGGAAGATAATCTTCCTCACTAAAACCGTTGGATTCACCCTAATGTTCCGTTGAATACCCTCCAACAAGTACTCCATGTCTCGTGATCTTTGTTCTCTGTAAGGATCCTGATCATGGATATTGGTTTATCTGGAGGTTGGAGTCAGAACTGCCCCTTCTTCGGCTAGTTTTTTAAGATATTTTAAGAATGGAAATACGAAACCACTCCGAGAGCTTATAGACTCACCAGCAGTTATCAGTTTCTGTATGAAATTTCAGTTTGCGATATATTGTGTACACTAAGAGATTGATTTATCCTGTGAAACAATCGTTTCGCAATTCTATATCATGTTATCTGGGATGGTTAACCAAGTTTTCTTTCTGAACAGTGTGCCAATGGATGAAGAAGAGAAAGTGGTGCTAGATTACTCATCAGATAAACTGATGACTGATGGCAGTTTTCGCCAGTCAATCTTGTCAAGCATTGCCAGTGCAGGACATGCAATCGAAGAGTTGTACGGCACTCCTCAGGACATTGAAGGTGTAGTCAAGGATGGAAAAATCTATGTTGTCCAGACCAGACCACAAGTGTAGGTAGTCTCATAACAGCTAAGCCACACATCTCAACTAAGTTCGTCACCATATTGCACGGTAACTTCAAATCAAACGTGAGTAGCTTCTTGAAAAATTGAGAGCTTTGGTTTGTACCTTCAATGTAACTTATATATATGAAAATAAAGAATAATTTATGTGTAACTATAGAATAATGTAAATATGGAAACATGCAAATGTTTCTATTTTTTTCCCCCTCTTACTATATGTAAAATCTGAATTCTATTCTTCTCAGTCCATGTTGTATTTTTACTTGAAGTCTACCGTCAATGATTAAATAATAAAATACACACAAATTTATTATTTTAGTATTTGTATTTGGAGTAACTTTTTCCAATTGCATTTTTAAAATCACTAGTCTACGGCGACGATTTCTTAAAATTCAAATAGGTTACGAATAATTGTTAAGATATTGTTATTGATTGTAATTAGATTTGTTAATATCCTCTTTCCTTATCATTAAATATTATTTGTAAGTGAGAAATATCCAGATTTAAGTTGATCTCTGCTAGTTTCACTATCTTCACCACTTTTAAATTGAAACTCATGAATCCAACCTTAACTGAAGCAAAGGTTTCGTGTTCTCAATTCTAAATTCAAACAAAGAGAGCTCTACACAAAGTTTACCCCTTCAAGTAGGTAGGAGCATTATTTCACATTGAACTAACAATGAGAAGCTGAAATAAGACACTTTAAGAACAATGGCACTGAAACAATCATTAAACTATTGTTCTGAGAATTTTTAACTACCCTCAGCAATCAGTTCTGAATCCTGACACTTTTATCCAAACTTCATTCACCCTCTCAGCATTATGAAATGAAGCATTGTATTGAGCAATGGTATATGAGCTTGTATCTTGTTGTATTATTGTTGAAGTTTCATCCAAGTGTTTATTTAGGCTAGTAACAAGAGCTTCAATTTCTTTGTTAATGTTATCATCCTTTGCATATCCACTGAATTTTCTAACTGCTATGCATTGAGTTTTCCATTTCTCAAGTTGCAACTTCAGCTCAGCATTTGGCTGTGGAGGTTTCCCTTGAAAGTGAGGTGATACATACATTCTTACACTATAGCCAATCTCAGAAGATGTTGATGAAGGGATTCTTGTTAAGATTGGAGCAGTAATTGCAACTTTTGAGGAATTTAAATTTGCACCATGGATATACTGATACAACCTGCAAGAGCATGATTAATAAGAGTTTGATGATTATATGTGTGAGTGTAATTTTTACTTTGTAGATTTTTATGAAAATGTTTTGAAAGTAGTATAATAAAATGACATGACACTGAAGTGTGATTCGACATATATATATATATATATATATATATATATATATATATATATATATATATATATATATATATATATAATAAAACTGTCAAGAAAGAATTAGAAGCAGAGAAAAAGAGACATGCTATAATTTTAAGCTTAAACTCTATTTAAAATGATATAAGCTAGTGAAAAGAATGCTGCAAGTTCATGAAATAATAAATTTTATCAAACTTACATATATTTTAATCATATAAACTTATCTATAATTAAGCTAGTGGGTTGTCCTTGCAAAAAAATTACCTAAATTTCATTTCTCATGTGATTCTTCTTGGTGCAGCCGTGGCACCTCACCAGAACACACGCACTCACTTAAAGATGTTTTTATTTTTAATGTAACCTTTTGTTTTTTATGCATAAATTAAAATACAATAAAAAACTAACAATATAATATAGTGTGACTTGACCCATCCCGAATAAGCATCACATGAACTTGTACTAGATTACTAAAAGAAGTTTATATGCAAGTTAATGTGTATGTTTTGTTTCATTTTTAAGATGTCAATATTGATCTTAGTTTATAATTGATTTTAACATGTTTGAAGATTTTGTCATAGAAATGATTTTGTCTCTATAATCAATTCAATATTGAAGTGAAGATTTGTAACTTTTACCCTTAACATAATTTTTACATTCAAATTTATTACTAATGACAAATATATATAAAATAAAACCTGTGAAATCCAGTTTTGGTGGACTGCTCAAAGGAATTAGTTCCAGAAGAAGGAGCAGATATCCATGATGATTCATTGTAGAGTCTGATCTGAAAATCTGATTCTGATTGTATCACTATATACTTTGGTGATTCAATAGCATGCACTACTGAATTGCCAAAGAAGTAACAAATTGTTATGAACAAATAATAAAGAAAGCACATGAGTGTTGTTTCCATCTTAACCTTAATTGCCTTAATGCTTTCTTGATTCTTATGATCCTGCTTGATTTTAGTTTAACTAAGCATATGATTTGCATTCAGCACTGCACCCTTTATGCAGAAAAATGCAGACAATACTTAGTGGGGTTCCTGGTTTCCAGTGAATGCTTTATTCCTTTTCCATTTCTTCAATAATAAAAGTATAACACATGGAAAAAAGTATTAATAAAATAAATGAGACATTACAGCAATTTTCTTTAAATTAAGGAGAATTTTCGTCAAAACAAAGAAGATTTTTGAAGGTGTATGGGTGTTTTACATTGCCAAAGTTCTCGGATTGTTGGCTAAATACTCGAAAGAAAATTCCAGATGTTCATGAGGTGACTGACTATTAAACATGACTATGCAAAGATGCATGCATAAAACTCATAAAAACAGGCTCTTATCTTTGTAAACATAATCACTATTGAAGTAACTTTTACTAATGAATAATTTTTTTTGAATGTTTAAGGAGACAATGCTCATGCTAATACATTAAGTTCTGAGCTTTGCTACATGAACTTTTAACTACATGGACTTTTATGAAACAATCCTCCGGTACGGGAATTTTACCAAAATTATCGCCCACGCGAGGAGCTGTCTCTACTTCTATGGATTCTAATCCCCACCCAAACAAACCTATTCCGGTCCACCTCACCCAAAAAAACACTTCCAGGATTTACAGAATAAGTCATCGATTATATATGCTATGTAACGCAACAAGCTCCCAATTATTGTTCGAATATATTGAATGAATTTGGTTATAATCAAAGTTGAATTATCTAACTGAAAACTGATAAATACAAATATATTGAACGGAGTCAATAATAACCTAATCTAAACATCAGATTATAGTCAGTAGTTATGACAAGAAAAATAGATTCAAGAAATATAACATGTGATAAACCTGAAATAATGACTGAGAAATAGTAGATCTCAAATTCTAATAATGATTGATGAACAAGAACTGTTAGAGAATGAATTAACATAAAAACTGACACAAATAAATCATAACAATTAACAAGAGCTTATTTTTAACAAATTGACTCCAAGCTTTCAACATAATGCTTGGCAAAAAACCAATACATGTCATTGGTAATTCCAGTATTTTCCACTCTATTATCTCTCCGATTATAGCGAATTAATTGTCCTTTACCAAATGCTCTTCGACGGACGACCAATATCAGTGTATCACCATTCTCAATAACATGTAATGGCAACAAATTACTATACCCATCACCATTATAGATGTTACCTTTACTTTGATAACTAAATTGAAACAATTTAGTTCAAGATTCTTCAACTCCAAATTCCCTCATCTGCCATATAACAAATTCATCTCCCTTGGTAAAATGTGTAAAACAAAGACAATTCATCAATATGGAAACAATTGGCATAGCATGTGACACTTCATCAGAACTCTGTTAAATTAACCGAGCCTTTATTTGCTTCCTTACGTTCTCTGTTAAATTAACCGAGCCTTGACAAGCACGGGTGATTTGTTAGGGTTAGGGTTTGACTATTTTTGTTATGTCTGTCTATCTGCATTAGCTATTGTATTTATATTTTTCTTGAGTTAAGCTTTTAATATTTTTGGGCCATGATAGTTTGACATTCGACTGAAATATAAGTAAAAAATCAAAAAAATTTGAAGTTTGTGTTTATATATTTGTATAAATATCTTTTATTCATATGATTAAATTAAATTAAATCATTAGGTAAAATAAAATAGAAATTTATAGAGATAAAAACAATCATGTAAAATGACTAGCAAAATGAAAAAAAACACCCCTTCCCCTTTATTTCTTTTATTTTGATGATGTTTATGTTTTAGCTTAATTGTATAAGCACCCTAGTCAATTCACCACATTTTTCATCTCTGGCCCTATACAATAATGTCCTATGTTTACAAACATTAGTAGTGTGTTTAGGAGTTTTGTTGGAGTCTAAGTTTTTCTCAAATTATGCTTTTGTGAGTGTTTGATTTGATTCACAGTGTTACCAAACATTTCTGAATTGTATGATTCTTTGTCTCAGTTTTCACTGGTCTTTTGATGATATTTGATACGTTATAAAATTTTTAATGAAATTTTTAAATCGATTCATTTGAGCCATTTTGTATTTGATTTTGGCGTAGTTGATATGTATCACCGTTCTTTGAATCGTATCAAACTTCATCTGAGTTTCATGATACAATTCAATTTTTGGCCTTTGCATATTTGAATCGATTCAAACTTCATTTGGAAATTGCTTGATACGATTCATTATTTTTGTGATTCGTATTAATCATCATGTTCTTCAGATCCTTTCGTTTTACACGATTTGAATGGTGTCATGCTTGATTTGATTCAAGCTCGTTGTTTTATGACTAAAATCGTTTCATTTCAGTCACACTTGAATATACTCCTACTCACATACTCTTCTATTTATTGAATTAATTTGTATATAGACTATGAAATCTCTAAACCCTTTCCTTTCTACATCTTTTTATAAATTAAACACTTTTTCTAAGAACTTTTGTAGAGTGTGAGGCTAAGATTGTTCGAGTGTTGTAGGACTGGTAAGATTGGTTTCTCTCAAGGGTCTTGATGGTGGATCAAAGACCTAAAGGAAAAGAAGACTCTATTCACCTCCAAAGGGAATTGTGGGGGTTCTTTCTCATCAATTCAAGATTCAAGGGGATCGAAGCGGAGCAGAAAAGGGGACCTTGCGACTGTCTAATTTCAAGGGATTGCATGCAAGCTCTAGATTCGAAGACCTTGTGACTGTCTAATTTCAAGAGAACTTGAAGATTGGATCTTGTGTGATTGCTTAGCATAGAAGATTATGAATCGAAAGAATCTTTGTTATCATACATTTGTACACATTTTCATCATAGTGGAAGCCCGTGATAGAAGTGTTTTTTATCACTAAGAGAGGATGTACCCCTAGTGAGGTCGAAAAGGGGAAACCTCTATAAATGTTGATGTTCTTCTCTCCTTTATCTCTTTTACTTTCAACATTGATTGCGGTATATGATTTATTTGATTAAAGCAATAATCATTTGATTGTGAATTTTAATTTCATATTACCCTATTGTTAATTTTCTTAATTGAGATATTCAAACACATACTTGTTTACGATCAAACTTGAAAATTAGCTTGAACACAATTCTTTCATATATGATTTGTTCTAGTTCTTTTTTTTTTTTGAAGGATCATTTGTTCTAGATCTTTTAGTGTGATTTCATTTGTTCTAGCCCTTACCTCAAATGACACTCATTACAAACAATCATCGATACTGATTCAATTTCAACCACTTATTCCACCTCTTTTAATCAAAGATTAACACTAAATCAAAACAAAATGCCTAACTATCCACTATTAGATTACCATTCTCATACACTAGCGTAACACATCTAGGGCTTGTTTTCTTTCAGTTCAATTTAATAGATACTTCCCATATTAACTTAGAACACACAATATTCAAGGAATTTTAAAATAACTACTAATTTTTAATATCAAAACTAAAAAAATCTTTGTTTTTCATAAGTTTTTTCAAAACATCAAATCACACCAGAGTTTAAGAATCAAAGAAAATCCATTTCTAAGCCATTGAAAACACGACGTCGACTTTTTAAGACAAAAACCTCTGAACTTTTCATTTTATTTGTAAAGACTAAAAGAAACCTCTAATTTTCTCAATAAACTCAATTCAACATCATGCCATTTTTTTGTCAGTTTAAAATTCCTAACTTTTAAATGGGATTTTTCATCCCTTTTTCACGCACCACTTGCATCTACCTTTTTTCTTCATGTTGATTTCCTTATGATAATATAGATATATACTTCAAACTTTTGTGATCATTGAGCACCAAACGTGTAGCCATGCATGATGCATGCATATATATCCACATCCTTACTGCAAACCCCACAACAAGAAATCTCTAAGATCAGGTGGGATAATTCTTTTCTAGAATTCTTCATTGTCGTGAAGCATAAGCTACGACATTCTTTTGATGCATAAGAACACATCATAACCATTGTTGCAATGCATCGCGTTAGTCCTCATTGTTCCATGTTAACCTTTCTTCCAACAACTTGAACTATCTTCTTACTTCTCCAATTAAACATATCAAACCATCCAAATTGCTCATTCTCTCCCTGTGTCCACCAATTTTAAACAACCTAGAAAGCTTAAACTCCACAATCTTCAAGTACGTACTCTCATATTTATGCATGTTTTCACAAATTAATTACAATATACATCTCATGCTTTTTTTTTCTTCTCTTTCTATGAATTGTTAATTCCAGCCTTAAAATGCACACTAAGCTCTACATACATATATTTATTTAGTTCGAGCTCTAAACATGCACATAATTAGAAATCATTTAATAAACTTGGAAAAGAAATATAGATATGTTAACATGGAAATCTGAGGTAGTGGAATCAAACATAGTTGAGGCAGAGGTTTTAGTTGAGACATTGCCTATTTCATCTTCTAAGGCTTTTAACATTTCAAAATGTTTGTTTATTTGAGGTCCTTTAAAAAAAATACTACCATGTTGCAAACAGAGACACAAAGAATACTTGTTGTAGATACGTCAAAATCACAAGTTCAGTCTATATGAGTTTCTGGGCATAGTTTGCACTTATGGTTGCTGCAAGTTTAAGGGAGATGAGCTTTTCGTTTGGGTTGGTAGAGATTCACTATGGTTGACATTCGATGTGTGTCATTTGAATTGAACTTGTTTGATTTGCTTAAATTAGAGTGGTAACTACTCAATTTGTATTTCCAATGACATACAATGTATTTGTTTTTTTTTTTTTTTTTTTTTAAGATATATACAGCGTATTTGTTATTTTAATTATCAATCAATTTTACCTTGTTGAAATCTTTGAAATCAAATATCTTAATGTTTTACTGATTGATATACACTAATATCCACTATTTAGTAACATTTAAGCAATAGATTAAGTTGCAATTGAACCTAAAATTGTTTGCGAGAGATTAGCTCCAAATTAGCTATGAAACAGGTAACATTACTTAAGTATTACTGAAATTATTTAGTAACAGGGGCTTTACCTACCATTTATCAAATATTACTAAATCTAAATAGTAACATTTTTTTTTTTATTTACTTACATTTTTTAAATGTTACTAAATCTCATATATTTTGTAGTATTTACAAATCTCATTTGAGGTTTGTAACAAATATGTCATTTAAGTTGTTTTAGTCATAAATAAGTCCTTTTAAGTGTATGATTTAACATGTTGATAGGTCAAACACGATGTTTTTGTGATCTGATGTGGCTAATGTCATCTCCTTAACTGCCGCATCATACAAAAATGTAACGTCAGATCATCGTTTTTGTAACGTTTGGTTAACAAAATGACTAAATTGAAACCATCTTAAAACTTAAATGACTTATATATGTGTGACCAAAATAACATAAAGGACATAATTGTTACAAACTTCAAACCCCTGATGTAATTTACTCATAATAATAATAATAATAAGGAAGGAATTGTGGCAACAGGTGGATACCAATAATGGTTGTATTTTTTTTTTTTTAAAAAACCCTCATTAGGTAAGTGTCCACTTCCCATTTGTGTGGAAGTAGCCTTGTGGGAACTTTGAATTCACTATTTCTCCACCCCAATGAGTCTCCTGTGCAGAATCCTTCATGCTTGTGAATATAGAGGATGGCCAATAACCAAGATAGTTTCCAGTTCCAAATTCAAGCCACCAATTTTGACTCACTGGATGCTTCACAAAAACAAAAGAAAAAACTCAAACTAAACCTCCAATTCACCTTTTTGTTTTATGACAATTTTAAGTTACTCAAAGAGAGACATATATGAAGAGCAATATATGTTTGCTAGACAAAAAGAGGAAAATAAAGGTGCCAGGGTGGTGATTAAATAAGCAAAATATTGGATTTTTTAAATACAAATAATAGAAAAATGAAGATATAAAAAAGGAAAGGAACAAAGAATTAGAATATCTTGAGTAGAAAAAAAAAAGTTTATAAAGTGATCAGAAAGAGATTGTTAATTAGTGCAATTTACTTTGCACTTTCATTCACTCACTTGATTCACTTTGTTATTAGAGAAGAAGAAAACAGAAAGAGAGAAAGTGTTTAAGAGAGAGTTTTAGAGAGAAAAGATGAAAGAGTATTGTGGAATATTCAGTTATTACTTAGTTGTGATTTCCACTTTCACATTGAGTATTTTATACATGATAAAATAGAGCTACATTGCTTAACAACCAAAACTAACAAAATTGAAAGCTAAATAACTTAAAAAAAACTGTTGTACACTCCGATCTCTATTGTTACTTGTATCACAAGTAATCTCTTATTATTGCCTAAATTAAATTACAACTCTCAATAGAATAAACAAGGAACAAAAGAAGGGAAATAAAAATAATTTTGAAAGAGGTAAAGCTTAAAGAAGTTACCCTCCAGATCGATAAGGCAATATCTACTTGCCCTCCATTATATGTAGAAGTTGGAGTAAGTGTAACTCCAATTACAACATTTTTGTTAGTTTGAACAAACCCTAGGCATCTTACATTGTAGCACCCTGTATTTTGATATGCATCAGCCTGCAATTATTAACATTATTATCATTTTCTTTTCAATAATTGTTTTTTGGGTACAACTCATAATTTTCAATAAGTTTCTATCTCTTTTATTTCAAATTCATTCAATATGCTTACTGTCCAATAAATAAAAAATCTAGTGCGGTTGTCCCAGTAGGCCTTCGGGTAGATCTGCATAGAAATTAGTTGAACTTAATTAGCTTGATTGGCTAAAATACAAAATTAAGTTCATTAAAGAGAAGACCAATATGCAGGGATCGAGGTTCGAACTTCAGATACCTCACTTTTCCACATTTCAAATGTGCGAGCTTCCGTCACTGGACTACTTGACAAAAAAAAAAAAAAGACCAATATCATTTCGTGGAGATGGTGCTTAAGTAGAATAAAGATGCTCCGTTGTTTATTCTATGAATGGTGGTGGAACCACACGATTCTATGAATAGGTAGCTAGGGATTGGTGTTTTTGTTGTAGTTTTGGTCATGTCTGTTGATGGTGTTTTTTTTCTTTCCTGGAGGTCTATTGGTTTGATCATGTCTTGTTTTGCCATAACTTTTAATTGAGGTTATAGCAATCTCAATGTAATGGAATCGTTGTTGTCAAAATCCAGGTTTAAATCCTAAAATCTTAGATTTTGCGACTTTCTTCACCTTCAACGACTCAAATCCATAGTATAATCCAAAAATAGGCAAAATTCATCGATTTGATTGCGATTTTACGATTTCTTATAAAACAATTCATTTATGACTATATACCATTTATAACATATATTTAGTATTAGTATTTTTTTTTTTGGTAAAATCCATCGATTTTGATTGCGATTTTACGATTTCTTATATTAATTCTACAAAAGTAGTTGAGTAAAATCCTTCGATTTTGGTTGCGATTTTACGATTGTCGATTTTTCTCTTTTCTTTCGACCTGAAGCAAAATCCCGATTTTGACAACCTTGAATGGAATAAAGGTTGTGTATAGGACTTCAAGTAATGCATGAAAGTTAGATACCTTGATCCTGTGATGGCAGAAAAATTGTGTATATATGACTTCGTAATGATACAATATGCGAACCTAATATTAAGGGCCGACCCTAGGCATAGGTCCGGGTGCGATGGCCTATGGCCCTTGCTTGTAGGGGGCCCCAATTTTCGTACTAGGGTGCATATAGCAATATTCGTATTCGCAAGGCCATGTTCAAATCCTTATCTTATTATTAGTGAAATGATGCCTGGGAAGATGAGGCCGAGGCATAGGGCTACGCTTTAGAAGGATAGGGTACTGGCTATAAGACGGAGCCACAAGATTTTAAAGGTATGCATTGGGAAACAGACTAAAACATGCATTATTCGCAAGAGCTCTATCTAGTCTCTCCTCCACCGCCCGGGGAGTACCTTGACTCTTAAATCAGGTAAAGGGGTACTCCTCAATCGGTGCAACTAACAAGTCTGAATTAAGGACTACCTGACAAAACTCGTTAATCAACCAATTTGGTCTAGAAGTGGAACCCTTCTTTTTCGCCAGCAACCATAATGTCATTAATGTCGCCAAAGATACACCATGGACTTGCATTTTGACCAGATAAATTACGGAGAAAGTCCCACGTAGCACGCCTACGTCGCCCATTAGGGTACCTGTAGTAATCGGTGAGTATCCATAAACCAAGAACATAGTCAACAATTTCAATAGTAATGTGATTATTAGAAAAATTAACAAGTTGACAATGAAGAGAAGTGCGCCACAATAAAGCAAGACCGCCTCCACTACCGGTGCGATCAACATAAAAGCAAGAATCAAAACCCAGCAAATAACGTAAATCTTCAATTTTATTTCGGTGGACTAGTGTCTCACTTAAAAATAGTAGGTCCATATTGAAGTATCGAACGAGGTATTTCAAGTCGGGAATTGCACCCGGCTACCTAAACCCCAAGAGTTAATTCTAACAAACACATTTATCCCAACATGCTCAATGCTCAATGCTCGGGTCTTGCCGATACATCATTATCATCGTACAATAAATTAATTTTATATTAATTACAATATCCCAACCCCCCATCACTAACATTTTCACCTAAAGTGTTATCCCTAATAAACTCCTCAGCAGCAGATAACACCGTAACACCATCCTGAGTCACGGCTTCGTGAACAACTTCAGCTAGCATGCACTTTCTTTTCTTGAGTTCAGACCCTCACGTTCAACATCAACCTCATGTTCCTCAGAGAGTGATTAAGTACCCTTAGAAGCAGTAGGTACAACTCGCAGACCTATCATCTGTTGGATGAAACCAAAGGACAAGTCGTGTACCTGAACCTATATGTCAAGGCGATTCAAGCTGACTGTGTGAAACCACTCCAAGTGCAATTTGATCCACCACTAGGTGAAAATTGTCGTAAATCCAAGTGTCGTCATCAAGAATATATACAACATCCATTTTGTGATTAAATTGAAACAAATAGTGATCATCCTCCGCATAAAGAATCTTAACACGCTTTTCCGACTTCTAGGTGCTAGCCACACGTTTACGAAAGTAAGAAACTTATTTTTCCTATCTTCCAAGAGTCGGTCAATGATGTATGGATTAGGCAAGTGTACCAAATCGTTTACCAAGTAATAAAGTGATAAGTAGAGTATCGTATCCACAGGGATTGTCGTTTCATCCAAACAATTTGCGTTACTTATTTTTGTAAGTTTGACGATATAAAAGTTAATGGTTAGAAAGCTTGCAATTTTTATCTGTTTGCAACATAGCAAGTGTACCTATTTTTGGTTGCAGAAAAGTAAGCAGTGGTTAGGATTCTTCAAACCCCCCTGTTTATATTATCGGATAGTTAATAATAGTCATGTCGCATTTATTTATCTTAGGTAGACTATAGAAGTGATGAGGCCGTTGGGATGTGACTAACCTAGAAGGTTGGAAGTTGCACCTGCTGATCACACGGCGATCCTTTACATGTGGGGTCTATAAATCTCGGTTAACTAGGTTTATCCCTCCTAATTTTGGTCGCACTTGCTGATTGCACGGTGATTCTTACGTGCAGGGTCTTACCGTATCTAAGGTAATTGAAAACATAAACTTAAATTGGTATTCCAGTTTTTCCCAAGGAAATGAAGGCCAAGGTTCCATTTGTTCAGCCAATCTATGAATCTTAGGACACTCATAACACACCATCTCTCCGCTCTTAGTAGTTCTACAAACAGTCAACTCTATCTCGTCTACCTTACTAATGGTTTTAAGAGAATGGTTCTATCTAGGTTTATTCCCCGGGGACGCTTCTTTCCTTAATTACTAACCAGTTACATCCTAGGTTCAACAGAGTTACTACTCAGTGTTAGTAATGTCAGCTCCTAAGTACTTACTACTAGGGCCAACTCGCTTTCGGTATCTTTCGCTAGTTACTAACTAATTACTTCCTAGACAGATAGTTACTAGTATAATGCTATAAATATCAAGATATAAGCAGCAAGATAGTAATAACAATGTTAGGCCCTGTCATAACCTAAATACCTAATCTAGGGTTACGCTTTTTTGAAATAAATAACTAACTAAAACTTAATAGCGAACAAAAAATAAATAAAATATAAACGACATTAATTTAAATAAATATCCAACAAAAATAAACAGAGGTTCATCTTAGAACTCTAACCTAAAAAGATTTAGTTACACATGGTAACTAAAAACAAATTACTAAAGATAATAACATACCCTAGAAAACCAAGGAGAAGATTGAAACTCTCCTGAAGCTCCAAAGTTGTCTTCCTCTTGAACTGTCACAGTTCTGATTGAGAAAAGCTGGTATTTATAGTGAGAGTTTATAACTGGGTTTGGGCTAAAAACGCGGGCTAAACCCAAAAACGCATAAAATTATGCATGCGCCCCTGCATTTTTAAATGCCCAAGGCGAGCAGTTCCTAAGGCGCATAAGAAATACCCAAGGCACATGCAAGATTCCCAAGGCGTATGCGATGTGCACAAAAGTCACGAAATCATAGGCAATCGTTCTAATACTCCTCCTTTTTGCTACTAAAACCTATTGAAATTGAATAAAAAAACATGCTAAGAATAACGTAAGATGACCTGTCATCAGCCAATAAGACAGTGGACCAGGATTGGGGAGGTTTCCGGATTAGAAGCAAGGGTTAGGGTTATACCCTTATTAGCAAGAGTGAGGCCTTCGAGCTTTAGAGTGGAAGGATCCATGGATTTGGTGAGTGGTAGAGAAAGAACGAAGCAAACTTGAAAAAACAAGGAAAGTAGATCGCATGAATATGAGAAAACAAGGGTTAGGGTTTTTGATGTGATGAGAAGAATCCCCTTAAGGGTTGCTATATATACTATTGAAAAGAAACAACTAGATTATACGATCAGATGAATATCATGCTTTCACAAGGACGATATGGCCTAGGTTGATGCAGCAGCCCAAATATGGGTGACAGTGGAACCCTAATGCCCCGAAACCCTAGGAGAGAAGGCAAACATATTGTTATAAAAAACCAACTTTCTCTACAAGTCTTTTATCTCTCTCTCTCTCTCTCTCATAAATCGAAAATTAATGATGAGTAGATAAATTGAGCAAACCTGAACTCCATAAAATGAAATATAAGTAAAGGTTTGTTTAGTTACAGCCAACTTCACATCAGTTGCAACGGCCAATCTCAACAGCCATTAGATAGCAACAAAATACTATACATTCTTTTAGCAATAGTATGGCAAATGCATTAATTATCTTTTATCAACGACAAGAGAATATGAGTGCTCTGCTAGGGTTTGGTGCCGAGGAACATGAGAATAAAAAAGAGGAGGAAGATTTGAAGGAACACAATACCAAGAAAGTTAAGGGAGGTAGTCAGGATTTCTCTACTGAATCATCTAAAACATCTCTTTCGGATTAAGGATCCATCTGGTTTTGACAGCGGATCCTCCTTTCCTTTGCTTTAGACTCAAGCACCTAAAAACGTATGTTGGAACAAAATGTGTTTTAAAATAAACCTTAATGTGTTTTGATGATAACAAGGTATTAAAAATTGTCAATTGAATATTGCTAATATTTGTTCAAGTGTACAGGACCATAGACAAAGTTGATCAATTTAACAGGTCTTGGAAGAACAAAAGAGAGTAAAGGAATCAACAAGAAGAGAAACCTAGAAGCATCTGAAGAAATCTGCCTTTGAAGTTGAAAGTGCATCTGAAGCCAAAATGCATCTGATGACGTCATCAGAAGCAAATCTATCAGAAGCAAGACCTTCAGAAGCCAATTGTTCAGAAGCTGTATAACACCAGAAACTGAAGTTTATCAGAAGATTCAACCCGAAGTTTCAAATAGCTGTCTATTGAATTCAACCTCGTCTAAGAAAGCGAAAGACTAAAGAGAAGGTGGCAACGGTTCATTTGAAAAGCATTGGGCGCTTGTCCCTCAATGAGAGTTGACAAAGTAGAAAGTGTACAACCACTACCTCCACGACTCTGATTGTGTCTACGCTACAAGACAAGAAAAACATCTCTGCCTGCAGAAATGTTCCTTCAGGATAGGAATGGATTTGAACATAATCCTTCATAGGACAACTTTGAAATCAGGCAACAGATCATTGGTATTGATCAAGGTTTCTCAACGACTCTATTGACGTGCTTAAAGATCTCAACGACTCTCTCACACCTCTATATAAAGGAGTGAAGACTTGAAGATTAGTAGAGACAAGAAAATAAGTTAAAAGCGCCCAAACTCTGTCAAATCTTGTTTCACACAAAGCACTTTGAATTTCTGTGTTCATTTGATATATCTTAGAAATTCTTAAGTCTAGAGAATCTTTCAATTGCATTGTATTGTGAACACCACTGATTGTATATCAAGTGTTCAAACTCAAATAATTTTCTGTGTAATTCTGTTTGAATAGAAGTCTCTTGCTTTAGTGCTTGAGCAAAGGAAGTCTCTTGCCTGCGTGCTTGAGCATTTGTGAAGTCTCATACTAGGTGTAGTATTGAGCAGTTGTAATCTGTGTGATTAAACTTAGTAGAAATCTCGTTGGAAGGGCAAGGGGGACTGGACTACTTCCGGTTTGTGGAAGGAACCAGTATAATTGCTTGTGTTTCTCTTTCTTCTCTCTACTCTGTTGTTAATCCACTGCGTATCCGATTCTGAACTTCACATAAGAAGCAATTTAATTGCATCTGAAGTATTATCACATCAAAAGCACTCTTAAACAACTTCTGAAGTGATATCAGAAGAAGTATTTTTTTTGAAAAAAGAAAACACAATTCAACCCCCCCCCCTCTTGTGTTTTTCTCACCTTCAACGTAAACTCAAACGAGTTTACAAGTTAACATTTAATTTGTGGAACATTGTTCTAGCCACGAACTCCATCATTAGAATCTCTTTCAAAACGTTGTTCCCAACCTTTTGTATTTGAAGTTGACAGAGGCCTTGGCTCCGTCGTCCATGGGAACAAAGGAAAGGAGAATCCACTGCCAAAAATGGGTGGATCCTTATCCTGCATCCGTATACAAAATTTTGTAATGTTAAACTACTTTTAAAATCTTTAAAAAACTATTTATTATTTAATCTGACGATATTCGTCCAATACAATGAAACATATTACAACAAAGCAAGAAATAAACTAATACTCCAAATCCAACCACACTTTAATGATTTTCATCGATCATATCCTATACAAGGGTAGAACTGATTAGCAATGGCCTTAGTTGAAACTTCTCAAAGACCATGTACTAATTAATGCCGTTGTTTGTTTTCAAACTCAAGGACTCTTCATTTTTGCACATCATCACATGCTTGCAACATAGCCACTTCTCTTAGTTTTTTCACTAGATCCTTCACTGTCAAGTTGTATTTATTACCCATCTGTAGAATCAATTACAAAAATTTAAACACAAATATAACCATACATTATAATATATGTTACAAATAGGGTTATAATAATTAAATTTGGATAAGAATCAAACTTGAGTTTGAATGCTTCTTAATTTTCTTTCATGAAATTATATATATATATATATATATATATATATATATATATATATATATATATATATATATGGGGTTTGCTAGGATACACCCACTAGTTTTTATTAAGGTGTGTTTTAGTAAAGATATAACTGAAAAGTTGTTAAATACACCTTAAGGTGTAACTTGCTAAAACACTCCCACATAAAAACTAGGGGGTGTGTTCTAGCAAATCCATATATATATATATATATATATATATATATATATATATATATATATATATATATATATACTGCTAGGATACACCCACTTGTTTTTATGAATATGTATTTTAGCAACATACATCTTAGGGCAATTTTTTAGTTATCGCATGTTAAAATACTCCTTCTAAAAGATAACTAGGTGTACTAGCAAATGTTTGTAGGAGTTGCTAACTTACAACCACTTGTTTTTCAAAATGACTGTTTTAGCAACCTGCGCCTATAGGTGTATTTAACCACTTTTTAATTATATTTTTGCTAAAATACTTATTCTAAAAAACAAGTGAGTGTGTGTGTATACACTAGTAATTACTTGCCTGAGCAATAATGGCGATGTCAAGAGTATTTCCAAATGGCAAGACATTGGTAGTTGTTACGGAGAGATGAAGAAGCTGAAGCTGGGACATTATATTGACCACAATCCCCTCTTGCATGCCACAATGAATCTTGATTAACACTTCATTCCCTAGAACCCTAGCTTCAACCTCTACAAGTGATTCATTTCGCCCGTAACATTCTTCAGTTTTCATTTCATCTATTGCAGTGTCTTTGTCAATTAAGATATGGGATCTTGTTATGGTGCTCACTGACCCTGTGTCTTTCTTTTTGATATCTTCTCCTAGCCCTTTAACACGTTCTTCAAGTTGTTTTACGTAATTGATAGCTTCCGTTACCACATGAACCTTATCAATCTACACAACCATTAGATAATTTTTATTGTAGCTTCTATCCAATTATAACCTATGGAGCACGGCCGACGCCATTAATATAAGAAACATAGGACATCGACCGCTACATATATATTTATTAATTTATTATAATTAAATCAATGATCTTCTTAATTTTTTTTTTGTGGTGGTCGGGGTTTGAACTCCAGACCTTGCATATATTACGCATTGTCCATACCAACTGAGTTAAGCTCACGAGGACAACGATCTTCTTAATTTTATGTGTCTATTGACCATTTTGTAAAATATAAAACTAATTTATTCATTTTTTAAAAAATAATTATTTTGGCTTTATTACTCTTTTTTTACAAGGTTTTATTACTTCTAAGCTTAACTAATTCCCCTATATTTATAAAAAAAAAAAAAAAAATTATTAACATCATAATCACTGACAAGTTTGTTTCCAATTTCATACAAAAATTCTAGCTAATTCCATATAATGAGCCAATTTGTTAATTTAGTTTAACTTTTTTGTTTATCATTTTCAAACAAAGCCTAAAACATTTTTTTAAGAAGTTAAATTAGCCCACCTAAATTGATGTCGAATGGAATCAAACCTGAGACTTTAAAGAGGAGCACTCTCAGATCCCAAGTCAATACCAACAGATTAACCCAAGTGGGTTAACCAAGCCTAAAACTGATTCCCTATGTTTTGCAATTAAAAAAACTCAATTTCTGTCCTCTTTCTTTTTCTTTCTTATCTTATTCCCTTTATCTACCACTACTACTATAAAAAAATCATATGCAACAAAATTTCATAGTTATCCTTGGTTAAACTAATTCTCTATATCACTTATTTTGTGGGCTTCATGATCAATTTTCTATCCCTTTATCTACTACTACTATAAGAAAATCGTACGCATCAAAATTTCATAGTTATCCTTGGTTAAACCAATTCTTTATATCACAAAATTAATGATATAATATTAACGATCTAATTATTTTTTATATAATTACTTCAATGTTACGTGACTCGTGCGAAAACACTGGTCTTTTACTAGTTTTTCATAAAATATCTAAATCGAGTATCAATATATACACGCCTAATCCTAGAGGTGTTCCTGTTTCATAGATGATAACTACTATAAAAATTTACTCATTTGTCCTGGTTTAATATAATATATTACAAACTCACCTTCTTTAATCCAGGTATAAAGGCCGAAAGTTCTATGATCTTCCTTGTAAGTAGCTGTCTCCTATTCCTCTCTGACATTATGTGATCTAGTGTCTCAGAAGCGCTTCTAGGCTTCTTTGAATTCGACCCTTGGCTAGCCATTGATGACGACAAAGGCAAAGAATCATGGTGTTGTTCAGTTGGTGGTAACAATGTAACAGATTTGTCAAGAGACAATATAGAAGTTGTTGGCATCGGTAATGAGTTGGCTTGTTTTTCTTCAGCATGTTGAGTTGAGTGTGACACATTGGTGGATGAGTTGTTGAATAGGCCCGTTGTGGCAATAGGGACACTAAATTGATCTTGTGGTGTCTGATATAGGATATCTCTGAGGAACTCTTCATCAAATGTGTTGTTGGTGTGACACAAACATTCTTCCATTTCCTAAGAGCAATTCATTTGTAAAATCATAATTAATCAAGTGTCAGTTTTTATAGTTAGAGGAGGAGTTCATACAATTATCTATATATGCATAAAATATCATCACATTTCAATTAAGAATATAAATATACAATGTATAATATGACTTGTTATTGTATTACCAAATCGTAAGACCAATTCCCCCATGGATTCTCCTCCATTATTTGAATTAGGATATCAAGCTATCATGCCCTACCTTAAATTCTGCTTGAAGGATAGAGATGAGAACTTATGGTTTAGGTGTGTCTTCTTGGAGACTCAAGTACACTAAATTTATAAATGATGATGACACGCTACATGTGGTGCTAATTCTCATTATAATTTATGGATAAACGGTGTTTCAAACTCAATGAATTATCGATCAATATTCATTAGTGGAGAGCAAAGAAATAAACTTGATAGATTGCATGCATGCTGACATATTGTACAACTTTTGAGTGTATTGGGCCATATGTTCCACGTGAAAAAGCTTATTCAGGTATCTTCTATGGAGTACATGTTTTGAACAGTTACTTTATTTGTACATAGCTTGTCTTAATTTGGAACAATGATGTGAACTGTTGTGACCACGGTCAAGAACAAGAGCTTGGGAATCTGGGATATGAAAAATCTTTTTTTAGTGGGGACATGGATTTTTGCATTTTTTGAATGTTTTCTTGTATGGTAGCCAATGGCATGTAGCTTTCTATTGTTCTGTCTTCATGCATGCGTTGTAACAACGGACCCTCTTTGTACTTTATTAGAATAGAATTATTACGGACTCAGTTCGGTGACTTTGTTGATCTTGTCTATAGGTATGTATTAATCAATATTTTTTCTTATCAAAATAATATATAATATATTTTAAAGAGAATGCTAACCATTATCCTTGAGACATTGGTTAAAGTAGTAAAATAAGTAAATTTACATCGAAAAGTGGTGTAATTATTGCTAAGAAAAAATAAAGACTTGTTATTACCATGACAAAGTTTCTATTAATGATAAAATCTTTAACCATTACCTTTAGGGCACCGGTTACCAAGACCCTATATTTTAATCATTCATCTATCAACTAAATACATCAATGTCACTTGTACCAAAAAAGAAATACATCAATGTCACTAAAATCAATAAAAATCAAAGTTACCCAATTATTTTCCCATTATTACCATTTCCATGTTTTTTAGAAGTTCCATTTTGAGAAAAGATACTAAACGCGTGGAAAGGAGAGCATGAAAATTACGGCTACTGATAACCTTTAAACGGTATACCATGCCATGCACAAGTGTATATATATATATATATATATGCACCAGTGGTATTAATTAACGGTACGGATCTATCTAAAGAGAAAAAGAGGAGGAAAGAAGAAAAATAGGGTTTTAATAAAATGTAATATGCAGATCTAAAAACCTAATTTGGTCTCACAATTTGTCTGCAGCCCATTCAGTTAGTCATTAAGAAAAAATAATATTCAAACTAATCTACGACATTTTCAACAATCGATTAGATACTAAATTAACATTCACTGTTCTTATGAGTTTAGTTAAATTGGTAGGGATATTGCATCTTATAAGTAAAGATTGGAGTTCATACTTATGATACCCCATTTACTCATTTAAGAGATGAAATTTTAACTTCAAGACTATATAACAAAAAAATTAACTTCGATTTACAAAGTTTTCAGATGGCCCCTACCAAATTGTCAGTTCACTATCTGTTAATATAAACTGTCGCATATATCCAACTAATGAGAGAGAAAACAATGGCAACCAATTAATATACAATTCTTCAAAAAAAAATATTATAGAAGTAATAAATTTACTTCCAAATTTTTTGTACAGATCCATCTTTTAATTTTTTTTATTTCCAATTCATAAAATATTGTTCTATCTATTTGTTCTATCTACATACTTTGTTAAATTGTCATGAAAATAGAAACTCAGTTGTTAATGTTAGAACCTCAATTACCAAAGAGTGACAAAGAGATAATTAAAACAATACTAATATCATTTTATCATATCTGTTTAATTTCAATCAATTTTATTTTTATTTTGCAGAAACCAAATATTTTTGCAAACCCCCATTTTCTATCACCCAAGTAAAATCATGATTGACGAGGAATTTAACTAATCATCATCCTTGTGGAGACAACTGTGTTTATCAATAATTTTTTTTTGAATCAGCATAATATATTAACACAAGCCCGGCACAAGACATGCTAAACGGTGAGGCAACGAAACTCTATGGACCCTAAAGGCAATGCCAGCCGCAGCACACAGACACACCATAGCAGAAAAATCAACAGTGGCCCTGCCACTCTGCTGGACCAGCAGCCAACAAACCCAATCGGACACCAAAACAGTCCCAAACAGAGACGAAAACTCCACTACCTCCTCAGTCACTCTCTCAGGTTCCAACACCACTCATAAAAGAGGCCATAAACAATCTTCAATCTACTCAAAGTCCAATGCTATGAAACAAGCTTGATTTCTTCAACAACCTCATCAATATCCTTTCCTTTATCATTGAAAATTCTCCCATTTTGTTATCTCCAAATAACCCAAAGAACGGCATGCCAAATAAACACATAACCTATCTTCAATTTATTCACTCTCGCTCCATCCCGCCAACACTCCAAGTGGATGAACAAATTATTCGAGGCAATAAAATTCAATTCAAGCCATAAACCAATATTATTACTTGAACAATTTGATATACTTGCCAAGTGTCCCTCAAGCTGCAAGCGCGCTATTATATCTTGTAATAAAATATTGTTCCTACGAGAACTTTGTCACGAATACCAATGACCTCTTTTTAATATGATGATTCACTAAAATGATTGCTGGATTACAATTTTCAATAAGAATAAAGCCTTGAGGTCAGGGCCGTTCCAATGAAACAGGAGGCTCGACTCTTTTTTTAAATAGGCATCCGTTAAATAAAAAAGTAATGTTTTGTTTTTTGTGACTTCTAAACATGAAACGAAATAAAATAAAATTAAGTGAAACAAATGTGAAATTTACCTAATGGTGTCGTTTGGATTGTCACTCCTTCATCGTGGCAAAGGGGAAAATGAATGGTTTATGCGAAAAATAAATGATTGTTGTCATTCTTTCAATTGAATAACTTTCCAAATTGACTGATTAAATGATTATACAAATTGTGGGTAGTTTGATAGCATATGTCCAGAAAGGAAAACTAAAGTTTAGAAAAAACTCAAACATGTACTAAAGTTTCCAAATTAACATATAATTTTTTAATTTAAGTGGGTGGTGGGTATTAGACTTAATTTTTTTTTTGCGGCCCATCGTTTTTGGTGGCCCAGCTTGGTTGAGCTCCTTACGTTCCCCCAAGGCCGGCCCTGCTTGAGATCTTATGGGAACCACCTTGCCTAAGAGCTTCATTCATTGATTTGGATTTGATTCTTAAACTTATCATTTTGTCTGGTCCGAGTTAGCACAATTTTCTAGAAAAAATTTATTGTTGGACATTTGGGGTATGTAAAAAGCCTTTTGTCCTTGAAAATCAGAAAACTGCTCTTCTCTCAATCAAACTTGCTCATTCCCTCCTCAAACTGCATAAACTAACCCCAACATGAGTTAACCCACGTTCGGTACCATCTACGTGAGTTAAGTCACGTTGAGTTCTGTTATAGAAACAGAACAACGACCATTCTGCCATACCTTTTCCAAAACATCAAGTGCGATTTTAAGAACTCCCAAGTGCGATTTTCATCAACTTTGAGCAAAGCAACGCCAAATTCTTCTCCAACATCAAGTAGGTGATTATGATCATTTGGCAATTTTTTTTAAATGTTAGATTTTTTTTTTATGAAATTTCACAATTTTACGTTTTTAGGGTAGATTTGCATGTTTGATTCTTTTATTGTTAATGATGAATTAAGTTAAAATTTGTTGTTTAGATCTTGATTAGAGTAATTTTGACTTAAATATGGTAGGTTCGAGTTTGAAATTGTTAGATTTTATGTTGAACTCTAGGTGTTTGAGAAAATGTCACAATGAAAAATTGTTTGATGCTGATTTTTTGCATTGTTTTATATTGTGTAGATATGTCTGAGAGACCAGACAGACTGAGAGCAGTAGAGGGACCATGACCGAGATTGCACAGACCAAAAGACAGTGTAGGTTTCCTTCTCTTAAAAGGAGACAACATGTTAGGAGTGGGGAGGCATCCTCATCACAGACGGGTCCGTCCCAGATAGTGGACCTCACAGAACAACATCAGTAGCATGAGGAGCATCAGTCTGAGTATGAGAAGCCTCAGTAACAGGAGGGTGAGGCTCAACAGGAGGCTGGACCAGAGGGATTTCCTGGGGGCCCCCACTCACAATCTCTTCTACCGAATTTCGGTAGACACATGGCATGTAGGCTTTGACGCGACATCGCAGTAAGTTTATTTGTTTAATATTATTTAATTACTATCATTTTATTTTAATTACCCCTCATTAAGACTGGGTATTGCACCATCAACCCTGGCCTCATCACCGCCTTGTCAGATAGATTGCATCAAGAGACTAGCAAGTTCCATCTTCATGTTGGGGAGATGACCATTACACTAGATGATGTGTCGTGTGTTCTACACATCCTCATCCAAGGGAGGCTCGTCCACTACGGCAACTACAACTACGAGTTGGGTATTCAGCAGATGCAGTCTGAGCTGGGTTTGACGGAGAAGGAAGCCAAGGAGGAGTCGAGCACATAGTGGTGTGGGAATATTAGTATTCCTAACCATAAGAAGTTGTATGATGGACACCTTCATAGGTGCAATCAATTGGAGGACCCAGCTGAAAATGAGGAGTTGGACGAGCTCCAGAGGACTAGAATGCACTGCATTAAGGCGTTTGGTAGTTTCATTGGAAACTCAAAAGAATGAAGAGAACACATTTTGTATTCTACCAAATCAACTATATAGGTTTTCACATCGAATTGCTTCGTATAAGATGAGTGTGACAAACATGAATGCATTTCTAAGATGTTGTTTTGAGCTTGATCGTGCTCCTCTCTTCAATAGAATACATGTGATGTGTTCTCTTCAATTTTGTGTTTTCAAAGAGACTACCAAATTTTTACACTATGTATAAGACACTTCAATGTCGATATTTTCGACAAACTTTCAAGAATTTAATTTATATCCAACATCATGATGATACCCATATTTAGGAGGATGTGAATGATTCTTCCACTCTTGATTATAAGTGTTTGAAAAATGATCTTCTATAAGAAGATATTCCAAGTTGGCGTTCAACAATCATATGATCAATAATACCACAAATTTCTTAAGGTACATTTGGGCTGAAAAAGTACATTTATATTCAATTTTTGAAACAACGCATCTACCTTGGAGCAATATGATCTAAAACAAAAAGCTGGTGAAAAGGAACTAAACCAAACTAAACATATTAAATTAACCAATTAAACAAATAAATTCTAAGTTAGCAAATTCCCTCATTCTTAAATTGTTGCTTATCCCTAAGCTATTCCTTTGGATTAAAAAGGTTATGAAGAAGTAGACATCATGAATAGGGAGCCAATGATTACATATGTTCCAATATTTCCGTTTTAGCTCTTTTTAATTACAAAATTAAACCAGTTCGTGTTACTTTACCAAATGGTACTTCTATCATTGTTCATTATGCTGGTAATGTGTCCTCACACCACAATTATACCTTACCAGTGTTCTATATTCTCCTTTTTTCACCTAAACCTAATTTTTGTTGCTAAATTGTGTCAATCCTTATCTTATCTGGCATTTTACAATTCTCATTTGATAACTGAATCATACATGACAGAACCTCGTTGAAGATAATTGGTTGACTAAGTAAGTGGATGGCTTATGCAAATAAATTGCTCCCTCTACCATTTCTAATATGGTTTATGATTGTTTCATGAATAAATCTTGTAATTTTTCTTTTCAGTCTTTATCTAATTCTAATACTTTTATCCCTTCTACTGCTTTATGGCAGTTTAGGCTTGTCATCTATCTCATCAAAGAATGACTAATATATGTCTCTCTTGTATCCATCTTCTTTTTTTTTTTTTTTTTTTATCAAAGCAATAAAATATAAAAGACAGGAGAGGCCTGGACCAATACAACAGAGATACATAGAGTAAAACCTATGAAAAGAGAATCCGGATCAATCCCAAGAAAGGAAAAGACCTAAAGAAGAAAACTAGTCAAATTATAACCATACTTAACCAAACAATAGCTAAAAGACTACCCTCTCTATGAAAATTTGAACAAAAGCATTGACATTCTCGGATATTCTAATGCAATTGGACCAACTATTCTGTATCTGCCAAGGCGGATTTGGATGTATCCTTTTGGGCACGGGTCCTCATTCTGGCTCAGTTAAAGCTTGAAGGCATCACTTTATTCACGTGCTTCTTCTTCTTTATCTTTGTCTTAGTGCTCTCAGATAGACTTGGATAGTCTTCCAGCTCAAGCCTCTTGTCATGATTAATAGTGTCCTCTATCACCTCTTCTACTTCATCTACCTCATCCCCCCCAAAATTTGGAAAGAATCTGCACACTTTTTAAGGCTGCAGCAGAATGAAAGGAGGATTTGGAAGCATGAACCAAAGTTTGGCTTGAAGGGAGCTTATCAGCTGTCAAACTAGCATAGTTGCTAGTAATAGGTTGCAGCATAGGAACCTAATAGTAAAGGTATTTGTGACATTTGTTATTTTGCTAAACACAAGCATTTACCTTTTACATATAGTCGTCATTCTCATGCATCCGTCAATTTCGAACGTATTTGCTTTGATATTTGGGACCCTATTTATACTTCTTATGTGCATGGTCGTAAGTATTTTCTTAATATCTTGGATGATCATAGTATATTTCTTTGGATTATCTTACTAAAAACCAAAGTTGTGGTTTCAAACCATGTTGGCATGTTAAAAATTTCATAACCATGATTTAGACACAATTTCACATAACTCCCATGTATATTAGTACTGATAATGACCCTAAATTTATGTTTAATGAATTTTATTCTTCTCATAGTATTATACATCAAAAATCATGTGAGGAAAATCCACAGCAAAATGTAAGGTGGAAAGGAAACATCAAAATATTCTCAATGTAAGAAGAGTTTTACTGTTTGAGTCAAAATTACCCCCAACATTTTGGTCTTATGCTATCTTTCATGTTGTGTTTCTAATCAACTGTGTTTCTTTTTGGCTGACCATTTCCTACTGTTGCATGTTGCAGTTGTTGACTGACTCATCATCTACCGATGGGTATCGGGTATAACCTACATATACCGTCTAGTTATTATAATTTTAAATAATAAGAAAAAAATACTTTCAAATAAATAAATTCATTTATTATTAATTTTAAGATCGATTGTATGGTTGCATGTTGAATTTTCTATTATAATTTATAGCGCAGAAATTATCTATAGTAAGAAAATAACGATGGAAGTAAGTAATTGATGTGGTCTAGAAGTCCCAGCTCAGCTGGCAAATATCGTAATTGCAAAACCGAACGTCGTGATCCGAATTTGAATTCAGAGCCTCATAGTTGTGCGTGAGATTAATTTAAGTGGCTTACCACTTTATTTAAGAAAAAAAAAAAAAAAAAAAAGAGTCCAAGTGATGATGGTACCATCAATGGATGACCTGTGAATGAAAAAATGAATAAATAAAAACTGTCATTTTTTTTTTGTTACAAATAAGAAATCAAGAAATGCCAAAATGAAATGTTAAAAAAAAAAATGTTCACCTTTATAATTCTTATTCTATAGTATTCAATATTACCCTAGGGACAATTCTCACTTCTGCCAGGTCCACCAAAGTAAAAGTAATCACCCCAATCTTGATCATGCCCTCCTCTTATGCCATAACACTTTGGTTTCTCTACGTAATGGAAGTATTTATTTTCTGGTAATGGAATAGGCTGGTTATTGGAATCTACAACTCCAATATTCTTAAAATATGCAGCTTTTCTAAAACCCTCATCAGGCAAGTGTCCACTACCCATTTGGGTAGAAGTAGCTTGTGGAAACTTTGAATTTATTATTTCTCCACCCCAATGAACCTCTTCAGCAGGATCCTTCAAGTGTGTGAATATGGAAGATGGCCAGTACCCAAGATAATTTCCAGTTGCAAATTCAAGCCACCAATTTCCAGTCCCTGGATGCTTTCAAACAAATAAAATTGAAAAGAAAAGGAATTTTTAGTTGAAAAAAGAAAAGGAATTTTTTTTTTTAACAAGTAAAAATGAATTATATTAACACTGTTATAACATTCACCTTAATGTGTACACCCCTTGTATCACTCTTGAAAATTTTAATTAACTAAATATATGGTCTATGTAACCATATTTTTTCAATTGTGTGACCACTATTTTGAAGCTGAAAAATGTGGTCACGCAACTAAAATGCGCGTGACCACTATTTTTCCACTTAGTTAACCAAATAAGTTACGCAAATAAAAAAAATGTGATCACATAAATCATGTATTCGATTAACTGAAATTTTTGAGTGGTACAGAGTGTGTAT
This sequence comes from Medicago truncatula, assembly GCF_003473485.1. Taxonomy (NCBI): domain Eukaryota; kingdom Viridiplantae; phylum Streptophyta; class Magnoliopsida; order Fabales; family Fabaceae; genus Medicago; species Medicago truncatula. Next base: position 31,821,312 of record NC_053049.1, on the reverse strand, counting down.
TAAGGATGTCTACCTATCATTGCTCAATGAGAAATATGATAATTGTTGGTGAGAAAACAAAAGGAGAAAAATAATTTGAAAGAGGTAAAGTATAAAAGAGTTACCCTCCAGATCGATAAGGGAATGCCTAATTGATTTCCATCATATGTTGAAGTTGGAGTAAGTGTTCCTCCAATTACAACTTTTTTGTTAGTTTGAATAAACCCTGGACATATTACATTGCGGCACCCAGTTTGTTGATATGCATCAGCCTGCAATTAGTAATATTATCATTTTCTTTTCAACAAGTGTTTTTTTGGGTACAAACAACTGCAACTTGTTCTTTTCAATAAATAATTTTTTTATTACATACTAGTAATATACTTTTTATTTTTTGACAAGTACTACTAGTATACTTTTCCTTTTCCACCTCCTTTACATCAAATACAATCGATATACATACCGTCCAATAAATAAAAAATCTAGTGCGGTTGTCCCCGTAGACCTTCGGGTAGATCTGCATAGAGATTAGATGAACTTAGCTTGATTGGCCAAAATACGAAATTAAGTATACATGTATTGATGAAAATGAAAGGTAGGTAGTTGACATGCTAACTGCAGAATGTAAAGTTTTTGTTTTTTTTTTGTTTTTCCTTTAACTATAATCATAAAATTAAGACATCAATAAAAATGTTGACTTTAATCGTAAATATAAAACAAACAAAAAAAAAGTCTTATATATATTTAGAGGTGTGAGAGAGAGGATGGATCAAATTATATGATGTAATGTTGTACAAATGTTACATTGTTTAATATCGTTTTATTCCTTTCATATTTCCCAAATTTGACCATTGGATCGTTAATTTATTTTATATGGATTATCCATGCAAAATTTTGCAAAAATATAATTTCATTTAATATGTTATTAAGATATACTAAGTGTTTACACATCATGGTACTGATCTCACGATATTGTACACATCCCCATGGAGAACGAAACACACATGCTTAAGTCTTAATGAGCGACACAAGGGCGAAGCCCAAATGCTACTGAGAGAGAATATGATTTTCGACCAAGATAGTACTACCGACCATGAGGGACATTAATCCCACTTACCATATGATAGCTATTTGTATATCATCCAAGTATTACGGGCTAAAGGCGACATATTTGTTTGAACCCACACCCAACTTGGATTTAGGCCTAGCAAGGATTGGATGGTCCGGAAGCCACTAAAAACCCCAGAGGACGGAACACTACATAAGGAGGTCTTAGCCTCCAAGGCAACAAATCAAATGGCTCACACAACCATAGCTAATACGTGGACACGACTCTAACACCACTGATATAGCCAAAACAACATTGTTTTGGGGTAGATGTTTGTGAGCTGCAACAACATCATTTAAGAAGGTTGACTAATAAGAAACTGGACTTTCTTGTAATGAAGGACTATGGAAGAAGCTACACCAAAATGTGATTTCTTAGGTTGGGAGTTGGTTTTACCTAGGGATTTATTTGGCCGTTTTGAAGGGTTCATGGGGTTAATTAGCTGGGAGAGATAAAATTATGAGGGTTTTCTTATTGATCTAGGATACCGTTGTATGGTCCATTTAGATAGCCCATAATGATTTTGTGTTTAGTGGTAAAACTTTTGATGTGGAGGAATTACCTATGGAGGAACCACTTCTCTCTTGGAGTCGATAACCTCTTTGCGTAGGGATCTTGTTTGGATGCCTTTGAGCGTGATTTTTAGTCTATTCTCTGATCTCATGTGTCTCATTTCTCAACGATGTAGGCTTGGTCTACTCTTCATTTGGTTTTGGTCTCTAGGAGAGAGAGAAGATTTTTTGGTTTGTTCTTTTGTTGTTGTGGTTGTTTTGAGTTTTATGGTGGTGTTGCGGGTATTTTTTGTTTTTGTTGGGGGTTGGTCCTTCCTTCCTCTGTCTTTGAGAGATGGTGGTTTTTTTGCTTCTTTTCGATGGTGGTGTTGTCGTCGTCGTTTTAGCTTTTCTAGTGGTGTTGCATGTGTTTTTTTTTTTTTTTTTTAAAGTACATATACAATAATCATTTTTAGAGTTTAGCATGTGACATAAGAGTCAAGAGCGAAGGGGCTCTAAAAAACTAAGGGTATTAACCTTACAAAAGTGCACATAACAAATATTGAGCATATTCACATACCTGCCAACCAGCTTCAATGGCGTTGACGTCTTTTTTTTCATATGTACCTGATGTGATCCACATTTGAGCCAAGCTGAATTCATTTGGACTTTCCACTTGGGGGGCCCACACGTTTATTGTAGCCTTTGCTCCATGGAACCCTCCCCCTTCCACTAACGCAACTGCATGCTGCACAACAAGAAGAAGAATCACTTTTGATACTTCATTGTCAACAATAGTTTAGAGAACAAAAAGTTTCATAAGTACAACTTATAAATATCAGATGATATATAAAAGACTACAAAGATATTTGATATACTATGCATGGTCGTTCCTACGAATTTAGAGACTCGGCTCTGTAAGTAAAAAGAGACCCGTTTAAAAATAAAAAACACAATTTTTTTAAAAGAGCAATCTCCTATTTAAATTTAAAATGAAATTCATAAACATAAGAAATAATGATGATAATTTAAAATTCTATATGGTACGTAGTATGAATATGATATTACTGTATTATAGAACACTGAGTCACAAATATTTAATGTAAAAAATGTTGCATCATGCCAAGCTATGAGACCATAGACGTCTTTCTTAATTAATAGAAGCATGGTGGTGTAGCTAAGCATATTTATATGTATGATATTGGGCTATAATTTATTTTAAGGCCCAGCTACATTGAGTTGTTTGTACCCTCTAGGGTTTGGCCCTGATACTATGGCGTACGACCGAGTCAACAGTTCTCAAGAAATAAAACAAAAAAAATAAAATAAAATAAAGAAATTGAGCGAAAAAATTGAGATTATGCAATTGCATACTGTGTGTTTATATGTATTAGTGAACTTTCTTCCGAATCCACTAATAGAGTCAGCTCTTAAAAGGTCTTGTTCTGTAATTCTTCTAACTGGAATTGTTCCATCAGGACAAGATTCACCCGATAAACTCCACAATTGAAAGTTGTCACTAAAATTACTCATTTGGTTATATCTTGTTGGTCTTTCTGGAGGATCCTGTTTATAAAAATATGTACCAAGAATTTTAATTATAAAGTTGAACTTCACAGGTTATTTCTTAATTCCCCATAGTTAAATTAAAAATAATAATAATACCAATGGTTTTTGTCCTTTCAATAGAGGATGATCAAAAGCTAACTGTTTATGAGTTAATATACAATCTATGATATCACCATCAGGACTCTGTACAAATGAACACAAACACAAATTACATGAATATATATACAATAGTTTATATGTTGAATAGACTAATTGATTTTTAAAGTTGGGTTCTATAAAGTTTAAGAATATTTGGGACAAAATATAAATATCAACTCAAAGCAACACATTTATCATTAGATTAGGTTGGTTCATATTATAGTCATAAAAAATACGGATTTTTTACTCAATCTAAACCAATTAAGTTTGATTGGGACAAATAACATGTTTGATCAAAACCGACCCAACCTAACATATGAACTCCTCTATTTTTATATTAAAATTTATAAAAATATACCTCATGATTTGAACAAAAAAATCCATAATAATTCCTTCATTTTGAAAATATTATAAATTTCGTTATTCAAACGACAAGATAATTTATAATAAAGCATTCAAATTATCCTCTAAACTTTTTTTTGAAAGAAATATTTATACACACACACGCCATGATAAAGCTTCCAACCCTAACGATGTTTTAAAATTTATTTTCACATACTTGAATTGTCTTAACAGCAGGTTTATTGATTTGCTGAAGACGTGCAGCTATCATCTTCTTCAACTTGTGTAATTCTTCATTGGATCGAAAAGTCTGATTTACTAATTGCTGGTTGCTTGTTTTTAATGAATTAATAGGACAAACAAGAATAAGAAAATGTAGGATGATGGAGATAATTGGGGAGCTAAAGCCCATATTTGGTTTTGTGAATATTTTTTCACATTTTCGTTGTCTAACTTTTGAGTTACAAGATTTTTGTTTTGTGCATGTAAACAAATCTAACCCCATATCCATCCTAGCACCAGGGAAACTTTTATTTGTGTATGTGTTTGTCTCTCTATGTATATTTAATATACTACAATTCTAGAAATATTTATTATTATATTTTTTAAATAATCAAAACATTTCTTGGTCAATGACATTTATTAAATTTTTTTAAGGAAATATTCTTGTTATGTATTTTATAATATTTCAAAAGATAATTAATTAAATAATTTGTTAAACTATTTTTTTCTTAATTCTTACATTAAATTTATTCAAAACAATTAATTTAATACTTACTATTCATGTAATAAAAAAGTCGTCAGAATTTTTTATGTTAAATATAAGCAAATTAAATATACGTTTGACTCTATTTAATGATGTTTATCTTAAAATATGTAGTATTTTCGTAAGACTCCTTTTATATTCATGAAATAAGTTTCTATGCGAAGAGCACTTTGAGAATGTACTGATATTTTATTTAGCCAAAATACTTATTTTGATCATTTAAGTTTTACAAAAATACTAGGTTAGTCCTTCAAGTTTTTTAAGTTTTAAATATGTTTTAAATTTTTCTTAAAAAAAAATGTTTTCATTTTTTTTAAAGTTTTAAATAGGTCCTTTAAGTTCTTTTAAGTTTTAAATAGCATTTTTAAATTGTTAATTTAATGCACATATTAGAAGTTTTTAAGTTTTAAATAGACCCTTAAAAGGGTAATAAGGACTTATTTGAAACTTTAAAAATTTAAACAACTAGCCAATAATTTTTTGTCAAACTTAAAGGACCAAAATAGGGAATATATAATAGGGATAGGATCAAATGATTAATTTGACACCAAAAAATCATTTCTAAAAATAAAAGATGTAGAATCCTTTAAAAAAAATCAGAGAATTTTTGGAAAGGAATTAACCAAAAGAAGAAAGAATAAATTATTTCTAAAAATAAAAGATGGGTCACTTGATCAAGCATGTAAGCACTTAATGAATTGATGGGAGCCGTTAGATTAAAACCGTATTAATGGCTAGGATCTGGTGTCAAATTTTTGATGTCATTTGATCCTATCTATATATATATATATATATATATATTATCTTTAGAGGAACATCATCTAATATTCAATCAAGGTATTTAATGGAACAGTGTTAGCTAATTGTAAAGAGATATAGTAGGTTTCATCTCACCTCTCCCAAGTTTTTCATAAATTGATAAGATGATGAGACTTATATATACTTCCCTAAGATCACCTAAAGCACGATCAAACCTCATGTTACCAGTGCCACATGGAATTGAAAAACTTTAGGGTCTTTGAGTTTGGAAGGCAATTTCATCTTAATTATAGGACTATATTCCTTGGTCAAAGCTATTGTATCATTGTCATCAAGCCTTCTTTTATTTGTCAGAATTTGTTTTTAAGAACTTGGAATATGATTGCATTTGAGACAGCTTTAAAGGAACATTAATGTGTAATTTCTATTAAATTTCCACAAATTTTTTAAACTGCTCCTCAACTTTAGAATTTGTATTTTTTTGTGGCATGCGTACATGTGGTTTATACGGTGGTGGAGGTAAATAAGGTCTTTCTTTTTCCTTTTCCTCCTCTACCCTCTCATTAGTTGGTTTGATTTTTACACTACTCATGGTCACTCCTTTTCACCTCATTACCCTTAAGGCTAAAATGGATTTGGAGTTCATGCATGCAGTTAATTTAGTTCCACTAGTTAAATTTCTCTCTGAATTCAAGGAGGCAAAGGCAAGCAACATTATCTCCAGAAATATGCGAGTTAGCCAAATAACGAGAGTTGGAGTGTAACTTTAATTAGTCAAAGGCTCAAAGCCATGGCTGGTTAGAGCAACGATTCAACATTTCTATCAATAAATACCTTATAGATTATTACTCCTTGTGTTCTACAATAGATGACCTATTTAAAAATGTACATTATTAACCTAACATGCTTTGACCGTATTTTTCTACTAATATATAAAGATAAATAGTACACCCTGGATCCGGTTACTATTATAAGCAAAATTTTGCATTTTATATTCATTTAATTAATAATGTATATGGTCTTTGTTATAGATCATATACATCATTTAATGAATGAATCTAAAATACAAAGTTTTTCTTATAATACGATCGGATGGTGTATCATATAAAATGTAGTTTGATTTGTCTCAATAATGAATATTTTCAAAATATCAAATTTTTATAATTTTTTGGCAAAAATGCACTTTTGGCCCGTCTAGTTTCACAAACTTGCGATTTTAGCCCCCAAGTTTGAAAATAACACTTTTTCCCCCTTAAGTTTCACTGCCTTTGCAAAACCATGGTCCCCCTTGATTTTGACTCGGTCAAAGCTGATGTGTGTATTTTTTTTATATAAAATATTGACAACTGTGTGCACACATGGAAATTATTTAAAATTAAAAATAAAAAAATAGAAAAATGAAATTAAAACTAATAATAAACATTAGAAAAATCTTCTTCATCTTCAACTCTAATCTTCATCCTCAAAATCATTCAAACAAACCAACCCAAACTCAGTCTTTATAAATCATATCCAAACTCATATCTATTATTATTGTTGCTTTTGGTTTTCCCGTCAAACACAACAACAACATTGTTTCCTTCCTCTAATAAAAAAAAACAACAACATTGTCTCCTTGAGAAACTAAACACAACCCATTAATATTGTTGTCACCCACATCATTAGAATTAAAAAAAAAAGTAGATCGAAGCTACTGTTTACGCAGAACGCAGAACCACAACCATCGTTGCAGAAACAAGTGAACGCATATCCAAACTCATATCTATTATTATTGTTGCTTTTGGTTTTCCCGTCAAACACAACAACAACATTGTTTCCTTCCTCTAATAAAAAAAACAACAACATTGTCTCCTTGAGAAACTAAACACAACCCATTATTATTGTTGTCACCCACATCATTAGAATTAAAAAAAGAAGTAGATCGAAGCTACTGTTTACGCAGAACGCAGAACCACAACCATCGTTGCAGAAACAAGTGAACGACAATCTTAATTTTCGGCAATGTGCAAAGAAGCAAATCGAAGCTACTGTTCACGCGAGAGAGATTTGAAAGTTTTTTTATCGTGTTGATGTTCGATGAGCATGCAGAGCAAGTGAAAGGGAAGGTAAGATGAACCAATTCTAAGTTTAGCTTGTTGGTACTAATGTTAATTTTCATATTCTTTTCTAGATCTCAGTATATTTTTATGGGTTTAGAATGTTTATGGGCTTAATACGATGGTTTTTAGGTTTTCTTTTCGTTTTCCAATTAATTTATTTCATTTCTAATTATGTGGCTTTTATTTTATATTAAAATTAAAAATTACACAGCCAACATGTGACATGCCATCCACATCAGTTTTGACTAAGTCAAAATGAAGGGGACCATGGTTTTGCAAAGGGGGTGAAACTTAAGGGGAAAAAAGTGCTATTTTCAAACTTGGGGGCTAAAATCGCAAGTTTGTGACACTTGGGTGGCCAAAAGTGCATTTTAGCCTAATTTTTTCTAATAGATTAGTAAAGTTATTTAAGATCAAAATTGTGCATTAATATATGTGACAAAGTCAAACTGTATCACTTAATATAAAACCAATGGAGTATTATTTTGATACACCTCATTCAAGATATGGAATATATATTATTATTCTATATTACATAATCCCTTCCATCATAAAGGACAATTATCATTATGACCAGGTCCACCATAGTACAAGTAATTCCCCCACTTTTTACTATAAGCTCCTCTTATACTATAACATTTTGGTCTCAGCGCTGCATAATTGGGATCTGGCAGATCAATCCATGTGTTTTTAACATTAACTGAAACTTGCATATTCCTAATATATGCAGATTTTCTATAACCCAGTGATTGAAAATTTCCACTACCCATTTGGGTAGTAGTATGAGACCCTGATCTCATTAAATTCAGTACTTCTCCACCAAATTGAGCAAAATATGCTTCACCCTTTAATTCGTTGAACAAACGGCTTGGCCAATAACCAACTACATTTCCAGATCCATATTCAAGCCACCAATTTGCAACAAATGGATCCTTCACACAAAAAGAAAAAAAAAAAGTAAATCTTCAATGACAGGCTCTTGTTATGTGACAAAGTAAAATTACTCAAACATAGACATATAATCATAAGAGAAATATTTTAGTCTAACAATTTTAGAGACTAAAATGATAAATAGTTCCTTTATATTTTTTACACAAAACAAAACAATTTTAATATTTTTAACCTAGTAGCCAAAATATTGACTTATCTTTGCTTCTACAATTTTGATTGAAACATTATTGGGGATAAAAAGTAGTAAAAAAAAAAAAGAAATTTAGAGAGATACTCTCTCTTATCCTAAATTTAAGAGAAGATTCTTTTTTTAGATACATTGTATAAATGATGTATTTAGTTTATATTATAGTCTAGATACATTAATTATTCAATGAACCTAAAAGAAGATTCTTCTCTTATATTCAGGATCGAGGGAGTATCTTTCAAATTATACATAACCTTTAAGGATGTGTTTGGATTGAGAGTTTACGAGGGGAAAGGAAGAGGAGTGTTTACTTTTTCATTTTTAAACTACGGATTATATAACATATTTTTCTAGAATAAATTAAGTGTGATTGAAGTATTATAGGATCGTTTATAATGTTAATATGTTAATTTTTAAAAAATATTTTATAGTGTCCGTAATTTAAAAATAAAAAGTAAACCTTCTCCTCCTAAACCCTCCATCCAAACACAACCTAAAAGTTAATTTGATAATCTAAGGAGAATGTTACCTTCCAGATCTTTAGGGCAACATCAAACTGATTACGATTGATCGCTGACGCAGTAAGTGTACCTCCAATCACAATTTTCCTGTTGGTTTGAATAAAACCTGAGCATAATAAATTATAGCACCCAGTTTTGCCATCTTTATCCGCCTGCAATTATTAAAGCAAATATGAATTATATAGGATAGTCTACATTTTCCACCTCCTTTACTTCAATTAATTAACTTTTATGAAGCACGGACACTCCTTCAATTAGCCATGTCTCAGTGTCGGACATGTGCGACAGGACACCGACACATATAAATACATTAAATTATGTGAGTTTTTCAAAATTATTAACAGTATCGACGTATCAGTGTCTATGTCGTGTCCGGTGTCCATGTCTATATCCTTGTTTCATAGATTAACTTACATACCGTCCAATAAATAAACAATCTTGAGAGGCGATCCTTATAGAGATTCTCGTAGACCTGCATAAAATTAATATTACTTGAACTTATAACTTGCTTGATAAAAAATAGGTATATGAATAGTGAGAGATAGATATTTAGCATGCCTGCCAACCAACTTCAACAGTTTCTCCAGATTGAGAGGAAAGAGATATTTTAGCCAAACTGTATTCATCTTTATTTTCTGTTTTGGGGCTCCATACGTTTAGGTTAGCCTTTGCTCCTGTGTATCCATCCCCATTCACAGACCCATATGCATACTGTGTAGTGTGGAACAATAAGAAGAACATATTTGTTATTTTATATAGGAAAAGAAAAAATTGAGAGAAAAAAAAAATGAGTTTGTGCGATTGCATACTTCTCGATAGACGCCATCAACAAGTTTACTTCCAAATTTGCTAATAGAGTTAGCTCTTAACAAGTCTTGTTCTGTTACTCTTCTAATTGGAATTGTTCCTTCAGGGCATGATTCACCAGACAAGCTCCACAATTGAAATATGTCACTCATATTATCTATTTGATTATCCGCTCTTGGTCTTTTTGGAGGATCCTGTGTATATAAATATGCACGAAAAAATTCAATACAATAAAGTTGAAATTTAATATCTTACTTAGGTTCAAAAGTAATTTATGATTTTTTTTACTTAAATTAACAAAATATATATACAAAAAACAATACCAATGGTTTTGTTCCTTTCAATAAAGGATGATCGAAAGCCGGTTGTTTATGAGTCAAAACACAGTCTATGATATCACCATCGGGACTCTGCAAAAATGAACATTCACATAAACACAAACATGTAAATTAGGCTCCAAGAATTAAGAGTTGTTTGAATATGAAGTACTTACAACTTTCATTTATAAATTTCTTGTTTGGATAGAGTATTTGTTTATTCAAACCTGGATCTTTTTTAAAAGTTTGAAAACATATGTGGTAAAGATATAAATATAAAAAGAAAGGTGGTTCAAATTATTTTAAAAATCTAATTAGGTCATAATTGCAATTTTTGAAAAGTTGAGGAAAATTTATAGCGATCAATTGCAAAGTTTTACGAAAATATGGAGACCAATTTGCAAAGTTTTCAAAGACATTAATGATGTTTAAAATTTATTAAACATGCCTGAATTGTCTTAACAGCAGGCTTATTGAGCTGTTGAAGACGGGTTGCTATCATCTTCTTCATCTTCAACCTATGAAATTCGTTATCCGATCGAAAAGTTTGATTGACTGATCCGTGGTTACTTGCTTCAGATGATTTGATAGGAGAAACCAAACAAACAATGAGAAGAAAATGTAGGAGGAGGGAGTGATTGGGGTGCAAAAGTCCATTTTTGTTTTTGTGTTCTTAGATTTTGGTTTTGTGAATGCAAACAAACCTAACCCCATGTCAATCCAACATAAATATGTATATGACGGGTATTGTAACACTTACTTTGTGCTATAGCACCTGTGAAACTTAAGTGTATGGGTGTGTATATATAGTGCTTGTTAAAGAATATATTAATATCTCTACCCAAAAAAGAAAAATATATTAAAATTAAAAAAATAACGAATACATTTCAACGTTGACTAATAAAATAGTTAAGAAATTAAATATTTAATACACTACTAGTATATAGTCATTTAATATTAGTATACTTTTAAGTAGTCAAAACATTTTTTGAAGGAATTTTTTGGTCAAAAATGTTATTCAAACATTTAAGGAATTCTTTTAAATTCACTGTGCTTTATATTTTCATCCGTTCACGAAATATGTCCACTATTTTAAAATTTATTAGTTTTGGTCACCTTCCAAAGATTTCTTAATTAAGAATAAAAATGATGATGCATATTTTAAATGACGTAAAACCTGATGACGAGGAATGATCAACACATTAAATTGCTAGAAAACTATTTAAAATCTTCAAAAATAGCACCATGAGTGCTATACTATATTCAAAAGAAACATTGTTAGTGTTATACTATATTAATAAAAAAAAGAAGCACTATATCCAAAAAAGAACACATTGAAGAGTTAAGTTATTGTAGTTAACATTTATTGTGAAATATCGAGGCAGATATCGACGTAGGATAATTATCAGATACTTTCCTTATACGTATCGGGAAGTATCGACTAATTACTTTTTTTAAAAATTAAAATTTAATCTTCGGATACTCTCCTGCTACGTATCGGGAAGTATCAAGCAGCTATCGATGCAGGATACCCAGGGGATATGATATGTCATCCATTTTGAAGTATCAGGGCTTCACAGGTGTTCTACAATAAAAACAAAGAGAACTGCTAAATACAACGAAGCAAATTATCCCGACAGGATAGCGAATGATAAATTAGCCAATCAAAAAATAGGGATTCAAAGAATTCATGGTTTGTTATTGAAAAAAAGATGACGTCATTAATACCAAGCTTTTGTGGTAAACCCGTCGGGACGTTTTCTCGTTGCTGCTCTTCGCTATATACATCATTTCGCATAAACAAATGAATCCCCATATATTCAAAAGTACACGTGGCATGATATTGTGTATTATACAATTAATGATTTCCTCAAATTTTACTCAGAAAACTTGATATTGTGACTTTTTTATATGGTTTAAGTCTTGGCTTTTACAGCATAAAAAAACAAACATACCATTTAATTTCAACCCAAAGTATACATGTTTTACATTTTTTTTTTCTAAGCAGGGAGTAAGGACATTCATCAGGAGAAAAAACCGACATCCTAATTAGGTTTGCATCCCGGGAAACCTCCGACCTATGTCGTTGAACTCTAAAATTTAATTAAAATAACGAAAAAGATATACAAGAAGAGGGGGGGGGGGGGGGGGGGCGAATAGGCCAAAATCCTCAAAGAAAAAAACAAACAGAAAAAATAAAAACAATAGCAAACAGCAACAGACTAAGAAAATCTGCAATTAGGCGAACCAATAAAAACTAATAACAGTACCTCTGACATTCCAATATAATAAATTCATTGGGCTTACGTGTTTTCCATTATGAAGAACACAGGTTGATCAAATATAATAAATGCAAAAGCTAAAAAAACACACGCATTAAACCGAAATCAAATCAAAGTTTGGTGAAATAATGCAAACCCAAATCAATCGTCTTTCAAAACAAAAATTGCTCCTTTATACAAAATATTGGTTTTTTTCATGCACCATCACGAGTTTATCTTTTTTCAATAGTTTTAATAGGCTCCCAAATTGTAGCATCTATGGTGCTATATGATAGAAAATTAGCAAGTATACTAATTTAACTCGAAGTAATAAATAATTCGTTTCCACACGGACTGTTTTAATCTCTAATTAACAAGCACATTAACTTTAAGAATGGGGGGGGGGGGGGGGGGGGGGGGGGGTGTGTGTGTGTGGTTTGCCTTAGGCGAATTGGTTTTGAGTGCAACTGTAATTAAACTGATAAAATTAAAGTTGGTTTTGAAATAATATGGAGAAATGACATGTTGCTTAAGTTTACGAATGGTAAAAAGTTCAAGAAAAATTAACAAAATAGCTTAGGTCAATCCCTTGACTCAAGACTCTCTTTCTTGATTATAATTTCCTACTCGCTTAGGTGAACCTATAATCATGAAAGGTTTGAAGTCCGTTAATTTAAGTATCACAACCTAACAACGGTCCATCCCTAGATTGTCCGTTAGATTGAACAATACAAATATTTATGAGTAACACAATAGTGTCAATAGTCATATATACTATTGAATCAGTTACATCGGGTCAGAATCATAAAAGCATTAACAACAATTTATACTGAATAAACTAGAATGACATTCATAAAGATTAAGAGTTACATGTTACATAAACATGAGCTAATCACAAAGGATGTAACTACTCATGGCTAAAGCACAAATAACTAATGTAAAAGAAGGATTCAGATCTCCAGCTACAAAAGTCAGTTTCTTTCTCCAAACATTTGAACCCTTCGCTCAGAAAATAGTTCATCTTAAATAGAAAATTCTGGTTCGTGATCATACTCTGATCTAGAAAGGTCGTAGTACAATGGCCTCATTAGCTGCAGGTTTGCATCAGACGCTCCACCATATTGTAGTACAATGCTTGGAGATCGTACTACAATATTTACAGTAACAAAAGTTCTTCCAAGACGTTCAAAATCGTAGTACGATGCTTCCTTTGCTTATGCAATTGAAAAACGCTTGTTGTGGCTCATAATTCATGCATAATCACTTGAACTCGACCAAAATTACATAGAAATCAAAGCAAAAGTTATACATGACCTAGTGTCATCACAATCCCAAACTTGCAACGTTGCTTGTCCTCTAGGAACTTTATATTGAAATGAAAATTAACAGTAAAATAGCATTTACCTCATCAATGGTGGTATCATGAAAGTTCATCTTCTCATTAGCATTAGTGGACTAACTTGCTTGCCAAACATCCATTCCACAACTTCACGCAAATTCATGAATTTTCAGGTACACACAGTCGACATACTAATCACTATATTGCCATGAAAAGTTTCTAAACATCAATCAAAATTACATTGCAATACACTTTTAAGGACTTTTAGGGTGTAACGGGGCTAATGTCACAGGTGGGATTATTTTGGGAAGTATGCCTAAAATAACAAATTGGAGTTAAGCATTTCCTACTTATTTTGACAGTTTGGAACACCACAATCCTTAATTTTGCTTAAAAAGTCATAGCTTTGAGAACTAGAGAACACAACAGAAATTTCAGATCACTCAATTTACAAATCTTTGTCTCAATTTATTTCATGACTATCTACACACATTTTTTTGAGTTGATTTTGTTTTTTTTAATCAACTTGATTGCAATTGTTTTTTTTTTTTTTTTGATGAATTGAGACAATGTGATCAATATACTCATGTTCTCTATATCCTTCACCCCAAACTTAAAATGTTGTTATCCCATGAGCAACCCCAAATTTAGACTTTTTCAAACACATAATAATTACCTAACTCCAAAAGTTGGGTTAAAGTCCTAAGGCTCTAGGCTTGTAATATTGTCATCGAAACAACGGGGTTTAACCTATTGGCTCAAAAGTTGGCTTAAAAATGGGAAAAAAATCAGTGCAACAGATAGGCTTCAAAGTCTCAAAGTACAAGCATTTTGCCTTAGTGTGTAAGCAATGTAACCAATTGACATAAAGAAAATTTGCAAACCATAAAATTTATGATAAATCATATTAGAAGCCTAGAGACCTTAGGATTTAAAGGTAGGCTTCAAAGGCTCAAGTTGGCACCTCCATGCGATTCTCATCCTATACCGCCGACCCCATAAACCCTCAAAACATAAACAAAAACCAAAGAAAAGAAAATGGAAACAAAATTAAGGAAAACAATTGGTAATTTGATTTGGATAGGTTTCACTCTCTTCAAGCACTGACGAAAATTTATACAATACCATAGATGATCGATTATCGACTCATATATCAATAATAAAAAGGTTAATTATTGAAATTGACTCTGTAATATATGCGCTCTGAAAAATGACCCGTAAAATAAAAAACACATATCCTAACCCTGTAATTTGAGACTTTTATTATTTTTTATCCTGTAATATAGTTGAAGTACAAAAAAGCTACTTAGAGATTGAATTTTTTCATAATTTTTTTTCGGGCATATTCAAGTGGTTAAAATATTACTGTACACAACAAAATTAGAATCTTTTAACTAAGGATGAATTAATTATGAATTTTTAAAGCGCCAAAAACTCAAAAAACAAAACAACGAAATCCCCAACCTAGAAATCGACTTTTGAGTTGATTGTTTGCAGAGACATCTATATAAATACATGAAAAAAATCTGCAAATTTTCGTAGCATTTCAAAGACGTTTTAATTTGTTTTTATTTTTCAACCAAAACGTGCGAAATTGCAATTTTGTTCCTAGTAAACGTATACTCATGAGTCAAATTATGTTCCCTAACTTTGTAGGCATGGTTAGAACAGCATAAAAACTTTCACCATGAGATTTTGGAGTTTTTACTCGAGATACAAATTAATAATGAATTTTTTAAGAAATTCATAATTATGGAGAATAAAAATTCATTATAAATTCGTCGCCAGGCGGAAAAATCCAATTTTTTTTTGCGTACACCCATGTTTTAATATCCTAAAAATGCTAGAAAAAATTCAATCTCTAGATCACTTTTTTGGACCACGTGTATATTATAGGGTTATAATATGTATTTTTTATTTTATAGAGTCATTTTTCAGACATCGTGTATTTTACATGGTCAATTTAAACAATTAACCTATAATAAAATTCCAGGTTTGATTTAAGTAGGGATAGTGCTGATTATACCTGTACCTAATGGTGAATTAGTGATAAGGTGATTTACAATATGAGAAGGGAATGTGTTTGAATTTTGAAGAAGAGCTAGGGATGATTTATGTTTCTCTGAACAGAAGGATAACTTTCTTGTGTGTGTATCATGAGTATCTTCATCGTATGCAATTGAATGAATCATCCTATTCTCCATTAACATTGAAACAATTAATGTTCATACCGTTTTGCTAAAAATAAGGAGGTACACCATGCTTCATGAAACATGTGTCTTTGGTACGTATGACCAGTTTTGCCACAATATGAGCAAATCTTGATGCCTTTACCTTTGCCACCATGTGATCTACATCCCCTATCATATCTTCCACATGATCAAGAGCCTCTACCCGAAGATGGATTATCCGAAAATTGTTCCTCGAGACAGCCAAAATCATAGATTCATCCAAAGGAAAGTTGATTTTTCTTTCTTTTTGAACATGTAAAGAATAAACGTTCACTACTAGAAAAAGCAAAATTAGCGAGGGAAATTAGTGACTAGAAAAAATGAAATTCCTCACAAATTTCATGGTCGCAAAATTTAGTGACGCAATTAGAGAGGGATTTCATGTTTTCCCTCACTAAATATCCCTCACTAATTTTTGTTTTTTTAGTAGTGGTTTACTAGGAAAGAGATCCATTAGTATGATCTGAGCTCTTAAACTAGTTTATTGTTCATTGAGCCCTTTGAGAAATCTGATAACTTGATAACATTCCTTTAGAGGCGACCCTAAGATTTTTGGTCACAACAATACAATTTTCAATAAAGTTACTATTAGGAATAGGTTGTAAATTATCTAATTTCTGCCAAAGTTTCTACATCTTGGTGTAATAAGAAGAAATATAAGAATCACATTAGTTTCATAGCGTAGATTTCTTCCTGAATATCAGAGATCCTAAAGATATCACCTATAGAATATATCTTTGGGTTCTTTCGAAATCTCAGACGCAATATCCATCCCTAAGATACTCTTAGAGATTGCAGGATCAACAGAGTTGTTAAGCCATGGCATGATCATGGCGTTGGGTCTATTCCAAGCTATAGAACCATGATCTTCATATGAAGGTCTTGGTAAGGTGCCATTTATGAATTGAAGCTTGTACTTTGATCTCAAAGCAACTAGTTGGTAAGGCTCACCAAGCAACAGGTATTAAACTCTTCTATTCATGCTTGATTGTTATTTACAATAGTGTATAATTTATGTTAAAGTTCATTGTTGTTATAAACATATGCTCCAATGTATCTTTGTGGTTTTTGCTTTTGGCTGCGTCAATGCATTTCATTGTTTTTTTCTTCATATAAATTGGTGTATATAAGCTTTAATGGGATCTCTAACATGATGCTTTAGAATAATCTGGTATTCGCAACAGAAGAAGAAAACATTTATTCCGCTTTGAGGAATGTTGGGCGAAGGATACGAGATGCGAGAATTATGTTAAGGAATATTGGGGGAACTCTGCTCAAGATTGGGACACAAAAGCCAGGGCGGTGCAAGCTCTTGATAGTGACTTTAAAGAGTATCGTTGGCCTGAAATTAGGAAAGAAATTCACCAAATTGAGCTTCAGCTCAAGGATAACAAGATGTGGGAGCAAGAGGGGACTAATATTCAACGGTATAAAGAGTTTGAGAAGAAACATGGGGAGCTGTTACAAACAGAAGAATTAATTTGGAGACAAAAAAGCAGGGCAGTTTGGCTTAAAGAAGGGGATAAGAACACAAAGTTTTTTCATGGAAAGGCTAATCAAAGAAGGAAAGTAAACGAGATTACAAAGCTCAAGGATGATCATGGGGCTTGGTGGAACGGCTTTGAAAATGTGGAAAGATTGTTGGTTAATTATTTTTCTGACCTTTTTACTTGCTCTGAACCGGAGATGATGGCACAAACTTGTGATGTGGTAAAAAACCGGCTAACCGAAACAGACAAGAATTGGTGTTCTCAACTCTACTCTGACGAAGAAATTGAAGCAGCGATCAAACAAATGCACCCCTTAAAAGCTCCAGGCCCGGATGGACTCCCAGCACTCTTCTACCAAAGGTATTGGCACATTGTAGGGTCTGATGTGAAAAAGCTTGTAAAGAATATCCTTAATAATAACAGTTCTCCTGCCCATTTGAATAGTACTTATATTGTCTTAATCCCAAAAGGCAAGAACCCAAAGTCCCCAAAGGAGTACAGGCCCATTAGTTTGTGTAACGTGGTTATGAAAATTGTAACAAAAACTTTGGCCAATAGACTAAAGGCAATTCTGCCGAATGTTATTGATGAGGAACAAAGTGGTTTTGTGCAGGGAAGGTTGATCACTGATAACGGCTTAATTGCTATGGAGTGTTTTCATTGGCTAAAGAAAAAGCGTAAAGGAAAGAAAGGTATGATGGCGGTTAAATTAGACATGTCAAAGGCTTATGACCGCATTGAGTGGAGTTTTGTCCAAACTGTTCTTCAAACAATGGGAGTTCCAGAGAACATGGTGAAGGTGATCATGAGCTGCGTCTCAACAGTTTCATATCAAATTCTTATAAATGGCCAACCTAGCAAAGCTTTCTCTCCGGAGCGTGGACTCCGCCAAGGTGACCCAATCTCACCCTACCTCTTTATCCTTTGTGCTAATGTGTTATCTGGTTTAATTCACAAGGAAGTTTGATGCAAAAATATCCATGGTATTAAAATAGCAAGGACAGCCCCACAAGTTTCCCACCTTCAGTTTGCAGACGATAGTCTCTTGTTTGCTAGAGCAAGTCAAAAAGAAGCCAATGTCATTCTCAAAGTTCTTGAAACTTACCAGAAAGCTTCTGGTCAAGTGGTTAACATGGATAAATCTGAGGCCTCTTTCAGTCGAAATGTGCAAGAAGCAGATAGCCAAATCATCTGTAATATGATGGGAGCAAAGACTGTGGTTTCTCAGAATAGATACCTTGGCCTTCCGGTTGTTTTTGGGAGGTCAAAGAAGGTTATCTTCTCTTTTGTGAAAGATAGAGTGTGGAAGAAGCTTAAAGGGTGGAAGGAGAGATGTCTATCGAGGGCCGGTAAAGAGGTTCTTATCAAATCTGTAGCCCAAGCCATCCCGAATTATGTAATGAGTTGTTTCAAGATCCCAGAGGGGTGTTGCAAAGAGATAGAGGCCATGATTGCTAGATTTTGGTGGGGTGCAAAGGAAGGAACAAGGAAGCTCCATTGGTTGAGTTGGGATCGAATGTCAGCACCAAAGATGAAAGGTGGTATGGGTTTCCGGAATTTCAGTGATTTCAACAAAGCACTTCTAGGGAAGCAGAGCTGGAGACTTATCAAAGATGAACAGTCCCTGATGGGAAGGATTTTCAAGAGCAGATATTTTCCTAGAGGTCACTTTTTGGAGGCTTCAGTAGGATATCAGCCGAGCTATGCATGGCGGAGCATCCTATCAGCTAGAGATATTGTTCAAAGAGGAGCTGCTTGGATTATAGGAAATGGCAGGAAGGTTCGAATTTGGAAAGATAATTGGGTGCCACCTCATCTTCATGCTACGGTCTTTAGTCCGGTTAGAGGGATTCAGAAGGAAGCCACTGTGAACGAGCTTATTTTTTATGATATTCGAATTTGGGATAGGCGCCTTCTCAATCAAATTTTTCTTCCTATGGAGGCACAGGCTATTGCAAACATTCCACTTCCGTCAAGTGCTAGGGAAGACATATTGTTTTGGCCGGGTGAAAAGAGTGGTGAATATTCCGTTAGATCAGCCCATCATTTCTTGAGCAATGAAAAAGTTGTGAACCAGCCGGGACCGTCATTACTCCCTTGGGATAAGTTGTGGAAACTCATTTGGAAACTACCTCTCCCAACAAGGGCCCGAAACTTCATGTGGAGACTTGCCCGTAACATCATCCCAACAAGGTGCAATTTGAGAAGGAGGGGAGTAGTTCTTGATACGGTGTGCCCTCTTTGTTTTGACGCAGATGAGTCGTCCAACCACCTCTTCATGGCTTGCCCTATGACGCTGCAGGTATGGTTTGCCTCCCCTTTGGGTTTCCAACCTCCCCCTCAAACAGACTTAAATGCTTGGTTACAAAGTTGGCTATCAGCAAAAGAACCTCTAGCTGTCCAACTTTTCTGTGTGTGCCTTTGGAAAATCTGGTTTTTTAGAAATCAAGCTATTTTCAATCAAGTTGTTTTTGAGCCTAGGATGGTTGCTGCAAGTGCTCATGATTTTGTCTCGGAGTTTAATCTAGGAAATCCGACGCGCTCCGTTGACAGACTGCAGATCCCTGCACAAGTTTGGATTACTCCTCCTACTGATTTTTTGAAAGCCAACATAGATGCTGGGCGCGACAAGCACGGGAAGGTCACTTGGGGGCTGGTTATTCGCAATCATGAAAGCGAGGTGCTCTTTGCAGCGACTCAAAGTCCTGATATCATGGCTGATCCACTTTTGGCAGAGACTCTTGGTCTAAGATGGGGTATCCAAACTGTCCTAGAATTACAACTTAGTAATGTTATGTTTGAATTGGATGCTTCTGTTGTAGTTAAGTGTTTCAATGGGCTGTCAACAATAGCTAGTATTAGTCCCTTTATTAGTGACTGTCATGACTTGTTTGGTAGTTTAGTTGGTAGTTCTGTTAGCTTTGTTAATCGCTCTTGTAATGTAGCTGCTCATGAGCTTGCTCAGGCTGCAAAATCAATAGGATCACGTACTTGGGTGGGGAATGCCCCTCTTAAAGTCTGGTCTTTGTTCTCTCTTGATTTGTTTCTTTAATGAAAGAGTGGATTGTCAAAAAAAAAAAAAATTCTGCTTAAATAGTTGTATATAACATATGCATTAACTGCGTGAGTGAATTGCTACAAATTACATCAGTTAAATTATCTGTTTCTAAGGAATTACTGCCCCCAGGTGGAATCCATTGTCTTCCTCAAACAAGTTCATGTGTCAAATAAATCAAATGAAATTTCAAACTAAATCGATTTTCTTTTTATTTTATGCGAGAATCACCATTGGGTGTATTCAGCTTGATTATTCTTTGGATATTCAATCTTTATAACATCCTTTCAAAGAGCTCATATTTTAATGTAAATTTTAGGTGTTATTGTTTTGCTCCTTCAACCGGTTGAATGCAATCCACTTTCCAGACTTTCAAGAAATGAGCGTTGCTGCTCAAAATCTTTAGGGTTAGTGGTGCTTTACCTCCGGTAATATAGGTCATTTTTTGTTTTCCCGTATAAAATATGTTTTTTTTTTTAATTTCATCCTTATAATTTGAAGATATTTTGTTTTGGACCTTCATGGAAAATTTCAACCCCTGTAATTTGAACAAATATAGGTTTACCCCCTTCTAATTTGAGCAAATTTCGATTTACCCCCTTTTTAATTTGAGAAAATTTCGGTTTACCTCCCATGACATATCTTCGATTTTGTACAGTCAAAATTCATGAAGGTCCAAAACCAAAAATCTTCAAATTACAATGACGAAATCCAAGAATTTTTTTTCAGGGGCTAAAACTGGAAATGACCTACATTACAGGAGGATAAAACACTATCAACCCAAATCTTTACGGTGGCAATTGGGAGAAAAAAGAATCAAGCAGAAAAATCGAATGGAAAGTTGATAATATGGTTGCAAGAATAAGAACAGTGCAAAGGAAAATTTAGACCGCGTGTTACATTGGATGAAAACTTTTAATCATTTTAATATGTAATTCACTTTGTGTTGCATAGTTCATTTCCATTATGAAATCAAATTTCAAATGTTTGTATGAGAACATATTTAGAGTTGCAAATCTAAATAAAGTTTGATCTAATATTGGTTAATTCAAATATGATTGAAGTCTAAGCAGAGACAAATTTAGTAGATTCACAATTTTTTAGTTTAGACAATTTTGCGACACTTTTTACAACTTCTCAAAAATTAGATATGACATTTTTTTATCATTACCGGTGATACAAGAAGTGTTACAATAATGTAACATTTTGCAACACATTCTGATTGTTACAAATAATACTATAAAATGTAACTAAAGTTTGTTTAGTAAGAGGGGCTTTACCTAACAATTGTTCAAAGGTTACTAAATTTAATTAGTAATATTTTTCTTGATTTAGTTACAATTTTCGAGTGTTACTGGTTCATAATTATATTGTAGTTAACTGCCCTAAAAAGTAACTAGATAGAAGACGAGTAACAAGAATAAGAACTCGGTTTTCACTTCGATGGATGAAGTATAGGGGCTAAGATTATTACTCTGATACATTTTTTTCTTGGTGTTCGTGAATCCATCATTAACTCTTTCAGCAGAACTCTTGATCAAAAGAAAAGATGAATTTAAAAACAAAATTTGTTTTCAATCACTACTAGAAAAAGAAAAATTAGGGAGGGAAATTAGTGACGGAAAAAATAAAATCTTTCACAAATTTCTTAGTGGCAAAATTTAGTGACGGAATTAGGGAGGGATTTCACGTTTTCCCTCTCTAAATTTCCCTCACAAATTTTTTCTTTTCTAGTAGTGAATATAGAAATTAATATAGACATACATGGTGTAGAAACGACACAAATAAAAATAAAACATGAAGATTCTTGAATAAAGAATCACAAAGAGGAAACAGTTTCTTAAAATTCTTAAGAAATGATAAAACATTGAAAGAAATAAGGAGATTTGTGAAAAAACGATGCAGAAATGCGCAGGGAAGAAGATGAATACTCATCGAGATGAAGGAGGTATCAAATCTAGTTGCAACTGATACCAATTAAAATGATGAGCTTGATCCATAGATAAGAAATCAATAAAGCATTCTACACTAAATAAAAAACCAATGAATTGAAAGATAAATGTTAATATTCACAAATCTAAGTGTTACAATGCGGAACAACACTTACAAATAATATCACAAAATACATGAATATTTAAAGTGATGTAGGTTGGCAAATTTACACCACAAATTATTCTGAGTAATTAGTAAAAAATTAACCTACGTCAAAATTTAGGGTATCCCAATCAATGGAAGAGGATCCCATTACTATAATTGAGTCTTTCTCAACTTCATTTGAAGTTTTTTATGATTTTAAGGTTAAAATGGATTTGTACCATGCATGCAGAGAGTTTGAGCATTAGAACTCACCAATATAAACAAGTGCAAAAAAGAATTTATTAATATTTTAAAAAATGGTTCCCTTAATATTTCTTATTCAAATTATTCATTGTTCTCTTAAGGACAATTCTTATTATAGCCAGGTCCACCATAGTATAAGTAACTTCCCCAGTCCTTAATAAACCCTCCTTTTACATTATAACAATTTGGGTGATCTGATGAAAAATCAGGATCTGGCAAGTCAATATAGACATTTTGTTCAGTAACTGCAACTTTCATTTTTTTTATAAATGCAGCTCTGCCAAAACCACGTCCTGATACAAAATGTCCACTACCCATTTCAGTTGATGTATGAGCCCCTGATGGCTTTAAATTGAACACTTCTCCGCCGAATTCAGCAAAATATGCTTCACCCTTTAATTCTGTGAACAAGGAAGCTGGCCAATAGCCAATATGTATGCCAGATTCTAATTCAAGCCACCAATTCCCATTGTTTGGATCCTTAACAAAAAAATTAAATCAATAAAATTAACCTTTAATGAAATTATTTTGTTTTGTGACAAAGTCAAGTTACTAATGACGGCAATGCTATTTTCAGCGAAACAATACATCAAGAAGGTCTCGCGAATTGACTGCTTCAATGGTGGAAATAATAGACCGTTGGATAAAAGGAATTTCAACATAAAAAGAAGTCGTGACGTTTTCGCTATGCAAATTCTCACGAGAAGTAGCATTTCCGTATAATGAAGCACTCCCTGCTAATACACTCTAACTTCTAAGTGAGAAACACACTTCTCATGGTATATAAATTAAACCTACCCTTTGATATTGCTAAATATTATTTCATGGAAACAAAAATGGAGAGATGCATTTAAAATTACGGAAATGCTACTTCTCGCGAGAATTTGCATAGCGAAAACGTCACAACTTCTCTTTAGGTTGAAACACTTGCAATTGCAGCACATGCTTTCCTTTTATCTATCGGTCTATTATTTCCACCATTGAATATATATCCAATGGTAGCAGTCAATTCGCGAGACTTTCGTGATGTATTGTTTCGCTGAAAATAGCATTGCTGTTAAAATTATTCATGTTCTTAAAAAGTTAATTTGGTAATGTCATGAGAATATTACCTTCCATATAGTCAATTTAAGACCATATTGTTTTCCATCATATATAGAAGCTGGAGTAACTGAACCTCCTAATACCACTTTATTATGAGTTTGAACAAAGCCTGAACATTTTAAATCGTAGCACCCATTTTGTCTTTCTGGATCAGCCTGCAATTAATAATGTGTATGTTACGTTTGAAGCAAATAAAAACTATATCCTTTACAAAAATAAGTTCACTTACCGTCCAATGAATAAACAATCTAGGGCGGCCATCCCCATAGAGATGTTGGTAGACCTACAAAATAAAAAAAATTAATATTACTTGAACTTAATTTGATAGATTTTTTTTAATGGCAAATAGAATATACTCTCTCCGTCCCAAATTGTATGACGTTTTGGACATTTCACACATATTAAGGAATGCAATTAATATTGTGTAGAAAAGATATATTATGAGTTGTTTTACAAAATTGTCCTTAATAAATAACATGGGAAAAATAAATGAAAGAATTGAAAGAAAAGAGAGTAATAAATAGTTAAGGTTATAATAGGAAAAGTAACATTAATGTTGCATTGGTATTGTAAAGCGACATATAATTTGGGACAAATATTTTTCCTAAAGCGACATACAATTTGGGACGGAGGGAGTATAAAGAAAAGGGGGAACCCTAAACACTACAACAACATAGATGTACTCAAAAACAAAAGAGAGAAGAAACCAGAGCTTGACAAAATACAAGACTAAAAAACAGGAACAAAATTGGTAGGGAAAAACAATTAAACAAACCCCCAAACACAGTAACCATTGAACCCAGTCTAACCGGAATCTTGAAGAAGTCGACGCCAATATCGCACAACCCATGCCCTAGACCCGTGCATTTTTGAAGTGCCCTACTGAATCCCTAGTAACACCACCTCCGACCTTAACCACAGAGATATTATACCACAGCCAGGAAGCAACCTCGCACCTAACTAAAAGGTGAGCGAACATGCGGTAACACTAGAATAAAAAGTAACCCTCATTTTTTTTATGTTCTATAAGATAAAGATAGCTTATGAAAATAATTTGTAACTTATATGAAAATAATTTAACTTTAAATCATCTCTTACCATACAAATTTGATACGCATCAACACTTATATGATAAGTCATTATGCTATAAGTAGTTAATTAAACTGTTTGCTCAAAAAAACAAAATAAATTGTTCGTTATTAACCTTTTGCCTTCTGAAAAATAAAATAAACTGTTTATCCTAATATGACCACATAACTGGTTCACATATATACTAATAATATTGTAAATTCCAATTAACTGGTAAAAGAAATGTATACCAATCAATTAGAATAAACTGGAAAGAAAAAAAAAAAAAAGTGCAAAAAGCCATGAATGATGAGTGTTATATTTAACAAACCTGCCAACCAGTTTCAATAATGTCTCCAGATTTTTGCGAGGAAAGCAATATTTTAGCCGCGCTGAATTCATAACAATAGTCCAGTTTGGGTTGCCATATGTTTAGGACAGCCGACGCTCCTGTATACCCATCTCCTTGCACAGACGCCATTGCATGCTGTTCAGTGTGTAGCAATAAGAAGAACCCATTTGTCATTTCATTTTTAAAATAGCATAATGTTTAGAAAACAATTAAGTCAATTTTGGTTGGTGTTTAACTTTCTTGCTATAGAAAATAAGAAACAGTTGGATCAAAGATATAAATAAAATGAAAATAGACAGTTTCAAAAGAAACAAACAAACATCTAGTTGCTTAACTCTTTTCTGTGTGACCTCAAATGCTACATGAGAATATGAGATTAAACTTAGGGTTTCATTATTTTAATAATAGTGCCGTACTATAATACTATCTCTAACTTCTTTTTCTTTCTAATTTCAACAAAAGAACCTCCTACTTTTCCTTATTTTTTTCAGTTTCAATTTCACTATTTCCAAACATTTTCCTTCATAGATACTCTATTTGTTCTCGTATATAAACAGATTATTTCGTCACGTTTATTAAATAACTGATTTGTATTTTGTAAATAAGATATATTAATTATTCAATAAATCTTAAAAATAAAATTTTGCTTATATATGAGATCAGGGGAGTACAATAAAAACTCTCACACACAACGCAGAAAGCTTTTTTCCTCCCAGTACACTAATTTTATCTCTCATTTTATTGTTAATAACTCTCGAACTCTCTAATTGATGAAAGAGTAGCTTTCTTATCTATTCTCTTTCCTCTATTCTATTTAATTATTCTACTTGTTCTCCTTTCTTTTCTTTTTTTCCTCTCTCTATATATTTGACAGATATTTGTTTTTCCTTTTTGTATATATTTGAAAGAGTAGTTTTTTTTTTCCTCTTTATATATTTACGTTTAATTAATTATTAAAAAAATAAATTTTTTATTTTTTTTAATAATTAAAAAAATAAACAAATTACACACGTGGCGTCCACATGTACGTTGACTTGGGGGGCCAAAACTGCAAAATGGGCAATACTTAATTAGGGGGCGGTTTTGTATTTTATTTTGTTAAGGGGCCAAAATCGCAAATTATTTAAACATAGGGGGCCAAAACTGCTATTAAACCTTTATTATATATCTCAATTACCATAAGAAAAAGAAACAAGTAAAAATGATAAAGAAAAATTAATAAAAAAAAAAAAAGAGTTTATGTGATTGCATACTTCATAACTATCTCGATCGATGTATTTTCTTCCAAATTGAGTAATCGATCCGGCTCTTAACAAGTCTTGTTCGGTTGTTCTTCTAACTGGAATTGTTCCTTCGGGACATGATTCACCAGACAAGGTCCACAATTGAAATATGTTACTGAAGTTACCTGTTTGGTGAACCCCTCTTGATCTTTTTGGAGGATCCTGTATATATAAAAATATGGAAAAAAAATTCCCAACTATAAAGTAGAAATATAATAACTTATCTTCAAAAATTAGTTTTGATTTTTTCTTAGAACAACTTAAAAATAAAAATATACCAATGGTTTTTGCCCTTTCAATAAGGGATGATCAAAAGCTAGTTGTTTATGAGTCAAAATACAGTCTATTATATCACCATCAGGACTCTGTAAAATTGAAAACAAACACAAACACAAGAATTAAGTTAGGCTCCAAGATTTAAGAGTATGTTTGGATGAAGTAATTGAAAATTCTAAAGAATGTAAAATTGTAAACATTCAAAATGCTTTAATTGTTATCCCTTCAATTATATATATATATATTTGTATATTTGGAAGATTATTGGCTTATTTAAAGTTTCAACAATTTTGTGGTAAAATATAAATATCAAAATAAAAATGGTTCAATTTATTTTTAAAAACAAATTATGTCATGATTGCAATTTTGGAATAGTTGATGGACAAATTTAAAAAAAAAAAAAAAAGAATTGAAATTTACAGCGACCAATTATCAAAGTTAAAATAAAAATATAAGACTAATTTTTTTTTTTAATTTGTAACACAAAATATGCCTTTTTTTTCCTTGACGCATTTAGCGTCGGGGTTTGAGTTTTGACACAAAGGAGGACGCACTTCGTCGTCTTCCTCTGAACCGAAATATAAAGACTAATTCAAATGTTTGGAAACATATAAATCCAAATTTTTATACATATTGAAAAAAATAGTTATAAAGATCATAAAAAAAAAATAGTTATAGAAATTCCTTCATTAACTTTTAATATGGATTTCTTTTTTAATATGGATCTTAAAATGATCTTTTTTTTTATCCATTCCTTATGAAATTCATTTATTTTGAAAATTTTGACAAAAAAAAAAATATAATACCTTAAAATTCTCCAAATTTTATGAAGGAAAAGTTCTCCAAATTTTAGTATCCAAACAACGTAATTCATAACGAAGAATATAAACTACGATCTGAAATTATGTTCATACAGAAAATTTCTTCATCCAAATACACTAAAAAAGTTTTAATTTTTTTATAACATGCCTGAATTGTTTTAACAGCAGGCTTGTTGATCCGTTGAAGATGGGATGTAATCATCGTCTTGTTCAACTTGTGAAATTCGTTCTCTCCTAGAAAAGCTTGATTGTTCAGTTGATTGTGGCAGGAATGAATAGGATAAACAAAAGACACAATGAGAAAAACATGTAGGAGGAGGGAGCTAAAGTCCATATTTGTTTTCGTGTGTTTAGATTTTGGTTTTGTGCATGAAAACAAATGTAACCCCGTATCCATCAAACACAAATATGCATATGAATGGTATTGTAAGCCTTAATTACTTTTAAAAACCTAGAAAACTTTTGTGTACTTATATTGATATATAAACATGCTAAAGAAAATAAATATTCCCTACAAATATGATTAAGAAAATAACTTCTTAAAATAAAATATTTAATATTATTCAAGTATTTGATTTAATATTATACTTTTTTTAAGTAGTCAACATTTTTTTGGTCAAAATATTAATTTAAGATTTATGGAGATATCATCATTAAGTAGTCAAATATTTTGCGATAATAAAGTTACTAATGAGCAAGGCTTGAGAGATGTGGCAAAACAATATTTTGCGAATATTTTCCAAAACCAAACCGACGACTTTGCCTCTGTTATTAATGTTATTAATTCTGCTATTTCCGACTCGGATAATGACATGCTTACTGCTCCATTTACCAAGGCCGAATTCCGTGATGCAATTTTCTCTATGCATTCGGACAAGTGCTCCAGTCCTGATGGCTATAGTCCGGGTTTTTATCAGCACTTTTGGAATTTATGCAGCGACGATGTTTTTAAGGAATGTTGTGCTTGGTTAGATACGGGACAATTCCCTCCTGATTTGAATATTACTAACATTGCTCTTATTCCAAAAGGTTCTACGCAGGTTAGTTTGAGGGATTGGCGCCCTATAACACTTTGTAATGTCTTGTATAAAATTATTTCCAAGGTCCTCGCAAACAGGTTGAAGAAAGTTTTGTCTCAATGCATCTCAGATAACCAATCCGCTTTTGTTTCTGGGAGATCTATCCTAGATAATGCTATGGTCGCAATCGAATTTTTGCATTTTATGAAAACCAAGACGCGACGCGAAGACAGGTATGTTGCTCTGAAACTTGACATTAGCAAAGCCTATGATCGTATGGATTGGGACTATTTGAGGGCTGTTATGAATAAAATGGGATTTAATAATCGTTGGATTCATTGGATGAGTATGTGTGTCGAGTCTGTCGATTATTTTGTGCTTGTTAACGGTGAACATGTTGGTCCCATTATTCCGGGGCGTGGTCTGCGTCAAGGGGATCCTCTTTCCCCGTATTTGTTTATTATTTGTGCTGAAGGATTATCTTCGCTCATTAGAGATGCTGAGATACGAGGTGAGCTCACGGGTACAAAAGTTTGTCGATGCGCACCCCCTGTCTCCCATCTTTTGTTTGCGGACGACTGTTTTCTTTTTT
This sequence comes from Medicago truncatula, assembly GCF_003473485.1. Classification (NCBI taxonomy): domain Eukaryota; kingdom Viridiplantae; phylum Streptophyta; class Magnoliopsida; order Fabales; family Fabaceae; genus Medicago; species Medicago truncatula. Next base: position 31,792,047 of record NC_053049.1, on the reverse strand, counting down.
TCAAAGCTGATGAGATGCAGGTGAACGTTATGAAAAAGATTCTTTCTACTTATGAGTTAGCGTCAGGTCAAGCTATTAGCCTTACAAAATCTGAGATTTATTGTAGTCGTAATGTGTCTGACACTCTCAAACATACTATTACTACTATTCTTGGAGTTCAGGTTGTTTTGGGCGCAGGTAAATATCTGGGTGTACCTTCTATGATAAGTCGAGATCGTAATGCTATGTTTGCTTATATAAAGGATTGCGTGTGGCAGAAAATTAATTCTTGGAGTGGTAAGTGTCTCTCTAAAGTAGGTCGTGAGGTTATGATAAAATTTGTTTTGCAGGCTATCCCATCTTATGTGATGAGCATTTTTCAGTTACCAACCACCTTAATCGACTCAATTGAGAAGATGATGATCTCATTTTGGTGGGGTCATGGTAGAACAACACAGCGCGGTATTCGCTGGATGAATTGGGAGAAATTATCTGCCCCAAAAATTCGTCCGAATGAATTACATCAAAAACATAATATCATATATCCATCAAAATACATACAATTTAATACAAGTGCACATAGTACATGAAATTCTGTCTGAATGAAATATACAACAACGTCTAGAAACTAATATGAGATATGAATGTGTAATGCATCCAACTTCTTCCGTCTCCTCATCACGAGCAACATGTTTATCTGGGAAGAAAATTAAAGGATTGGGGTGTGACATAGGGTCTTGGTGAATTCCACCTATCTTAGGTTATATAAAATCTTGGGGAAACCTATGATCGTTTGTTTTAAAAACTATCGGACTAAAATGCGGTAATAAAAACGGAGATTTCTAACTTTCGCATATATTCTTATGATCACATATACGAATTCTAACTTTTAATCGATATTATCACGTATCACCCGACAACATCATTCGTGTCTAAATGATATTGTGACTTCGATCGTATTGTTTAATCGACGATTTCTAAATCTATTAAACGATTCGATAGCATTAGATATTGATACTTTGAGTGATTATCAAAATACAAATCCTATGTCTAGAATTCTTGTTTTGATAGATGATTATTCTAGATTCCTAGATTCAAAAGTATTTTTCAATAACATTTTAAATCAAACATAAACATGAATTGCAAGAATAATCTCAATATCAAGTAAAATGCTAGAACCATATATTTGAAGATCAAAAGATTACATACTAAGCTTGATCAAGTACCTCTAATCCCAACAAAGGAGAATTAGTTACTCATTGTCATGAACTTTGCAAGATTGATGGAAAAGATGAAGATTCATTTACAAACTAGTGATTTCTCAACAAATCTTGAAGAATCCACCTCCTATCACTCTCACTCTGTGTTTGTTTCACTAAATCACCTTATCTCTCCCTTAAAATAAAATAAGATAACTTATGGAAATATGAGAAAAGGCTTAAATACTGTTCTGATAAGTGACTACTCGCTTCGCGAGTTGCAGCTCACCATGGCAAGCTGAGCATTCCTCCCCAATGGGTTTCTGCCCTGTCATCCTTGTCCTGAAGACGCCTTAACTCGCTTTGGCGAGGATGTTGCTCGCTGTGGCGACCCCTGTTCTTCAAAAATCAGGCCTTTCTAGACTTTTCTTGCTCTTCACTCGTTGTTGGCTCGCCATGACCTCGTTGTGGCATGCTGCTAGCATCTGATGAGATAAAACCGCAAGTGCACGGTTCTATCGAAGTAATAAAAGAGTATCGTTCCGACAGGGAGTTATGAATTCAATTAACTTTTAATGATGATTAGACGAAAGAGTTTAAGATAAAAGTTTGGATTTTTAATTACAAGAAAATAAATAAGATAAAAGCCTTGGAATTATTGGTTCATCCTAATGACAAGTCCTTCACAAACCAAACTATTAAACTTATAACCTTATGTTAGACCTAATTTCTCAAGACAGTTTCTCTTTTGTTCCTCTAGCAACCAAGCCTATTTCGCTGACTTGATTACTATTAGATTTTGGTTCCTCTAACAACCAAGCCTATTTCGCTGACTTGATCATTATTAGTTCCCTTGAAGATCGAAACCATATTTCTCAAAGATTGCAAAGACTATTTCGCTGCCTTTGCAATCCTTGTCTAAATTCACTTGTTCGAATATCAAAGCTCCACTTTCGTTTTATGAATTGATATTTGAGATGATGGATAAACAATTATCAAACCCTCCACTTTCGTTTCCACAGTTTGATAATGGTTGATCCATGTTAAAGCGGTGAAGTTAGATAAGAAATCAGGGTTACATAAGATTAAGGTTTAAAGCTTGGTTTGATTAGGATTATGTCATTAGACTTATCCAACAATCCCAAGACAAGAGAAGTCTACTCACTAACGTTCATTGTAGACACAGAGAAGAAGAGAGAAAACATAAAAGTAAATAACAAGAAAGTAAAAGAACTTTTATTAGAAAGACAATTGTCACATATTGTATTCCAAGAAAAGATGAATATTTGTGATGGCTAACTACTCTATTTATTGCATACATTCAACTTAAAATCTAAGCAATTACATTACTAGAATGTTCCACAAGAAACTGCGGGCTAAAATAGAGTAGCTTAAAATCTAAGCAAAAGCAGCAAAAGCGATTCTGGAGGGTGGCACGGCCGTGCCAATGCTAGCACGGGCCGTGCCAAGCTTCTGACTTTGGGGGAAACATATTTTGTCTCCAAATCTTCGTATTTTCGTACCGAATCAGCTCCAAATCCCTTTCTTTTGCTCCAAGACTCAATCCATCCAATATTCGTTCGTGAAATATAATAAAATGCAATTTGTAGTAAACTATCTTATTAAGGAAATAATACTAATATAAAACAAACTTAAATCTAATTAAAACTAAACTAAATAACATATAAAAAAGGATAATAAATGACTCATCAAACTCCCACACATAAAACAACATTATCATATGACAATTAAATCAAAGCACATGTCTCCTCAAAGGCTTTTATTTCAAGAGTACACTAATTACAAACTCAAGCATTTCTTGTAATCCTTTTTCAACCCAACAATCAAGTCTTAAGTGAGTGTGTGTGTGTGTAGTCCAACCCTTTTCTTGCTCCTATATAAGATAGATATTATGAGGAAACATATTCTAATCCTAGTGCTAAACCAACCAAGAAAAATTATTTCTTCATTTTATATAAGAGAGATGGGAGTATTTGTGATCTTTTGATTTTTGCCATTTACACATTTTTTTTGGTACTTTATTTAAGGAAACAACACCTTCACGTAGGAAGTCGGAGGGCCTACCCCCTTCCCCAATCTAGATTCAATGGTGCCCCTTAAAACATCATCTTCACATAGGAAGTCGGAGGGCCTACCTCCTTCCCCAATCTAGTTTCAATGACGCTTTTTAAAGTTTCTCAAGATAACATCATCTTCACGTAGGAAGTCGGAGGGCCTACCCCCTTCCCCAATCTAGATCCAATGATGCGACCTTGAAATCAATTTGGCTATTTGGCTTTTTATAGACTCCCTTATACTAACTTATACTACTTTTACTTTTGAGAATTTTTAAAGGTCAACGTACCACTAATATTAGAATGCATTTCCTTAAAATACCTATCCATACATTTACTCAAGGGAAGCAACTTGTGCATTTCTCATTGGAGAATTTATTCACTTTAAAACAAGATGTGGGTATATCAGGAAAACTTAAAACACAAGAGTTTACTTTCATGTACAAGAATTAACCAATTAAGAGGAGACAATAAAAAATTTATGTCATGATATTTTTCAATAAAAATAAGCTACTTAACCATGCCTTTCACAATAAAACAAAACAAAAGAATAAAGTTCAAGGGAGTTTGGAAACACTACGACTAAAGACACTTTATTAGGCTCCCCCCACACTTAGGAGAAGCATTGTCCTCAATGATTCAAAATAAGAGAAAAGAAGAAGAAGAAGAAGAAGAAGAAGAAGAAGAAGAAGAAGAAGGAGGAGGAGTAAGAGAAGAGAGGATGAGGAAAGCTCACATTTTTCATCGAGTTCTATAGGGAGGACCTTGGAGGTGAAAATGGTGCACCATGTTCCGAAGCATTTGGTTATTTTCTTCGGATATGCGGTTTCCCCTTAGGACATCATTCCTTAGTCCCGACAATTCAACACTTTGCGTTAGTTGCTCGGTGCTTATCCTCTCGACCTCAGTATGCATCCATGCCCATCTTGCATTTTCATTGGTTTCTCCGGCATCATGGTCATGGTGCTCCTCATCATGGTGCAATTGTGCACCGTCCTCTTCTTGGTGCAAATGTGCATCTTCCTCGCCTTCATCATCGTGTTCTCATGTACCTGTGGATCATCAACAACATACAACAAATTTTCTTCCACCTCGGTGTTAGTTCGAGATGGGTTAGAAAGTATAATCAAAATAGGCACATTGAGTTTGAGTGTGTAGGACATGGGTGGACGGGGCTTAATGAAGTTCATAAAGATAAGGGTCTCTATGTTAAGCCTGTAACACCCCGTTTTCCTAAGATAACAATTTCATAAAGAAAATCAGAGTAATTCACATATAAACGGATGTTACACTTCTAAAAGATCATACATGGAATAATTAACTAATTTTCCTTCAAAGTTCAATAAACATAAATATTCAAAACTTTGCAACAGAATTTATTTCAACTTCTAAAAATAGTAGTCTTTGGCACGAAGGCCTCTTTGTAAATGTCACATAAAAATCCAATCTAAAAACATAGTCATAAACTTCATTAAGCAATACGTAAAGAATAGAAAGCAATAACAAAATTCTCATCCCGTTACGTATCAGAGCACCTAAGACACACGAGAGAGAAACCTCGCACGACATCAACTATTTTTGGTTACCTGCAAGTTACCCATGGTGGGCAACATAGAAGGGGTGAGATTTCACAAATAATAATATTAAGCATATAATTCATCAATTACATTTAACAACTTAAACTTCAATAATTAGCAATAATAATACTTCATGTAATACTTCATTAAATCATCAATCAACTTCTAATCATCATTTCATAATAACATAACAACACAACTTAATCATCACTTAATAATAATAATCATATAAACAAACAACATATTCATCTTAATCATAATCATATAAACAAACAACATATTCATCATCTTATATTGATATAACAACAACATAAACAACAATGATTAATAAATATTAATACTTCACTTAGTTCTTTATTAACAACTCATTGACAAATGACAACTCAACGACAACGACAACGCAACTTCTACAACTTATCAACTCGACAACTTGACAACTTGACTATGCAACTTAATCTTCTAATCATGTATGTGGTACCAATCTTTGAGCATAAATAGGCTCCCAGGGCATCAAGCCCTCAACTTTATCTGAGCGTAAAAAAGGCTCCCAGGGCATCAAGCCCTCAACTTAATTGAGCAAAGGCTCCAGGGCATCAAGCCCCCAACAATGAAATGCTAATGCATGGACTCGACCTCTTAACATCTTAAATCGACAACCTCTTATATAATCCAATAATTTGGAACTTCATCATCTTAATCAACTTAGACCGACTCATGCAGCTTAGTTAAATAACAACAGCAACACAACAGTATACAAAAACAGCATGACATAATAATATCAAATGCAAGTCAACAACGTCTCAATTATTCACATATAATTCAAGTAATGCATATACAATTATATCATAGTATAACAACATCAAATAATAATCAACATCTTAAAACATCATATATACATATAACACTTCATCAATCATGGACAATATCGTATTCACAACATATACATTCATATACTAATTCATCAATCATATTCAATTATTCACAGTGACCTACGTGCAGTAATTTGACTATAACTCTAGTTCTATAAATCCTTTTGAAGTCAAACCAACGGCATTAGAAACCTAACATTCATACCTACAACTTTCGTGTTTACACCTAAGACCAGTTCTGTACCAATCAATACCAGTTTTCATTTCAAATTCGGACAAAGTTGTGCTGAAATTCATAAAAATTCACTAAGACCTACTTTGAGTATTTTCATCATAACTCCTAAACCAAAAATCATTTTCAAGTCAAACCGACGCTACTGGAAAGATAACATAATTATCTACAACTTTAATGTTTACACCAAAGGCTAATTCAAAACAGAAACATGTGAAAAAGACGCAAGAACATGAAACAGGACATGCTGTCAGATAACAACTCGGGAAAAACCCATTTTTCACCCCAAAATCTCAATTTTAACTTCCATATGCCCAAATTTAATCCCAATGTTTGTCTAAACATTTATATACATCAAAAGAGACTCAAAACCATATAAAACTTGACCCAAAATATTATTTTAGAAAATCATCAAATAATCACTTTTAACCCTAATTCTCAAATTCTCAAAAACTAAAACCTACAACATGTAAAATCCAATTTTCAGAATCAATGACTTAAGATTATTGAATGTTAGTCTCACCCTTACCTTATAACTCAAAATCGCCGCTTTCTAGGTCTCTTGGCTTTTTCTCCCTTTTTTCCAAAATTGATCGTACGTTATGTTTTTTTCTAAACTAGGTTTCTCCTATTTATAACCCTTTATTCTATTTTATCTTATTTCTCTTTCTCCCCAAAACTCTCTCAAATATCATAACAACCCTTAAACTCAATATTATTTTATTTTCAAATCTTATTCTATTAAATAATATAATAAGCTACCTAATAAAGCATATAATCATATAATATATTCTAAACTCTTCTTGATAAATTCTAGACTCAATTAAACAATTAAATAAAACAAATAATTCAAACAGGGCGTTACAAAGCCTATTGTTTCCCTCAATTTTGGTAATCCCTTGGTCCTCACCCACTCCCAACTGCCTAGCTATGTATGTGATGATACCACCCACAACTATCTCTCCCTTACTATCAGACCTATTACCGACATGGGAAAGGTAATCAAGCAAGTAAAAGCATGTGTTAACGGGGTGGTTGTTAAGCATGGCCCATGACATGAAGAGTTCATCCGTCCTAGTGTTCCCCAATTCGGTCCTACCCCAAAAAGTGCAAGTCATTACCCTTTAAAGGTACATTAGCACCGGGTTGTGAATATTGCTAGCTTTGTTTGAACGTGTGTTAAATTGCCTAAGGCCGATGATATGTTTCCAAAAGGTGGCGGGTTGATAGTCAACCGGCTTAAGACCTTGATCCCAAGAGTCGTGGATGAACCCCGCGTTTGCGAGGCCCATCTCATCACAAAAGTGTTGAAGAGACATCTCGTAATCAATGTTCATAAGCCGGAAAGAGATTCTATGATTAGGGTTATCAAAATTCATCCTATCCTTTGTAAAAACAATTGAACTTAAAAACTCATAGGTGAAATTTTCATAACCCCGCATATTTCGTAAATAGCAACCCACCCTAATCGTCCTAGCAATTTAAACACATTGTCTCTAAGGCCTAGTGTAACCAAGTCATAATTATCAGGGTACCTGCAAGGATGTAAAGGTTTAGAGATGAGATTTTTATACCTATCCCTTTGCTTGTTATCCTTGAATATTATGCTATGATTCTTTGCCGGTACTTGCTTCTTTGGGGGAGGTCCTCTTGAAGATGTTGCAACTTCTTTTCCACTTGTTTTGGAAGCCATAGCCTTGACCTTGGTTGGACTTGGTGTGGTTTTGGTGAAGGTTGGGTTTAGTGAATGTTTTTGGTGGAAGAGGTTGGTTTAGTGATGGGGAGAAAGTTTAAGTGAGTTTTAGGGGTTGGGTTGTGGAAATTGGTGATGAATTTCTTGGTTTTGGGTGAGGTTAATGGGGCTATGAATTTGGATGATTTTTGGATTGGGTGGATGAAAATTGTTTTTGAATGAAAGGTTGTGGTTAGAATGGTTTTTGTGGTTATGAAGGTTTTAGAGAGAAGATGGAAGGATGAGAGATGTTTGGTTTGGTGAATGAAGGAACAAAAATGAGGTTTAACCTTACCTGGGGGCACGGCCGTGCTGAGGTTGGCACGGGTCGTGCCAAGTTCCTGGGTTTGGCTTGGTTTTGGAGAGGCAAGGTCTGGCACGGCCGTGCCAGTGTGAGCACGGGCCGTGTTGTAACGCTCTAATCGTTGTTTTATTTATTTTTGATTTATTTAGAGTCTTTTATAAGATTTTAATTAATTTTGGTGATTTATGTGGTGTGATATATATTTATTATATAGTTTATTTTAATAATAATTAGAATAAGTGGGAAATAATAATTATTTTGGTGTTTGGGGAAATAATAGAAGTTATTAGAATTATGGGGAGTTAAGTGATAATAAAGGGGAGTTAAGTAATGGGAAGTTAGGAAAAAGAGAAGTTAGAAAACATTGTACGTAGAAACTGTCAAGTTGGGAGAAAGAGGGAGAGAAGAGCAAGTTAGAGCCAAGAACCATTTTTGCTGTGCATTTTCTGCAATTTCTAAGGTAAGGGTGAGGTTTGCTTCAGTAGTGTAGATGTTAATTTCTAATTTTGAGTTTAACAGAGTTTTGGTGAAAATTGGGGATTAAGGGTTTTGGGAAGAAATGATGAATTTGGAGTAGAAATTGTTGTTTTGATGTTAGAAATAGGTTCTGAGTGTATACAGCAAATTAATTCATATCTGTAAACTAATTTGGGGAGTGAATGGAAGGAAAATGGGATTTTTGGGAAAAACCTGACTTCTGGCCGTACTGATGTTCATCGCTCGCCTCGCGAGCATTCATGTCTCGCCTCGCGAGTGAGCAACATCATGTCTCGCCTCGCAAGCAGAACAACTCGTCATGGCGAGTTAGTGAGTGAAATTCTGGATTTTCAAATTGTTGTTATAAGATGTTTTGGGGATAGTTTAATGTGCCTAAATGATTTTAATGATGACTGAAGCAAGTTTTAGGTTAAAAAGATGAATAGGGAGCTTAGAATTGAGGTTTGAGTGAGAAAAATGTCAAACTCCCGAGAGTACCTTATTTTCACTCGCCTCGAGTTTGCCTTGAACTCGCCATGGCGAGTAGCCTGTTTTGTGAGCTCGCCATAGCGAGCAGATGTGCTCGCGAGGCGAGTTCCTAAATGCTGCATGCTGATTGTTGTCGTGTAAATGGTGATGATTGTTGTTGTTGTTTTGAGCATAGTTATATTTAATTGTGCATTATTCTGGATTGTTGGATCTCTATTTGATGATGTTGCTGATGACTGTGATGTATGATTTATTTATTGAACCATACATGTTGTATAAATTGGAGTCATATGGAGAATGTATACATGGTCTAGTTGTATGTAGATATACACGAGTGGGTCCATTGCATATGCATAAACAGCGGAGAGGACTCATGTCCTGGAGCACTAGTTGTTCACAGCGGTGAGGGCTTCGGTCTTGATGAATGCTTTAATCATTCAAAAGCGGTGAGGGCTTCGGTCCTGTTTGGTACGACATGCATATATGCATAGTTGAGGAGTCGTAGTGGTGTCGTCATGTCATGCATGAGTCTTAGTTGTTGGTTGTAATTGCCACATTGATGATGATGATGTTGTTGATGAATATATATTTATATACATAATGTGATGGATGGATTTTGATGATGATGTTGCTGCTTGTGAGATATAAACTTATATTTACAAGATGATGTATTTGATGTTATAGGGTGTTAGATTCAATTGATGATTATTAATATCTATACTTTATTGTTGTGAATCTCACCCCTTCTGCTTGAAAATGTTGCCCTTCCTATGGGTAACTTGCAGGTGATCATGAGTAGTTGGTGGTGGCTCAAGTGTCGTGTCTAGGGCTCTGATACGTGGGATGGGAATTATTATTATTGCTTTTCTTTCCTATGTATCAATTTTGGAACTTGATGATGTGGCCCTATGTTGGTTAATATTTGATTAAAGTGGGTTAATGTTTAATTAAAGTGGGTTAACGTTTGATTAAAGTTGGTTAATATTTAGGTGACGTTGGTTAATGTTGGTTAATATGTTGGTCGAAGTATGTTGTTAAGGCTTTATGCCAAGATATTATTTTGGAGGTTAAAACAGTTGTTGAAGTTGTGATGATAATTTTCCGCTGCTAATTAAATGTTGATTTCTCTGGATGTTTAGTAAATAGATTTTTATATTCTATTTAAGAAATTTTGAAATGTAGTGTAGCATGCCCGTTCTGATGAATTACTCTGATAAATATTTTATATTTAATTACTTTTGGGTAACGGGGTGTTACACGTGCCAAGGTTCTGGGCTCCGGGGCTTCAAAATTTTTCATTTTCTTGAATCGTTCTTGGACAATTACCTACAAAATAACCTAAAACAACAAAAAACAAATAAAACAAAAGCAATTAAATGCATGGGTTGCCTCCCACGAAGCGCTCATTTAAAGTCATTAGCTTGACGATCAAAGGGTTTCTCTATCCTACACCCAATCTTTCACAAAGGGACAATGGCATCAAACTGACATTCTCCCCCAAATCACACATGGCTCTTTCTATAATCTCGGATCCTATGACACATGGTTTGGAAAAACTCTCTGGATCCTTAAGTTTAGATGGCAATTTGTCTTTAATGATTTCAATAAGTTTCCTAAACTGCTCATCTAGTTTGGACTCATCAAACCCTTGTGGGAAAGGAATTTTTGACTCATATTTAGGCTTTTCACTCTCTATCACAACTTTCTCACTTTAGGGCTTTTCACTCTCTACCTCAACTTCATTAGTCTTGGTTTCCACAACGGGGTCCATTAATTGTTTACCATCCCTAAGTGTAACATCATTCGGTTGATCCTTTGGGTTAGCCTTAGGTTGGCTCGGAAGGATTCCGGAGGTTTGGGAGGGAGAGGCAACTTGATGGCCTACTTGAGGGATTTGAATCTCTAGAATTTTGTTGTGAGTACAAAGAGAATCTGATTTTGAGGAAAGCCTATCGAGAGAGTCCTTCAAATTTCTAGCTTGGATTCAAATTCTTTGTTATGCCTAGAGTTATCTAATACAAGATTTTCTAGCAAAAGTTCCAAATTGGATCTTTGAGGGACTCCATGGTTATTTTCAAAACCAGGTGGTGTTGTTTGTTGTCCAAAAAGATTTTGAGGGGTTTGAAAAAATTGATCGTTCCTAAACCCTTGATTATAATGAGCATAGTTTACTTGCTCAGGACTTCTAACAACACTACCTAGTTGACCAGTATGACCAAATATTCCATGACAAGGAGGCAAAACAGGGGAAGGAGTCCAAGAATAATAGTTTTGAGCCATGCCTGAGATCAGAACGGTTAAGGATAAAAATTAATAAAAATAAAATAAAATAAAAAAATAAGGAGAAAGGGAGGGAGAGAGATATATATATATATATATAAATAAAAAAATTATAAAAAAATAAAAAGATAAGAAAAGGAAATAAAATATTATATATATTTATATATATATATATATATATATATATATATATATATATATATATATATATATTTTTGTTAGACTAACCACTATTAAAAAGTTAATCAAATTACAATAACTCTCCGGCAGCGGCGCCAAAAACTTGATGAGATAAAACTGCAAGTGCACGGTTCTATTGAAGTAATAAAAGAGTATCGTTTCGACAGGGAGTTATGAATTCAATTAACTTTTAATGATGATTAGACGAAAGAGTTTTAGATAAAAGTTTGGATTTTTTATTACAAGAAAATAAATAAGATAAAAGCCTTGGAATTATTGGTTCATCCTAATGACAAGTCCTTCACAAACCAAACTATTAAACTTATAACCTTATGTTAGACCTAATTTCTCAAGACAGATTCTCCTTTGTTCCTCTAGCAACCAAGCCTATTTCGCTGACTTGATTACTATTAGATTTTGGTTCCTCTAACAACCAAGCCTATTTCGCTGACTTGATCATTATTAGTTCCCTTGAAGATCGAAACCATATGTCTCAAAGATTGCAAAGACTATTTCGCTGCCTTTGCAATCCTTGTCTAAATTCACTTGTTCGAATATCAAAGCTCCACTTTCGTTTTATGAATTGATATTTGAGATGATGGATAAACAATTATCAAACCCTCCACTTTCGTTTCCACAGTTTGATAATGGTTGATCCATGTTAAAGCGGTGAAGTCAGATAAGAAATTAGGGTTACATAAGATTAAGGTTTAAAGCTTGGTTTGATTAGGATTATGTCATTAGACTTATCCAACAATCCCAAGACAAGAGAAGTCTACTCACTAACGTTCATTGTAGACATAGAGAAGAAGAGAGAAAACATAAAAGTAAATAACAAGAAAGTAAAAGAACTTTTATTAGAAAGACAATTGTCACATACTGTATTCCAAGAAAAGATGAATATTTGTGATGGCTAACTACTCTATTTATAGCATACATTCGACTTAAAATCTAAGCAATTACATTACTAGAATGTTCCCAAGAAACTGCGGGCTAAAATAGAGTAGCTTAAAATCTAAGCAAAAGCGATTATGGAGGGTGGCACGGCCGTGCCAAGCTTATGACTTTAGGGGAAACATATTTTGTCTCCAAATCTTCGTATTTTCGTACCGAATCAGCTCCAAATCCCTTTCTTTTGCTCCAAGACTCAATTCATCCAATATTCGTTCCTAAAATATAATAAAATGCAATTTGTAGTAAACTATCTTAAAAAGGAAATAATACTAATATAAAACAAACTTAAATCTAATTAAAACTAAACTAAATAACATATAAAAAATGATAATAAATGACTCATCAGCATCCAAAAATTGGGTCTCTCTAGAGTTTTCTCGTGGCGAGTGAAATTTTGCAAACCTTTGGAGTTTTCCTTCTTTTATCAATGTCTTGACATCCAATCCCTGCACATTTGGATAGAGTAAGGTATAAAATGCATAAAAGGGTATTTTTTTTTTCATTTTTCATTTTTGTTTCTTATATTGGCGGAAGGTTTTAGTGATTTGATGAGAAATGTGATGAATTTAATATGTTCAAAGGATTTTGATTTGAATTGCAAGGCATGGGGATATAACATCTTCAATGTGCCGATGACACTCTTTCTATACGGAGAGAAAAATTGGAGAATTTGTGGCCTCTAAAGGCATTGTTAAGGGGTTTTCAGATGGCGATCGGATTGAAGGTGGATTTTTTTTCAAAAGTTGTTTGATTGGATTAAATGTCTCAAGTGATTTTATAAGTTTGGCGTGTAATTTTATGAATTGTTTGTGACATAAATCTTCCTTTTAAGTATTTCGGATTACTGGTGGGCACGAATCCAAAAAGAATTTCTACTTGGGAGCCATTTTTAGAAAATTTAAGGAGGAAACTTAAGTTAAGGGGTTTTCAAATGGCAATCGGATTAAAGGTGGATTTTTTCAAAAGTTGTTTGATTGGATTAAATTTCTCAAGGGATTTTATAAGTTGGCGTGTAATTTTATGAATTGTTGTGACATAAATCTTCCTTTTAAGTATTTGGGATTACCGGTGGGGACGAATCCGAAAAGATATTCTATTTGGGAGACATTTTTACAAAAGTTAAGGAGGAAAATTAATTGTTGGAAAAATATGTACGTTAGTTTTGGTGGCTGTATTGTTGTTCTAAATGCGGTGCTAAATTTGGTACCCATTTTTCTCCTTTCTTATTTGAAGATGCAAGTTAATTTATGGAAGAAGATAGTAAAGATCCAAATAGGACTGGAAAATGGTTTAAGTGGCTGTTTTGGTGGTCGTATTGTTGTCCAACATGTTGAAGGTGCTAAACTCGGAAGTTGTGTTGGGTTAAAAGGGAAAATGGTTTATCAACATATTGAAAATGGAGGGTTACGTGTGAGAGATGTAAGGGTAGTCAAATTGATTTTATTGGTAAAATGGGAATGGATGTTGTTACAAAGCGACCAACCTACGTGGAAAGAGTTGGTGGTCGAGAAATATGGAAGGGAAGTGGAAAGGCTACTAGAAGGAAGTGGACTCACATGACCTTAGTACGCATCTACTTTGTGGAAGGATGTAATGTTTTTAGATTAGGGTGTTGGATCTAATTGGTTCAATTCGGAGGTAGTGGGCAAGTGGGTGATAGTGGGAGGTGTAATGACCCGATTTATAGGATATCCCTTATTTCTCAGTAAGTCATAAATCTCCATTGCCATACCATTTTCTTACTAAATCAAAGACATGTAGATGCTAAAACCAATCCATTTCAACTTTTCGATTCTCATTATAGCAATATTTAGAAGTGATTTCATGGGTCTTATCATCACAATACCTCACTAAATCCATTCAACCTTTTGATTCTGATTTCAAATTTGTGATTTCCTTTATCTATTCAAGATTGTGATTACTATTATGGGTATTTCAGTTCTTAATCACCATTATCACAATCACTCACTGAATGTAATTTAGTAATCACTTTGAATTTTATGTTTTTCTCTTTCAGTTTTAGATATGCACACCACATGCTTGATAAAATGTTTTAGTGAGCAATTGGATCTCCGAAGCTTTCTCTCCTAAGTAGCCCTCTTGACCAAGTAAGCTTTCATTTTTTTATTTTTTTTTTATAATATATTTGCTTTGATTTTTTATATTGGTATTGCAAAATGAGGATTTCTAATTTAATCTATTAATCAACTTTATTTTTATGTTTTCTTTCAGTTTTAGATATGCACGCTATGTGTTTGATAAAATGTTGCAGTGGAAAGGGAAACTTTCTCTCCAAAGATAGTCCTCTTTATTGTTTAAGCTTTCATTTTTAATAATATTTTTGCTTTGGTTTTCTCTTGAACAATTTCTAATAATTTCTAACAATTTCTAATTATTTGTCTAACTAATTTATTTGTGAAATCGTTCAGCTTTCTTTGAAAACTTATCAACATTGAACGATTAGGTGATTTGATGCAAAGTTTAAATTTTCTCTTTTGTTTTTAATACATTAATTAAATTAATTTACCATTTTTCTTCTCTGAAAAAACTTGGAAGAATCATGAAAGGAACTTGGTAACTGATTTATGCTTTCACATGTCTTGCTTCATAACACAAATTTCTACTAGAATATTTTTGGAAAGCACGGGAGAAGAAAGAAGAAATGAAAGGGTTAGTACAACAAAATGATTTTATCATGGAATGCTACTACTATTTTTTTTAAGCTAATAACTTACTTTAAAGTTTTATTTTGCTTTTGATTCATCAAACCATAACTTATCTATTCTTTTTGTTGTCTAAATAATCAACCATCCAATTGGAAATGAGATTTGGAATGAGAGTTGTATTGGTGATGTTTTCTTTTCTTTAAGTGTCATTTAGATTGATGCTTCCCTCTTTGGACTATATATTGTTTGTAATTGTTGTCTATTGTCCAACTAAAGTGATATTCGAGTGGTTGATATCTCTATTTAAATAGTCCATGATAATCACTTTCATTCTCACTACTATGTTTTATTTTCAGGGATTAATTGTGAAGTCTTTTGTATTGAGAGTGTTACTCCAAAATCCAAAAGTTATATTGGCATTGTTGGTAAGGTGAACATAAGCGAAATGTAAGATGCTAAGATATGCAAAATTTAAGGTGATAGTATATAATTTAAAGCTTTCAAAATACACGATGTCTTTGATTTTGTTGTTTTGATGTGTTGGTAATTTTGCTTATATTTAAAAATGGAGGGAGTAGTAAATTATTTTGAATTTAGTATTTCATTGAGTTATTTTTGTGGCTCAATTCCATGTTATAGACTTTGAGGGCTATCTCATCTACATTGTTTTGGCTTTCGACAAAACAATTTTATTTTTATTTTTTTAGGGATACAAAACAATGTTGTAGATTGTGATTTTGACCTATTTTTTGTATTCTTTATCATTTGTTTAAGTTTATTTTCAACCGTAAATTCTTATTACATCTCATTCATTTTAGAAACAAAAATTGTTAGGCCTTTTGATTACATTAAAGACATCAATAGCCACGCACAGTTGTAGAAGTTGACTGATAATACAGAAGTTAACTGTTACGGATTAAAAACTCCGAAGGTCTTTAACTTTATAAACACTCCAAACGTAATGCCATAAGATTAAAATGTAAAGGAAAAAAGGCTACCATTGCTATCTAGTAATTAATTAAGTACTTGTATTCTTTTAGAATTCATTAATCTTTTTTATCAACTCCCAAATACGAGTCATCAATTTTCTTCATTTTCCAATACCCCATTTTTTCTATCAAATCTACTTTTATTTTCCCAAGCGGTCAATACTTTTAATTTAATCTAAACACTACGTAGAATGCAAAAAGTTATTTGTGATCCTATTGATGATTTGATGCTCATATTTTAGGTAAACTATTCAATTAATTTTTGGGTACTGTATACTACCTCCATCCCTAATTATAAGACCCTTTTGAGAAATTTTTTTGTCCCTTTTTATAAGACCCCTTTGTTATTTCCAACTACATTAATTATTTCTTTACATACATGCCCCTATTTATCATACATCTTTTTCTTCAATTAGCAATAAATAGCATATGGAAAATATAAACTAACTCTCTCTCTTAAGGATAAAATTGTAAAAACAATAGTGATTACAAACAACTTTAATACAAATATCCACTTTCTTAAAACCCGTATTTTTTCTAAAAGAATCCTATAATAAGGGACGGAGGTAGTATTTTATTTTCACAGTATTATCTAATGGACCCTAGCATCACACAGGTGGAGATCTAGTTATTTGTTTAATTGTTTGATGTATTTGAATTGTTGGGTTAATGGATTTTAATAGATATAGAGGAATTAAAGGTATTTTGGTAATTTTGGAGTGAAGGGTATATTAGTAATTGGAGGTGGAGTAATATTATTAAGAGTTGCAGTAACTTTGTAGAATTACTAGAATAGAGTTAAATGGTAAAAACGGAGAATTAATTGAATTAGAAAGAGGTGAATTGTTATTAAAAATAAGACCAAGCCCACACTAGGAGAAAGTGAGCTAGGCCTAATTAGTAAGAGTATATAAGATTAGTGGTAGCATAATCTTAGTTTGAAGATTCATTTGATAAGTTTCACCTAGAAAGAGGTTAAATGAGAGAAGAGAGAAAAATATAGAGAAAGAAGAATTTCAAGGGAGAAGAGGATCTAACTTGAAGAAACTCAAGAGGGAGAGTAGATTGGAGCTTAGAACTTAGCTTTTGAGAGTTAGAGGTAAGGAGGAAGGATTTATGCTTACATATTGAATTATAATCACCTGTATGATATTTGGGTCATGTTTGTCTTTGTGAAATTATGAAATTGATGTTGTTTTGAGTTGATTTCCGTGCTCTAATTAAGTTGCTAATTTTGGTTATCTGAAAAGTGGTAGAAACTTGTTGTTGCATGAAATTCAAGGTTTGATTATATTAAATAGATAACTATGTGTTTTTAGCTTAAGTTGATGCAAATCATAATATTGTTGTTGAATGTTAATGAATTCATGATTTATGTTCTTGCTATGTTATTGGGTATATGAAAGTGAAATGATTAAGTTGCTGATGATGTTTTAAGTTGTGTTTGGTTTAATCAAATTGTTGTTGTTGGAACTTTGATGAATTAGGTGAAAACTAAATGAACTGATGTATAAGTTGTTTTGAGTGTTGTGAAAAGAGCTTAATTAGTGTGTTTGAGACTTGGAAAATACTTTTAAGCACTTTGGATGAACGGGAGATTGAAATAAGCACTTTTGGGTATTTTGACGAAAACTTGTGGCCAAAACACACAAACAGGCACTTTTTGCAGCGCTGCCGCCTGGACTGGAGTGCTAGGCGCCCATTTCCAGGAAGCCAGCACTTAGACTTCATATGCCTGGCGCAAGGCGCCCATGACAGGACAAGGATTCCTTGTCCCGTGTTTTGGGTGCTTGGGGGATGGCTTTGGTAGATCCAATGTGATCTTTTAGTGATGAAAACTTGTTCTTTTGATGAATTAATGGTTGGTAACCAAGCTTGCTTGAAATTCAATTGATTAAGTTGATTTTGAGACGAACTTTGACTAAATCTTGAACATGAACTTAGATTAGAATGAAGTAGGGTTTTTCTCAATGAAATGATGTTGTTATGCTTGGACTACTGTGATAATGAATGTAGAAGAAGCTTGTAGGATTCATTAAGGATGTATATGATCATGTAGTTTGGTTTTGGTGAAAAATGTGAAAATAGACGAACTTTGGAAAAAAAAATAGACGGACTTTGATGAAATGATGAATTATGGCATGATAGCTTGCAATGATTGTATGTTAATGACGATATAATGAAATGTGGTTGATATGTACTTGATACATTGATTAACTAGGTGTAGGTGATTAATCATCTAAGATGCTAATTTTGTTAAATGAGGTAATGTTGTTTCTTTGATGTGGTAAATGTATGATGATGATTAATGATGATGATTATGGTGTTGATGATTATTGATAATGATGATCTATGATGGTTAATATATATGTTTATAATGACGATGAATACATGTATACAAAATGGTGAAGTTTATGATGGTGATGTCTTGTACGAACGTATGCATTTGGTGACTCATAAGTTCATGCATTCATGAGTCTTGGTGTTAGGATATTTCAATATCCAAGTAGAGATAGGATAATTTTTATCCAAGTGGTGATAGGATCAATCGGTAAACTAACTCTGATATCCAAAGAATGATATCGCATACATATATAGCCGTGTCTAGAACATTGTGTTGAGTCTATGTGAAATATCTCATACTTGATTATGTGAATTATGTGAATGATGTAAATTATGCGAGCAAACGTGGAGATGTGTACATGTTTATATCTGTTCCTTTGTGATACTTGTACACTTGTGATGATTGTGATGCATTGAGAATGATGTAAGAACTTCTTGGTGTTTAAATTGATTATGAGAATTCTTGCATGTCTTATGATGTTGGATTGTGGATTGTTGTATTAAGTGATAATTGAATCCTATAATACTATGTTTGTGCTTATATATTCTTTACGATGAATGTTTATCTTACCTCCCTTTTGCGGGTTTTTGCCTGTGCCACCATGTTGGTGGTATAGACGTGCAAGATTGATGACGCTTGAGACGGCATGAGTACTGAGGATTAACTTGACGCTTCCTCATTTTCTTGTTGCTTTTGGAGTCTAATTGTAGGCTCTGATTAGGACTTTGGTCATGAGTTTATTTTCTTTTGGTATCTGTTGAGGACCTGGAGTTTATTTGATGTATTTTGAGATTGAGATATGTTGTTGAAATTTTTTATGAAAATTGAATTATGTATGATTTTGTGTTTCTTGAATGCTCAGTACCTTGAACCTTGTATTTATCTGTTGATTTATTATTAAATATCGCATATGGGGTTTGAGTGTGTTACATGAGGACTAGTTTCTGGGAAGACAATTGGATGAGATTTTCTCCATTTTGTGAACAATTCCCGAGACTATTGTGGTTTCAAACTATAAAGAAGCTTTTGTTTCGAAAATGTGGGAGTTCACCAACGGTTTTTGGGATTTTGTTTTATCTTTGACGAAGATCTTTGTTTGTGTGAGAGACGAGGTTACTTAATAATTTGATAAATGTGTTGGAAAGAAATTTGTTGTTCACAAGAGATAGAGTCTTGAAGTGGAGACCGGAGGAAAGTGGTTTGTTTTTGGTGAATTCGATGTACATTTTATTTGAAAAATTGATGATATGGGAAAGAGTGATGAGGAGATGTTGAGAAGAGGGATTTTGGCTACCTTTCGAAAGGCCAAGTGCATACAAGAGTAGTTTCTTCCACTTGGAAACTTTTATGTGCCCGTTTTCCAACAAAAATGAATATTGACATTCATTATACTATTTCCGGCACATGAGTCGGTGAAAAGTGTGGAAAAGTGTGGAATTTGGGAGTTTTGTTTAAGTTGTTTGTTTATTCTCTATCTCAATTACCATAAGAAAAAGGAACAAGAAAAAATTAAAAAGAAAAATTAATAAAAGAAAAAAGAGTTTGTGTGATTGCATACTTTGTATCCATCGGTGTATTTTCTTCCAAATTGAGTAATAGAGCCGACTCTTAACACGTCTTGTTCTGTTATTCTTCTAACTGGAATTGTTCCATCGGGACATGATTCACCAGACAAGCTCCACAATTGAAATGTGCTCGAATCATCTCTTTGGTGCAACCTTCTTGATATTTTCGGAGGATCCTGTATATAAAAATATGAAGAAAAAAAATCTCAAATATAAAGTAGAAATATAATAACTTATCTTAAAAAATTATTTTTGAATTTTTTCTTAGTCAAATTAATAACTTAAAAATAAAAATATACCAATGGTTTTTGTCCTTTCAATAAGGGATGATCAAAAGCTAGTTGTTTATGTGTCAAAATACAATCTATGATATCACCATCAGGACTCTGTAAAAATGAACACAAACACAAAAATACAAACACAAGAATATAAGTTAGGCTCAAAGACTTAAGAGATTGTTTGGATGAAGTAATTGAAAATTCTAAAGAATTTAAAATTGTAAAAATTCAAAATGCTATCCCTTAAAAAAAATTGTTTGGATAGATTATTGACTTATTTAAAGTTTCAAGAATTTTGTGGTAAATATAAATATCATAATAAAAGTGGTTTAATTTATTTTTAAAAACAAAAAAATGTCATAATTGAAATTTGGAAAAGTTGATGGACAAACAAATTTACAAAAATTGAAAATTTATAGCGACCAATTTTCAAAGTTAAAAGAAAAATATAGGTGGTATTTGTTTTTTTATCCATTCCTTATGAAATTCATTTATTTTGGAAATTCTCCCAAAAAAAAAAACCTTAAAATTCTCCAAATTTTATTATCCAAACAAGATAATTCATAGCGAAGAAATTAAACCACGATCTGAAATTATATTCACAAAATATTTCTTCATCCAAATACACTAAAAATGTTTGATTTTTTTTTAACATGCCTGAATTGTCTTAACAGCAGGCTTGTTGATCCGTTGAAGAAAGGATGTAATCATCATCTTGTTCAACTTTGGAGACTCGTCCTCTCCTAGAAAAGCTTGATTGTTCAGTTGGTTGTTGCAGGAAATAGGATCAACAAAAGACACAATGAGAAAAACATGTAGGAGGAGGGAGCTAAAGTCCATATTTGTTTTCGTGTATTTAGATTTTGGTTTTGTGCATGGAAACAAATGTAACCTCGTATCCATAATTTAAACACACGCATGAGAAATGATTCATGGCTTCACGAAATAATAGTGAAACGTTTACCATTGGCCATTTCAACACTATCCCTCCATGATTTCCTCTAACAAACAAATTAAATGTTTGACCAAACTGTAAAAATAAAGCACACACATGTAGCACTACCATTAAGAAGTGGGTTTTTTCTAACATGTTTAAGATTGCCTAGGATAAAGAGTAATTAATACACCCGCTTTATAGGTTTCTCTAAATCTTATTAATGACCAAATGTTCTTGAATTTTTTTTCCTTCTCTCCACTGTTAATAATTTTTCACGTTTTATTCTTGTACCTTTTTTCCACTGCCACCAAAACATAAAAAGAAACTTAACAGACCTACAAACACAACAAAGCTAAAAATTATTTTATTATAAACACACACTACAATATTTTTCCTTCTCTCCTCTATTTATTACTCCCTCCGTTCCTTTTTAAGTGTCGTTTTAGGGTGAATTTTTTATTCCTATTTAACTGTCGTTTTAGTATTTTAAGAGTACGATTTTTCAATTATACCCTTTGTCAATTACTCGTATCTTTCTCTTTGTTTGATTACTCTTATCTTTTTTAATAAAACTAAGTAATGCTATATATTTGGAAAACTAAAGTTTTTTTTTTTAAAACAAAATTTGTTTCTTGTTATCTACAGATTTAAACAAAATTTTGTTACATATAATAATCATTTTATGAAGAGTTAAAATTCTATAAATAAGACGAATAATTGTTAAAAATTTCAAGTGTAAAGTAAAAGAACAATTTGAGAGAAAAACAAATAAAAACTCCATGAATATTCAAAAAGAAGAAGGAGTGGAAGATTAATTGGAACTATTGATGGAAGGTGAAGAGGGAGAAGTAGTTGAAGATTCGTTTGACAATATACAAAAACAAAAATAAGATGACAATGAAGAAGAAGAAGTTTCATCAATATAATTTTTATATTGAGTTAAATTAATTAAAGAGATGTGCACGATATTTAAAAAATTGACAATTGTTTGTTATGAGAGAGAGTGTGCAAAAAAAAAAAACGAATTTGTTGGAGAAAAAGATAGTAAGTAACAAATGTTTGTTACGATCCTAAAAAAATAATTGTTACGAGAAAAATATAACATATTAAATTTATTGAAAAGATAAAGTATGTGCCAAAAAATAAATATATATTGGTGGATTAAATTGAGGGTATAATAGGAAGAAAATGTGCAAATATACACTTTGCTATTTTCATGGAAATTTTCTAAAACGACACTTAAAAAAGAACGGAGGGAGTAAATACTTAATTCTTTCTTTTTTTAGCAAAGGAGCATCAGCTCATTTCATTAGATAAAAGCAAAAGAGTACAAAATAGAAAAGGGGGAAATAACCAAAAACCTTTTCAAAATGTGATGTATCTAAAGTTGGGCATTCCGAACCTATTCTTGATGTACCCTCCCCTAACAAAGTCAGGGACAGTATCAAACCAAAATAAATCTAAAGAAGACAAAGTTAAACCAAAGTTAGCCAGGTTATCTGCACAAGTGTTTCCTTCCCAGTAAATGTGTGTGGTGCAGAACCTCATCCTGTGAGTTAACTTGAGGCAGTTTTCCCAAATATTGACTTGAAAGCCAAATTGAGAATCAGACTCAAGCCAAATATTGAAGAATCCCATTGAAGAAGCTAATTCTATAGCATTCATAGCAGCAAGCAATTCGGCATAGAGAATCCTCCATTGAAAAATGCTTAATTCAATTACGATAACTTCTAAAGAAAATTATAAGTGAAAAAAATAAATTACCAAACTTTTTGTGCTTAAAGTTATTTTTTAAAGTCATAAAAAATAGATATTACCAAACAACTTTAACTTTGTTTACAAAGTTCTTATTTTCAACTTTAGTTTTAAAGTAGCTTCTAAACCTCAAAAAAGCCAGGCCAAACGCACCCTTAATAAGATTTGGAGAAGGAAAAAAAAGTGAAAAAAGAAACGAGAATAAAACATGAAAAATCATTATCAGGAAGAGAGAAGGGAAAAAAAATCAATTTTCAAGGATATTGGATCATTAATAAGATTTGGGGCAAAATTTGTGCATTAATTACTCATTATCGCGTGCAATTTTATACAGGTTAGAAAAACCCGAAATTTAAAATCATTCCTTAGAGTACAATTTTGACCTTGCTAATACTTTTTAGAATATATCGCTCGTTTCATTTGAGACTTTGCTTTTGTGATCAAAATCTACCTTGTGGTAAAGCTCAAACATAAGGTAAAGGTTAACTAATTCAATTGAGTTGTGTGTATAACAATGATTAGGACAAGGAAAATGCTATTTCTCTAAAAAAATAGTATCAAGAATTTTTCAAGACACAGTTGGTAAGTTTTAATTGCATTATTTATTTGTCCACTTTCTATTTTTCAGTCACACCTCCTTAAATTGTGGCAAATAGTGCATTGTGATTGACTTCTCTTTATTCTTAAACAATTCTTGATGTTATTTTTCTAGAGATATATATATCATTGCTCTTAGGACAAACAAGAATGTCTAGTTTCTCCATTTTTTTAAGGTTGGCCAATTTCTATACCTTTTTGTTATAATCTAACTATGGAAACCCAACTAGTAATTTTGTTGATACCTCTAGTTAGGGGTGGGCAAAAAAACCAAAAGCTGAACAGAACTGCCGAATCAAACTAAACCAAATTGCTATTGAACCGAACTGTTTTATACAAGTTATGAATTGAACCGTTATGTAAAAGTTGTGAACCAAACTGCTATTGAACCGAACCTTTTTGAAAAAAACTAAAACTTAAATTGAACCCAAATTAAACCAAAAACTCATGGGCACATTCAAATAAACAAGAAATCACAACATCAAAATTCCGAAACAGCTAAGAAAACACGCGATTCCAGTAAGCATAAGCATATATTTAAGGATCAATTAAATTAAATGAAAAAAACTGGAGAAATAAATGAGAGAATCGGTACTGAAGGGAAGAGTGATGGTGTTACGGTGGAAGTTTTCAGCGAAGGCGGTGGGAGAGAGGAGTCCGACGATGTGATTGGTGGAGCGAGGGATGGATGAGATTGTTGAAGAAAGAGAAGAAGAGGAAGATAAGAGCAACTTCGATTTGGTTGATCTTAGAAGCAAAGACATGGTGATTGATTATCAATTGAGAGAATAGAACAATCGAGCTAAGTGTGGTGATACTAACAAGTTCCATTATTTGGGATTGCGCGCTACATCTGACGGAGGAAGTGTGAAAATCCTGTTTTTTTTTTTAGGAAACAGTTCACCGTTTTGAAGACCAGTTCGGTTTGATTCGAGTTGTTCAATTTTGGTTCAATTCAGTTCAAACGGACTGAAAAATTGGTTCGGATACAATTTTGGATCTGAACTGAACTTTGGCCATTCTTACTTTTAGTGACTGATTGGTTATCGTCCAAATGAGTTCGCATCAAAAAAATTGATAAGAAATAAGAACCTTTAATTTGGACATAGGAATAAAACACCACAATAAAAAAATGCAAAAAAAAGATTTTAAAAAAATTGTTTACCATAATATGTGTTATTCAATTAATACATTCAATGTTCCTTTAGGGACACTTCTCACTTTTGCCAGGTCCACCATAATGCATGTAATTTCCCCAATCTTTATTATACCATGGTCTTAAAGGATAACATTCTGGTTTGTCTGCTGCCCAATCAGGATCTGGTAGGTCAATATAGACGTTTTGTTCAGTAACCGAAACTTGCATATTTCTAATAAATGCAACTTTATTAATGCTATTGAATTCAAAATGTCCACTACCCATTTGGGTGGTAGTATGAGATCCTGTTCTCTTTAAATTGAGAACTTCTCCACCAAATTCAACAATATATGCTTCACCCTTTAATTCTGTGAACAAGGTGGCTGGCCAATAGCCAAGAAAATTTCCAGATCCATATTCAAGCCACCAATTCCCACTATTTGGATCCTACACAACAAAAATATAAGTAAACTTTCAATGACACATTTTTGTTTTGTAACAAAGTTAAATTACACAAAAATTATCTAGACAACACATCAATTTTGAAGACTAATATGATTAATAGTCCCTCCCTTATAAGAAAAAAAAAATACTAAATTATACTTCATCTGTTTCAAAATGAGTGTCGTTTTAGCAAAAAAAAATTGTTTAAAATGAATGTCATTTTCAGTTTCCAATGCAATAATAACCGTTTGTTTTCAATTGTACTCTTCAATTAATACTATATACACTACTTCAGAAGTAGTATTATTTTTTCTTTAATGAAAAACAAACCAATAGTTGATTAGTATAATTGTAAAATAACATCTCTTTTTCTTTTAATTAATGTATTTTTTAATCTGTGTGTGAAAACCTTAAACGACATTTATTTTGAAATGGAGGGAGTAAAGTAATTTAAAAAAAATTACACATCATCCTTCACAAAAAAAATTACACATCACTTTGGTAATCTCATGAGAATGTTACCTTCCAGATGATTAAGGGAAAATCATATTGTTTGCCATTATATGTAGAAACTGGACCAAGTCTCCCTCCCAATAAATTTTTCTTGCTTGTTTGAACAAAGCCAACGCATTTTAAATTGAAGCATCCACTTTGTCTTTCTAAATCAGACTGCAATTATTAATGTCTATGCACTTGAAGTCAAATAACAATTATATAATCCTATAAAAATAACATAAAAATTATATAAACTTGTATTATTTTTCAACCTTCTTTAATTCAATAAATTTACGTACCGTCCAATAGGTAAATAGTCTTGGGAAGTCATCTCCATAGAGATTCGGGAATACCTACATAAAAATTAATATCACTTAAACTTAACTTTTATAAATAAAAAAAGAAAAGGGAAATCCCATAACCCTAGAACAACATATAAGAGTATAAGACGTACTCCACTTGAACTTAACTGGTAAAATATGCATACCAATTATATTAAAAGACATGAAAACAAATAAATGAATAAATGATAAGAGAAGTATTTAGCATACATGCCAACCAGCTTCAATAATGTCTCCAGATTTTTGAGATGCTATTGATATTTTCGCAGCGCTGAATTCATCTTTTTCCACTTTAGGTCGCCACACGTTTAGGATAGCTGATGCTCCTGTGTACCCATCTCCTTGCACAGACCCAATTGAAAGCTGTGTAGTTTGGAGCAGTAAGAAGAATCCATTTGTTATTTCATTTTTAAAATAGCATAAGGTTTAGAGAGAAATTAGGTTTAATGTTGGTTAGTGATTAAATTTCTTGCTATAGAAAAAATATTAAGAAAAAACTTAGTTTGTGCGATTGCATACTTCGTAATTATCTCGATCGATGTATTTTCTTCCAAAATGGCTAATAGAGTCAGCTCTTAACAAGTCTTGTTCCGTTATTCTTCTAATTGGAATTGTTCCTTCAGGACATGATTCACCAGACAATCTCCACAATTGAGGGATATCACTGTAATTACCTTTTTGGTTATGCCCACTTGGTTTTTCTGGAGGATCCTGTGTATAAAAATATGCACGAAAAAAATTATATTTGAATTATTTTTGAATTTTTATTAATTAAATTAACAAAAGGAAATACCAATGGTTTTTGTCCTTTCAATAAAGGATGATCAAAAGCTGGTTGTTTATGTGTCAAAACACAGTCAACGATATCGCCATCAGGACTCTGCAAAAATGAATATAAACAAAAATTTTACAAGATCACAAACACAAGCATATAAGTTACGTTCAACACATAAGAGTATGTTTTGATGTATAATTGAAAATTCAACAGACCGTTTTAATATTCATTCATATTTATAAGTTAGGCTCCAAGAGGAGATTATAGTGATTAATGGGAAAATTTTGAAACATTATAAACTTAAATCTGTACATATTTTAAAAAAATAATTATAAGAATAAAAAAAAAGATTCATATATATAATTAGGTCATGAGGGATTTCAAACTTTCAGGTGGTATTTATATATTTACCCATTTATGATGAAAATTCTCCGAATTTTATTATCCAAACAAGTTAAGTTATAATGAAGAATTAATTACGTCTAAAATTATATTTCTACAGAAAATATTTCATCTAAAATATACCAATGATGTTATAAAATTTATAACATGCCTGAATTGTTTTAACAGCAGGCTTGTTGATCTCTTGAAGACGGGTTGCTATCATCTTCTTCATCTTGTGGAATTCTTCATCTGATCGAGAAGTTTTATTGAATAACTGATGTTTGCTTATTCTTGAAGAGTTAATTGGACAAACCAATGGTACAATAAGAACAAAATGCAGGAGGAGGGAAATAATCTGGGAGCTAAAGTCCATGTTTGTTTTGTGTTCTTAGATTTTTGTGTTGTGCATGGAAACAAATTTACTTTTGAGAGTGTTTGTGCGTGTTCGAGCCTTAATTACTTTGAACTAGCATCTGTGAAACTCTTGGGAGTGTATATGTTTGTGTGTCTATATATATATATATATATATATATATATATATACGAATTAAGAAAATAAATAATTAAAATATAATATTTAATATATTACTACTATAGAATCATTTAATATTATATCTTTTAAGTAGTCAAAACATTGGTTGGTCAAACATACTTATTTAAAATTTAACACCCCCGATCACTATTATAAGCAAAAGTCAACTTTTTAGGTTTATTAAATAAAGGGTTAATAGGTTTTTACCCCCTGTAATATAGGTCATTTCCGGTTTTCCCCCCCTGTAAAATATTTTTTTTGATTTACCCCCCTGTAATTTTTGTTTTGTTTTGATTTACCCCCTAATAGGCCAAACAAAAACGAATTTATTTTTTTTCAAGAACTTTTGGTTTTTGTTTGGCCTATAAATTACAGAGGGGTAAATCAAAAAAAATATTTTACAGGGGGGAAAACCGGAAATGACCTATATTACAGGGGGTAAAGACCTATTAACCCTTAAATAAATGATATATACGGTCTATTATATAGACCACATGCATCATTTAATGAATGAACCTAAAAGGTAGAGATTTACTTATAATAGTGACCGAAAGGTGTATATTCTATGGTATTTCAAAACTAATTTATCCAAATATTTTTGATTAAATTAATTTAATTAATTGGTTATAATAATTTCTTTTAGTCTAAAATTAAGTTTATTCAAAAGAATTAATTTAAAACTATATTTGTTATCTTTCAAGTGACTAACACATATTCAAATAAACACACACAATCTATAGAATCCTTTAGATTCTTTGAACGTGAGAGATGTAACACCCCAACTTTCAATTTTTAATTAATTCAATGATATTTAATAGATGAAGTTTTGATTAATATTACTATTGATGTTTCGTGTGCTTGAGTATTGTTTTGTTGTTGAGAAAATGGAATATTGATGATTATTGAGAAGTGGTATGAGAATTTACATAAAATGAAGGGAGGAGTCAAAATAAAATAATGCAGAGTCGAGGAGTAGAATATATAAGTTTCAAAGAGAGATGCTAAAGACAAACGCTCAATCAAACACTTTTGAACACACGCCCATATGGGCTGCCACGTTCTCAACTTTTGTTAACTAATTACTTGTTTACCGTCTTAACAAGTTTAGAATTTTTCTTTTCTTATTTTATTGTATGAGTTTTGTCACAGTTTTATATAGTACCAAATGTTGGATTTGGATCCTCTCCAACCATTTCTCTTATGTTGTTTGTCCTGCCATAATCTAAGCCATTTATTCACCTATTTTATCTCTCTTTAGTGCTGTTTTTTGTTCATTTATCAACCAATCAACCATTGGATCAGAAAAGGAAAGGGGGCTGCACAAAAAAGGCAGGAGAGGATCCAAATCCCCAAATGTTTTAGAAACATTAATACTTGGCCCACTTTGCGTTTTTTTGTTCATCTACTGGTGCACTGCCTACTGTATTGCCACCACCACCAATGGTATCTTTGCCTCGCACTACCGGATTCAATATTTTCCGTTGTCGGACATGGTTGCTCGTGAGAGATACAAAGGTTTGTTGACACACATCACACATGTCGACGAGGCAAAGAAGACATCAGACATGGAGGTTGACTCGCCATGGTTGTTATGAGTGATGGGTCATGACATTCAGAAACTTCAATCACCACAAGTTTTGTGTAACACAAAATCTTCACAATGTTAAATTGAAATACCAAAAAAAAATTAAGGAAAAAAAACTAAAAAACGGTACCAACAACAGAGGAACACAAAAACAAAATTGAGTAAAAAAAAACAAAAATGGAATGAAAGTTGCAATTTAAGGAGGGGTGAGTATTTGAGATGGATAGGTCGATGACGATGGTTACTGGAAAATGCTTTATGAAGTTCAGTGGTTGTGGTTGAGAATTGTTGGCAGTATCTTGTGTTGGTGGCATGGTGCTGGGGTAACAAGGAGGTGCATTAAAACCCAAAATAAAAACAAAAGTTACTTGAACAACCGGTAGCCGAATAAAATGTTTAAAAAGAGGATGACATGGCCCAATTAGAGAGAGTGTGGTTAAGGGAGTGTATTTGAGAGTTTGACCATAACATTCCTCAAGTTTTAAATATGTGGGGGAGGGGAGGAGTAAAAGAATAGTGAGTATATGAGTAGAGAATCTTAACAAAGGACCGTCCCTAATATAAATAGAAAGGTTAGGAGTTAGAAGAGTCAGTACTACTGAAAGTAGAAAAGAAAGAAAAGAGGAGCATAGGAGGAGAAACCTTAGCGGCAGCAAGGTTAAGCCACAAACCGAAATTTCAAAGGATTCAAGGTAAGGGGGAATCTATTCATCTCTAGGGTTTACCTTTCTTGTTGGGTTGTAGAAAGGGTAGAGAAGGAGTGTTGCTGAAATTTGTTGAGGATTACCTTTATGGTTGGGGATTTAAAATTCAAATAGAACAAAGTTAGTGTAATCGAAATTAGAGCCTTTAATCATGCGAAGAATGATGCAATTAGGTAAATCGTGTGAGAAATTAGTGTTTGGATGATAAGGTAACCATATGTAATGTTTCATATCAGTTTGGGATCATGAGGGCTTTGAAAATGGAGTTTTGGGAAACTTAGAAGCAATTTCGTAGTTCAAAAACGTAGGATTAGAAATCGTCACAACGCTGCCCTGCACTAAGGCGCCTAGCGCCCACAACCCGAGAGCTAGTGTAACAGCCCGATTTTCGTTAGATTTATTTTTTAATTGTTTTAATATTTGTTTATATGTGCTTGTGTGTGATTATTTATCATTGGGTGCATCTTAATGAGTTTTCGTGTTAGAAGAGTAATTTAGTCATTTTGGACTCAAGGGTATTTTGGTCATTTTGGGAGTAAGGGTAAATTAGTAATTTTGTGAGGATTATTTTTAGTGTTTTAGTGAGAACCATTATTTTACTAAGTTACTAGTGTGGTAATTAGTATTTTACTGTTAAGTGACCGTTGTTGGTATTTAACCGTTAAGTGATCATTATTAGCAATTTACCGTTGAGTGTGTAGAAATATTTTAGAATTGAGTTGGAGTGGGTTAAGTCCACTAAGGCATTAGGTTAAGCCCATTAGAGAGGGAGCCTATATAAACCTTGTCTTAAGAGGAAATACCATTTCATTTCATTTCACAAGTTATTAGAGAGAGGTAGAGAGAGAAAGTGCAAGAGAAGAGGAAAAATGGGTTAGAGAAGGAGAAGCTTGAAGATTCAAGAAGTCGTAGAGATCTTAGGAGCTAAACTGAAGCTTGGGCTAGGAATTTGTGCTAATTAAGGTAAGAGGGGTTAGAATTCAATCATAATCATTTTAGTGTAATTTTTCATTTGTTGTATGATTAAGTGCTTAATTGAATAAGTGATTGATTGTTCATAGATGTTAATATTCGTGCTCTAACTATGATGATATGTTCTAATGCATGAAATTAGTGATAATTGAATTGTTGTTGGTGAATTTGTATGTTCAAAGTTTGTGAAAATGATATATGTTGAATTATGCTCAAATTGTTGAATTGTGCTATGTTGTTGTTGAATTGTGATGAGATTCATGTTTAATTGATGTTGTTGTTGCTAAGTGATATTGTTGTTGATGATTCAAGGTGTAACACCCCGCAACCCAAAAATAATTAATTGTAACATATTCATCAGAGTAATTCACCAAACGGGCATGCTACACTACATTTTCCAAAATTCTTAAATAGAAAATAGAACTATTTAGATTAACATCTTTCATAGACTTCAATAATTATGCAGCGGAATATTTGCATTCAAACAACAACAACAACGGTTAAATCATCCATTAAATTATCCTGGCACAAAAGCCTCATCAAAGAAATTCAAACAATCATAGGGACACAACATCAAGTTCCAAAAATTGATACATAGGAGAGAGAAACAATAATAATAATAATAATAACTCTCATCCCACGTATCAGAGCCCTAGACACGACACTTGAGCCACCACCGACTACTCAAGATCACCTGCACCTTACCCACGGTCGAGGCAACATTCAAACAGAAGGGGTGAGATTCACAACAATAAAATATAGATATTAAAATCATCAATTGAATCTAACACCCTATAAACATCAATATATATCATCCTGTAAATATAAACATATATTTCACAAACAACAACAACATTACATCATTCAATTAATCATAATGCATGTATAAATGTATACACTCATCAAACAACATCATGAACATCATCAATATGGCAAACCACAACCAACAACCAAGACTCATGCATGACATGACTACACCACTAAGACTCCTCAAATATGCAATTATGCATGTGGTACCAAACAGGACCGAAGCCCTCCCGCTTTTGAATGGTTTAAGCATTCATCAGGACCGAATCCCTCACCGCTGTGAACAACTAGTGCTCCAGGACATGAGTCCTCCCGCTGTTTATGCATATGCAATGGACCCACTTGTGTATATCTACATACAACTTGACCATGCATACATTTTCATATGACTCCAATTTACACAACATGTATGATTCAATAAATATAGCATACATTACAATCATCAACAACATCATCAAACAAATGAACCAACAATCCAGAACAATGCACAATTAAACATAACTATGCTCAAAGCACCAACACCAATCACTACCATTCATAGAAATAAAATCAGCACACAAAAATAGGTAGCTCGCCTCGCGAGCACATCTTCTCGCTATGGCGAGCTCGCAAAACAGGTTACTCGCAATGGCGAGTTCAAGTTTTGTACTGGGTTACTCGCCACGGCTCTCGGGAGTTTTGACCTTTTACTCACTAAAACTTCATTTTTGTGTTCCTTGTTCATCTTTTTAATCTAAAACTTACTCCACTCCTCTCTAAAATCATTTAGGTACATTAAACCATCCCAAAAACATCTTATAACAACAATTTGAAAATCAAGTTTTGTACTGGGTTACTCGCCACGGCGAGTTGTTCTGCTCGCGAGGCGAGCCATGAAGTTGCTCACTCGCCATGGCGAGCAAGGCTACTCGCGAGGCGAGCGATGAACTTCTGTACGGGCAGAAAACAGATTTTCCTCAAAATCCCATTTTCCTTCAATTCACTCCCCAAATTAGTTTACAAATGCAAAACTAAGTGTTGTCTACAATCAGGACCTAATTCTAACACCAGAACAACCATCTCTACCCCAAAATCATCATTTCATCACAAAACCCAAAATTCCCAATTCTCACCAAAACTCTGTTAAACTCAAAATCAGAAATTAACATCTACACTATTGAAGCAAACTTCACCCTTACCTTAGAATTGCAGAAGAAATGCACAACAATTTCAGTTCTTGGCTCTACTTGCTCTTCTCTCCTCTTCTCCCAACTTGACAGTTTCTACGTAAAAAATGTTTCTGACTTCCCTTTTCCTAACTTCCCACTACTTAACTCCCCTTTATTTCATTTTACTCCCTATAAATTCTAATAACTTCTATTAATTCCCCAAACACCAAAATAATAATTATTTCTCACTTAATTCAATTATTATAAAATCAACTATATAATAAAATATATCACACCACAAATATTAATTAAAATCACACATAAGACTCTAATTAATTAAAATAAATAAAACGACTAGAGCGTTACAACTCTCCCCAAATTACAAAATTTCGTCCTCGAAATCTTACCTCAAGCAAACAACTCCGGATACGACTCCCGCATCTTACTCTCCAGTTCCCAAGTCAAACTTTCACCAGTCGCTCCATCCCAAACGACTCTCACAAGGGGTATTTCCTTGCCCCTCAACACCTTCACCTTCCGATCGTCAATTCTCACCGGCAAAGTCTCAACTGTCAGGTTGTCTCTAACCTGTACATCATCCCTAGGAATCACATGTGAAGGATCCTCTACATACTTCCTAAGCTGCGACACATGAAACACATCATGCAAGTTCGAAAGATGTGGTGGCAAACCAACTCTATAAGCCACTGTCCCAACTCTCTCTGAAATCTGATACGGACCAATGAACTTTGGAGTCAACTTCCTCGACTTCAATGCACGTCCTACACCCGTCATCGGAGTGACCCTCAGAAAAACATGATCACCCTCCTGAAACTCAAGAGCCTTTCTTCGCTTGTCATGGTAACTCTTATGTCGACTCTGCGAAGCTTTCATCTTTTCCCTTATCATTCTGACTCTCTCAGTAGTCTCATGAACCAAATCCGGTCCCAACACAACACTCTCACCTGACTCAAACCAGCATAAAGGAGTCCTACACCTCCGACCATACAAGGCTTCGAACGGTGCCATACCTATACTCGAATGATAGTTGTTGTTATAAGTGAACTCTATCAACGGTAGGTGGCTATCCCAAGCTCCACCTTGCTCAAGTACACACACCCTTAACAAATCATCCAATGATTGGATCGTCCTCTCCGACTGACCATCTGTCTGAGGATGATAAGCCGAACTCAACCTCAACCTCGAACCCAAAGCGTCCTGTAAACTCTTCCAGAACCTAGAAGTGAACCTCGGATCCCTATCCGACACAATACTCGAAGGAACCCCATGTAGCTTCACAATGTTATAAACATAAATCTCTGCCAATTGTGCTACCGAATAACTGATATTAATAGGAATGAAATGTGCCGACTTCGTCAACCGGTCGACAACAACCCAAATGGCATCATGCCCTCTCGAAGTGTTTGGTAAATTCGTCACGAAATCCATAGAGATACTATCCCACTTCCACTCCGGTACATCCAACGGTGTCAACAACCCTGCAGGCTTCTGATGTTCCACTTTAGACTTCTGGAAAGTCAAACATGCATACACAAACTGAGCAACATCTCGTTTCAAACCGGACCACCAAAACAGTTCCTTCAAATCATGATACATCTTTGTAGCCCCCGGGTGAATGCTCAACCTACTCTTGTGACTCTCTACAAGAATCAATTTCTTCAAATCATCATTGTCAGGAATACAAACTCTTCATCTGAACCTCAGCACACCCTGATCATCAACCTTAAAGTCACTATCCTCAGTGTCATTGCCAGATGTCATCAAATCAACAAACTTCAAATCTATTTGCTGAGCTTCTCGGATACTGTTTAAGAAATCACTATCAATCTTCAGCATCCCCAACCGTATACTCTGAGGTGACAATTCACAGACAAGACTCAAGTCTCTAAACTGTTCCAACAATTCAAATTCCTTCACCATCAAAGCAGACATATGCAATGTTTTCCTGCTTAACGCATCTGCAACCACATTAGCCTTACCAGGATGGTAATTCAAACCAAAATCATAATCCTTCAACAGCTCTAACCATCTCCTCTGCCTCATGTTCAATTCCTTTTGATCAAACAAATATTTTAGACTCTTGTGATCACTGAACACCTCGAATCTGGAACCGTACAAATAATGCCTCCAAATTTTTAAAACAAACACCACAGCAGCCAATTCCAGATCATGCGTAGGATAATTCTTCTCATGTATCCTCAACTGCCTAGAAGCATATGCTACCACTTTACCATCTTGCATCAGAACATCACCTAAGCCCAGCTTAGATGCATCACAGTAAACAACGAACGGTTCTTCTGGTTTAGGCAAAATCAAAATAGGAGCAGTCGTCAATCATCGCTTCAACTCATTGAAACTACTCTCACACTGAGCATCCCACACAAAAGCTTTACCCTTACAGGTCAACTGAGTCAAAGGAAGTGCTAACTTCGAAAATCCTTCAATGAATCTACGGTAATAACCAGCCAAACCAAGAAAACTTCTAATCTCAGTCACCGACTTCAGAGTCTCCCATTCGGACACAGCTTCAACTTTTGACGGATCAACTGCAATACCACTACCAGAAATAACGTGGCCAAGAAAACTTACTTCACTCAACCAGAATTCACATTTTGACAACTTGGCATACAACTTCCTCTCTTTCAACACTTGTAACACAATCTTCAAGTGTTCTGCATGTTATTCTTCGGTCTTAGAGTAAATCAGAATGTCATCAATAAATACCACAACAAACTGATCTAAGAATGCATGAAAAATTCTGTTCATGTACTCCATAAATACCCCAGGTGCATTTGTAACACCAAAAGGCATCACCTTATACTCATAATGCCCATAACGTGTTCTGAATGCCGTCTTCTGCATATTCTCATCTTTCACCTTAATCTAGTGATAACCCGACCTCAAGTCAATTTTACTGAACACACGTGCACCCACTAACTGATCCATCAGATCATCAATCCTCGGAAGCGGATACCTGTTCTTTATCGTAACTTTGTTCAACTGACGGTAATCGATGCACAATCTCATGCTACCATCCTTTTTCTTTACTAACAACACCGGTGCTCCCCAAGGTGAAACACTTGGCCTTACAAATTTCTTATCAAGTAAGTCCTCCAACTGTTTCTTCAACTCGGCTAACTCAGACGCCGACATACGGTAAGGAGCCATCGACACAGGCTTTGTACCCGGAACAAGGTCTATTGAAAATTCCACTTCTCTTTCTGGTGGCACATCTGGTATCTCATTTGGAAATACTTCCGGAAATTCATTCACTACAGGCAACCTGTCAATCACAGTTTGGTTTTCCACCGATAAATGGGCTAACAAAGAACACATCAAAATGCCATCACGTTCTAACTGCTTCAACTGCTTAGTAGTTAAGAACTCAACTTCACCTTCTTCCTCAGCAGAAGAAAAATGCACCGTCTTGTTGTAACAGTTAATGTGAACTCGATTATACTCTAACCAGTTCATCCCAAAAATTACATCCATACCCGATAACGGCAAACAAACTAAATCAACCACAAAGTCTCTACCAAACATAGACAACGGACAACTCAGACAAACAAGAGAAGTAGTTACTGAACCCTTAGCTGGAGTTTCAACAACCATTTCTCCTTTCATATCAGATACAATCAAACCCAACTTATATGCACATTCAACAGCAATAAAACAATGAGTAGCACCAGTATCTATAATAGCAATTAAAGGAGTACTATTAAAGAAACAAGTACCTCTGATAAGTCGGTCCTCATTTGTAGTCTGCGTACCCGTCAATGAAAACACTTTCCCACCGATCCTAGCCTTCTTCGGCTGAGTACACTGAGAACTGATATGACCTTCTTCATTGCAGTTATAGTAGACAATGTCCCCACGCTTACATTCAGCTAGTGTGTGTCCTCTCTGACCACACCTAAAACACTTCCTTTCATCTCTACCACAAGCATTGCTCTTGTGGCCTCTTTCACCACACTTAAAACAAACAATTTCAGCGGGAACATCTCCCCTCTTGGGCCTCCTATCATCATTCATCTTCTGCTTCCCTTTGTCAGCAGGAGCACTGTAAGGTTTAGGACGACTCTAATGTCCCTTACCCCTCCTCTCACTCATTACCTTGTAATGAGCTTTTGTGTCCTCCTCATATATCCTGCAGCTGCTTACTAACTCAGAGAAAACTCTAATCTTCTGATACCCAATAGCTCTTTTGATGTCAGCCCTCAACCCATTTTCAAACTTGATACACTTGGAGAACTCAGCTGTCTCCGCATTGTAATGGGGGTAGAACTTAGCAAGTTCCACGAACTTAGCAGCATATTCTGTAACAGGCATATCACCCTGTTTCAATTCCAGAAATTCAATTTCCTTCTTACCCCGGACATCTTCTGGAAAGTACTTACTCAAGAACTCTTTCCTGAACATAGCCCAAGTCACCACAGCACCATCCTGTTCCAGCACAGGCAAAAGACTCACCCACCAGTCGTCAGTTTCTTCCGCTAACATGTGCGTCCCAAACCGCACCTTCTGTGTCTCTGAACACTGCATGACCCTGAAAATTCTTTCAACCTCCTTTAACCATTTCTGAGCACCATCAAGATCATATCTATCTTTGAATGTTGGTGGATGATTCCTTAAGAATGTCTCCAACATTCTAGTTCCATCATTACCAGCTTCAGCTTTTGGTTGCTGTTGAACAGCTTGAGCTACAGCTTCAAGCGCAACAACAAGAGCAGCATCACTACTACCAGTCATCTCGAGGTTCTACATAAGAAACAACAATTCAGAACAGCAACATCAACAACATTAAAGTTGACACTCTATCCTAGGTGGCTCAACACGACTCTACTACTTGGCCGGACGGACCAACCGGCTCTGATACCAATTGTAACACCCCGCTACTCAAAAGTAATTAATTGTAACATATTCATCAGAGTAATTCACCAAACGGGCATGCTACACTACATTTTCCAAAATTCTTAAATAGAAAATAGAACTATTTAGATTAACATCTTTCATAGACTTCAATAATTATGCAGCGGAATATTTGCATTCAAACAAAAACAACAACGGTTAAATCTTCCATTAAATTATCCTGGCACAAAAGCCTCATTAAAGAAATTCAAACAATCATAGGGCCACAGCATCAAGTTCCAAAAATTGATACATAGGAGAGAGAAACAAAAATAATAATAATAATAATAACTCCCATCCCACGTATCAGAGCCCTAGACACGACACTTGAGCCACCACCGACTACTCAAGATCACCTGCACCTTACCCACGGTCGAGGCAACATTCAAACAGAAGGGGTGAGATTCACAACAATAAAATATAGATATTAAAATCATCAATTGAATCTAACACCCTATAAACATCAATATATATCATCCTGTAAATATAAACATATATTTCACAAACAACAACAACATTACATCATTCAATTAATCATAATGCATGTATAAATGTATACACTCATCAAACAACATCATGAACATCATCAATATGGCAAACCACAACCAACAACCAAGACTCATGCATGACATGACTACACCACTAAGACTCCTCAAATATGCAATTATGCATGTGGTACCAAACAGGACCGAAGCCGTCCCGCTTTTGAATGGTTAAAGCATTCATCAGGACCGAATCCCTCACCGCTGTGAACAACTAGTGCTCCAGGACATGAGTCCTCCCGCTGTTTATGCATATGCAATGGACCCACTTGTGTATATCTACATACAACTTGACCATGCATACATTTTCATATGACTCCAATTTACACAACATGTATGATTCAATAAATATAGCATACATTACAACCATCAACAACATCATCAAACAAATGAACCAACAATCCAGAACAATGCACAATTAAACATAACTATGCTCAAAGCACCAACACCAATCACTACCGTTCATATAAATAAAATCAGCACACAAAACTAGGTAGCTCGCCTCGCGAGCACATCTTCTCGCGATGGTGAGCTCGCAAAACAGGTTACTCGCCATGGCGAGTTCAAGGCGAACTCGAGGCGAATGAAAATATGGGGCTCTCGGGAGTTTTGACCTTTTACTCACTAAAACTTCATTTTTGTGTTCCCTGTTCATCTTTTTAATCTAAAACTTACTCCACTCCTCTCTAAAATCATTTAGGTACATTAAACCATCCCAAAAATATCTTATAACAACAATTTGAAAATCAAGTTTTATACTGGGTTACTCGCGACAGCGAGTTGTTCTGCTCGCGAGCCGAGCCATGAAGTTGCTCACTCGCCATGGCGAGCAAGGCTACTCGCGAGGCGAGCGATGAACTTCTGTACGGGCAGAAAACAGGTTTTTCCCCAAAATCCCATTTTCCTTCAATTCACTCCCCAAATTAGTTTACAGATGCAAAACTAAGTGCTGTCTACAATCAGGACCTAATTCTAACACCAGAACAACCATCCATCTCTACCCCAAAATCATCATTTCATCACAAAACCCAAAATTCCCAATTCTCACCAAAACTCTGTTAAACTCAAAATCAGAAATTAACATCTACACTATTGAAGCAAACTTCAGCCTTACCTTAGAATTGCAGAAGAAATGCACAACAATTTCAGTTCTTGGCTCTACTTGCTCTTCTCTCCTCTTCTCCCAACTTGACAGTTTCTACGTAAAAAATGTTTCTGACTTCCCTTTTCCTAACTTCCCACTACTTAACTCCCCTTTATTTCATTTTACTCCCTATAAATTCTAATAACTTCTATTAATTCCCCAAACACCAAAATAATAATTATTTCTCACTTAATTCAATTATTATAAAATTAACTATATAATAAAATATATCACACCACAAATATTAATTAAAATCACACATAAGACTCTAATTAATTAAAATAAATAAAACAACGACTAGAGCGTTACACATGGCTTGGGTGTTCATAGATCATGATTTGATTATGAGAAATGAGTTGTTGCTGTTGTTGGTTTTGTAAAAATGGGTTGATTGGTGAATTATGTTCAAATGACAATTATTTTCATGTTTGATGTGTTCTTGTGAACCCTTTTAGTTGTATTGACCTGTAAACAAACTCTGGAAAACACATTTGGGCATTGAGAGATCTGAATTGGGATTTTTTGGTGAAAGATGGTTGAAACCTGTAATATTTTTCTGTAGAAATATGACTGTTCATTTAAGCGAACCAGCATGGTCAGTTCTGGAACTCGGTCGCTTAAGTGAACCGGTAAGCGACCAGTAAGCGTACATTATTGGAAGCTACTGGAACTTGTTCGCTTAAGCGAACAAGGTGGTCGCTTAAGCGAACACGCCCAGTTCCAGCAACTTTTGATTTTTGTTTCGGGTCTTAGGGGGCCAATCCGAGCTTTGTAAAATGCTTCTTTCAACTTGTTTAACTTCTGTTTGAACCCCTAAACCTACTGGAACATTTTTTGCTCATTCAAATTGGGATTTTTCATTTTGGGTTGAAACTTGGATATTTTTGGGAATTCTGGATTTTGTCGAAACGAACTTTTGTGAACTAGATAGGATTACAAGTTGGGTCTACAGTTCATATTGACTTAGGCAAGGCTTGTAATGTTGGTTAAATGTCTTAATCATGTCAAACTTGATATTTCGGGTGGAAATGTAAACTTGGGTTTTCTCATACGAACTTAAGCTATTCTTTGAACTAATGTCTAATAGTTTGTAAATGGCTTAAGCTCATGACTACATGATTGATTAAGATTGATTTATGAGTTTTTAAACTTGAATAAGTTGTTTTATTTTGGAAATTATCAATGTTGGCCGTTTTGCCACTTGGTACGGATTTTGTCGAAAACAGTACTTAAGAGCCAGCTACTTTACATTCCTTTGTGATTATGTTGTATATGTTTGACTAAAGATATGTGAGTAAATGTTGAGTGTTGGATGTGATGTTTATCACAAGTATTGTATTTTTTCCATTTTACTTGGATGGTGATGGATTGTGCTAAGTTGAAGTTGATTAATGAATACATGTTGATGTACTATGATATTTGGTGATGACTCTTAAATAAATAATGACATGTTGATTGTGTGGATGTAAATACTTGATAATGCAATTGTTGTTGGAGTTGAACAATATAATTGGAGGTGTACTTTTACATTGTGTTGGTGTGTATGAGTTGAGTAGTTGCATTATTTGGTCTTTGCTTATGTCCATGCATCATTGTCATATCGAGTCATATGAGAAATGTAAAAGGAGGTGTACTTTTACATAGTTGTGCGTAAGAGGAGGTGTACTCTTACATATGATGTGCAGTTGGCATCATGGGGTAACGGCCTAGACGTTGTTGTGATTGGTACCACATGCATGTAGGTGTCAGATTTAGGCGCATTGCATATTGGCATGAGTCGTGATGGTTATATGTAAATGATAATTGTTGATGATTTTGATGAGATTGTAAATGATAATTGTGGATGATAAGTGTGATTGGTGAATACTTAATCGTGTTATTTGGGATTGTTACATGAATGTGTATATGGAGATTATCTACTCTTAATTAATTATGTTATACCTGAATTGAATTATTCATGTCCAACTGTTTATGTGGAGCATTATTGATGTAATGCTTACCCCTAGTGGTTTTGACCGCCTACATGTCTGTATGGATGGGTAGACGTTGTGCAAGATTAGTTGCTTGGTGAGTTGCTCGATGGTTGCTTGGATAGCGGGAGCTATCTCCGCTATCGTGTCTTAGGGTCTATGATAGGCTCTGATCTAGGTGTCTGTTTATGATTATCTAGATTATCTGTTTTGGATTTATTCATGTTTGAAGATTTACCCATTTTGTCGGAACTTGGAGAACTTTTATGATTATGTATTTGATATCATGACATGTATACTTTGAAGTATATGGTTTATATCCGCTGCGACTGTTGAGATTTTATACATGCATGTTGTTTTGGATTTTGGTTTGATGACGTGACGTCTATTTCTTGAATATATGCCTTATTCGTGTGTTTTATCGCTTTAATAGAAATAGGGCGTTACAGCTAGCGCATCGGGTGTTTGTTCCTGGCTCCCAACTTTGGGTGTTTTTCACCCATTTTTGTCCCGAACTAGGTCTTTGTGTGAACATGAAAGTTGTAGGTATAGAAGTTAGCTTTCCATTGACTTTATTTTGACCTCTTATCGAGATCCACAGCTCGGGTTATTATCAAATTACCGTACTTGGGTCATGCTGTATTTTTCTTGGAACTTCAGCACAACCCTTCAATGGACCTTAAAAAATCCTAGAAAATAATAGCGAGTTAAAGAAGGTGTTAATGTGAGAGGTAGGTGTAAGGGTCCTAAACAATATAACTAAATGAAGGAGTGAGTTTAGGTATAAATAGAAGTGATCATCCCAGAATAATAATAAGCTTAAATATGAACTTAAGATAGTAGCCTGTGAGAATCTAATGATGTCAAGGTGGCTTGGTCATAGAAAGTGATAGATAATATGGAGGAAGTTATGAGGAATATTAATAGAGAGGTAAAGACTTATATTACAACGGAGAATGGGGTATACTATTAGGATGAAAGATGTAGTAATGGAGAGAACGAATGACGGAGTAGATTCTAAAATGCAGTAATGAACAACGAGGAAATGTGATGTGTACATATATGCTTGCATAAGATGTTGATTAATGATGAGAAGTTATTGTCGTACGATGAAGATCTATGCTGAGATCATAATTGTTGAATGGTGATGATGAATTATGTAATAAATGGTGTTTATAAATGACGAGTAATGACGATGACTTATCTTGTTTAGGGTGACGAGTAAATGATGAAGTGGGTTATGTTGTGAGTAAGAGTTAAAGCATTGGGTAAGGTCGGGGATTATAATTAAGGTTAATAAGACGAGAATTTAATAGAGCAAATAATGTGGGTACGTGGTGAGTAAAAAACACACGATTTAGTAAAAGGGGTGTAAAACAATGATAATAAGGGATATGAAGTAGGTGCTTTTCCGAGTAATTGTGGATGTTAATCATAATCTCCTTAAACCAATAATGAGTTTAGGGATACCATTAAGTGAAAGAGTAAAAGAGCCAAGGTAGTTAAAGAACTAAAGATGAATGTTAGACAGTAACGTATAAGGTGCAAAAATGAATAAAGAATATAGAAGTCTAATTTAGATGATCGTAAACGATGAGATGGTCATTAAGGCGAACTGTTAGGGAAGATAAGTAGTTGTATATTAAGTAATGAAAGATAATAGGAATGATGAATAAGACCAGGATCAATTAGAAGAGAGTAAAATGCATAGGAAATAGTATAAGAGGTAATAGTTATAATGATTGACGATAATAATAA
The DNA here is from genome assembly GCF_003473485.1 of Medicago truncatula. Classification (NCBI taxonomy): domain Eukaryota; kingdom Viridiplantae; phylum Streptophyta; class Magnoliopsida; order Fabales; family Fabaceae; genus Medicago; species Medicago truncatula. The sequence continues at coordinate 31,748,901 of NC_053049.1, read as the reverse complement.
CGACCGGTATCGAGAGAATGAAACCTCAAATTATAGTGAAGTCTCAGTGAGGAAAGTTGCTGAAGTCAAATTTAATTATAAGGTGAGATAATAACTTTAAATTAGGACGAAGTTAAGAGTAGGGGAATGGACGATGCACAGATGACTACGCACGTGAGAACAAAGTAACAAGATATAAGATCGTTTTATTGAGGAGAATAAGTATGAAAGAGTTAATGACTATGGTGAGGGAGAACCTAGTTATGTAGGGAGGGAAAGTTGTATGTAATGATAATGAATAAGAAAACATCTTGAGACTAGGAATGAGGAATAAGATATGATATCAGGGATAAATTTTATAGAGAGCCTAGAATAGATGAGAAAATAGAGTATGCCCATAAAATGAATAATAAAATAAAATAAAGGGTCGATGTTGATGTATAAATGAGTCCCGCGTAAGGGTTGGATTAATGAAGAGATAAGGTGGTGATTTAAACGGTTGATATAGAGTAATGATGAGGAATCCATAATGTGACGAAGAGTGATGACGATTTAATTTTTAATTGCATTTTGAGTTGAATCTTGAAAACATTGTTATTTTCAATTTCTGATTATTGAACGGCAAATATGAATTTATTAAGGTGATTAGTGAATGACTTTCTTCTTCTCAAGTGAATTTATTTTAAAAGGAAAACATTTCATCGTTATTTATATAATGCCAAGTTATGTAACATCCTTACTATTAAATATATTCCTATTATTTAATATTTATCGTCGGGAAAATAGGATGTTACAGGAGAGGAGAGGTGTTTTACTTTGCTTTTTCTTAATGGTTTGTTGTAAATGAACTCTATTGCTCTTTTTGACCCACTTATGCTGAGAGGGTCATCTTTTATCAGATTAATATAAGTTTCATTTTTCATTTTGGCTTGTATGGGGAATGTGGTGACCCGAGATTAAGATGTAACTATGTACGCAATTAGTTTTACACTTTGAAGAGTTTCCATTTAGAAACAAATACCTTTAATACTTTTATATTATTTGGTCTTTATTAGTTTCTTTTTGTAAGAGAAAAATTTAAGGAGTGGGATGGTGTTGTCTCAATTGCCGTCTCTTTCACAGACGGAATACAATCTGTCTTTAAATTTCATCAGTATTTATAACTTTTATAATAGTAATTCAATGTATATAAGACCTTTAGGTTTAAATTCCAGCACTTATAGGGTTTTTGTTGGTGGCCGGAGTTTGAACTCCGGACCTTACATATATTATATATTGTCTATATTAACTGAGTTAAGCTCACGAGGACAACACTTATAAGGGTTTACTCTGTTGGAAATTTGCTTTAAAAAATTAATTATTTTTTATTATAAAAATATAATAATTATTATTATACTTAATTGCATAAGATAAAAAAATCCTACTGCATTTGTTGATCAACAGAGAGTGTTGGAGTTTAGTTTTATTTTCTTCTCTATAAAAATGTGTTTTACTCATATTATTTTCTTCTTTATTTTGAAATTTTCTTTTTATTTTTATTTTTATAAGGGTGTTTGTTTTTAGTTTAAATTTATATCGATTAAATAAAAATAATATAATTCTATAGAAAATTTTATATGGTAATAAATTTTTTTAAGAAAATCACTGTTTCATTTTAGGGTCAAAATATTTTTCTTTTGATAAAATAATTTTTCAAAAAATCCTAAACAAACACTTAAAAATGAAAAAAGTGATTTTTTTAATGAAAAAAAATCTGAAACAAACAGGGAATTAATCTGGCAACTATGCTATTTACTATTGTCGGGGTCACGTGAAATTAGGGCTGTAAATCATGTTATGCTCCATCTAAGATGTCGTATAGAAACAAACATATATATACAAATTAAATCATACTTTAGATCATAAACTGAATAAAAAAATTTATTAATTGAATTCAACATATAAGAAAGGGTTCATTGTGGAACTCATATCATAGAGGTTTAGATGCACATGACAACCGGCATCATTACAGAACAATAAAAAAAACACCCTAGAGAGAACAAGAGAATGATGCTGATCTTCTTCCTTGAAGCTCCTGATGTTTGATCATTGCCTTGTACCTCTAACTTTCTGAAGGAATAAAAGATTTATAAAGGTCTCTATTTATAATTTCTGAATGAATAAAAGAGTGTATAAGAGTCTCTATTTATAATACATCATTATAATCAGGGTTTAAGAGAAGAAAACTAGGGGTTTTCCACTAAAAACAGCTTAAAAACCAAGTAACCAACACTCCTTGGCTATGCTCATGTGTAGGGCGAATAGAGTGAGGCGCAGGGGGCGCATGAGGCAATAAAAAATATTGCCTCATGTGCAGGGGCACATGGTCTAGGCACAGGGGAGCTTCTAGCAGCCCCTCCTATTTGAATTTTACAATTTTCGTCCCTTTTTCGTGCGTTCTTCCGTCTTGCAATGAATTGGAATTTGAAATGAATTTTTTTCACTTTCTGTTGTCTTCAAAGACCTTCTAAGAACCATTGATCTTCAATATTCATATCCTCGATTCTTCACGTGATATCTTGTTTTGCCGATTTACATGATTTCTTACTAAAAAGACTCAAAATACTTATAAAGTTGCATGATTTAGGATAAAACTGCATTACAACGACTCAAATGAAAAAATATAAAAAATTCCTCAAACCATTGATAACTCCTCTATATGACTTCTAATTTGCCTTCAAATGAAAAGAAAATAACAAAAAACATAGCCTAAAATATCATATGATGTTCCGTAATCATAACCTCAAACTTAAATCGTTGCTTATCCTCAAAATCAACAAAATATCAAAAAGTTAGAACTTACATGAATTTACGAATTGAAAAATAACTTTCCGGATATCGTGCTCAAATTCGTAAATTCATGTAACTAGAAACACATAGAATTCCCATTACCAAGCTTCCATTTAGAATTGCCTTGAACATCGGAAATTTAACTATTGATACCTCCTGGATGAAGGAATGAATAATGTGATAATTATTGATGTCATGCTTATGAATAACGACGGATCTAAGAAAATTAACATATATATTCCTTAGTAGAGGTAAGGAACTCCCAACTTAACTTTAAAGTAGCAACTTATTGATGTCAAGATAGATCTAAGGCCAAGATCACCCTCGATAATGGAAAAACAAACTAATTTATCACATGAAACAGTAATAAAACTCATGGTCTCATGTTGGCCATGATTTCACCTGTACAAAACCTTAGAAGCAAATGATCACAAACGAAACAACAAGGAAATCACGAAAAGGAATTATGATCATGGATGCAAATCTAATGCGCCCAATTATTTACTTGATAAAAAGAATTAAAATTTGCTCAAACACGCAAATAAGAGACTTACCTTGCTCAAACACACAAGACTTTTACAATCAGAGTTTAAGAAATAAATAAGATTGTGTTTACAGTTGACATACAATCAGAGCTGTAGGAAGATTAAAGTTCAAATGATTTCTAAATACTTAAGAAATGTTAAGATTGAAAGTTTGTAAGAATTTCAGTAAGTGTTTGTGCGCTATGTAATTTGACAGAGTAAAGAAACTTGTAAAATGATATTAGTCCTGTTGTTTTATCATTTCTTCCAGCATCTGAATCACCTTGAGACTCCTTTATCATTGTAAGTAAGTAAAAAGAACAATGTTGGAAGGAATTACTGGGAAAGGCAATCAGAGGGATGCCAATAAAAGGTGTATATCTTTTTTCATATTATCTTTGGACACATAAAAATAATCTAGGTTGTTATGGTACTATCAATAGATGACCATTGAATTAAAAACAAAAAAAAAAATAAGAACCTTAATTTAATTTGCACAATAAATATAAATAACCACAATCAAGAAATGCAAAAAGATTATTATTATTTTTTCAAAAAATGTTTACCATTACATATCTTATTCTTCTATATTATTCAATATTCCCTCATCCAAACACAGTCTTAGCGACAATTCGCATTCCTTCCTGGACCACCATAAAATATTAAATTTCCCCAGTTCCTACTATACCTTCCTCTCACATCATAACAACCTGGTTTGTTTGCTCCATATTCAGGGTCTGGTAGGTCAATCCAAATGTTTTCAGAATTAACTGCAACTTGCATATTCCTAATATATGCAGCTTTTTTAAAACGTCCTGAATCAAAATGTCCACTACCCATTTGGGTGGAAGTATGAAACCCAGTTGTATTTAAATTGAGAACTTGTCCACCAAATTGAGCAAAATCTCCTTCACCCTGTAATCTTTTGAATAAGGAAGAAGGCCAATAGCCAATAATATCTCCATTCCCATATTCAAGCCACCAATGCCCATTCTTTTCATCCTTTAAAACAACAAAATTTAAAAATCAAATTAAACCTTAAAAAGATACCATTTAGTTTTGTGACAAAGCTAGATTACTCAAACATATATATATATATATATATATATATATATATATATATATATATATATATATAATCATGTTAGCTAGAAAACATATCAACTTAACACCATGATAGCTAGACATCTTGGCAACTTTAAAAACTAAAATTGATGATAAAATGATTTTTTTAACGGCAAAATTTATTTAATAATCAAATCTCTATTCAAGATGAACAAAGATCGGCAAGACACAGAAAACAACAAACAATTGCGTTGTGTATAGGCGGAACTCCAAAAAAAATAAAGTAATAAAAAAAAAAACAAGAGGAATTTGGAGAGATATCTTAGACCTACAATTTTGATTCACATATTATTATTGAAAGGAAAAAAAAGTAGTAAAAACAAGAGGAACTTGGAAAGATATCTTTAAGGTTATGCATATCAACAAAACCTGGTTTAATGTGCACAAATAAAATAGTCTCACACCACATATAGATGTATTTCAGCATTGAATTAATAAATCTCATCATATCTCATTTGATCAAATGATACGATTTATTGATTCAAACAAAAACTAACTTTTGAATGTTACCTTCCAGATCTTTAAGGGAAACTCATATTGCTGTCCGTTATATAGAGAAGTTGGTTCGAGTGCACCTCCAAGTAAAATTTTCTTGTTGGTTTGAACAAAGCCGGGGCATTTTAAATTGTAGCACCCAGTTCCTTCGTAATTATCAGCCTGCAATTTTAATGTGTATATTAAGCATCAAGCAAACATAAATAATAGATGTTACACTTTTTTCACCTACTTTACCTACCGTCCAATAAATAAACAATCTAGGACGGGTATCTCCATAGAGATGATAGAAGACCTGCATAAAAATCAATGGAACTAATTAACTTGATTAATAGGAATTAAAATTAGGTGGATAACATGCTAATTGCAATTTGAATGCAAAACCGAAATTGAATTCATTTAAGAAAGTTTTGAAAGATAGAAATAACTAAAATATTAATTTTGCTAAAAAAAAAATAAATCAAAATTATAGTTATATATTCTAAAATATTTTGTTTTTTTGACACACCGTTCCTTTTTCCTTAGAAACCCTTTGCTCCAAATTTTTTTCTTAACTAATCATAAAATTATTGATTATAATCCTAATAATATTTTTTTCCTTGACAAATTTAATCCTTATAACCTTAAAAGTCTTATATAAATTAATTTAGATAGTGTTTAAAGTTTATTTATTTGAGTCGTTTTTTTTTTGGTACAAAATTTATTTGAGTCTTATATATGAGTTTATCCTAATCATCTCTGCTTTAACATGCGATGATGTTATATGGAGAACTTGTATAAACAACTTGTGACGTATTTATAAGCTATTTTGAGCTTCTTCTTTTTTTTCTTCAAAGATGTTGAAGATAATATGAAAAACAACTTATAACATAAAAATAGTTTGACTTCAATTATTTTTTGTCATACATAAAGTTCTTAAAGATCAACATTTATATGATAAGGGTTTATGTTATAAGCATTTATGTTTATGTTTATATATAAGTTTTTATTCATGCATGCCCTAATAATCTGTTGACATATAAATCTTAGACTAATAATCCCCTCAAGAAAAATATATCTGACTAATAATGTATACTCATATGTGAAATAAAATTTTGAAGAAAAAAACACAATGCAAAGGAAAATAGAGAATAAATGAAGAGAGTAATATCTAGCATACCTGCCAACCAGCTTCAATAGCTTCTCCGGTTTCAGCGAAAATCCATATTTGTCCCGTACTGTATTCATATCGACTTTCCGTTCTGGGGCGCCATAAGTTTATAGTAGCCTTTGCTCCTGTGTACCCATCCCCTCCCACAGACACATATGCTTGCTGTGTAGTGTGGATCAATAAGAACCCATTTGTTATTTCATTTTCAAATTAGCATAAGTTTTGGAGAACAATTAAGTTTAATGTTGCAGAATGTTTAAAGTAATTCTTTTTAGGCCTTCTCAATGTCACTTAGTCCCCTAAAAAATTCGGGAGATATAAAAGTATTTGTGTGAATATATCCTTAAAAAAATTATGAGTGTCCTTAAAAATGTTTGAATGTCCTTAACATAACAATACATGTTATTATTATGAGTTTAGCTTTGCTTTGTTAGGGAAGTGGTGTTGGCGGTTACTTGTGGATAGGGAGAGTTTTTGGTTTAGGGTGTTGTCGGTGAGGTATGGTGTTGAAGGAGGTATGTTGAAGGAAGGTGGGAGGGGCGCCTCTACTTGGTGGTGTGAATTAGCTGCCTTGCATAGGGAGGGTTGGTTTGGTGATCATGTTAGCCGTTATGAAGAAGGAAATGGGAAAAATATATTTTTTCGGTAGGATAGGTGGTTAGTTGGTGTGTCATTCAGGGACATGTTTAACAGATTGTTCGACTTGTCGGAGTTAAAATGGGTTTAATTTTATTATATGTTTTAGTTAGGGTGGGGGGAGGAGGGGGAGGCATGGAAGTGGCGGCGGACATTGTTTGTGTGGGAAGAGGAGTTGGTGGGGGAACTTAGGATGTTACTTCATAATGTTACTTTGCAGGTTGACAGGGAGGATAAGTGGCTATGGAACTTGGAATCATCTCATGGCTTTTCTGTCTGTAGTGCTTATAACTTACTGACTTCTCAACCTCAAGCGGGAACTCCAGTGGATGCAAAGTTGCTTTGGCAGGTTGTGATTTTTGCGTGACGTCTTTTTCACAACAGGTTGGCAACAAGGGATAATCTACTTCGTCGGGGAGTTATTAATAATGATTCTCGGCTAAGTGTTGGTGGGCGTGGCTCATTGAAAACTGCTTCTCATTTATTTTTACATTGGAACATTTTTTGGACGGTTTGACATTTTATTCAGTGTTAGCTTGGTATTTTTGCGGTTCCTCCTCATTATGTGGAGGACCACCAACATTTTAGGGGGAGGTTCTAAGGTGCGGAAAATTTCTAATTTAATTCAAAGTACAATATATAATATAATAATCGATAATATTATTCATATTTACCTAAGTAGACCGGCCTATAAGGCCTAAAAGGCTTTTCATGTGGTCTGTCCTTTTAAGTTAAATAGGCTTCTAAAAAAGCCTAAGGCTTCCCTATTTAAGAAAGAAGCCTGGCCTGGCCTAGCTTGTCGTAGGCGAGGCCGTAGGCCCCTGTAGGCCAGCCTGGCCTATTCCCATCCCTACCTCCTTGAACTTATTGTCGTTATTCCTCTGTCGAGTTCCCAAAAGTTTGGGAAACAATTTGTATTTCATTAGAATTTGGGATTAGGTGAGATCTGGTCAGTTATATTTTTTCTTCCACTCATCATATTTATTTGTCTTTCTCATTGTTATGTATCTGGTTGGAAAACAAACTCGATCGCCAACACAAAAACATGTTTACACGCCAACAAATCATTGCATCGAACATGACATCAACAGGCATCAAATGCCATTTGTAGACATACAGTTCACTAGTTGGCAATGATGGCATATACCCATTTCCGTTGAGACCAGGATCTTGAAGCAACAATGAACTCGTAAACATACCGCGAAGGAGAAAACCAACCACGATTGATAGGATAACACAATAGCAAAAGCATGGACTATATCAAAGGAGGCGAAACAACAATGATCGCACCTACTCTAGAACTATATATGTCATTTTAAAGAACCTTAACCACCATCTAGAATACCGACGGACGTTGGTGCAGCGTAAACCAACCACCACCGTTGAAGACACAACTAGAGGGATACTCTTGAATCAAATCTAACGAGCTGAAGATGAAGATAGGCTATCCATGGTGGTTTGAGAAGAAACTGAAGCATACCGCGGAAGATGAGTCGTCGGAGTTGCTATCATTCCCTAAAATGGATTTTGAAGATGGTGACACATCGGAGGGTACCACAGTCTCACCACCGGCGTGAGCTACATCCTTGAGAGATGGGTTTGGATTTTAGGGGAGGGGAGGAGATGGGGTGGTTTTAATTGTATTTTCAAAGGATACACAAATGAAAAATTCAATACTAAACTACTGTATTTTTTTTTTCTTTCCAATTTCGATTATTAATTTCTTTGAAATTTTTTGTTTATTCCTTGTACTTTAATAATCATAAGAAAAAGAAACCAAAAAATAGAAATAGAAAAAATTGAAATAAAAAAAGCTGAGTTTGTGCCAATGCATACTTCTTGTTTAGAGTGATCGGCGTCTTTTCTTCCAAATCTGCTAATAGAGTCAACTCTTAATATGTCTTCTTCGGTTATTCTTCTAATTGGAATTGTTCCATCAGGACATGATTCACCAGATAAACTCCACGATTGAAAGAAGTCACTCAAATTATTTATTTGGTTATGCCCAATTGATCTTTCTGGAAGATCCTGTATATAAATATATGTATGAGAAAATCCCCACCAAAAAATTTGAAATATAATAGTTTACTTAGGTTAAAAAATTATTTATGTTTTTGTTAAATAAATTAACAAAAATAATACCAATGGTTTTTGCCCTTTCAATAAATGATGATCAAAAGCTGGTTGTTTGTGAGTCAAAATGCAATCAATAGTATCACCGTCGGAACTCTGCAAAAATATACACAAACACAAATTTCACAAAAACACAAACACATGCATATAAGTTAGGCTTCAATACATAATAGTGTGTTGGATGAACTAATTGAAAATATCTATAAAACAAATAGAAAGCTTTATTATATTCGTTTAATTTATAATTTGTTTTAGTTTGGTTAGAGTATTTGCTTATTTAAAGTTTGGTCATTTTTAACAGTTTCAAATTTTTTGTGGCAAACATAAAAAACATCTAAAGTAAAGTGTAGATACCAATTTGTAAAATTATAGTGATTAATGTGAAAATTTTAAAACAAAAATAGCCAAATTTTTACTTTTTGATAAAAAATTATACGGAATATTTTAGGATTCATATTTATAAGGTAGTGGGGGGATTTTAAAATCTCAGGATTAATTAGGTGGTATTCGTATATTTTTTTGGGTGTAAACTGGGTGTGCTCCGTGCGCAACTGCGAATCCCTTAAAAATTGTGGAACCCAAATGGACTGCAAGCTCTCCATAAGAGTTTTAACACTGCTCAATGCAGAATTTATAATGAAGTATTTTAAGTACGCTCTAACATTATATCACTGCAGAAATTCCTTCATCCAAACACACAAAGGTTTTAAAATTGTTTTAACATACCTGAATTGTCTTAATAGCTGGTTTGTTGATCTGTTGAAGACGGGTTGTTATCAGCTTCTTCAATTCGTGAAGTTCATGCTCTGATCGAATAGTTTGATTGACTAATTGATGGTTTACAGTTTCTGAAGAATTAATAGGACAAACCAAAGAACTAATAAGAAGAAAATGTAGGAAGAGTGAGATAATTGAGGAGCTAAAGTCCATTTTCTTTTATGTGTTTCTAGATTTTGGTTTTGTGCGTGGAAACAAATCTAACCCCATATACCAGGAAAATCAGGGAAACTGTTGTATATATATATATATATTTTTTTTTTGGAAAGAGGTGTCTGTGTGTATATTTTGCACACACACTATACAAAATTCTAATGCATGCTAAAGAATATAATTAAACACCAATTAAATTTCATTATTTTTATATGGTAAATAATAAAATAATTAATCTGGTCAACAAAATTAAAGTTTGTTTTAATTAATTTGACTTACAAAAATTATTCTGATAATTTCAAAATGTTTATTTGGTAACCAATTTTTTTATATAAATGTATTTTTATTGATATGAGGAAATTTCCTAGATATGGTCATCTGTCAAGCACCAAAGCTGAGGAATCCTTCGATATATATTTCATGATATATTTAGGGGTTTAAAATTTTCCTCTAATTTTTTTTCTTAACGGGTTTAAAATCTTGACCTTTGAGACCAACACATGTTTGTTTATCAATATATTTTAAGAAAACAATTTTGAAGCTCAAGATTTCAGATTCAATTTTTACTGATTCTAATTTCGATGGACTACTGCACACAAAGTTTTATTGTGGCTTATGGATGATGAGATTGGACTTCTCGTATTAGTCGGTTCTTAGATCAGATATCAAGTTAAAAAAAACAATTTTGAAGCATAGAACTTCTTGATAAGTATATACTAATGCACCATATAAGATATTGAGGTAATTATTAGGATTTTGTGTTGGAATTTTCTACTTATAAATAATTTTAATCAAAATCAAAATTTCATAAAAACTATAGTTCATAATTTATAAGCATTAGCACAACAAAAAGTTATGACAAAAATGCATGAAGTGTCCGTCTCAACGCTAGTATATATAAAGATAGTTGAAGTCAGTGGCAAAGCCACTCACAAGAGTGTGGGGGCTCCTGCCTGCACAATTCTTTTAAAATGCATGGCTATTATATATCCATACTAGTAGCTTTGAGGTAATGTTAGGTAGTTAAAATTTAATTTGTTTGCTTACTACCAACACAACCCCTGAGAAAGAACATCTCACCTATTTAATTTTGTCCCTCACAATCATTTGATGGTAAATTTTGTAAAAAAATCATTTGATGACAAGTATAATTAAATTTAAATTGCATATTTTGGATCATAATACTTTTACAATTGCAATTTTATTTTATTTCAACAATCAATATAACATGATAATGTAAGAAATAATTGTTGCTTTTCATTCTTCAAAAACATTCGTATATTTTTATAATTTAAAAAGTACTAAAGTATATTACGATGTATACATATATTCTTAAAAAATTATCATATTTTTGATATTATTTATATGTCAAATATTGCCCCCACATCTTAAAATTTCTGGCTCCGCCAGTACAAGTTACAACAAAAGTTACAGGATAGTAGTACAAGGAATACTCAGATCTAGGACAACAAGAACCAATATAAAGACATTAAGCGAACAAAGGAAACACCCAAACCCAAAAAGTACCAAAAACCTCCAACAAATTCCTCTCACTAAATCTGGAACGTGAAAGAACTCAACAATCTGAGAGAGGAGAGTGCAAAGCAGACTAACCAATGTCGGGCAGCCACGGATATCGTCTCGTACGAAGAAATTATAAGAAGACTTCATGGAAGAGTCTCTTTGCTAGGGCTGAACATAAATGTTTCACACGCCCGAAACCTGAGCAGCCAAAAAGAAAAACAAAGAAAACGGTCTAAGATAAAATGTTTAACTAAGCAGTCTCATACGAGAAGGTGTTGGTGTGAAGAGTTTAACATCTTGTATGACCTTCAGACCTTGTCTAATCACCTATAAAAAGAAAGGAAACCTATTATAGCAAGTGTTAATGACTCATTTTACAAAAAGCAAACTAGTCATTATAGGATTTATAGCTTGTTTGGATGTGCGATGGTACAGGTTTTCTCGCGTCCCAAGGCAAAAAAAATTCGTGATTTGGAAAAGCAACCATATGTAGCTTCACTACAAATGCGACCACCTGCAGTGATTTTGGTTTGATGTGGAAATGACACCACACAGCCAAACAAGCACTTAGGCCAATTCCAACGGCAGTCCTTCACATGGTAACACCAGCTTGTAGTTTCAAAGAATGGGTTTTCTTTGCATTGGAGTGCACCAGTTTGGAGTAACCGTGCCTTTAGAATGTATCCGTTATTTTGACTATAAAATCAATAAACAATTAGCCTTTCTACTCCGTAATCTTTTTTGGGGAGTTGATAGAAGAAGAATTCATGGACAACACTGATGAGAGGAGGTTGTTGATGTCAATGCTCCAGAGTGAACAACAATCAGAAAGTTCTACTAGGCCTAGGCGAAGAAGAAAAGTTAATAGATCAAAGCCGTGAAGGAGGACATAGTCGATTTGTCAATAAAGACCATATTAAGCCAGATTGGGCTAATCCAGAAGTCATTTCTATAACTTCTGTGAATCCTAGAGACAAGAGCCTATTGGAGGTTCCTACTTTAGGTTCTGGAACAACAAAAATATATGAAATATATAGAGGTAAAAGCACTCCTGGATTTTGTCAAAATATACAACCTATTAGTATGAAGCAAATTGCTAGCACTTCTAATGCTCAAAATCAATTCACTTGAGGAAGAAGCCTGTTTAACAAACTTGAAGGATAATGCACATGAAAATCAGTTTGGTGGAGAAATAGTGAATTCAGTTTGCTAATTTGAATTTGAGCAATAGGTAAAATTTTACACTTCATGTCTGGTTTTAATGGTATCATCAACAAGGTTAAGTACAAAAAAGTGCATTGCATATATCATATAGATGAAAATAATTAAGAGAATGTGGATTCTAATATGTTGTACAGGATACGCAACTTTTTCTTAACTCCTAAATGAAATTCTTGATTAATTCCTGGTTAGATACTAACCTGATTGATCTATAATCTATTCCAAAATCTCATTTGATGTCTAGTTTAGCCACTAAGGAACCTTGCATAGAAAACAAATTTCCTCAAGACTGGTCACCAACTATAGATTCGCCAATCACTGCCCTTGCTGCTCCTAGCTTTCTTGCTCTATTTATTAGACCACCCTTTGTGTTTTCACAATTTGATGTCCAGTTTGATCACCACCCTAACTCATTCGATCTAAATGAGATTTTGTAATATATTATAGCCCTTTATGACAATCTTATTTTACTTGTCACCACTCTTTGTGTGTTTCACAATTTTCTCTACTACCACGTTCCTCTTGAGACACACCCAAAGCCTTCACCATTATCATCAAACTTCAAGTCCTTGAACTATGTTAACTCTTTGGTTGTAAGCGATGTTTGAACTTCCTCCAAGGTGACGGTGCATTATTTATCATAAAAAGTTGACGTCCTTGAAGTGCTCAAATGATATAGGTAATGCACACAATAAGAGTATAGAGCATTCATTGTCTTCATGCTGCATATTCACTTCAATCTCCAAGATAATCAAGGATTTTTTTAACTCCGTCAATCGTTAGGTATCACCAATGGATAACATGTGAATTAAAGAAAATAATCAAATAAGAAGTTTAATTTTAACATAAGAATAAGTCACCTGAATAAATAAAAACGCCAAAGAGATTTTGATTATTTTAATTCTATATTATTATTTTTTGAAAGATTTTCTATATAATAATAATAACTCAAGGACAATTCTCATTCCTGCCAGGTCCACTATAGAAAAAGTATTTTCCCCAGTCTTTACTACTCCCTCCTTTTATATTATAACAATTTGGTTTATTTGCTATATACTTGGGATCTTCTGACAATGGATGGAAGGAGTTATCAGATTTCACAACTTGCAAATTCTTAAAATATGCAGCTTTTCCATAATTCTCCTCAGCAAAATGTCCACTACCCATTTGGGTGGAAGTATGAGACCCTTTTGATTTTGAATTCACTATTTCTCCACCAAACTCAATTTCATGTGCATTATCCTTCAACTTTGTGAACAAGGAAGATGGCCAATACCCAACTACTTCAGATCCATATCCAAACCACCAGTTCCCATTGTTTCGATCCTTCACACACATAAAATAGAAAATCAAAGAAAACCTTTTAAAACACCATTTTGTATTTGGAAAAGTTAAGTTACTAAAATATACAACTTTTTTTTAGCAAACTAAAATATACACTTATTTAATCATTAAAAGCAACATTTTAGCTAGACAACAAAAAATCTTATAAACTAAATTGATATCAAATGAAAAATGGTCACCCGAATTTTAATGATATAAAAAATACCCAAATTTTATAGAAAACTTCCTTCCAGATCGATATGGTAATTTCATATTGTCCTCTGTTATATGTAGAAGTTGGAGCAAGTGTACTTCCAAGTACAATCTTTTTGCTAGTTTGGACAAAGCCTGGACATAGTAAGTTATGGCATCCAGTTTTTTTATATCCATCAGCCTGCAATTATTACAATCATAGTCATTTTTTTGGGACAACAACATCAATTTTTTTATACACTAGTAAACTTTTCCACTTGATCTTTTACTTCAATCAATTTACATACCGTCCGGTAAGTAAACAATCTAGAGCGGTTGTCCCGTAAAGGTGTGGGAAGACCTGCATATATAAATATTATACTTGAGTTTAGCTTGATTGGCTAAAATAAAAAATTATAACATCAATAAAAGTGTTGACTTTAATCATCATAATTTTTTTTTTTTAAACAAGAGTAATGCGAAGAGCATTACCCTAATATATAAAACAAAAGGAAAATACAAACAAAGAAAAGGGAAACTATGTTTATACCCTTTCAAACAAGACAAATCTATAGTTTGGGAAACCTAACATGTTTCTAATAGAATCATCATTAATTAAGTCAAGGAGGGAGGGAAACCAAATAAAAGCAAACTAAGCTAAATCAATGTTAGTTATAAACCCATCTTCACAAGAATTCCCTTCACTATATATATAACTAACAAAAAAAATTCATTCCTTTAGACAGTTGATCTAAACAAATTGCTCCATCTGTTTCAAGTAAAATAGCCCTGTCTTCCTAAGAATTATACATTTCCCAGAAAAGTTTTATGTTTGAAGCCCGATTAAGAACCCTATATAGTTGCCTCTTAAAAAAATATAAAAAAAAGAATCCTATATACTCCCTCCGTCCCTAATTATAAGACCCTTTTGCTAAAATCACGGGAATTAAGAAAGCGGATATTTGTATTAAAATTTTTTGTAATCACTATTGTTTTTACAATTTTATCCTTAAGAGAGAGAGTTAGTTTATGTTTTCCATATGTTACTTATTGTTAATTGAAGAAAAAGATGTATAATAAATAGGGGCATGTATGTAAAGAAATAATTAATGTAGTTGGAAATAACAAAGGGATCTTATAAAAAGGGACAAAAAAAATTATCAAAAGGGGTCTTATAATTAGGGACGGAGGGAGTAGTTTGTAACATGTTTTGATTGACTTATTTTTAATTTATCTATTAGGGTGAACATTCTGAGATTGTTACGGAGAATTTATCGAAACAATGCATTGAATTTTTATAAGGTACTCTAAGATAGGTGGTGTGTGATTGATATATTACAATGAAATGATTTGAAGACCGGAAAATTTGTTCGCCACTATCCCACCCGCAGGCGCCACACAAGAGCCGAGTTGATGGTGGCTAATCGAGATTCAAGGCATTTTTTCACTGTCTTGTCAGGAAGGCTGGCATGAGGACGCATAAGGCACCTATAATCATATGTTCTGAAAGAGGGAGGCGGGTAGACATGGCGTGAGGTAACTTTCTCAAGGTTATTCCAAATTATTAGGAAAATTAAATGTTAAGGGTTGATTGCTTTTGGTGAGATTTTTGGTTGAGAAACACATTCTAAAATCCTTGGATAGTTAGATTTATTACAACAATCCCCCACATATTTCAAAAGTTTAAAAGTAATTTGAAAAATGACTTTCCGGATTAACATCCCATATGTGATGCATCAAACTGATGTAGCAAGCTATATGAACCAGCCTAGAATGACAATGCTTAACACAAAGTGAAGTTAGTGTAGCAAGCTGTATGAACCAAAATCACTTGGTGTATGTTAGCGGTATACCATTCGCATCACACCCCCACAATTCTTGTCGTTGGCGCTGTGGTGTGCTAATAGGCCGTGCGCGTGCCTGGATTATTTCATGAGTGCACTAGAGATTTCGCCAAGATCCCATACAAGCGGCCCCACTTGACACTCACATAGGAGATTTCATCAAGTGTATGCTGCAAATCATACACCACCCACAAGGGATATGAAGTTCATTAAAAGCTTTGTTGGCTTATCCTCTCTATAATGCAGTGTCTAGCACTTCACACACACACACCATAGGAAAGGGACGAGAGAAAAAATTAATTAACTACTTTTTGGTGCTAGCAGAACTAATAAGTGACTTGTTCTTACCCACATGAACCTTATTCATGGGATCTCAAATCACAAAGGTTGGGTTCCCCTCGATGTACACATAATATTTATTTCATCCCCAGGGGCTTTGTTTAGTAGCTACTTTATACAGAAATGATGAAGACAATTTTCTTTCATCATATAAGATTGACTAAGACGTCTCTAAGTCAATCAACCTCGTATATTTATCAAAGTCTATAACAATAAACTTGATCTCTAATATTATTTTCATACATGTATGCTTACATTATGATTAAGCGACATCACTATCAATGTGGATAAATATAAATCTATTTGTAGATTTATTATACATGTATGCTTGAATGACTTCAAGCGACAACGTCCCCACAAAAGTAAAGTAATTGTACTTTTTGATTTATTCTCATTGGATTTCAATCTCAATTAACATCATTGCATTATTTTGATGCAATGGTTCATCAACTCTAAACAATATTTCATATATTGTCAAACTGATTTCCTTGATATATATACTCCATCAGGTCGACTTAGATAAAGTCTAAGCGACAAACCTCCACATTGAGAAAATATAACTCTATGTATAGATTTATTTTACAGATCTACTTAAATATTTTTCAAGTGACAAAAATTCCAAAATAAAAAATAAATCTCATAAATATATATTTTCTCATAAACAAATTTCATTAAACATCATTGCATTATTTTAATATAATGGATAACATGATAAATTTTTACAATTTTCTCAATACCAGATACTTGGGAGGCATCCTTATTGTATACGAGACACGCAATATTAGACTCACCAAGATACAATTGAGAAGCATAAGTTATTATAGTAACTATAGACTTGTTAACACTAGCTGAGCTAGGTGATTCTTGACATTAAAATCAACAACGCATTTTAAGTTTGACAAATTGGTAAAGTTCGACAAGGTAAACATAGCACACATCTGATGAACTTTGTAATATAACAAAGTGAATATTCTTGCTTTAAAGCTCAATCAATAAATTAAAAGATGCCAATCTTTTTCCAAGACAACTTCCAATGTATATCAAATGAAGTATAAACATGATATCATCACAAAATTTCACTAATTTAGTCATAGATCAACTGTGCTGACACTATCAATTTTTTCCAAAAAAATAATAAAAATTCCACAATTATCTTATCATGTAGATACAAATGAACATGTCATTCCAAATAAACAAAACTAGTACATAATTAAAAGGCCAAATACCTCCCTGGGTCCTTTAAGTTTTACGTTTATTTCAGATATGTCCTTTAAGTTTCTAAGGTTTCAGATAGATCCTTTAAGTTTCAAGTAGGTTTCAGATAAGACTTTTAAGTTTCTAAAGTTTCAGATATGTCCTTTAAGTTTTGAGTTTGTTTCAGATAGGTCATTTCTATCAACTTCCGTTAAGCCAAAGTTGATCTGTCCGTTAAGCCAAACTCGAAACTTAAAGGACCTATCTGAAACCTTAGAAACTTAAAGGACCTATCCAAAACAAACTCGAAACTTAAAGAACCTATCTGAAACCTTAGAAACTTAAAGGACCTATCTGAAACAAACATGAAACTTAAAGAATCCAGGGAGGTATTTGGCCTAATTAAAACTGACCTAGTGGGTATATTTTATGCTATACACACATCAGCCTCATAATCAAAATTACAATTATTTTATCTATGTAAACACATCAAAGATTTATCACATGTGTATTTTGTATTTGCTATATATAAAACCAAAAGAATAGCCTAGTGCTCATAAAGTCAAACTACTACGTATGAGGCTACATAACTCCAACAAACAAGCAAAATATAGAAAACTCAATGTGTAAAGATGAACAAATCAAGTTCTATAACACGATATTATCAAATGCATCATCACAAACATGCACTTAGTCATAATCGCATAAAAATGAAATAATGATCGAAAAACCTGATTATCAAAGCCTTTGTATTTAACACCATAACACTGAGAATCTCGAACTTGAAATACAAGTCAGCCCTTTATATTTTCATGGCTTCACGGATGTCTGGTTACCATTTTCACGTTGAGCAATTCCTTTCCCATTTATCTAGCAGGAGTGCAAATAAATTGAGTAACATATTTCAACAAATGATTAAACGAAAATCCTTAAGATTGTTGTAAAATTTAGGCATAATTAATTATCTCTACAAATAATAATCAAAATATAAATATAAGAATCAATTTATGTTAATGGGAATAATCAAGGGAGATTTTAAGGAAACTTACCTGTCTCGGGATTGTTGTATAACTGACCACGGACATAATCAACATCTCTAAACATCAATTTGATAAGAGAATTGCAAAATGAACAAACAGTGGAAGTAGTCTGAGACGTGCTAATCGCACTATCTTTAAGGATTTTCCGCGTGATTATACGCTAATCCCCTAGAATTTAACCGATCCTTCTTAATGTAGAATCGAGGAAACAGAACTGACAAGAAAAATTATTAAGAAACCATTAAAAGTGAGGGACATGTTTCTTGTTTTGATACTACTCAAAGCCATGTGAAAAAAACCCTTTTAATTCACTACGTGAGTATTCATTTTACAGGCAGCATTTTTCTGTTTAGTCAAGCTAGAATGAACGTTATACATTGACTTGGCAAATAAGTGCTGAAACAAAATAGTTAAGAAAAGCGGTTACAAAACTTTGGAATTAAAAACATGTCTACAAAACCAAGTCAAATATTATAATTAATAATTTGATAATAATTTTCTATAATTTTCTTTTTTTTATATTTCTCAATTAAAAATATGAGACAAAAAAATGTTTGAAACTTTTGAAATATACACAAAATTTACAACACCTTAGACATTGGTTTTGACGGTGGGAATTTATTTAATTGACGGAAAATAATTTAAAGGGACTAAATTATAACCTTAATAAATTATGAGACTAGAATATAACCAACAAATAACTTAAGGAACCACAGGCCGTAAAAATTCATTGCCAATGCGTTCGCCTTTTGAACAGTTAGCACGACAGCACCCAAAAAATGTTACAAAAATAACAAAGAGATGCGTCATTAAACTCAAAAGCCTGTAAATAAATCCATAAATTGAACATTATAAATCAATCAATAAATAAATAAACTCAAAAGCCTGTAAATAAATCAATGAATTGAACAGTTTAAATCAATCAATAAATAAAAAAATAAAAAAATTGATAATAAAGGCAGCATGCCCCGATAGTCTACCCAAAAGCCATCACCTTAGAAGATATTCGGTTATTTTTTTTTTTGTTATTCATTGCTTCCAAGGTAACCATAGGACCGTACGCTAAACCAACAATATGTTAGCTAAATAGCTAATCAACTATAGTTACGGATGTGTTTGTTAGTTAGAGTTAGTAGCTTGGTTACGGGTTAGTTAGAGTTAATTACTCCAATTAATCTTTATATATAGAAATACTCATTATATACTTTTCATGTTTTTTATTTTCTATCTTTGTGATGATTCCTAGAGAGAATATATCCTCTCATTACTAATACTCCCAGAAGAACAATTTTCACCCCTATATGTGCGCTAGGTTGCGCTTGAGATGAGTGCTTGTTTGTTAGGATTGATTAGGCTGATTTTGCTTTATCACTATATATTGTCATATGGATTGTATCTGGATCATGTCATATGTCCCAACAATCTTTGTATGTCTTTGTTTTCTTTTAAATATATTTATCCTTTGCCAATAAAAAAAGAAAAGAAAAAAAGACTTCGTACCATATTGCACTAGCAAAAGCACACATAGTAAATAAGTGAGTATCTTATTCCGACATTCCCCTACACCATATGCAATCTAACTCCTTAACATCACGAATAACTCTACTCTTGAAAAGGTTCACCTATGTTGGAAGGCGATTCAAAACCTTAATGTGTGATAGAGAGTTGTTAAAATTGGCTTCTTTTTTATTATATTTTAACAGACTTCACACAAGTCACACGGAGGAGAAAAGGTAACGAAGTTCACACTTGCAATTTATATATATACTGAGGCCAACAATAACATACACCTACTCATCCATATTCTATATTCTCAAACAATCCTCTATCTTCCATTAATTTCTTCTCAATCTCATGGCTATGCAATCACCTTCCTCTTCCTCTTCAATCTCATATGGATTCACTTACCAGGTCTTCCTCAACTTTAGAGGCGGTGACACTCGTGACGGTTTTATTGGCCATCTCTACAAGACTCTTACTGACAAGGGAATCCACACCTTCATTGATGATCGTGAACTTCAAAGAGGGGATGAAATCAAATCATCACTCGACAATGTCATTGAAGAGTCTAGAATTTTTATTCCTGTGTTTTCTATCAACTATGCCTCTTCTTCATTTTGTTTGGACGAACTTGTCCACATCATTCACTGCTACAAGACAAAGGGTCGTCTCATTTTGCCTGTCTTCTATGGCGTGGATCCTACTCACATACGACATCAAAGTGGGAGTTATGGTGAACATCTCACTAAGTACGAAGAGAGTTTCCAAAATAGCAAGAAAAACATGGAACGGTTGCATCAATGGAAGTTGGCTCTGACCCAAGCTTCTAACTTGTCTGGCTACCATTCTAGTCATGGGTACTGCTCTTTACTTAATTCCTGTTTTCCTTTTTGCATTTTACTTATTTAATTTCTATTCCTCAATAATACCATCTTAAATCATAAATGGATAAAACCGTTTTTATTTACGTTTCTAAATAAGTATTAGTTGTTACATACTATTACTAACTTGTATTATTTGACATGAATAGATATGAATACAAGTTTATCGGAGAGATAGTCAAATACATCTCCAACAAGATCAGCCGCGTGCCCTTACATGTTGCCAAATACCCTGTTGGATTACAGTCTCAAGTACAACAAGTCAAATCGCTTCTTGATAATGGATCTGATGATGGGATCCATATGGTTGGAATTTATGGGATTGGTGGCTTGGGTAAATCAACCCTTGCAAGAGCAATCTATAATTTTTTTGCTGATCAATTTGAAGATTTATGTTTTCTTCATGATGTGAGAGAGAATTCAGCTAAAAATAACTTGAAACATCTCCAAGAGAAACTCCTTTTAAAAACAACTGGATTGGAAATTAAGTTAGATCATGTTAGTGAGGGGATTCCAATTATAAAGGAGAGGCTAAGTAGAAAGAAAATTCTTTTGATTCTCGATGATG
The DNA here is from genome assembly GCF_003473485.1 of Medicago truncatula. Lineage (NCBI taxonomy): Eukaryota > Viridiplantae > Streptophyta > Magnoliopsida > Fabales > Fabaceae > Medicago > Medicago truncatula. The sequence goes on along the minus strand of NC_053049.1, from coordinate 31,727,474 downwards.
TTGATAATTTGAAGCAACTACATGCTTTGGCTGGAGGACATGATTGGTTCGGCCGTGGAAGCAAAGTCATCATTACTACTCGAGACAAACACTTGCTAACTTGTCATGGGATAAAAAGTATGCATGAAGTAGAAGGGCTGTATGGGACAAAAGCTCTTGAATTGTTGAGGTGGATGGCTTTTAAGAATAACAAAGTACCTTCAATTTATGAAGACGTTTTAAATCGTGCAGTTTCATATGCTTCGGGCCTTCCCTTAGTTTTAGAAATAGTGGGTTCCAACTTGTTTGGAAAGAGGATAGAAGAATGGAAGGGTACATTAGATGGATATGAAAAGATTCCCAATAAAAGGATCCACCAGATACTTAAAGTAAGTTATGATGCTTTGGAAGAAGAGCAACAAAGTGTCTTTCTGGACATTGCTTGTTGCTTCAAAGGTTGTGAATGGGAAGATGCCAAATATATACTTCATTCTCATTATGGCCATTGCATAACACATCATCTAGGAGTATTGGCTGAAAAATCTCTCATAGACCAATATTGGGAATATGGCCATTATGTAATGTTGCATGATTTGATAGGGGACATGGGTAAAGAAGTCGTCCGACAAGAATCAATTAAAGAGCCTGGAGAAAGAAGTAGGTTATGCTGCCAGGATGATCTAGTTCGTGTTTTAAGAGAAAACACTGTGAGTAAGATTGATATCTATGATCATTTTGTTATTTAGTTTTAATACGACTTTGCTCTTTTTGGACTAAATATTATCATCTGATACTAGCATTTATTTTCACTCAATTGCATGTTAATATTTGTACATCTTATTTTTATTGTGGTTGATTCATATTTTTTTCTTTGTTAAAAGGGAACTAGTAAAATTGAAATGATATATACGAATCTCCATTCCATAGAATCTGTGATAGACAAGAAAGGAAAGGCCTTCAAGAAGATGACAAAACTCAAAACAGTTATCTTCGAAAATGGCCATTTTTCTGGAGGTCTCAAGCATTTACCAAGAAGTTTGAGTGTATTGAAATGGAAAGGATGTTTATCGAAGTGTCTGTCATCTAGTATTTTAAACAAGGCAAGTGAAATAACTTCACAATGATTTTGTTTCCGTCAACAAAAGAAATCACTATGAAAGTATTATAGTCTTTGATTTTTAGTTTATTTATTGTTTCTTTCTTGTGTTTATGCAGAAGTTTCAGGATATGAAAGTCTTGATATTGGACCGATGTGAATACTTAACACATATCCCCGATGTCTCAGGCCTTTCAAATTTAGAAAAGTTATCGTTTGAAAATTGTGATAATTTAACTACAATTCACAATTCGATTGGACACCTAAATAAACTTGAAAGGTTAAGTGCATATGCTTGCAAAAAGCTCAAACATTTTCCACCTTTAGGTTTGGCATCTCTTAAGGAATTGAATCTCAGTGGTTGTGTGAGTCTCGATAGTTTTCCAGAATTATTATGCAAGATGAAAAATATAGACAATATTTTGTTGCATCATACTTTCATTGCAGAACTTCCATTTTCATTTCAAAATCTCAGTGAACTTCATGAGTTATCAGTGAAAGCTGGAATGCTGAGCTTCCCAAAACATAATGATAAGATGTATTCAATAGTGTTCCCAAATGTGACACATCTTACTCTCGACGATTGCGACTTCTCAGATGAATGTCTCCCAATACTTCTCAAGTGGTGTGTTAATGTGACATATCTAGACTTATCATTTAACTATTTCAAAATTCTTCCTGAGTGCCTTAGTGAATGTCTCCATCTTTATAAAATTAATATGAGTGGCTGCCATTCTCTTAAGGAAATTAGAGGGATTCCACCAAATCTAAAAGAGCTTTCTGTTGAATATTGTGAATCATTGAGTTCCTCAAGTAAAAGAATGTTAATGAGTCAGGTTAGTTGTTGTTTTATACAGCACAGTATTTTATATATAATATTTAATTTGTAATTCATAGTGCAATTATTATTATTATTTTGTATAAACAAACAGAAACTACATGAGACTGGATGCACCTATATTCAATTTGAAAATGGAACAGAGCAGGGGATACCAGATTGGTTCGAACACCAAAGCAGGGGACCCACAATTTCTTTCTGGTTTCGTAAAGAAATCCCTTCTATTACTTGTATTTTTATGCTTCCGGAAGGCAATAATTGGGTGCTTGAGTCAGGAGTCAATTTTTGTGTGAATGGATATGAAATTGAGATAGATTGTTGTAGGTATGTGATCTGGAACCATACAACTTTGTTTCATACCTCAAAATTGAATGAACTCATTAAAACACAATGCGAGAAAGGACTTTTGAAAAATGAATGGATCCATGTGGAGTTTAAGTTGGATGATTGGACTTTGGAACAATTTAGTGAGGAAGAGAATAATAAAATATTAAGTGGTGTTCAAATGGGAATCCACGTGTGGAATGAGAAAAGCAACACGGATGAGGAGAATGTGGTATTCACAGATCCTTATCTCAATTATAGCAATAATACTTCATTATCACAATTTGTGCCTCCTCTAAAAAAGCAAAGATTGGTGGAAGTGGGAGTTTCAGAGACAGAGGAGGATATCAATGCTTCATTGCAACAACAGGATTTGACGAAAGAGGAACAAAGAAAGACATGGGGTACATACCTTAGTCTAGGTCCATTATAAAGTTAACCGTCTTCTTGTTATTCTCTTACAGGTTTGTGCTTTGCTGTTTACGTCATTATCATTATTATAAACCATTGAGACATGATGCAAGGCATGTGGAACATCTCAATTATTGCAACACTTTATAAATAGTGCCAGATCCAAGATGAATGGTGTTACAAATAAGATCCTTATACTTCGAAAGCTTAAATGGTTATAATCATAATTTACGCAACTTTTCTCTAACCAAAACTAAGTATTTTCTTGTTCTTTGACTGTACATTGTCAGGAAACCACATGTAGTCATCTGGCTATTTGCATTGTCATGCGACAAGTCTAGAGGTTGCTCACAGCACATAATCCGTTTGTTGTTCGAAAGGGCAGTGAGTAATGATATGCTTTGCAGCTCAGTTGGAGTGCTTTGTGAATTTCCATCTTAGTACACAATTTGGAATCTACGTGTTCAATAAGAAAGGAAGCATGAGAGAGGATGCGGTATTCACCAATTCTTATAGAAGGAGTAAATCAGAACTTGGAATTTTCTGAAGCAGAACTTGTGTAGCAGCAACAACACTGTATGGCTCTTGTGATTATTAAGTTATTCTTGTGTAAAAACACTTCTCTGCCAAATCACTTTTCAGAGACAGAACTTGTGTAGCAGCAACAACATATGTATGCATGATTAATTTGCTTTTAATAATACAAGAGTATGTAGATATTGTGATACCGACTGATGTTTCAACGAAACCTCTGTCCAATGATCCATTTCTCAAATTAAATAGTGTTTGATTATTAACTATGATAACATGACATTTTGTATTTCAATGTATATGGCATTTGATACCAAGTTTAGCCAAATTCTAAATGGCAATTTCCACATCAAACAAAAGAAGAAAATCAAAACTCCAAATGTATGTTTGTTGCACCATAACTTTACATTTTATTTAGGGAAAAAATGACTTTTATAATTATGGGTGAAGGGTTAGTAAGAACATGTTAGTCAAAACTCTTATGTCATGCAAAAGAGATTTCCTTATGGATTGGATTGTCAATCACTTTTGTTCATGTTGTCACAACGTATTATGGTAATACGTTAGCTTCCAATCTTTACCGATCCACCTGAACTTCAGTCGGTTATAGATCCCAGGGTTTTTTTATTTCTTCAACTGTTGAAGAATTCATATTTAATTGTGTATGTTAATGTTTTTCTTTTTTCTAATTTATTGTAGGCCCTATAGAAAAAAGCACAAGTTTGAATGTGGAATCAATTAAAACTGTAAGCACTTCACTTATAACATTCAAATTTTTGATCCATAATGTTCATTTACACTTCTTTTTATGTGGAAATAATGGCTCAAAGGAATGCACTTTTAGTCATTGGCTTACTGTAATTACCATGATCTGATTCTATGGGTTTGGCAGTAAATTTGATTTATTCACAATCTGTTCCTGTTATTCACGATTGGAAATAAGGTCTATAAATAATATTTCTTCATATATATATAGAGATATGATCAAATGACACCATGGTGTCAAAATTAATTTGACATCAAATCTCATCCATTCATTATATTTAATCCAAAGGTTTAAAGTTATCCTTGTATAATTCTCCTACACCAATTTCTCTCTTTATCACCTAATTAAAAAAAATCTTTATTATAAATTCATTATCAATCATTTCCTTTTTTTTTCCCATTTTTACTACTTATTATTCTTACTTAGTGTTAAAAAAAAAAAAAAAAATCATGATTATGGTTGATTGGATCAGTCATCACCACGAATAATTATATAAATTGCATTAAAAAAATTACACATTCGATCAAAACACCAAAATGATTCTTTTTCTTTCACCATTGTTGCTATCTAACCTCTCAAAAATTGCTGCTAATTAGATTATTTTATCACTGATCATATTGTTTAAGCTTAATTACCTCAACAACAGTAAACTTCAATGTCTTCTGAAAAAAATTAAAACAACTTTTTTTTGAAGAAAAAATGTAAAATAAAAAAAAAGGGTAACGATGGTTGCTACGAACAGTAAAAAAGACAAAATGCACAAGTGTATGTAGTCAGTTGATTTTCACAATTGCACAACCATGATTTTCACAAAATAATGGACTAATTAGTTTTTTTATTTTTTAAAAACTGCACATGTTATATTCTTACTTTTCTTTTGTCAATCTCTTCGTTCAATATGACAATGCTCAATGAAAAAAAAAAGTAATAATAAAAAAATGAGAGAAAAAAATGATTGATAATGAATTTATGACAATAAATGTTTTCCTTTTTTTCTTAATTAAGATGTTAAAGGGAGAAATTGGTGTAGGAGAATTATTTTGTGGATAGTTTTAAACCTTTGGATTAAATGTGATGAATGGATGAGATTTGGTGTCAAACTAATTTTGACACCATGGTGTCATTTGATCCTATCCCATATATATATATAGGGATAGGATCAAATGACACCAATGTGTCAAATTCACCAAGGTGTCAAATTAAATTTGACACCAAATCTTAGCCATTAATATGGTTTTAATCTAACGATTCTCATAAACTCATTAAGTGCTCACATGCTTGATCAAGTGATCTACCTTTTATTATTAGAAATAATTTATTCTTTCTTCTTTTGGTTAAATCCTTTTCAAAAATTCTAATATTCTATATTTTTGAAGGACTCTACATCGTTTATTCTTAGGACTCTCTTGCACATGATTTACCCTATTTCATTACTCCAAAACCTAATTGCCTTTTTTTTTTTTTTTTTGCTATACCACTATTTTATGCTTCACTTCCTAAGCTATTCAACATCACAACTTCCATCTTCTCTTTTCCTATACTAGTCGAAAACTTAATTTTGTGGCTGCCGTCCAAACTTAATTGTCGTTTTTCTCATCCTATAACAACCTCATTTCTTTATTAAGTTTATTTCTATTAACTATTTTTTCGAAGAGCCTTAAATAAAATTGTTTTAGAGAAGGGCCAGGGATGCCAAAAACATTAACAAAGTGAATAATGACTAATTCTCTAATTTAAGTTCTTTATGCAATGTTATGAGTAATTCATACCGCGACGATCGAAATCCGTAACGCAACATTTGTACCAACCGAAATCACAAAATCCTATAGGCCACCGTAACAAAGTTTGGCCGAGACAAACCGTAGACAAAGATAATGCAACGAAAACGACGTGATATAGAAATAGCCAACATTCAATTTAACTAAAGTATGCTTCTCTCACAAAATCAAACATGTTTTCGCCTGATGTTCAATTTAATTTTTAACAAAGGAATTACATGAAGCCAATAACTACAAAATCAAGTCCATATAACAATTGTTAACACCAGAGCGATAAAAAGAGAAAGAGGTATGTGAGAAGCACAACATGTATTGGTAATGTCATCTTAGACCAATTAAAAAAGAATCATTACTAGTATATAATAAGAAAAATGGGTTAAATATGTTTTTGGTCCCTATAAATATATCAACTTTTCGTTTTAGTCCCTCTAAAATTTTCCTTCGATTTTTAGTACCTATAAAGTTTTCAATCTTCACTTTTGGTCCCTCTTTTAAAGTAAACTCATATGTAGAATTCATATTATTTAATAAAACTGTCCAGAAAAATTAAAAATATTATAAGAAATCACTCCAAAAAAATTCAGAAATTAGGAAATTTTTTTAGAATATTTTACACATTTTTGCATAATTTCATTAAAAAATAGAAAAATTAAATTAAAAATAGGGACCAAAAGTAGTGATTGAAAATTTTATAGGGACTAAATGCTGAAGGAAAATTTTAGAGAGACTAAAACAAAAAGTTGATATATTTATAGGGACCAAAAACACATTTAACCCTAGGAAAAATAAGGTACATAACATAACAACATACGTGATTGATTTAGAGAAACACAACCTCAAAAAAATTACGGCAATTAGATTTTGGAGTAATGAAATAAGGGTAACTCATGTGCAAGAGAGCCCTAAGAATAAACATGTAGAATGCTTAAAAAAAAAAACAAAATAGAATCAGAGAATTTTTGGAAAGGAATTAACCAAAAGAAGAAAGAATAAATTATTTCTAAAAATAAAAAGTGGGTCATTTGATCAAGCATGTAAATACTTAATGAGTTTATGGGAGCCGTTAGATTAAAATCGTATTAATAGTTAGGATTTGATGTCAAATTTAATTTGACACCTTGGTGTCATTTGATTATATATATATATATATATATATATTAAGTAGATGGACTAGAAGGTCATGTTGAACCCGGCTCTGTTAGGCTCATTACCCTCATAACCGGGTTTCTTCTAATTTTCAAAATGAACCAAAATCTAGTGGAACAAACGACGGTGCCACGTCCTCCAACGAATCAAAATAGGTAAATTATATGGTACACCCAATATATTTGAGTGTATCAGTATACCCACTCTTTAAATTAATAGTTAAATGTGTTATTTTTTTGATAAAAAATATATTTTTTTTTTATCATTTATAATTATAATAACTAAATCTTATTCATCAAAAGTGTCAACGTAATAAAATTAATATTTTTTTGAATTTTTATCACTCATAATTGAGAACATTGATTATTATTTTTACGATAATATGTAAAAATATTACTAAAATTCTTATAAACAATGAAATGATTTTTTTTCTTGTGGAATGATATTCTATAAAATATAAATGTTGATAAATAGTTATTTATTTCATAAAAAATGATCGTTAATTTATAAAATTATGAAACAAGAGTACCGGTACACCTCACTTTGTGAGTGTACAGTAGAAGTTCCCATCAAAATATTCACTCTTCCCTACCACTGTAACTCCAGCCTCCCCACCGAAATATCTTTCATCAACGTCGAAATTTCATAGCTACTCAACCGGGAAATCATCCAATCTTCATCACACAATGACAATGGCAATCAAAATCGACCTCCGGAGAAGTCCTTACCTCCTTCATACGTGATTCTATATTCTTCGGAATCTGATCGAGACTGAAAGGAAAAGAGAAGGAAGAAGCGGAAGCGTGATCGGTATCATAAGAAAAATGGATTTTACGGAAAAAACGAAAACGCCACATCCTCCAATGAATCAAAAACTTCACTATTCCCCGTCTTCCCTATCACAAATTCTTCTCTTCAAATCACGACTTCTTCGGTTTCTCAATAAGATACCAGCTTTGTTCATCCCTAAGTGGTAATTATTACTTTATATTGAGATTGTTGTCTTTTTTTTTTTTTTTACACAGAATTCGCATCACATTTGAATTTATGATACATTAATTATTAATCGGTTCATAACAGGCAGTGAGTTAATCTTCAGACACTTGTTGTTCAGAATTGGCTTTGAGGAGGAGAAGAATTTCCATGTTGTTTTAAATTCTGTAATAGCTGGCCGCTATCATGTCACCGAGTATTTGGGAGCTGCTGCATTTAGTAAAGCCTTACAAGCTCATGACATGCACACAGGTGTGGATGTTTGTATTAAAATTATAAAGAACAACAAGGATTTCTTTGATCAAAGCCTTGATGAAATCAAACTTCTCAAGCATGTTAACAAGCATGATCCTGGAGACAAGTATCACATTTTGCGATTATATGATTATTTCTATTTCAGAGTAAGTGATTTTCGATCTGCTACTCATCTTGTCACCACTTCTGTATTAAGACTTGTCTAATGTGCACAAGCAAAATAGTATTGCTTCGTGCACAAGTTTATTTGCCACCATTGGATCAATAAATCTCACCATATTTAATTTAATTTAATATTGAGCCTTATTGATCCAGTGGTAAAAACCACATTGTGCATGGTGCAAGACGTAAGTCCCGTGTGCACCATAGACTTGGCCCTATACTAATATGTGCTGCAACTGCAGCAATACTACATTTGTTATTTTTGTGTTAATTTTAACTACAGGTACTTAGTGTATTTGTGACTATCGCATTTTTTGATACATTCCAGGATTTGTTATAAAATATAACTATTCACACTTGTCATGTTTCAGAAAGAACTGACTTTACCACTTTTCATTCGTTTCCATTGTTGCACTGCAGGAACATTTGTTAATAGTGTGTGAACTACTCAAAGCCAACTTATACGAGTTTGATAAATTTAACAGAGAATCAGGAGCAGAAGTTTACTTCACAATGCCAAGGCTGCAGGTTTGTGGAGTTCTGCTCACATTCTGATGTTAGTTTTCATTTTATCTAATAGAGGCCAAAGTCGGCCTCCACGGAAATTAAGCTTCTAGTTTTGATCTTTAATACACACTTGGTCTAATTTACCCCAAAATTTACTGCTTGATCCTTGATTCGTGTTTTTCCCCCGGTGATGGCATTGTTTAGATGCCAATTTGTGTAAGTCGTATTTGCTCTGTTATGTTGTATTGTATTGTATTGTATCACTATTAGTCTTAAGGAAGTTTTAGGTAGTCAGGTTAGAATAGGATAGAATAATTTATATTCTACGTTTTCGAAGCAAATAAAAAATAGAATAGAAAAATTGTTGAAGAATAAATAAGCTGTCCCATTTAATTCTATTCGTGTTCCAAACAGTACCTGAAATAAACTGATGAAGTATATTTTAAGTTTGAAAATGATTTGGGTGTTGTTAAATAGCGGCTATAACGTAGCGGAATTTGAACAAATCATTATTATTCTGTATTACGCATTATATAGTACAAAATATTGTCAAATAGTTGCTCTAGTGGCACTATTGAACTACTGTGTAGCAGAATTGGAACAAACCAATATTTTTTGCGATCTACGATTGACAACGCTAGTGAGTTTCTGTTGTCTTAGTGGAACTACATAGAGAATAGAACAGAACAAGTCGCCCTGTAGACGTGAAAATGATTTGTGACATATTAGGTACGGTGAATTTCTTTTAAGTTAAGTGTTCTTGCAGTTGTTGGGTTTTTTACATTTTTGGGTGTAAGCGGATGTCAAATCTGTATCCATTTTAGTGAATACACTCATGAATCTTGATTCTTAATGAACTCAACTATGCTTATTGTAGGTCTTATTCCAAAACGATTCCCCGGCCACATTACTAGCTAGGGTAATTGGGATCATCGGTCCAATTGGTCAAAGTATGCTAGCAAAAGGAGGAGATACTTATAAGTACTTCACAAAAAATCATATGCTTTATGAGAGGAATCAGGTAAGAAATTCATTTCTAATGTGTCTTTGCATATGAAATGCATCATCGAACAATTTTAAAATTTTCGATATCTTTTCATTTGCATCGCCTTCAAAAAGCAAAACAAGAGATAGCTCCCTAAAATTTCTAAAATTGATTATTTTCATTCGCTTGTATTATGTTTGGATAAACAACTTAATTAAGCTTACAACATAGACACTTCTCATATAAGTGCTTATATATGTTATTTTCTATAATAGAAGATAAAATAAAGTCAAATTATTTTCATATAAGCTGTAAGCTGATTTCATTTGCAATCCTAGAGAGTTTACGGAAATTACTTGAAAATAGCTTATGAACATGTCATAAGTTGTTTCCATAAATTTTCCTTTTGTTTATCTTTGGTTAAAAGTAACCAAAATGTAACTTGATGGTATGGAGCTTCATTTTGTTTATTTTTGTATGTTGATTTGTTACAACATTTAAGCTTTTGTTAAACAAGTTGTTCAAAATTCTAATCTTTAAAATGTAACTTGATCAACTATTTTCTTCCCAAGTTCCATGAACTCGAGAGAGGAAAGGAAATAAACTAGTTTCATATGAGTTACGTTTTTATGCTTAAGCGAGATATCACCCTCGAAAGGTTGTTTGAATGTTTATTTAAATTTCTTGTCATAAAAAAATACTTGACCTTTATTAGAAAAGAAAGGGAAAGTTTTGATGACCTTTAGCATGATTAATTTAATATGGTTATGAACCTTGAGAAAGTAGTACCACTACGTTAACCATGTCAATATGTTAAACCCGACACAACAGTTAGGAAAAAGATGCCAAAATTTGTGACATGGAGCAGGAAAAATATGTTAATTATGTTTAATATAGTTTTTGATATATTGACGAAATGACAATAATCATTGAAAACTGACCTAAGATTTTTCTTTATTGCTTTTTTTTTTTTTAATTTTTCCTGAGTTTTGTAATGTCCTCCAGACTTTTCTTTTTCTTTTTTAATAATAATGAAATTTAAGCTCATTAAAAAAACAGTTACGCCACAATCTTGTACAATATCTATTACTATTAATCTAAATAAAAATTTGCAAATTTATAAAAAAATTGTTATCAAGAACTTTTTCTCAGTCACCTACAAACAGTTGTAGGTAACAATCAGAGGAGTTTTTTTTTGTGGTGGTCGAGGTTTGAACCCCGGATCTTGTATATTTTTCTCAACTGAGTTAAGCTCACGATGACACATTCAGAGGAGTTTAACTGAAATAGATAACGTCTCATCCCGCAAAAAAGTAGAAAAATGATTTCTTTCATTTAACAACCATCATAATGTTCACATTGGACAAGATATAATTGGAAATATAATCATCAGAGAGAAATCGGGTAATTCCAATATAAGAAAGATAGTAGATTTTGCAAGGAGAAGATCCTTAAGTTAAGAAGGGTCAACAAGAATGCGGGTGATCCAACAGTTATAGATTAATGGAGATTTAAAATTAACTGGTTCATTTTTAAACATAGTACATCCAAGATATCATGGTTTTGGTTGTTTCATGTAATGTTCTGCACTGAGTGGTATACCTCAAAAATAGTTTTAGCAGAAATAGTTTTAACAGAAATATTTCATCCGTCAACAAAACGAAGACTAAACATAAAAAGGGAGGGGATGATATCTTGATAGATAACTTGGGCTAAAACCAAATATTATGAGAGTTTATGAAAGTAGAAAATAGAAACAGTTACAAGACCTGCAAAGATCCTTAACTTTTTATTTTGAGAATCAAGATACAGCAATAACTCTAACGATCACATTGTTCTTACTTCAAGTTCATGTATAATCATCACATATAACAACTAACATTATCATTACAAATTTATAAATTGAAATTAGAATTGTAATAATGATTGACATGTCGAGGATTGTGCAAATAACTATGTGATGCTAGGGTAAACATACCCTTTGTTAAAAAATTTAGGCATAAATTATCTCTACAAATAATAATCAAAATATAAATATAAATATAAGAATCAATTTATGTTAATGGGAATAATTAAGGGAGATTTCAAGGAAACTTACTTGTCTCGAGATTGTTGTATAACTGACCAGAGACATAACTCAATCAACATCTCTAAACATCAATTTGATAAGAGAATTACAAAATGAACAAACAGTGGAAATAGTCTAAGACGTACTAATCGCAATGTTTTTAAGGATTTCCCGCATCGTGATTATACACTAATCCCTTAGGATTTAACAGAACCTTCCCAATATAAAATTGAGGAAACATAACTGACAAAAAAAAATTATTTCAGGATGATGTAACCGAAGAAACCATTAAAAGTGAGGGACATGTTTCTTGTCTTGATACTACCCAAAGCCAAGTGAAAAAAACCCTTTTAATTCACTACGTGAGTATTCATTTTATAGGCAGCATTTTTCTGTTTAGTCAAGCTAGAATAATGCCTTCTCTTTTTTTTTTTTTTTTTTTATCAAGTAGCCTAATGGCTAGAGCTCACACAATTTAATTGTGGAGAAGTGAAGTGTCCGGGGTTCGAGCCCCGACTCCTGCATATAATATGCAATATCCCTACCAGCTGAGTTAAGCTCACGTGGATAGAATAATGCCTTCTAAAGAGCCAATAAAATGAACGTTATACATTTGACTTGGCAAATAAGTGCTCAAACAAAATATATAGTTAAGAAACTTTTGAATTAAAAACATGTCTGCAAAACTTTGGAATTAAAAACATGTCTGCAAAACCAAGTCAAACATTATAATTAATAATTTTTTATAATTTTTTTTTTATATTTCTCAATTAAAAATATGGGAAAAAATATTTGAAACTTTTGAAATATACACAAAATTTAGGGGGTGTATTGGATTGAGATTTTAAAGGATTTTAAAAGACTTTTTTGTTTTATAAAAGTCTTGTGGTATTCAATCAAGATTTTTAAGGAATGTAAAACATTCTTGTGATATTCAATTAGGATTTTCGAGATTTTTTAACGAGTCCAATGAAATCCAGTGGTATTCAATTGAGATTTTGCATAACTTAAAAATTGTCTACTGGTATTCAAAACTCTACGGATTTTAATGGATTGTTGTGAGTAATGGATTTTGTGAGATTGTTTAGTGTAAAATGTACGTACTAACAATCTCACACCTAACCTTGAGACTTTTCTATCTCCCACACATAGCCTTGAGATTTTGTAATACTATTCCAAATTCATTTTTTTTTTTTTTTACGTTTCTTCCAAATTCTTTTCTGTTCTATTGTAACAATGGCAGGTTATATATTTTGTTTGGCAAACTTATTGTCGAAATCATCATGCCTCTAACTTGCACTTTTCTTAACATAACTTTTACGTTAATTAAAAAAAAGAATGTACTGTATAATCTTGTGGTTAATTTACCATCTACCTATATATCAAATTATCATAAAAATCACAACTTTACGTTTATTGGTATTATAATAATTTTTCTACTTGCATTTTTCTACATGTAACATGCATTTTTCAATCAAATTATTATAATCAATAAACTAACATAACTTATTTTTAGGTCTATTTATTTTGATATCATATGTCCAGAATTTTTAAGATCAATCAACCTGCCAGTAGTATATTATCTAATAGTCTTTTTTTTTTTTAAGAAATATTACACTCATTGATTCAATGTTTTTTTTTTCCGGTTGATTTATAACTGTACTTTTGTTTTTGAGATTTTTTGGTCATTTTTTTTTTTTTGGTTACAAGGCTAAAACAAAGCAGAAAAAAAACAAAACAGAAAAAAGGAAAGAGGCTAGCGCCTCATAAAGAGGACTCCTAATTCATCCGTCCTAAGCAGAGGCGGCATGTCCTTTGGAGGAGAAGAGTGGAGAGTCAATTCAACATCGCTCGATGCTCCAAGTTTAGCCATAAAGTCTACACACTAATTTCCCTCTCTGAGTGAGTGATGAAGGTTGAAATTACGAGAAACCATGATGTCTTTGATATTTTGAATGAGAACAGCATAAACATGAAAATGATTTAAATCATCTTTGATGAGGTTGACTGCAAGAAGGGAGTCTGAATAGCACGCCAATTCCTCACAATTTAAGTTGACCGCCAACCTTAACCCTTGAGAGCTCTTTAAGTTGATTTCTTGTAACGTCTTTGTATCTCTTATAAAGACTTTTTCATAGTGTATTGGATTGCTTCTATCTCCCCTCTATCTTAAACGTATTCGTGTGTATGCTTTTATTCTCTCTTATCTTTGTGCTTTGGTTCGATTTTTGAACTTTATATATATAAAAAGGTTTCAAGATTTTGATTGTAGCTTGGATTGTTTGCTTTCTGGTTGTGATTATTATTTATTCCATAGTATTGATGATTTAGAGAAACATTGAATCGAACTTTGATGATGAGTACAAGCCTATACTCTTATTGTATTAATTATCTATATATTTTGAGCACTTTAAGGATGCACTAATTCATGGAAAGGAAGGTAGTATCACCTTTGATGAGCTCTAATTAGATCTTACAACCAAGGAGTATACCAAAGTTTATGGACTTACGACTTGAAGATAATGACGGTTTGAACGTTGTAAGAGGAATAACTGGGAGTAGAGGAAACAAAAAGGGTAAGAAACCAAGGTATAAATCAAAGTCAAATAAGTTTTATAAATAAAAGTACAAATGATTGGTCACTTTAAGAAGGATTTTCTTCATAATGGAAAAATTGTATTTCTTCCTTTAAATTTGCGGTTTCCAAGAGCAAGATGGTTATGAGAGTGTTGATACACCAGTGGTGACCAATAAGGAAATAGAGAATAGTTTATCATGGACTACGGTTGCTCTTATCACATGAGATCAAGGAAGGAATACTTTGTGGACTGAAAGAATGTAGAGTAATGCAAAAAATCCCTTAGTAATACGGGCGTGAGTAATGTTACTGTCGGAATTTTTCCTCTATTTATCTAATTCAAATTAAAATATGTGATAATTGTTAAGAAAACATGTTTTCATTAAAGATGTTTCATAATCCAATTAAAACTTTAATCTTATCAAATTCATACAAAAATTAAAATATGCATATTATCTCAGAAAAAATTTCAAAAAATGTTTTCCGCTTGGCATATATATATATATATAAACATCAGGAGGATTTTATTCACCCCCTATAGATACATTTCTCACCGTATATACAATCCAACAAAGTATAGGCTCAAAGTTATCTTCATTGCTAGCTATGGGAATGACTTGAAGTGGTTATGACAAAATAGGAAGAAAATGAAGAAAGTTGGTTGATATAAGAGTTCAAAATGCATAAGAAATAACCAACTGCGAGAGTGATAAAAATCAGGTAAACAGACTACTGCTCTTAATCTTAGCTAAATTAATCCACCCTAACAGTCTATTTGGGTAGATTAATTTAGCTTCGTGAAAACACATGTCGCAATGGATTGTGAAATTAAAATTTGAAATGAATAGCATTATTGATATGCGATATTACACACCTAGGGGAACAAGACACGAGAGTCGAGACAGCAAAACACCAACAACCAAGGAACACTGAAAGACGCTATGTGAAAAAAATGTGCAGACCCCAAAACAAACTAAGTAAACACTAACTAGGCTCACAAATACCCATAGCTAGTCCTCACACCCCTTAAGAACCTTCACAAATGACTGTTTTAAACATTTCTTTGGATTCCATCTCCACTCGTAGAATAAACACAGAGCAATATTCATTCTACTCAAACACCACCTCCACGACAACTCCTTTATCTCCTCAAATAACTCCTCAACTTTCTTAGAGTGTGTTTGGATGGGGGAATGTTTTGAGGGAATGTATTGTTTTAAGGGAATTCAAATACTTTGGGGTGAATTCCATTGTTTGGATAATAATTTGAAGCATTTTCAAAATGATGGAAATTTATGAAGTATTTTGTTCAAGTTAAATTTAGAGAATTTCAAATGACACCTAAAAGCTAAGAATTTCAAATTTCTTCATTGTTGTTATTTTTCATATTTTGCATTTTGGTCCTCAAATTTTCCAAAAAATTCAAATTGACCCCAATAAATTTCCAAAAAATTGCAAATTGGTCCCTCAAATTTTTCGAAAACTATAATTTGACCCCTAATTTCAATTTTCAAATTTGGCCCAAAAAAATTAAAAATTTATAAAAGTTGCCCAAAAATGATGACAATGAATATTTTTATTACTTCATCCAAACAAAAGAATTGAGAAATGAAAGTAATTTAATTGAATCATTTAAATTGCCTAGAATTCTAAATTCTTTAAAATTTCTCAATTACCTCGTCCAAACACACTCTTAATCTGGTTACTGAAAATTCTATCATTTCTCTCACTCTATACCACCCAAATCACGGCATGCCAAATTATCCAAAGACCTTTCCGACTCTTTCTCTTCATCTCCTCTTCATTCCAACAAGCTATACGAGTAAAACAAATTAGGTGGGGTGATGATTAAGGAAATATCAATCAACCTTAAGACCTTAAACCAAACTTCTCCTATCACACTACAATGTAGAAAAAGGTGAGTTGACGTCTCCTCACCACCCCCACACAACACACAACTTATTGAATCTCCCGGACTCATAACATTACGGAACGGAAGATTGACACATACTATTAGTTGAGAGGGATATGAGAAATTACCGTTGTAGTAATTCAGCTAAGTGGTTGTTTAAATGGATTAAGTCGTCAGAAAAGAGAAAGAAATTCATTCTTAACTAGTTTGCATTAGTAGTTGTTTTACATCATATTAATTTTTGCCAAATGCATGAATTCCTGAAGGTATAGCAAAAATATAGGAAAATCTTGATAAAAAATAATTACCAAGGTAATAAAAATCAAACAAGATTAGAAACATCAAATGTGATTATAATGAGCCAACTCCACATAATTTCAAATTAATCGCCATTCAACACGACGATGTACAAAATGACAAACGTAAAAACTATCTAATACAATTGCGACATACGGATCAATCCTCAAGTAGCATTATAAGCAAAGAGAAAAATTGTTGGGAAAGAAGAGAAAGGGAAAAAAAATAAAGGTTGTATATTTTGATTTTCTTCTATTCTCCCTTTAGACATTTGCAAAGAGTTGGGTTGTAATAGAAAACCTGTGAATAAAAAAAATGAAGAAATAAGAACTTTAATTTCACAATAAAAATAAATCAGAAAGGATTAAACTTCAAACGTTTTGGTGGCTGAAAACGAATTACATTATGTTCGATTTTGACTACCCATTTTGGAGGAACAATCCTTTACTTTGTATTCAGGCTATGTTGTAATGTCTGTTTCTGTCTCTGTTTCTGTTTATTTGGCTGTCCATCGCCTGTCTCTTTTGTAATTAACATTTTTCAGCTTTCTTAGGCATACCTTGTGCTTGAGGGGCTGGTTGTTTCTTTAATATATTTTGCTTAATTTATTCAAAAAAAAAAAAAAATCAGAAATATGATGAAAAAAAAATTCAAAATAAATGTTTACCTTTATAATAATATTTCCAATTCTCAATTAGGGACATTTCATATTCCTTCCAGGTCCACCATAGTAAAAGTGATTTCCCCATTTTTCATCAACTCTTCCTTGTATATTATAACAATTTGGTTGCTCTACTGTAAACTGCAGATTTGTCAGTGGCATCAAGATATCATCAGAACCCACAACTTGCATATTTCTAAAATATGAAGCTTTTCCATAACCCTCTTCAGCAAAATGTCCACTACCCATTTGGGTTGATGTATAAGCCCCTGTTGACTTTGTATTCACTATTTCTCCACCAAATTGAACATTAGTTGCATTATCTTTTAAGTTTGTGAACAAAGAGGATGGCCAGTATCCAATAGGGTTTCCAAGTCCATATTCAAGCCACCAATTCCCATTCCTTGGATCCTACACAAAATACAAAGATAAGTAAACCTTAAATGACATCTTTTGTTTTGTGACAAAGTTAAGGAATTTGGATTGCCTATAGTTGCCAATCATAAACATTCATGCAGTTAGCATATCGATAATAGTTGGATCGAAATCAGAAAGTCTAACAAAACAATTATCTCCTCATCTGGAAACAGTTGTGAGATGACCGTAAGTGCCACTTAATTATGAAAAATTTGTTCCTTCCCATAATCTATTCAATTTCAAATTATTCATGATCTATTGTAAGGTCTATTTGGTAATCTGAGTAGAAAATTACCTTATAGATGAATAAGGTAATTTCATATTGCCCTCCATTATATGTAGAAGTTGGAGAAATTGCACTTCCAATTGCAATTTTTTTGTTAGTTTGAACAAAGCCTGGGCATAGTAAATCGTAGCATCCAGTTTGATTATATCCATCAGCCTGAAATTATTAACTTTTGTCAAATAAAAA
The DNA here is from genome assembly GCF_003473485.1 of Medicago truncatula. Taxonomy (NCBI): domain Eukaryota; kingdom Viridiplantae; phylum Streptophyta; class Magnoliopsida; order Fabales; family Fabaceae; genus Medicago; species Medicago truncatula. The sequence continues at coordinate 31,709,298 of NC_053049.1, read as the reverse complement.
TCGATAAAGTTTTATCAATTTGTATGTTACACTTGAAATTAATATAAATTACTTACTGTCCAATAGATGAACAATCTGGGGAGATTGTCCCCGTAGAGGCCCCGGTTCACCTGCATATAAATTACCTGATTTTAGCTTTATTGGCTAAAACTTTGTACTTATATATAGTTATTGATTCGATTCGTCTTGGATATAAATTAAGTGAATGCAATGTACTCATACTCATGATCGATTCATCCATAACTTAAAATCAATAACCACTTGAACTCGATAACATGGTTACTGAAATATAAACTTTATACTCATAATATATAGAATTAAATTAACAACAAAAAAATCAAATCGAATCGTAGTTAACATGCCTGCCAACCAGCTTCAATGGTGTTCATGTCTTTTCCAAATGTACCAGAGACGATCCACATTTGTGCCAAGCTTAATTCATCTAGGTTTTCAACATGGGGGGCCCACACATTTATGGTAGCCTGTGCTCCATGGTATCTATCTCCAGTCACAGACCCAATTGAATGCTGTGCAGTGAGAAGAATAAGTAGAACCAATGTAAGTTGTTAGTTTATTTTTTACTCTACCATAAGAAGAAAATAACCAGTAAAATAGAAAAGGAAAAAAAAACTTAGATTCAAAATATTTAAGTTTCTATGACTGAATTCTTAAAAATAAAATAAAAATTCTGTGATTGCATACCACATGTCCAATTTCAGCAGCGTCCCTTCTAAATCGATTTGATTTTCTTCCAAACATATTAAGAGATTTAGCTCTTAAGATATCTTCTTTTTTTGTTCTTCTAATTGGGATTGTTCCAATCGGACATGATTCATCAGGTAAGTTCCACAATTGAAAGTTGTCACTCAAAATATCCTTTTGGTTATTGCCTCTTGGTCTTACCGGAGGAATCTATATATAAATATGCATAAAAAATTATCAATTATAAAGTTGTAATATAATAGCTTAATTAACTTCAAATAAAATTTTGAATTTTCCTCAATCCAATTAACCAAAAATACCAATGGTTTTTGTCCTTTCAATAGAGGATGATCAAAAGCTGGTTGTTTATGAGACATAACACAATCTATGATATCATCATGAGAACTCTGCAAAAATGAACACAAATTATATTAACGCAAACACAAGCATTTCAGTTAGCTTCAATAATTGCATGTATGGATAAAATATATTAAAATATTAGTAAATTTAAAATAATTAATTTTTGGAAAAGTTGAGGGACCAATTTACAAACTCTTATAAAATATAGGGATGAATTATAAGTGCACATTGTGAACATTCGGGAAATTTTTTGAAGTTTGAAAGAAAAAAAGAGTAGGGACCCTTTTAAGATTCATAATTTCTAAGGTAATGAGGAAATTAAGTTGAACAAAAATATAATGGGCAGTATATATTTAAAGTACCCTAAGTTTAGCTTCAATAAAGTTCTTCAAATTTATTATTTAAATAAGATAATGTATAACGAAGAAATTGAATTATCCTCTAAAATTAAATTATTTCATTTTCATATATATATATATATATATATATATATATATATATATATATATATATATATATATATATATATATATATATATATATATATATATATATATATATATATATATATATATATATATATATCAATTATAGTCAGATTTAAGGAAACTTCAAGGTTTATTTTAACATACCTGAATTGTCTTAACAACATGCTTGTTGATGGACCGAAGACGATTTGTTAACGTCTTCTTCAACTTGGGGATTTCTTGCACTGATGGAAAAGGTTGATTCGCTAATTGGTGGCTACTTATTTCTAAAGAATAAACAGGACAAGCCAAGGCAAAAAAGAGAAGAAAATGTACAAAGAGGGTGATAATTGGGAAGCTAAAATCCATGTTGGTTTTGTGTGTGCTTGCCCACATTTATGTTGTCTTCCTGCATTACCAGAACAAATTTGCTTATTCTTAAAGTTTGGTTTGCTTGAAAACAGTAGAATGACCATTGTCACAACCTAAATTCTTAGGGTTTGCTTGCAAATAATAAAGTGGTCAACAAATTTATTTAAATAAGAGAAAACATGGGAAAACACTTGAATGCAAAAACAAAAAATACAGTATTTTAAACAATATTTTGAGTTTGAGTTTTTCCCCCTATTTTATCCAATAGTTGACCAAAAAATTACTACTATTTTTTAATAAATCTTATGATGATCAAACTAAATAAGGGTTTGCAGTAAACATCGATTTTGGATTTGATACAAAACAAAAGTGCATTTGGACTAATCAACACGAGTTATTAATAGAATTTCTGATAACCAAAGCAAAAGAAAATTTCGGGTAATCATTGATTTTAGAGTTTTAAAATTTGTTAATACATGGGTAGTGATCAAACCACAACCCAAAAGTGAATTTGGTCAAATAACTGCTAATATTTTTTTATTGAAATAGATTTCACACATTTTCAATCAAAATTTTAAGACAAATCAAAGTTCTATGTGATGGATAAATATTGAGTTTTTTTTAATGCACAAAAGTTTATTGCTAAAAGTCAAACTCAAACGCAAGAGATGCCCTAATTTGAAAACAGTATTACAAAACAAACCTGCATAAAAAAGGGGAACATATAAAAACCGAAAGATTCATACAAAAGGCACCACCTAATTAATTAAATTCTAGTGAATCATGCACTTAAAATCAAGCCACACACAGTCGTAATGTGAAGAGTAATATGGAGAGAAGAAATATGTGTAGTTTGAAGTTTATGGTTCATATATTGACCAGTAGCAAAAGTAAACTGATTTCTTATGAAAGAAAATAAACAGAGAGACAATTATTATTTGTAAACAAGAATGAGTGGTATAAAACTTAAGAAACAAAGAACTTGTGAAGAAGAAACAAATTACGTACCTTCCTTTACCTCTGATTTTTTCTGACATTTCTCAGTGTTTTTTTTTTTTTTATTACTCTAATGTAAGGTATTATATTTTATAGAGCTTTCAATTAGGTTTTTATTTTTATTTTGGCACCATATCTTTTATTTCTTCCCTGTATCTTTTTCTATTTTGATAGAATATTTCTTCTTTATTTTTATATTTTTTTATATTTTCTCTCTCTCTTTAGCAAACAATGTTTGCTTGGTTCGCAATCTTCCGCACCTTTTGATTTTGTTAAAAAAATTGTCACTTTTATAGGTAATTAATATTTTTCTAACTTTATTTTAATTGATAAATTTGGGCTTATGTTAGATCTCACTACAATATTTACACTACAAGAAAATCAATGATTTGATTTGGAACAAATGTAGCTAATTCGTAGCTAACCCGTAGCAAAATATTTTAATTGTAAATTAGCTGTCATAAAGGTCGTAACATGGATTGGTGGCAAATTTCCTAGTTAATAATTCCTAGCTACTTTCCAACTAATACGTAGAAACATATTCTTCAAAAGTTTATATTTCCTAGGTATTTAGTTAGGTGATCGCCGCAATAAATTCAAATTAAACTCTAGCTGTAAGTTCCTAGCAATTTCGAAGTCATTCCTAGCTATTTAGAATTTTATATTTTTATGTTACAGTAAGTGATTAAGCTAGTTACGAAAAAAATATTTAAAAAATTATTTAGTTGTTAATAATAAGCATTGATTCACATTCAAAATATATGTTGATTAAACGCCCCCTGTTTCTAATGTTGGAAACGCGGCTGAAAATATTGAAAATGTTGAGAACTTTGATGCACAAGAAGAAATTGTTTCTCCAGTTAATGATATTACACCAAGTTTTGAAGAAGCTTCATCAACTGATCTTGTTAATACTGCAATTGAAATGGCAGCAGAGCAGACAACAGACCATCAAGTCACGGTTTCACCACCTACAGACATTGTCGGCTCCGCAATGGCGACCTCTTTAGTAAATGTGGATACTGATGTTAACTTGTTAGATAGTGCCCCCCATGATGTTGTTCCTGTCCAACAAGTTCCTACAAGACTTCAGCAAGATCTCGACCTTTGACAACGTATTAAGGAATATGATAAAAAAGCGGCTGAGGACCCCTCATTAATGGTTTTGTTGAAAAAGCAACAACAAATAATGCGTAAAGAACTTCTCGATGGGAAGCCGCCTTATAGCACCCGTTCTAGGGGACCCACTCCAAACCGTCGATGAATTTTGGAATATTTGAGGTTTTTGCTATAAAGAAGTTTGATTCCACAAGGATCGGGCAGAAGCGGCTACTTAAGATGTGCAAAGAAATTGAAGCACTTGGAATGTGTAAGCAATTAAACATGATCAAATAAGCATACTAATGGATTGGATAGGAATATGGTTTAGTCTTGTTTGAATTCATAGAAAATGGAAGCCTTCATGATATTTTACAAGAAAATAATACCACCCTTCACATGGAATGTCACTTGCATATGGATTTCTTCGTGATAGAGTTGGTTTGCGTAATTACAGATTTTCTTAGTTTGTAGTAGTTTATTTCAGCATTTTTCTGTTTGTTTGTCTTCTGAGGGTTTTGGCCTAGTTCCCCTTCTTCTTGTATATATTTTTCCTTTTTTTTAAAAATAAAATTTTAGAGTTTGGCGGCATAGGACGGAGGTTTCCCGGATGCCAACCTAGTTGGTATGCCGGTGTTTCCTCCCGATGTCTGTCCTTACTCCTTGCTTAGCAAAAAAAAAAAAAAAAGTAATAAGTAAATAAACACATTTACATCAAAATCCAATTCAAAAACACATTCACATAAACTAATAGTGATAAAGCATATCAAAATCCAGTTCAAAAACAGATTCACATTATCTCTATTATCCTAATGTTATCGCAATTCCCAATTATCCTATATTGTTAACACAATTCTCCCAAAATTCAGTTCAAAAACGCATTCACATATCCTAATTTTAAAATTCTTCCAAAATCCAGTTCAAAAACACACTTACATAAATTCATTTCAAGAATAACAATACAAAACCTAATTACCACACATGTATCAGAAGAGAAACTCATGAAAAAGAAAAGTTTTAAACTCAGCGATTGTAATCAATCAGAGGGAGTTCGAATAATTCTGAACGTTTCAGAGAAAGTTTGAAGGATATATGAAGTTCCGCGACCAATTGATGTAGTTTTTGAGCTTCAGATCAATGAAGGTGATGAGAGAAATTTATGAGGTTTGAGATCGATTTGAAGATAGTTGCAGTTTGTGAGCATGAGATCGAAGAAAGTGGTGAGAGAAGTTTGAAATCGAATGAAAGTTGTGAGTGAAGTTTGTGATAATGATAATGATAATGATAATGATAATGATAATGATAATAATAATAATAATAATAATAATAATAATAATACTTGTTTTAGTGACGGTTATGACTTGTCCGTAGGTAAAAAATTTCCTACTCTGAAAAATGGCACAAGGTATAACAAAAATTGTCCTAAACTTCAGTTGTCATTATAATCAAAGCCAATTCCATTTAATCTCAAATTAATATCCTGCTAACATGACGTTGTACTAAATGATAAAAGCAACATACTAATCAGTCCTCAAGTATTATTATAAGAAAAAAGAAAAATTATGAATGGAAGAAATTTTAGGGAAACACAGAGAAAGGGAAGAAAAAAAAAAACCAAAGGTTTTACGTATTATTTTCTATTCTCTTTAGACATTTGGAAAGAGTCGATGTTGTAAGGGAAAACCTGTGAATAAAAAAACAAAAAATTACTTTAACTTCACCGTAAAAATGAATCACCGTACTCAAGAAATATCGAGAGAAAAAAATCAAAATAATGTTTACCTTTATGTTTCCAATTCTCTATTAATTCATTCCATTATGGTTATGGACATTTCTCGTTCCTTCCAGGTCCGCCATAGTAAAAGTGATGACCCCATTTGTCATTAAATCTTCCTTGTACATTATAACAATTTGGTTGGTCTGCTGTATATGTTGGATTTGATAGTGGAGTCAAGAAGTTTTTAGAACCTACAACTTGCATATTTCTAAAATATGAAGCTTTTCCATAACCCTCCTCAGCAAAATGTCCACTACCCATTTGGGTTGATGTATAAGCCCCTGTTGACTTTGCATTCACTATTTCTCCACCAAATTGAACGATAGTTGCATTATCTTTTAAGGTTGTGAACAAAGAGGATGGCCAGTATCCAATAGGGTTTCCAAGTCCATATTCAAGCCACCAACTCCCATTCGTTGGATCCTACACAAAAAACATAGATAAGTAAACCTTATGTTAAAGAATTCGGATCGCCTCCGTTGACAATCTCTAATATTCATGCAAGAAGAATATCAATGGTAGTTGGATCGAGATCGAACAATATAAACATTAAGCTCGATATTTTAGTTTCAATTACTTGTTGTGCAATATGGTTTGTTTGATATCGTGTAGTGTGATTGTCACTCTTTGTTTTGATAAAAAAAAAAAAAAAAAAAATTAATAATTAATGGTATTTGAAATTCTAGATATTAGCCAATTTGGTTATTGGAATAAAAAAAATCAAAATGTTTTTCAATTAAATGTTCTCAATCTCATTAGCTACTTCAGAACAATTTAGAGACTAATTAGGTTGATATTAATTATTAAAATTATTTATGTACGATTGATATTTTTGCAATTTAAAAACAGTTTTTTTTTCAACTTTAATAGAGTAAATTGATTTATCTTATCCCCACACACTTGAGGTGTTAAAGTATTGAGTTCGAATTCTCTCAATTTTGAAGGCATTATTAAGAAGATAAAAGTAATAAAAAACTCCATTCTTGATAATACTATGGTAGCTATGGAAGCCATCAATCCACTAAGTGAAGACAAAAACTAGAGGTGGTGATGTTTGTGTTGCACTGAAGCTCGACATCAGCAAGGCATACGATCAAAGAATTGGGATTATATGAAAGCAGTAATGTTTAAGATGGGTTTTGATGAATTATGGATGGCTATGTGTGTTGAATATGTGGATTATTCCATTTTAGTGAATAATGAAGCAGTCAAAACCATTATCCCCGGGCACGGCCTCAGGCAAAGTGATGCTCTGTCACCTTATTTGTTCATAATTTGTGCTTAGGGGTTATCTTCCTTAATTCGTGATGCAGAGGAGCATGGGGTCATTACATGCACTTCAATTTGCAGAGCACTTCCATGGTGGGGCGTGATAGGAACACTACATTTTCTTATATTAAGGCCCGTGTTTAGAAGAGAATCAATTCTTGGAGACTCAAATGCAGAATTGATGTTGCTATTAACCAAACTTTAAATAGAACCGGTATCGGTATACGTGTGCGTGATGATGATGGGGCTTATGTCTTAGCAAAAACTTTGTGCTTTACACGTATGACCGTTGTTGATGTTGGGTAGGTTCTTGTCTTGTTTCACGCACTCCAATGGTTGCAAGATATGTGAATGGATGGTGTCAATTCTGTGGGGGATTCGCAGACGACGGCTCATACTTTCAACTCCGTACGCACCAATGTTACAGGATTTGGTCACGTTATTACGGCATGTCGGCCTTTGTTCTCCTCTCATTTTGCAAACTCTAGGGTGGAGTTTACTCGGTGACAGACGAAGGTGGTAGCGCACTCTCAAGCACGTGAAGCCACATTAATAGGTAGTCTCATTATTTATTTTGAATTACCCCATTTTATTGCTACTCTAATATTTCATGAAATGCTATAAAGCAGGGGCGGATCCACACTGAAACATGGTGTGGCAGTTGCCACACCAGATTATTCCCCTTTTTTTTTTTTCATATACTTGACTTAAATTATTATATAGATAATATAAGTCACAAACATATCAGAACTTCTTTCTTAGATCGGTGGTATGTGCGGATGGACGAATTGAATGTGCTGAGTTTGATTCCTGGCGTGTTGCTATTTTGATGTTTTTTTTTTAATTATTTGTATTAAAAAAGGGTGTTGTTGGGAATCAAACTAGTAACAACAAGGTAAAACACAATCACCCAAACCACTTATCTATAGCATTTAAGGTATCAATGTTATACTTTGTTAATATATATAGTTGCTTTGAAAGTTTTGCCACATCAATATCAAATGTCTAGATCCGCCCATGCTATAAAGTAATAAAAAGCAAGATGAGCATGGAGATATCTACCAAATTATATGTAGAAAATTACCTTAAAGATGAATAAGGTAATTTCATATTGTCCTCCATTATATGTAGAAATTGGAGAAATTGGAGTTCCAATTGCAAATTTATTGTTAGTTTGAACAAAGCCTGGGCATAGTAAATCGTAGCATCCGGTTTGGTCATATCCATCAGCCTGCAATTATTTACTATTGTCAATTTTTTCCATAATTGTTAAAGAATATATTACACTTGAAACAAATATAAATTACTTACAGTCCAAAAGGTAAACAATCTAGGGCGATTGTCCCCGTAGCGACCCGCACTCACCTGGATAAAAATTACTTGATCTTAGTTTTACTGCCTAAAATACAAAATTAAGTAATTGTCTCTTGTACAATCTCCTTTTTTTTCGACAAACAAAAATGAGATATATTATCACAAAGAGAGAGTTTTACTCTAGCATAAGGTGTGCAAAGTATCTTGAATATTTACAAAAACGACAGTCTCAATGCCTAAACAGACAAGAGGTTGATTAGGGTGAATAATGAGAGTAAGAAAGTAACATGCCTGCCAACCAACTTCAATGGTATTGAGATCTTTCCCAGAACCAGAGACGATCCATATTTGACCCAAGCTGAATTCATTTGGGCTTTCAACATGGGGGGCCCACACGTTTATTATAGCCTGTGCTCCATAGTATATATCCCCTCTCACAAATCCAACTGAATGCTATGCAGTGTGGAGCAATTTGTTATCATTGGTTAGCATATAAATAAATGAAATCAAAATTTAGACCATACATTTTTGTACAATGCGTAAGGAGACTAATATAAAATACAAAAAAGAAAATAAAAATATATTTAGAATGAGAAAAAATTAAAGTGAAGAGTTGAGAGACAATTCTCGTTGAAAAAAATGAGAAAAAATTGAAAAAGAAAAATTTGAGAGACAAAATATATAAGTTTCTATGATTGCATACCAGATGTCCATTTTGAATTGTGTCCGTTCTAAATCCGTTTGCCTTTCTTCCAAAACTATCAATAGATCCAGCTCTTGAGATGTCTTCTTCTGTTGTTCTTCTAATTGGAATTGTTCCTTCAGGACATGATTCACCAGACAAACTCCACAATTGAAAGATGTCACTCAAATTACTTATTTGGTTATGCCCTTTTGATCTTTCTGGAGGATCCTGTATATAAAAATATGTATGAGAAAACTCCAACCTATAAATTTGAAATATAATAGTTTACATAGATTCAAATATTATTTCTGAGTTTTGTTAATTGAATTAAAAATATACCAATGGTTTTTGTCCTTTCAATAAAGGATGATCAAAAGCTGGTTGTTTATGAGTCAAAATGCAATCGATAATATCACCATCGGAAATCTGCAAAAATGAGTACAAAAAAAAAATTCACAAAAAACACAAACACAGGAATGTAAGTTAGGCTCCAATACATAATAGTGTGTTTGGATGAACTAATTGAAAAATTTAGAGAATTGAAATTTTCTATAAATCAAATAAAAAGCTTTATTGTATTCTTTTCATTTATATTTTTTTTTACTTTGGATAGAGTATTTGCGTATTTAAGGTTTGGTCATTTTTAAGACTTTCAAAAATTTTGGGGTAAAAATAAAAAATATCTAATGATAAGTGTTCCATAATTGCAAATATCGAAAAGTTGAATGGAAAATTTGGTGACCATTTTCCAAACTTTTAAAAAATGTAGATACGAATTTGTAAAATTATAGTGATTAATGTGGAAATTTTAAAACATAAATAGCCAAATTTTTACATTTTGAAAAAAATTGTACAAATTATTTTAAGATTCATATTTATAAGGTAATGGGGGGATTTTTGAAATCTCAGGATTTATTGGGTGGTATTTGTATATTTAGCTATACCTCGTGAAATTTATTTATCCAAACCAAATAATTTTAGTTCCTTCCTCCAAACACACAAAGATTTTCCTCGAAAGTTTAACTCAGTTAATATGGAGAATGCATAAAATATGCAAGGTCCGGGATTCGAACCCAAACCACCATCAAAAAATAAAAAACACACAAAGGTTTTAAAATTGTTTTAACATACCTGAATTGTCTTAATAGCTGGCTTGTTGATCTGTTGAATAGTTTCTGAAGAATTAATTGGACAAACCAAAGAACTAATGAGAAGAAAATGTAGGAGGAGTGAGATAATTGAGGAGCTAAAGTCCATTTTCTTTTTTGTGTTTCTAGATTTTGGTTTTGTGCGTGGAAACAAATCTAACCCATATACCTGGAAAATCAGGGAAACTGTTATATATATATATATATATATATATATATTTTATTTTTTATTTTTTTCTCGAAAGAGGTGTCTGTGTGTATATTGTGCACACACACTATACAAAAGTTTTATACTATATAATTCAAGTATGTAATCATTTAATTTCTTCAAAAAAAAGTATGTAATCATTTAATATATTTTTTTATGTAGTCAGAAGATTTTTCAGTCAAAAATATTTATTTAAACTTTTAAGGAAATATCTTAAACACGTCTTTTTCTATTTGTTCCATAAATAAGTTTGGTTAATATAAATGTAATTTAATTTAATTTTATATACGTAATTTTTTACATATGTTTAAAATCATTTTTATTGAAGAGAAAAATCATTTTTATTGAAGAGATTTAACGATTTAACGGTTTATGTTTTTTTATCTTAGAGATTATCGGTTTATGTTTTTTTGGAGAGATTTAACGATTTATGTATTTTTATTGAACATCTCTAAGCTTAATGCGTCTTAATAAAATATCAAATGATTTTATATTTGTATAAAATTTTGCATGGATAATCCATATAATATACACTTACAATCTAACAATCAGATATAGAGTGGTAAACTACTCGTGTAATATTACATCAGTGTGATTTAATTGTTCGACCTTTATGTAATATTAGATTTATATCAAATTCTATTTGGTAATTAAATTTCTATTAAATAGTTTCTTGAATGGGTTGTCAGAAATAAATAGTTTATACTTTTTATTCAATTTATTAAAATAAATTCAATTTTTTTTTGTTTTAATTAAGTTTACTGAGAAAAATTATTCAATGATTTCAAATTGTTTATTTGGTAACCATTTTTTTATATAAAAATGATTTTATTTTCTATTATTTTGTTGTAGTTTTCCATTTATGTTTTATTTTTTATAAACGGACTTGACTGAAAGTTGATTTCCAAATACATTTTTATAGAAAGAAATAAAATCCCAATTTGTTATATTTTTCAATTATTTAATGTATTTTTTATTGATAGGAGGAAATTCCTAGATATGGTCGGGGGTTAAGCACCAAAGATGAGGATCCCTTCAATATATATTTTATGATATATTTAAGGGTTTTTAAATCTTGACCATTAAATATTTGATATATCAATTATTAAATATAGACCAATTACATCAATTATTAAATAAATCTAAAATATAGTTTTTTGCTTATAATATTAACCGGAGGGAGTATGCATAATTTGGCCATTACTTTCGATCTTTCATAAACAATGAGGTGCTACATTAAAGGTGACGATCACCTTTATCCAAAAGGTGTCAAATATATGATGGCCATATAATTTATAGATTAGGGGCTCGTTTGGATTAACTTATTTTAGAGCTTAATTATATAAAACAGCTTATGCAAATAAATAAGCTTTTATGTATTATTTATAAGTTTTTAAGGTAGTTTATTAAAAAAAAAACAGTTAATGAAGAAACGATTTTTGCTAGTGGGAGCTTATAAATTAAAACAAAAGCTTATTTTTCATAAGCTCAAACCAAACGGGGCCTAAATACCAACATATTGTTTTTTAACCAAATTGATGTATGTATATATTATTCTTATAATTTTAAGGGTTAAATAAGTAAATTGTCCCCTAAAATTATCAACATTTGATTTTAGTCCCTCTAAAAAATTTCTTAGGTTTTCGGTCCCTCCAAAAATTTTCATTCATGAAATTAATCCATATTTTTTAGTCAACTCATGTCTAACCTTCATATTTTTTAATGAAATTTTCCAAAAATGTGTAGAAAATTAAATCATGACAATATTTTAATTTTTTAACATAACATGATTTTAATATGAATTTTTTAGCACCAAAAACATAAAAATTCATATTTAATTCGTGTTTTTAAAAAAAAAAATCTATTTTTTTTTAAATTGTCATAATATTCTACCTTTTTCTGAAAAATTTCATTGAAAATACGAAGGTTAGACATGAGTTGAATAGAAAATATGAATTAATTTCATAGATAAAAACTTTTAGAGGAACCAAAAGCCTAATGAATATTTTAGAGGGACTAAAATAAAATGTTGGTATTTTAGAGGGACAAGTTACTTATTTAACCCTAATTTTAATGAACTTTATGCCTTCTAGAAGCCTAATTCACAACTAGAAACTCTCAATTTTCCTGCGGAATTTCCACCGGAATCTTATGATAAATCCGCAGGACGCATGTTTCCTGCGGAGTTTACCAAGGATTTGCACTCCCAGGTAATACCTTCGTACCTTCGTGGGTAATTATTTCTTGGGAAGACAATAATATCCGCAGGAAATATTTGATCAAAGTGGGAGAGGTTCCCCTGCCCGTGATCGTTTTCTGCGAACGTACCACATGCAATTCCGCAGCAAATTCCGCAGGCCGCAGCAAAGCTTTTTCAGCAGGTAATTCCTATACTGAACCAATCCGCAGGAAATTTACTGGTTCATATTTACAATTTTTTGATCATTTTCTATTAATGAATGGATTAATACAAATTATCTTCAATCATGGATGTACCGCAGGACATAAACACCTTATAGTGATTTCACACACACATCCAATCAAAACGTATTATAAATATAACAAATGGATTTAAGTTATAAACATCTTACACATACATACATCCAATCACATTTCACCGTATACATATTTATCTAGATATTAAAATAACAAAGTGGCATCAATGATTTTTACATATGTATTCAATCAAATCGCACTGTAAAAAATTAACGATGTTATGATGAAATGCTAGACTCACATCATGAGTAGGAACTCCAGCCTTAACATCAACAGGATTAACCGAAACAACCTCGGAATTCAACGCCTTCCCAGCCTTAACAACAACAAACTAACTCTCCCTAAACCTACTCACAACCTCAACACTCTTCATCAAATTCTCCATAGCACTATCATCATACAATCTCGAACCATGTCCAGGCTGTCCTTTCTCTTTAATCTTCAAATTCCACGGAATCATATCCAATGGAGCATCTATGTTCTCCTTAGCAGCTATTACTTCCAATGGATCCTGACCATTCAACCTGCCCTGCCAAAATAAGTCAAGTTTCTTCTCCCATTCAGACCCTGATTTACCTGCTTCTTCATGCCCTGTTCTTTCTGGCCTCACATGCCTAAAACCCTTAGCCTCATTTGTCTCAATCATGATAATCTAAACTATGAATTTGCCACATATATGTAATCGGTATGTCCAAAAGCTCAACACCTTCTAAACCCTTAACATATGTTAGGCCTCATATAATGACTGTGGGACCCACAGATCCATTGTGATACTTGTCATCAGTTTTGTTGTGATCACTGCTGCATAAAATATTATCTCCAATCCTCTTTTCTGTGTCAAGCTTGCGAACAAGGGCCTGAGCCTGTTGAACATATGCTTATATTCGTCTACGTTTAGAACTGACAGGATGAGTCTTTGGATCAGCTACGAAATCACTTTTTTATTAGAACCCCACCCATCTCTTCTTCGTTTGTCGTCTGCTTCCTCCTCTGAATTAGGCTCGCTAGCTTGCCCTAAATTGCTGGATAAAGAGGCACTTAAACCCGGATTTCTGCATTGGTTGTAACACAAAATATGCAAAAGTATGAACAGGGAAGGCCAAATTGATCGCACAAACAAGAGTAAGTAAAAACGAGGACAAGAACTTACAGATCTAATGTTCCACTTTGCAAATCAAGCAAAAAATCCTTTACCAGCTGTCGAGCACTTTCATTCGCCTAAAAGATATGAAGAAATAAAAATTAGAATCCACCTATCTATCTAGTAAGAACCCCTCACAAAAATAAAAATGATCTATTAAGATTAGCAGGACAATACGTTATGCTTTTCAATAGAACTCTAAAATTGAAATAAAAAAAGTAATAATTACCTTTCAATGACTGTAAGCAAATTTGTTGGATGATATTTATCTTTCAACCTATATAAAAAGCAAAACGAGAAACGGAATTCAACATCAGATTGTGTGGACATCCAAAAATACGGCAATTCATAGTTTGACAGTAAACATTTAAAGATTGAAAACTACAGATTGTTAGAGAATAGAGAATATAAAGATATGTATCACTCCTCATCCTTATGAGCATTGAAATAAGCTCTTTTTTGTGTAGAAATATACTCTGATTTGTATTGTTGATACCTAGAAAAATCAATCAGAAGTCATTTGTCAATGAAGATATGAAAATTTCTTACATAACTCGAACTCTCAGACATAGTGCAAAAGATTATTTTCCACAACTTACCTATGTTCTGCTTCAGTTGGTAGCATATCATCCTCAAGCTCCTGAATGAATTGTTTATAGGACATCAACCCTTCTCTAAAAGAGGTCATAATTATACTAATGTTAACATGTAGTTCCAGAAAGATCGATTATCAGAAAGAAGTAAAATAAAGACAGCTTAGAATCATTAAACAGACAATAAAATAATCATTGTATACAATAAGTGTTACTTTCATTATTTATTTACTGAGGAAAATCAATTGTAGACGCTCATAAACTTAGCCACAAATGCTGCCACTGCCAATGTAGATAAAATAAACAATCAGACTTGACATAACCGATTTCCCTCGAGAAACCAACATTTATTTATTCATGAAATCAGTTTTAAGTATGATGTAGACATCAAAAAGATTTAAACCATGATAAAAAAAAAGTAACCAAGAAAGCAGTTCCTAAAATAGCAAAGAGGAAATATTTATAAAGAGGATCGGTCACACATGGTTCAGCCAAACACGTGAGAGTAGGATGAGTAGTAACCTATCAATGGTAATCTGAATCCATGTCATCTGAAAACAGGGATTAAATCTATAATTACATATTCCATATCTAAAATTTAAAAATTTAAAATTCAATGAAAAAATAAAAAAACAAACTAAACAAACCCAGGAAAGACCATATGAAAACCGCAGTAAAATCCGCAGTAATACCTGCGGAATTTCCAATGGAAACGTTGAAATAATATTCGTGAATAGATCCGCA
This sequence comes from Medicago truncatula, assembly GCF_003473485.1. Lineage (NCBI taxonomy): Eukaryota > Viridiplantae > Streptophyta > Magnoliopsida > Fabales > Fabaceae > Medicago > Medicago truncatula. Next base: position 31,693,928 of record NC_053049.1, on the reverse strand, counting down.
AGAAAATCCTCAGCAAAATAAACTTTACCTGCGGATTTTCCTCTGGTATCTGTATCCGCAGGAAACATTGTAAGGTACTCACGATATCAGCAGCAAAATCCTCAGGTATTGCTGCGGATTGTTTTCCGCATGAAAATCCGCAGGGAAATAGAGAATTTCTGGTAGTGCTTATCACTATATGCAAGCCTGTTTTAATTTAGAGTTAAACAATTAATAACCCTCCTAAATATACCACCATTTGATATAGACTAATACCTCAAATTCGTCCTTGAATTTTGAAAAATCGGCCAATTTCGTCCCTAAATTTTTCGAAATATCAAATTAGTCCCTGAATTTACAAAATATCAATCAAATTAGTCCCTCCGTTAAGTTGGTCTGTTAACGGAGGTGACGTGTCACGTTAACCTCTGACAAAGCTTACCACGTCAGATGTCACGCAAGCAGGGACCAAACTGATTGATTTACACAAAATTTCGAAGGACGAAATTGATGGATTTACACAAAATTTCCAAGGACCAAATTGATGGATTTTCAGAAAATTGGCAACAGCTCTTTCTCTTCTTTGTGAGTAACGGCTCTTTCTCCACTTCCTCATTAAGGGTTATTTCTTCTCCAAATATATAAATTTGGAACCCTAATGTTATAATTCCTTACATAGAGTTCAAAATCCCCAAAATTTCTTCCATGAATTCATGTAAAATTTCTTCCCCAATTCAAAAAACTTAGAACCCTAATTTTTTTGATTAAATTCGAAATTCATAAATCAAGTGGTCTGCCTTGTAGATTCAGTGTTTAGAATTGATGGGTGGTGCGCGAATGGGCAAAAACAACTACAACAACCGGTATTCATCTTCAAGCTCTATGTACAATGATGATGTGAGAGAGCTTCAATGTTGGTGTCCTAGAATATGTGTTGCAAGAAGAGCAAACACTCTTAGTAACCCAGGAAGGCTTTTCTATGCTTGCCCTCTGCATAAGGTTTGTTTAACAATGGTTATTTGATGTATGAATGTTTTGTTTAAATTATACTGATTTTGTCTTTTGATTGTATAGGATGATTGTGAAAATTGTAATTTTTTTGTGTGGGTTGATGAAGCTGAAGAATTAGGCTATTTTAAAAACAATGGTGCTGGTCATGGAAGAAATGCAAGGTTGATCGAGAAGCCAAATGATAGGGGCAGAGAAGAGGTTTGAAGGGCAAGGTTGGTGGATAAAGTTGATTGTGTAGGAAGTAAGCTTAGGTTGATTAAGTTATTGATAGGAGTATTTTGTTTGGTTGAGTTATTTAAAATGCTATTGTATTGTGTCAAGTCCATGTAATGTTGTAATGAAAAGAGGTTGTCAATGAATGAATCAAACCTTTCTGTCAAAAAAATTCAATCACATTGGTCCTTGAATTATATTCATATCCGTCATTTCGATCCTCAAATTAGTGAAAATACCATCAAATTGGTCCTTGAATTATCATAACAGAAATCAATTTGATCATTTGTGCATACATTTGCTGAACAAAGTAAAAAGTAAAAGACAAACACTTTGATTATAAAAAGACAAACATTTGCATTATATCATAAGTCAATATTCGATGTTAATAAGTCATTACATAGCCAAAAAAACAACAGTACATAGTCAAAAAAGCATTAATAAACTAGTTCAAAAGCATAATTAAAACATGCATCACTGTTTTAGAAATCCTAGAGTTGGGATAAACTCCATGTATTGGGGTTGAGTAGAAGCGGATGGCCCGTAATTTGGATTTGGAACTCTAACAACATCCTCTTGTTGCACCTCAGTAGCAACATTCTCAACAACAGTTTCCACACTTGCCACATTACTTTGTACTTGTTCTTCAGGCTCAGTGTCAATCCAATTCTTTGGTCTCCTAGCCACACCTTGCTTTGCACAACTTCTTGAGTTATGTCCCATTAATCCACATCTTCCACATTGGGGATTTTGAACTTTATGTAAAGAATTATAACATTAGGGTTCCAAATTTATATATTTGGGGAAGAAATAGCCCTTAATGAGGAAGTGGAGAAAGAGCCGTTACTCACAAAGAAGGGAAAGAGCCGTTGCCAATTTTCTGAAAATCCATCAATTTGACCCTTGGAAATTTTGTGTAAATCCATCAATTTCGTCCTTCGAAATTTTGTGTAAATCAATCAGTTTGGTCCTTGCTTGCGTGGCATCTGACGTGGTAAGCTTTGTCAGAGGTTAACGTGACACGTCACCTCCGTTAACAGACCAACTTAATGGAGGGACTAATTTGATTGACATTTTGTAAATTCAGGGACTAATTTGATATTTCGAAAAATTCAGGGACGAAATTGACCGATTTTTCAAAATTCAAGGACGAATTTGAGGTATTAGTCATTTGATATATATATGAAAGTAACTTAAAAAGAAAATAGAACATTTGTTTAGTTAAAATAATCAAAACTACCTGCTCCAAAGTACCTTAATCATATAAGAAGTTTGTAAATCATTACAATTCATAAAATAAACTAATTTAAACATAACATCAAACAAAATATGATTATAATCATGATAATCAAGTTAATTAATCTTTCATTTAGCAAGTTGAATCCTAATTAGGATATGGCCTCTCATTCAGCTAGTCAATCTTGACTATAAAGTCATCTTTAATTTTTTGGTGATTGAAGCTCCAATCCCATTGTGAACAGCCAGTGCATAATCCTCCAAACTATCCGGTGATTACGTCCCAGTTGATTTGCTGCTTTGATTCTGCTCTACATATTTGAGTGCCACATATATCAATGTCTTAACACAACTATTGTAGAATTGTACTGGCGTTGGCATTCTAAAAACATGTGATTCCCTTGCCTACATGCATAATTTTTGTAATTTTATCTGGTAAGAAAATATTCCAATATCCAAGTAGAGTTAAAAGGTTATGGGTCAATAAATCATAGTTAAAAGTTTGAAACAAAAATAAAACTATACTGAAAAACCAAAAAAGAAATTGAAAATGCCAAAAAAAAAAAAACTGAAATCAAAACCCGTAAAATATTATACCTTAATTGTGATATTTGTTTAACCAATATTTTTGTAGCACTGTAGCATTCTCCATGAAAGAAATATGGGAGGACTGATTAGAATTATAAAATAAGTGATTCTCTTTACACAATTACAAAGAGTCCAATTGGTAATAGTATCACCAATGGATAACATAAGAATAAGTCACCTGAATAAATAAAAACGCAAAAGAGATTTTGATTATTTTAATTCTATATTATTATTTTTTGAAAGATTTTCTATATAATAAATAATAATAACTCAAGGACAATTCTCATTCCTGCCAGGTCCACCATAGAAAAAGTATTTTCCCCAGTCTTTACTACTCCCTCCTTTTATATTATAACAATTTGGTTTATTTGCTATATACTTGGGATCTTCTGACAATGGATGGAAGGAGTTATCAGATTTCACAACTTGCAAATACTTAAAATATGCAGCTTTTCCATAATTCTCCTCAGCAAAATGTCCACTACCCATTTGGGTGGAAGTATGAGACCCTTTTGATTTTGAATTCACTATTTCTCCACCAAACTGAATTGCATGTGCATTATCATTGAACTGTGTGAATAAAGAGGATGGCCAATACCCAACTATTTCAGTTCCATATCCAAACCACCAGTTCCCATTGTCTTGATCCTTCCAGATCAGTAAGGTAATTTCAAATTGTCCTCCATTATATGTAGAAGTTGGAGTAATTGTACCTCCAATTACAACATTTTTGTTAGTTTGAACAAACCCTGGACATAGTAAATTGTAGCACCCAGTATTTTTATATCCATCAGCCTGCAATTAATTATAATCATAATCATTTTTCTTTTGTACAACAACACCAATTTTTTAAATACTAACAACACTTGGTAAATCACGTGTAAAAATATAGTTAATTTAATTGAGTAGATGAACTAATCAATTCATGTTAAAAATTATGGTTAATTTATTTAGAAAATATAACTTTTGTTGTTAATTAATCATTTACTTACTCAATTGAACTAGTTATTATTGTTTTTAAGTGATTAGTTATCATTATTTTTTTTGTTAATGTGCATATTACATACAAAGTATGGGTCATGCTAACCGGTGTTCCCGGGACACTGGTTAAGCATCCTATAAAAGGAAATTATTATCATAAAAGGAACCTATTTTTGATTTTATTATAAATTAATTACACAAATTTAATGCATTAACTACTATATAATTTCTTTTTTTATATCCTTAATCAATGCTCCGGGAACACCGGTTAGCATTTCCCACAAATAATATATAATATTGTACAAGAACATAGTGCTAGTATACTTTTTCACCTGATCTTTGTTCAATCAATTTACTTACCGTCCAGTAAATAAACAATCTAGGGCGGTTGTCTCCATAGAGTTGTGGGAAGACCTGCATATATAAATATTATACTTGAGTTTAGCTTGATTTGCTAAAATACAAAATTATGACATCAATAAAAGTGTTGACTTTAATTCTAACTATCTTTTATTTTTTTTAAACAAGAGTAATGCAAAGAACATTACCCCGACATATAAAATAAAAGGAATATAATGTACTACACATGACTGTGAAAAATAATTCAAAATCGTAAATGATACACGTGATTTTGCTTAAAAACAGAGACACAAAATCGTGACATAAAATATTTGTGGGATTAAAACTTGCAGAAATCTTTTAGAGAAATTAAAAACGAAATTTGAAATATTTTAAAAAATAATAATTTAACCAAAAAAAAGTTATGGAAATGAATGGATTAACTAATGAGAATAATATTTAGCATGCCTGCCAACCAGCTTCAATGGTGTTACGGTCATCTCCAAATGGATCAGATAAAATCCATATTTGAGCCAAGCTGAATTCTCCTTCGATCTCCACATTGGGGACCCACACATTTATGTCAGCCTTTGCTCCTTTGTAATTCCCAGTCACATACCCTATTGAATGCTGCATTATTTCATTTTCAACAATATCATAAGGTTTAATTTGGAGAACAATTAAATCTAATATTGGTTTGTGGTTAAGTTTCTTGTTTTAGAAGATAAAAATAGTCAGAGCAAAGATTTAAATAAATGAAATCGAAATTGCTACGTTGGATATATATGTATGTATATATGTACGATTTTTGTGATTGCATACCTCATGTTCAATGGTATTGCTGTCCATTTTAATTTGATTTAATTTTCTTCCAAATTTGCTAATAGAGCCGGCTCTTAATATGTCTTGCTCTTTTGTTCTTCCAATTGGAATTGATTCTTCGGGACATGATTCACCATATAAGCTCCAAACTTGATGATTATCACTGAAATTACCCATTTAGTTATACCCTTGTGGTCTTTTTGGATGACCCTGTATGAATATATGCATGAAAAATACCCAATTATAAATTCGAAAGGTAATAACTTAATTAACTTCAAAATAATATTTCTAAATATTAAATAATGTGGTTAAGAAAAAATTAAAAAATAAGCAGAATTACAATAGAGTTCATTTAACTTGATTAATATAAAGTCGGAAACATAATTTTTTGTGTCATGTTAGTCCTTTAATTTATATTTAAAAATGAGAATAATGTTGGACTAAAAACTTCATTTAATTTGTTATCAAAATTACATCATAGTGTTTGTTACAATATGTAATCCAACAAAATTATCGTGACCCATTTTAATTTTTAGGCTTAATTGCACTTTTGGACCTCTATCTTTTTAAAAGTTGCGGTTATGGACCCCTAACTAATTTAAATACAAAACAGCCCCCTATGTTTTGATTCTTTGGCAGTTTTGGACCCCCAGTCCATTGTTGACCCCAGTCCATTTTTTTTTTTTTTTTTGCCTTGGGGGTCCAAAACTGCCAAAGAATCAAAACATAGGGGGCTGTTTTGTATTTAAATTAGTTAGGGGTACATAACCGCAACTTTTGGAAAGATAGGGATCCAAAAGTGCAATTAAACTTAATTTTTATCTAAGAATATGATATTGTATACGTTATTGTCAATATGAGGGTTTAATTTTGGTTCTAAGAGGTAATATATTTTTTTCTAGACAAGGAGAGAGGACAGACATCAAGAGGCAACACCAACATCCCAATTAAGTTGGCATCCAGATAAACTTCCATCCTACGCCGCTAAATTCTGAAACTTTATTAAAAAAAAGAAAAAAATATATACAAAAAGAGGGGGGACTAGGCCAAAACCCTCCAAACGAAAAAAGGGGAAAAGAAAAGAAACAGCAACCTGCAAAGAGCTAAGGGAACTTATAGTTAGACAAACCAACTCTATCACGAAAGAAATCAAGATGTAACTCTATCGGGAGCGTATCTAACCAAACTGAACCCGGAATGGACAAAATGATCTGAATACCAAGGCTAAGAGCTAATATATTGTTTATAGTATATCATTTAATCATCACATACACAATTTTATAACAAAAGTTGGATCAACAATGTAAATATTTTTAAATATAATAAATGACTAATTTGAAAAGAAAAAAAATATTTTTTTTTTTGAAGAAAAAAGAAAAAAAAAATATATGTTAGTTCAGGTTTTCCTAAATATAATATACCATTGGTTTCTTCCCTTTTAACAGAAACACAATCTACTATGTCACCATCAGAACTCTGGAAAAAAAAATACACAAAAATTACATAAAACACGTTATATTCCAATACTATAAAGAGTAAATAGGAGAAACAAAGAATTTAAGTTACCCTTAAAATTAAACTACAAAAGTTTTGAGATTTATTTCAAAATACCTGAATTGTCTTAATAGGAGGCTTGTTAATCTGTTGAAGACGGTTTTTTATGGTCTTTTTCAACTTGTGAAACTTCTCTATTTGAAAAGTTTGATTCTCTAATTGATAGCTACTTGTTTTGAAAGAGTAAATAGGAGAAACAAAAGAAACAAGGAGGAGATAGATGATTATGGAGCCAGAATCCATTTTTTTTGTCGTGCTTTACTGGATTTTGATTTTCTTCCATCCAACATTAATATGACTTGTTGATGATTTTTTTAATCTTTTTTTATGTTAAATAAACAAAATATTAATCTGGTCAACGAAATTAAATTTTAGGTGGTATTAATGTGGTCAACCAAAATAATGTGTTTAGTTAATTTTATAAAATTTATTATTTTATTTTATTTTGGTAGATTTATAAAATTTATTTTATTTTTACTAAAATGTTATAAAAAAATTATTTGGTAAACCATTCATTATAAAAAATTCATTTTATTTTCCATATTATTTTCCTTATAGTTTAACATTATGTTTTATTTATTGTTTAAGGGAACTAAATTTATTTTGTTAAATATGATATATCTGCCCCTAATTATAATAACCTTTTGAGATTTTTTTTGTCCCTTTTTATTTTTACAACTAACTCTCTTAATTCTCGTCAATTTGTTAAAAGGGTTCTATATATATAAACAAATTTTACAAAAACCTAAGGCAACAGTTATTAGGTTAATGGAACAGACTCTAAAGAGTACAAGCATCTTAAGGATTCAGACTCTGAAGAAGTGAAGCTTCTGAAGTTTCAGACTCTCAAGGCCACATCAAAATCAGAATCCTCTAACTTGTTTTGTCGTCTTCTAGTGGAAGGTCACTATCAGACTCTGATAGTATAGTTTCTCTACTTTTAACTACGCGCAGAAACAACAAAGAACTTTAAGGACAAAGAGAATGAAACAGATGACTTCTTTTGAAGCAAAAGAATTTCAAGGACCTTTCAACCTTCTGAAGGACTCAAATTTATGTGTTGACACCTCTTCAACGTCTCTTAGATTTCCCTCTAAATACTGAAGGCTTGAAGAAATATAACTCTCTCAACATTTTCCTTACTCTGTCCAAATCTATAGCACACTAAACACATAGAATTTCTTACAAACTTTATATCTTAGAAATTCTTAAGTCATAAGTCAAATCTAAACCTTATTGTAATACACCTCTGATTATATATAAAGTGTAAAACCAAACAATCTTTTATTTGATTAGGTCAGATTTTAGAAGTCTCTTGCTTGTGTTTGTGCATTGAAACACTCTTTCATGTGTGATTGAACATTGAAAGTATCTTGATTGTGTGTTTTGTAACACCCTAACACCAAAAGTATATTCTAAATTAAAAATACAAATAACATTTAATCATGCAAGGATGTCACACATTCTCAACATTAAAGACACGTCAATTCATATGAAAATAGTGTAGCGAAATTAATTTCAAAGTTTAATAATATCATCTCAAGAAATCAACTAATTTTAAAAATCAAGAATCTAAACATTAAAGTTTTAAAAATAATTTAAATCCTTATTCCTTGATGTTACAGAACCAGAGCATTGACCTAAACATAAACTCCTAATGAAAAGAAGGTCTCCTTGTCATACTCCAAGCCCACAGTGTCTAAAAGTAACTTTTTAAAGTTACTCCAAATCATAACTATTTATCTTAATATTAATGAATAGCCTTAATTAATTATTATTAATATTATGGTGAGGATGTTTTACTCCATCTTTCTCCGTAAACTCACCGCCGATTGCATCAATGAATATGATCCTACAACTTTTGTATCGAAAAAAAAATGATCCTACGACTTTTTTTATAAACAAATTACTCCTTCTTTCTCCTCCCAATTTTTACGAATGAATTATGCCATCAATTGCAAAGTCTTTTTTGTTTTCTCAATCAAAACTTATTGCAATTTAATCAACACTATTGATCTGTTTGCTTTCCGATTCCTATACTCTTTTTGGTGAATCACATTCCCTACCTCTAAGACTATGATTCTTGCAGCTGGTGAAGGGATTTCAAGAGGGTTTTTTTAAAATTTTAATCATCTTAGCGGAATAAATCTCATTGAAACAGATCTTGATTAAATCATCAATCACAAATCAAACACAAACTTAAACATTTTATGGATTCATGTGAGCTACGTAGCGATGCCTCTACTTAGTCCACACGAAAAGAACTTCTCTGATAACAGTACTAGCCAATTCCAACGGAGATTAAGAGAGAACAAGGTTTAAGGAGCGGCGGCTAGGGTTTCACAACTTTTGTTAGTTAGGTTAAGCACTTTAACAAAAGTCAGTAATGCTTCATCACGTTCTATTTATAGAATCACTTGTGTGGTCAGCAAACCAAGCACTTAAGTACACTTTACCTTACGGTGCACCATATATATTTCACTCAAACACACAGTTATGATAATATATAATATATCATGAATGACGATTTGATAATTTATGGGATAGTGACTGATAGACGTCTTGGTCAATGTATTATTTGTGATGCAGTTGTACAATGGAAAATATATATACATCGAAGGGGGATGGATTATGTCCAAAAAAAATTGAGAGTGATGGTAACACAACATAGATTGTGAAAATTAGCAACGCTATGTTCATATGGGTAAGAACAAGTCGCTTGTCATTTTGATGAGACACTATCCATATTATTTTATGAGAGTTCATCCCTATGGTGTAGGATAATGTATACTGCATTGTTTGAGGTTGAGTTTATACTTTTAATAAATCTATAGCTCATATATTTGAGTGGTGTGTTTGACTGTGGTGTACACTTGATATATAGATATGAATGTTGGAGATGAGGTCGCCTCTATGAAAGTTTGGGCAAACTTTCTAGTGCTACCCATGAAATTCAGGCATAGGTGCAAGGCCAAAATGCACCACACCGCGTTGAACAAACTTTGGACGAGAGATCAATGTGAGTGATGGGATCATTGATTCACATACGGAATGAGGTTCATAGAGGTTATAATCTCACCGACATTCTAGTGGGTCAAATTTCATTTGCTCTATGTACTAGTTCATAATCCAAAAATCACGAGTGCTTATGCACTGATTTCTCACGCTTATGGGAACACCTAAAACTTTAAAATAAATTGTGGAGGATTGTTGAAAGGCAAATTCTATGGTACACCCAACCATTTGAGTGTATTGGTACACCAAATTCTTAAATTAATAGTTAAGTGAGTTATTTTTTGTAGGAAAAAATTATTTCTATCGCCTATAATTATAATAACTAAATCTTATTTACCAAAAACGTCAACGCAATAAAATTTGATTTTTCTGAATACTTATTACTCATAATAGATAATTTTGATTATTTTTTACAATAAAATGTAAAAAACATTAGTATGATTTTTATTAAAAATGAAATTATGTTTTTTTTTTTATACAATGATATTTCTAAAATATATATGTCAACAAACACCTATTTTCTTCATAAAAAAGTGATAGTTAATTTATAAAAATTGTAAGTGAGAGTACCGGTACACCGTAATTTACGGGTGTACCGTAGAAGATCCCTTGTTGAAATTTTAGTATATAATTTATTTTAAAGTTAACTATTAATTAATTAGTTTACTTTTGACTCAGTCGATTTGTCAATACTACACGTTACATTTTCACTCCGATTTACTTGGTCTAATTGCTAACCGCCTTTACCAAATCAATCCTAATAAATTGGAGCTTATTGTTTTTATTTACTAGAAAAATTTGTAACGTGTGATTTTAATAAATGGGGTTATATATATAGTGAAATATAATGAGGAAGGGGTTTACAGTTTCCCATCTTATATACAAGTTCTTCTTTCTTAAAAACATGGTACGAATAAACATTTCAAAGTTAATAACAAAGATAAATTAAGTTTCCTCGAGCATCAGAATGTGGTTCCTGAGATCTTGCTAGCTAATTCACATGCGGTGCTAAGTAAGAAGTTTTTCTATTATATATATACTTATAAATACTCTTAAGCCAGTTGTGTGCGCCTCAGTCAAATCCGATAAATTTTTCTATTATATATATAATATATAATAATTTTATCTATTATGAGTCAATTATTTTTACTAATATTTATCTTTGATTTATTACTTTGTAATAATTCTCTGTCTAATTTTTTCGACAAGGAATGGAGAATAAAATAATACAACTATTTGAGGAAGAAATATAGGAGGTCCCGAGTGAGGAAAATGGGAAGAGTGGTGAACAGGAATAACCTAATTATGGAGGAAGAAGTAGATGAAGAAGTAGATAAGAGTAGTAGAGAAGAAAACCAATTATCATTATAAATCAAAACCAATTCCATAGAATCACAAATTAATTGCATGCCAACATGAACTTGTACTAAATGTTAAAAGTAAAAACTATTTGATATATTCATACCATCAGGGACATTTGGCATTCCTTCCAGGTCCACCATAGTAAAAATAATTTCCCCAGTTATCATCAATCCCCCCTTGTATATTATAACAATTTGGTTGCTCTGCGGTAAACTTGAGATTTGACAATGGAACCAAGTTGTTATCAGAACCCCAAACTTGTATATTTCTAATATATGACGCTTTTCTAAAACCCTCCTCGGCAAAATGTCCACTCCCCATTTGGGTTGACGTGTGAGCCCCTCCTGACTTTGAATTCGTTATTTCTCCACCAAATTGAATATTAGTTGCATGATCTTTTAAGAATGGGAACAAAGAAAATGGCCAGTATCCAACTAGGTCAGATCCAAATGCAAGCCACCAATTTCCGTCCTTTGAATCCTACAGAACAAATGAAGAAAAGTAAACCTTGCAAATATACTTTTTGTTTTGTAACAAAGTTAATGAATTTGAATTGCCAAAGATCCTAAAGATTCACACAGTCAGCTTATCGATGGTTGTCTGAATCAAAGTGTCGGATGCGTTTACATGCGTGTAATTTGACTCGTGCCAAGTTGGTGAGTGAAATATGCATACTATTGGAATTTTGTTAAATAATGTAAAAATGAAGGAAAATAAAGTGATGAAAAAAGAAAAAGAAAATGATACATAAAGAGAAAATAAATAAAATATAGAGAAAATAAAAACTATTTTAAATGATGTGTTGAGAGATATAAGGTCAATTTTGAAACTATCTTATCTACCAAATTATTCATAATCTTCTAAGGTCGATTTCGTAAACTGAGTAGAAAATTACCTTATAGATGGACAAGGTAATATCAAATTGGCCTCCATTATATGTAGAAATTGGAGAAATCGCAGCTCCAAGTGCAATTTTATTACTAGTTTGAACAAAGCCTGGGCATAATAAATTGTAGCATCCGGTTTGGTCATATCCATCAGCCTGGAATTATTGCTATAGTCAAAAAAATTTAATAAATTTTTTCATTATAAATATGTTACACTTTCCTAAAAAAAAAAAAAAAAATCATGTTACACTTGAAACAAATATAAAATACTTACGGTCCAATAGATAAACAATCTAGGGCGATTGTCTCCGTAGAGATTTTGATTCACCTGCATAAAAATGAATTAATCTTAACTTTATTGACATAAATACAAAATTAAGTACATTTTGAAAATGAAAGGTAGATTAATGTTGACATACTAATTGTCTTTTGAATGCAAAACAAAATTGAATTCATTTAAGGAAGAAAAAAAATGTAGATTTTGTTTTTTTGGCGGGAGGGTAAATTTTGTATGAAGAGTTTGTTTTACATTTTTAAAAGATTGATTACACTATTTCAAAGATATTTTTATTATAGTTGATTCCTTAACAAATGTTCCAAGTGTATTTGTTAACATTTTCCTAATTTTAAATACATTATTAGCTAGTGTTAAAGTGTCTAAAAATCCGGTACAATCATAAATGATGTAGCACTTGGATTCTAGTTTTAGCATTTTCTGCATCACTAGAAAGTCTATTACAGTTAGTTATTTTCTCCTACGACCAGATTGTTGCATTTAAATACTTCATCTGCCTCACAATAATTGTCTTTTTACCATTTATTTTTTTCAAAATAATTGTCACTTTAAAATATCAATGCAGCATTTATTATATTTTTCATTATTGTACCCTTATTTATTGAATTTCATCTAACTTAACTACTCCACTAACTACAATTAATAAGAGTGTTTTAATAAATAATATTCCCTACGGTCCTTTATACAAGAAACAAAAGACATAAAACATCAACACCAAAAAAATACATTGAAAATAGTCATCTTCATTTAATACACTTCTACATTTAAAAAAATTCTATCAATACCCTTAAATTAATTACTCTTTATTCCATCAACTTACTTACTTTTAATATTTTCATTCATAATCAATAAGGCACAAATGAAATTTAGCTTCAAACATACTTGAAACTTGATCAATCTTCTTATAAAAAGGAACAAAAAAATTCTCACTTTTGTTTCTAATAAAAAGGACCGAAAAGAGTACTAATTTTACCATCAAAATCAACACAATTAATCATTTTCTTAATAATTATGCATAAATCTTAAACAACTGCTATTTATAGACTGTGGAAGTAGTTTTAGCATAACTGATATAATGGGTTAGTTGAGCTCTACCATTCTTTTCAACAAGCTTTCTCTAAATTCTAACTATAGTGATACCATCCGACATGTTCGTTTTTAATTATTAATCTAATAAATTTATTGTCTTTTTCAACTCTCATCCTATATAATTCTAGTTACAATGCAATTTATTTAAAATTTTACAATAATATCAAAATTGTCACTTTTAAAATCAATATCTATCAAGATTAAAGATTGAATCAACTTATTTTTCATTGATATGTACTCTATTCACATAAGTAAGTGAATTTCATGAATTTCTTCATTGAAGAGTTTCTATTGTTTGTTCAATGTCTTTTTTCGATTTGTTCCGATATATGTGTAACATATAGGGTAGACGTGAATTTAGATTAAGCATGTATTATTTACATAATCTAAGTTTACGTATAACACATGTGAATACACTTTATGTATATATAACTTTTTTTTATTAACATCCAAATATATAACTAATGTGTGTGAACGCTGAACTCAATTTATACATGCACACATAATTAAGTTTACGTGTATATTATAACTATGTGCGTGAACGCGTGAACTCAATTTATACATGTACACGTAAACTTAGATTTCTTAACTTATGTAAACTGAGTTTACATAAACTAAATTAACTGAGTTTACGTATATATAACTATAATGTGCGTGAACGCGTGAACTCAATTTATAAATGTACACGTAAACTTAGTTTATTTAACTTATGTAAACTGAGTTTACATAAACTAAGTTAACTGAGTTTACGTATATGTAATTAATGTGCGTGAACACGTAAACTCAATTTATATATGTACATGTAAACTTAGTTTACTTAACTAATGTAAACCCAGTTTACATAACTAAGTAAACTGGAATTTACGTATATACAACTAATGTGTGGGAACACTGAACTCAATTTATACATGTACACATATACTTAGTTTATTTAATTTATGTAAACTCAGTTTACATAAATTAAGTAAACTTATTTTTTGTATTTACAATTAATGTGCGTGAATGCATGAACTCAATTAAAGAGTATATTGGTAATTTTGGGGTGAAACCTAGATTTTTTGAGTTATGGGTAATATCTGTCATAAATTTTAAAAAACAGTTGAAAAATAAACTAAGAGAAGATGAACTTTAGGATACATTTTATATATAATAATCATAACTAAACTAACAAACTCTAACTAATTTGTTACCAATACTAAGAAAGATTTAACTACATGTATCAAACTCAAACAATATCTGATAAATCTCTAACTATATCTAACAAAGTTTTTGATAATGATTTCGAAAATACATGTGAAGTGAGGCAATTCATGAAAAATCTATACTTAGAAAAAGAAAATAGAGAGATTGAGCTTTCAAATGTTTATGATTTTGTTAAAGTTTTTTGGTTTGGTGTTGTTATGTTAAGTTTGTACAATTTACTGATTTCATGTGTTAGATTTTCAAGCCATAATAACTAAATATTTGAACTCAATAACATGGTTATTCACATATAAAACTTTATACCGATGATATAATTAAATTATATATAAAAAAAAAAAAAACTATGCAAAAGGAAATAAATGAATGAATTGATTAAGATGAAGTAATTAACGAGAGTGTGAAATTAACATACATGCCAACCAGCTTCAACGGTGTTTTTGTTGTTGTCGTCGATACCATTTGTACCGACGATCCACATTTGAGCCAAGCTGAATTCATTAGGGCTTTCCACATGCGGGGCCCACACGCTTATGGTAGCCTTTGCGCCATGGTAGATATCCCCAGCCAGAGACCCATATGAATGCTGTGTAGTGTAAAGCAATAAGAAAAACTCATCTGTTATCTCATTGTCAAAATATTATAATGTCTTGAGAACAATTAAGTTTAATGTTGGGTTAAGCTAGTGTTTAAGTTTTTTTGCTATAAAATTTATTTTATAATGATAAATGACAACAACCTCTGAAGACTAATATTTTAGTATAATTTACTACAAATATATAAGGATTCATCGTTGAACCGGATCAATATTAGATAACCTCACAAGACCAATATAAAATACAAAAAATAAAATAAAATAAAATAAAACATATTTGAAATTCTTCGATTTATGAGTTTACTTATTTCTAAAGCATGTAATGAAAAGTAAAAACTCAACTACCATATCTTTGGTTTACCAATTTCCTTTTGGCTTCTATTATGTTGTTTGTTTAATTTTTAACCATAAGAATGTAAAACAAAAAACAAAACAAAAAATAGAAAAAGAAGATAAAAAATATATAAGTTTCAGTAATTGCATACTTCATGATCAGCGTATCCGTTAAAGATGGCTTTTTCTTCTGTTCGTCTAATTGCAATCGTTTCTTCTGGACATGATTCACCAGATAAGCTCCACAATTGAAAGTTGTCACTCAAAGCATTCTTATTGTCTCTTGGTATTTCTGGAGGATCCTATATATAAGCATGCATGAAAAATTATCAAACATAAAGTTGTAATATTAAAGCTTAATTAGCTTTAAAAATTCTGAATTTTCCTTAATTTAATAAACCAAAATACCAATGATTTTTGTTCTTTCAATAGAGAATGATCGAAAGCTAGTTGTTTATCAAACACAACACAATCTATTATATCGCCATCGGGACTCTGCAAAAATGAACACAAATCATAAATACACACATAAGCATATTAGTTAGCCTTGATTAAATTGTGTGTTTGGATAAAATAATTTTAAATTCTAGGAAATTTAAAATTAAACAACTTAAATACTTTAATATAATTCTCTTAATTTTTTTTATTTTTTTTATATATAGTAGTGTTTGGGAATTGGAATTCATCGGTTTTATATTTTCAGCTTACCACTGGTATCTTGTCCATACTTTCTTACTTAACCCAATAATAACCAGAAAAAAAAAAAAAAAAAAAATTTTGATCATGTTTCAATCATTTAAGTTATTTAAACATTCAATTAGATCTTATAAGTACATCTAAAAAAACATGGATTGACTGAAGGAACAAAATGTGATAATGGAAATAATCCTCTTATGACTCTTTATCTTTTTTTTTTGTCCCATTTTCATCCTTTATCTTTTTAAAATATTACACAGTTAACCTTTAAGTGAATTCTTTTAGAAAGTTCTTCAAAGTTATTACGCAAACAAGATAATTTACAATAGAATTAAATTAAATTATTTCATAAAATTATCTTATCGAAAACACACTCTAACGGGTCAAACACAAGCACGATTTAAGGAAGCTTTAAGCTTTGTTGTAACATACTTGAATTGTCTTAAGAGCAGACTTGTTGATAGACTGAAGATCATTTCTCATCGTCTTCTTCAACTTGTGAACTTCTTCCACTGATCCGATTCGATTCGCTAATTGGTGGATACCTGTTCTAGAAGAATAAACAGGAGAAAAAAAGAGAAAAAGGATAACAAAATGAAGGAGGAAGACAATAATTGAGAAGCTAAAATCCATGTTGGTTTTGTGTGTGCTTGTCCACATTTGTGTTGTCTTCCTGCATTAACAAAACAAATTTGCATATTCTTAGATTTTGGTTTTGTCCATGCAAAAAATTCTTAACTCCATATGCATGCAACATAAATATATATTCTTAAACACTAACTCAATATCCATCAATCCAACATAAAAAATACTAACTCCATCGCTGATTTTGATTTTGTCGCATCCTAAATTTTTAGGGTTGCTCAAAAACAACCAATTCTTTTTAATGTTAGAATGAATTTTATTGAACGAATTGTGAGTTCGGGAAACGATTACGTGCAGGGAAGCTACTAGCATATTAAAATTATGATGACCAAGGATTTGGTGTAAATAACAGTTTTGAAATTTGCATAAGGCACTTAGAGTAATTTGAAGTTTATGAATCAAACAACGACTAGCAGCAATACGAGGGAAAAAAAAATAAATAAATAACTTTTTTCTTGCGAAAAAAAAAAAAAACATGGGGACCATTATGATTTGTAAACAAGAATGAGTGGTATGTTACCTTAAGAAACAAAGAAGAAAGAAAAAAGTATAAAGAAGCATACGGGAAGAATTTGTGAAGAAGAAACCAAATTACGTACCTTCTTCCTTTGCCCCTGATTTTTTCTGAAATTTCACTCAGTGTTTTTTTACCCTAATGCAAGGTATTTATAGAGGTTTCGATTAAGGTTTTATTTTTATTTTAGCACCATATATTTTATTTTTTCCAATGTATCTTAGTTTTTCTCCTTTTAGTTTTTGTAGCAAACAATGTTTGCTTGGTGGACAATCTTCCGAACCTTTTATGATTTCGTTATTTTTGTAACGTCGTTTTTATTGATTTTTTTTTTTTTACAAACTTCATTTTAATTGTTAAATTTGGGATTATATTGGATCTCACTAGTGTATTTTAGCCTCGTAACATTTTTTAAATATTAGAGTGAAAGATCGAGGGAGAATTTGGGGTGCGTCTCATTGTCTTTCTCTCCTTTATTTTTAGCAAGATTTCAATTGTCAATATGATCTCCTTCAAAAAAAAAAAAATGTCAATATGATCAAGTCCTCATTAGCTAACTTAATTGATCTTTATGAAAATAAAATTCATCTTGGAATTTGCTGATTATTTTGTTAAATACAGTTAAGATACTTAATGTATATCATTTACATGTCCAGCAATATGTGTTACTACACTTGTCCTACATCACCCGTAGTTTGAAATTGGTTGTCTCTTTGAGAAAGAAAATGCAAAAGAAATATGTGACAATGTTTTCCTGATGAATATATTGCTATGGCTGAGTTCTAAAATTTGTAGCCATCTCCGCTGAACAATCAGCATCTTCATCTTCCTCATCATAGTCATCGTCATAGCCACGTGGCCGCTACTTTGATCTTCCCGGAGAATGTGGTGACACCTATTGTTGGAACTTGGAAGATATGTGGAAATTGAGTTAATGGAATAAACACAAAATTCTACATTGGATAGAACTAGTGTAGTGTGAGTTGGAAAAAAATGAAAGTTTCACATTAGATAGTTACACACATAAATAGTGTTTATATAGTTGAGGTGTAGCCCTAAAGCGTGTGCATAATTATGTGAACGGAGTAAACATTATTAACGAAAAATATATATTTAAATATTTAATTATTTGAAAATGTTAATTTAAATAATTAATTTAATCATTATTAGAAAGTGTTTTTTTAATCCCCAAATATTGCTGAATCTGAAATATTTTGGTGAATAGTCTGAAATATCTTGGTATGCAATTTAATATATTTTTGTACTGATCATCTGAAATTTATTTTGGTACTAAATATAAAATATTTTTGTATTCAATATGATATACTTTGGTACTTGATTTGAGATATTTTTGTACTAGATATAATATAGTTATTTGTTTTCAAAGTTTCTCATATATTAGTTGTGAAACTTCAAATCTTTTTCTTCTCTCCCTTTTCGTCTTGTGTTGATGAGATTTTCTTCTCTTTTTTATAGTGTTCTTAAGATCATAGACCATATATAATGTCCTTCGGAATAGAAATATCATATTGATATTTTGAGATATTAAAAGTTAGAATGGTGGTAACATCATATTTGAGTGGTCACAATAGCATAATAGAGTGGTCATAATACCATAATTGATTAGTTTCAACATTAAAATATGAGTGGACTTAATACCATATTAATTGGAAGTGTAATTCTCGAACAATTAGGTACAATGCATTAGTTAGTCACATAGTTGCAGTTGTGCTTGTTTTTACCCTGGAGGTGACGTAGTTGATAGTCTGTCTTGCATAATTTTGTGTAGTGCCACAAAATGTTTTCAATGTTTTATCCTTGAGGCAGCGTGGTTGATAGTCTACCTTGCACAATTTTGATCAGTGACACAAAACGTCTTAAAGAGTGACCCAGTCGTGACTCAACCTACTAACAACTTCGGTAAATAAAAATTCTTTCTCAAAAACAGATTTTAGAACTCCAAATACAATAGTTTGAAAATCTAAAACCAACACATATATTCCAATTGCAGCTCGAAAGACACTACAAGAAAAGTTGAATTTAACGATAAATGGGTGTGGCTTGAAGAAAATTTCAATGGATTCTCGGTTAAAAGTAGTTGTTATCTAATTCTTTCGTCGAATGACGCACAACACAGGTTCATGTCGTTGAAACTTATACTAAGACACTTAAAGGTGTTATGGAAGGAGGAATTTAGGTGGATGGGAGTAGAAGAATTAAGTGCAAATAATATAAGTGTGAAGCATATGTTACAGTTCAACAAATTGATCAAATGAAAAAAAAGCCAAGAGGGTGAAAATTCTAATTTGGCTAGAAACTACATGAAGTATTTGCCTATTGAGGAATTAAGTGAATAAGACAAGATGTTTCATCAAATGACTTGTTCTACAAACTTTCAATGTTTCCACCTTGTTTACAATCTATTTCTACTCTCTGCATTTTTCTCCAACCTTACCATAAGATAAAATGAAAAAATTAAGTGAAGCCAACTATTTATAGATTTCTGAAAAGTCCATCTTCACCTTGATTTTTTTTTCAAGCTCAGCCACATATCTTTAAACTACCATGATTTTCTAGGCAAAGTCAATATTTGCCATGACGAATTTTCCATGTTTCAAAGTTCATCATTATGCTGGTTTTTCACTAAGTTGTTGCTTGGCTTGCTAGGCGAATTAACTCAACTTAAACTTCTTTTTTATTTACTTGGTCCTTAATTCGTTAATCTTTAAAGACTTAATAGCAATTCTGACCCCCTAAGTATTAGGAAGTTGCGATTTTAGCCCCCTAACAAAATAATATACAATCCAGCTCCCTAAGTACAGCCCCTTAGGCCAATTTTGACAAAGTCAATGCTGACGTGGACGCCACGTGTATAATTTTTTATTTTTTATTTTATTTTTTAATAATTAAAAATAAAAAATAAAAAAATTACCCACGTGGCGTCCACGTCAGCATTGACTTGGTCAAAATTGGCTTGGGGGGCCAAAACTGCAAAAGGGGCCGTACTTAGGGGGTTGGATTGTATTTTATTTTATTAGGGGACTAAAATCACAACTTCCTAATACTTAGGGGACCAAAACTGATGTCGAGCCATCTTTAAAATACTACAAGATGTATTGGAAAAAGGGTAAAAAGAGCAAGAAATTTATATCTTACCTAGTTTTATCATATTTGCACAAAATCGATGATTTTCATTAGGTTTTTGCAAAATAAGTTATTGCAGTGGGTATAGTCACATCATAGGAGTTGATGATGAGCTATGAGACATCGTTGAAGATGTTGTTACTTTTCCTTTTGTTTATGAAGGAATGGTTGTGGATAGAAAAACTCTAAATGAGGCTCAAAGAAAAATATATAGAAAGCATCACTGAGTACGTGCTATTCTGGTGGTTGTTTTATCTCATCAAAGATTTACAAGTACAATGTGTCAAAACTCCTATCCTTTACTTTGATGACCAAAGTGTCATACACTTTGCTTCAAATTCAGTATTTCATGAAAGAACTAAACATTTGAAAATTGGTTGCCACATTATTAGAGAGAAACTGCACGCATGGTCTCTTCAAGTTCCTCCATATGTTACTTGTAAAGATCAAGTAGCTCATTTATTCACTAAATCCTTATTTTCTCTGTTAAGTCAAAGTTGATTTGATAAAAATGATCTATCTGAAACAAACTCGAAACTTAAAGGACCTATATAAAACCTTAAAAATTTAAAGGACCTATCCGAAACAAACTTCAAACTTAAAGGACCTATCTGAAACCTTAAAAACTTAAAGGATCTATCTGAAACAAACATGAAACTTAAAGGATCCAGGGAGGTATTTGACCTAAGTTATACAAATACATAAGTTTTTATGTATTATTTTTAAGTTTGTTAAGGTATTTTATAAGAAAAAATAGTTTATGAAGATATAATTTTCATTAGTGAGAGTTTATAAATTAAAATAAAAACTTATGTATTTACATAAGCTATTTTTCATAACCTCAAAATAAGTTCAATCCAAACGGGGCCTAGATCTATATGAAGTATTTTCACACCCGTCGAGCAAATAAATTAAATACATAATTCAATAAACTCAAAATGAATTTCTTATTATTTTTTTGAGGGCTGAATTTCTTATTATTATCTACAATTTTCTATTTTTAAAGATAATACCGTGGATTATGGTCACAAGCCGCCCTAATTTGATAAATACTTTTTCTTTTATTTTTTATGGTGGTTGAGGTTTGAACCTCAAATCTTAAATATATTATATATTATACTTACCAACTAAATTAAACTCACGAAGACATAAATATTTTTCTTTTGCACCATCATGCATGCTAAAACAAATCTCACATCAAAGTATTTAGGATAAAAAAGCCCAATAAAGTGGATTATTATAATTTTTTGGGCAGATATAAAGTTAATTTCTTATAAGCAAGCTGACACTTGTCAACAAAATATTTAAAATAGGTTTATAAAAAATATAATTAAGGGAAATGTTAACGAGCGTCCTCCGGACACACTTTAAGCACTTTTAATAGAAATTTTTTACGAAAATCTGTGTAATCACTGCATTGGAATTTGTAATATTTGACCTTTTTAAGAAATATTTTCTAAATTTAAAATCTTTAAAAAGTATTCTGGAGGCACTCGTTAATAAGACTCGCTAACTAATTAACCAAATATGTCTGGTATGTATTAATTATTATACCTAAAAGAATGTGTTGGTAGTTTTTTGGTGGTGAAAGAATGTGATGGTATTGTCAAGGAAAAAAATGACTTGGATTGAATCTCTTGAATTAAATGTTCGTAAATAGAATAATATTATATTATATATTATATATAGCAATGACTTTTACCCTTGCACTTGGTGTTTTCTAGTTGTAATCTGTAAATTTTTTACGTGCAGTTATAAAGTCTAACCCGTCAAACTGAAAAAGACTTTAATCTTAAATTTGAAATCTCTTCTTTCTTTCTTTTTTTTAAAGGTTAAAATAGAATATGTTACCAAATCAAAGTGTCATTCCTATCACAAGGTGTATTAAGAAAGAGACCGTAAAGTCGAAACAATATTTTGAAGAAGAACCTGAGCAAGAAATAAAAAAGAAGAAAAGAAATAACTATTAGCCTATGTCCAGCATGGTAAACGGACTAAGCACCTACCATAGCAATGGAAGGGAAGAGAAGCAAATTTCACCTTCAACCACATAAACGCGAGATATTTAATCTTATCCACCACCTGTATCACCGAGCATTCTTGTCTTTGAAAAGCCTGTTATTTCTTTCTTTCCAAAATTCTCAAACAATAGTAAACCAAACAACATGTAATATTGAACGCTGCACATTTGCGGTACCACCACTATAACTGAATTTATTAAAATGATTCGGCACATAAAGAGGGACGACCGCATATTGATTACAATTGTCGTGTCGCCTCTACCCATCTTATAACCAGTAAAGAGATTATTAACTGACAAAGATTTCATCAACACGTGGATCCCCTCTGCGGCTAAAAGAAACAAGAAGGGTGAGAGAGGGTCACCCTGCCTGCCTCAAACCCCTCCAAAGAGAACTCATCAGTTGGAGACCCGTAAACCAAGACCGAAGTTGTGGCCGTTCCAATGCAATCTTTTATCCACTTCCGCCAAAGACTCGGAAATCCCATTTTCAACATCTCCTCGTCTAAGTAACCCCAATCAATTTGATTTGTTCAAAAAAAAAAAAAAAAGTAACCCCAATCAATTGTGTCGTGGGCTTTCTCAAAATTCTCCTTAAAAACAAACAATTCCTTCTTACATCTATGCGCTTCATCAACTATCCGTTAGCCACCAATATGCCATCAACTATCTCTTATTAAGTTGAAAGAAACTCAAATCATCTCGCCTTTGATACTTCAACATACCCAAAGATTTTCTTTAGTAAAAATAAAAATTATACTGCATTAAAGAACTAAAAAAAAGTATAATTAAGATGCATTTAACATTTTCATTAAATATTCATTCAAAAAAGCATTTTCATTAAATATTTTAATTAATTAATAAATAATAAAACATTAAATAATTTTATACTTTTAATCTATTAAATATTTTTACTTCAAAAAAAAATCTATTGAATACTTTATTTCCTAAATTCCCTCAAAACATTTATTTCCTAAATCGTTGTTTAAAGATATTCTTCAACATTTTTTTTCACACAAGATATTCTTTAACATTATTATAATCATACCGCGTCAAAAGAGAAAACATGTATATTATGTATAGCATATATAAGTACTCAAAAGTCTCCCTAAAGTATGTTCAGAGAGAGAGAGAGATCATTTTCTTGGCTTCAAAGGCTTTGAAAATGGTGAATGAGTAATTAGATTGTCTTACAAATACTGTTGATATAGTATATTTTTGTTGGATTGGATATGGGGTTAGATTTGTTCCAATGGACAAAACCAAAATATAAGAACACTCAAATGTGTTTTGTTGATGCAAGAAGACAACACAAATGTGGAGAAAAACACACAAACACAAACATGGATTTTAACTCCCCAGTTATCTCCCTCCTCCTTCATTTTCTTCTCCTTGTTTCTTTGGTTTGTCATGTCTATTCTTCAGAAACAAGTGGCCAAAATCAAACTTTTCTACCAAATGAAGAGTTTCACAAGTTGAAGAGGACCATAAAAATGCATCTTCGACGAATCAACAAGCCTGGTGTTAAGACAATTCAGGTATGTTAAAAATGTCTTTAAAACATTTCTCAACCTTTTTCAAGAAAAAATAAATTGTGTTTGTGTAATTTGTGTTTGTGTTGTTTTTTTTTTAGAGTCCTGATGGTGATATCATAGATTGTGTTGTATCTCATAAACAACCGGCTTTTGATCATCCTACGTTGAGAGGACAAAAACCATTGGTATTTTTCTTAGTTTTTTTATTTCTCGATCAAAAGGAAATTAAAATTCATAATTTCTTTTATATAATTACATTTTAACTTATAATTGTTAGGTTTTATGTGTATAGGATCCTCCAGAAAGACCAAGAGAGCATAAGCAAATGGGCATTGAAGATTATAACTTTCAATTGTGGAGTTTTTCAGGTGAATCATGTCCAGAAGGAACAATTCCGATTAGAAGAATAAAAGAAGGTGATATGTTAAGAGCTTGCTCTATTAACACATTTGGAAGAAAATTGAAACGTGTGAGAATGGACACCACCGGCGATGGACATGAGGTACAATGCCATCACAAACTCAGATTATTTTTTGTCTCATAATTTCTTTTATATTAAATATTTTTATCTTTCTTTTCCTTATGGTAAAGTATGGAATAAATAAACAACTTAAGAGATAACCCAAAAACCAACTTAACAGAGATAGATAATGGAAATTGGTTAAGTATATGGTAGTATTTTTTAGGGGAAAGCGTATGGTAGTTGAGTATTTAATTTTACGTTAAATATGTTTTGGCTTATATAAAATTACGGTGGTAAGTTTAGTCTTTATAGCCTTCCAAAAGAAAATTTAGTCTCCGTAAAAGAAATTTGACCATTTTTGTCTATATTTTCTTTATAAGAACTTGTGATTTAGTTCCTACATATGGGCTAAAAGTATCAATTAATTTTATAAAAAGTAGAGATTAAATATTTATAAAGACTAAAAGTATATCCTTTCATTTCTTTTGAAATAATTAATATCGGACATAACAGAGAAATTTCAAATGTTTTCTTTTCTTTTTATATTTTATATCATTCTTTTTATTTATTTTTTTACACAATATCATTCTGTTCTTTTTTTTAGTGATATTTTTTTTTTTTTGGTCGGGGTTTATACTCCGAACCTTGAATATATATTACTACCAACCGAGTTAAACTCACGAATACATACGAAAATGAAGATAGTACGATTAGCACACAAAAAAAAATGATCAATAGTACGAACTAATCCTCCTTATAGTCTCACAATATAAACAAAATAATATTCTGATAAAAGCATAATAAAGTAATAAACAAACAATTTCTATCTACTTCTTTTTTAAAAGAAAAAAGTGTTCATTTTTTTGTCTTTCTAATTTAATCATGAATCTGAGTCCTTTTTCATTTTAAAGTGATCACAGAATTGCATGGTTACTCACTTAAATTATTTTGTTGTTTCACTTTAAAGTGTACCAATTATTTTTTATCTTCAATAGAAAGAATCTTAAACACAGCACAAACCAACATTGAATCTAATATAAATCTTGTGCTATATTTGAAAATGAAGTACTAACAAATTGGTTCTTCTTAATGATGCACAGCATGCAGTTGGATATGTGAGTGGGGATGAGTATTATGGAGCAAAAGCTAGCATAAATGTGTGGGTCCCACAAGTGGAAAGTCCATATGAATTCAGCTTATCTCAAATATGGATCATCTCTGGTTCATTTGGAGAAGATCTCAATACTATTGAAGCTGGTTGGCAGGTATGTTCATTATTTTCATTAATTACTTCACCTTAAATAATCAATTCATTCAATCATTTCCTTTTTCACTGGTTTTTTTAATTGCTACTCTACTCCCCACTCATTTTTTACCGGTCGTTTTAAGGTTAACACGTATATTTCTTCCGTCTCAAAATAAGTGATATTGTAGACAATTGCATTCAGATCAATGTACATTTTTTATATTCAATATTTTTTTATTATATATTAGTAAAAATTATAAATGCAAAACCAAATTCAATACTTGATAATGATATTTTAGTAAAAAGGATGTTATTTCTTTTCCATTTATCCATTTTTCTTAATAGGTTTAAAATGAACAAATAGAACAATTAATTTGAAAAGAAGGGAGTATTTTTTATTAATCTTTTACACAAAAAAAAATTAACTAATTTTACACAAAAATTCATAAATTCATTGGATTTGGTTTTGCATTAAATAGGCAGTTAGAATGTCAACCAACTACCTTTCATTTTCATCAATGTACATAAAAAAAAAAATTATTGATCAATCAAGCTAAGTTTAAGTAATTTTTATGCAGGTCAGCCCAGAGCTCTATGGGGATAGCTACCCTAGATTCTTTACTTATTGGACGGTAAGTAAATTGATTGAAGTAAAGGAGGTGGAAAAGTAAAATATCTATGATTGATACTACTTGCTTCAAGTGTAAGATACCCATTAATAAAAAAATGTGTTGAAAAGAAAAATGATAATGGCTAGTAATAATTGCAGACTGATGCATATCAAGGAACTGGATGCTACAATTTACTTTGCTCTGGCTTTGTTCAAACTAGCAGTAATATTGCAATTGGAGCAGCAATTTCTCCAACTTCTACATATAATGGAGGCCAATTTGATATTAGCTTAATGATCTGGAAGGTAATTTTCTGCTTAAAATACCAAAATGACCTTAAAAGATTATGGATAATTTGGTAGATATCAATCCATGTTCCTACTATTATTTACTGCTTATTTAGTTACTAAAGTTAAAACATAATAAAATAGTTTTTGGAAATAAAAAAGAAATTCAATTAATTAATTATAATTATTCCAGTGTCAATTTTGTCCATGAGATTGTTGCATAGTGACTAATGTGATTAGAAGAAACTTTTAGGTTTAAAGAACATGTGAAATATTTTTTAACTTCAATAACTAAATTAACTAACCATTGATACAAAATATTGAAGTCTCATAGTCAAAGTCTCAAAGAAAATTTAAATTGAAAATATGGTCAATGGTGGGGGCATGGGGCACTCCATTAGTTTGGAAGTCTCATTATATGCTTTCGAATTTTGTTATTATGTAGAATTATAGAAGAAGCAAGGGCAAGTTTATTATAACATGTTCACAACATAATAATTTGTTTTGAAAAAGCAAAATAAGTATGATGAACAAAATTTTCTAGTGTTCCAGTGTCAGTGAATGTATGTACTACATTTATTCACTTTACTACTTTGGTACAATACTTTTTTGGTCCTTTTTTTCACCACATAAATTCACATAAATGTATGTAATAGTGTTTTATCTCCTGTAAAAAAAATTGTTTAGTTTTCGTCCCTTGTAATTTGAAGATTTTTTGGTTTTGGATCCTCATGACAAATTTCGCCCCCTGTAAAATCTTCAAATTTCGGTTTACCCCCCTGTAATTTGAGCAAATTTCGATTACTCCTTGCTAATTTGAGCAAATTTCAGTTTACTCCCCTACCATATCATATATTTTGTATAGTCAAAATTCATGAAGGTCCAAAACCAGAAATCTTCAAATTACAAGGATGGAAACTAAACAAAAAAAATTTACAGGGGAAAATCGGAAATGACCAATATTAGAGGAGTAAAGTACTATTAATCCTATTTTTTATTTTCTCTCGTTTTTTCTGAGCACTTTGAGAACGTCAATTTCCTTTGCTTTTTACAACTTAAAGATATTCCATAATTCTGAACGCCACACCTTTTTTTATTCCTTCATTTTTCTCTTATTTAACAAAACCCTATTATTTGCATTTTTTTACTCACCAACCTGGTGCCTTTGTTTTCTTCTTTTTGACACATTTCTTTTATCATGTCAGCTAACATGTTTCTCTTAATGATTATGTTTATGTTTGAGTAATTTAACTTTGTCACAAAACAAAAGTTGTATCGTTGAAGGTTTACTAGGATAACATCGATACCTCAGATTGAATGTGTGTCATATGATTAAGATATGTCCGTGTTCGATATGGTTATATTAATTCAGTTACTTCTATTTTTTTTTTTAAACTATTAAAAATGTTTATATCTTAATATTAGTGTTCTGTATGGTGTTTTTTGTGTGTGCGCGCGCACGTTTGGTGTTTGTGTTTCATATATAGTTTACTTTGCTTCTATTTGTGCGTGTAGGATCCAAAGCATGGGAATTGGTGGCTTGAATATGGATCTGGAAACTTAATTGGATATTGGCCATCCTCCCTATTCACACACTTAAAGGACAGTGCAACTATGGTTCAATTTGGAGGAGAAATAGTGAATACAATGTCAACAGGGGCTCACACATCAACCCAAATGGGTAGTGGACATTTTGCTGAAGAGGGTTTTGCAAAAGCTGCATACTTTAGGAATATGCAAGTTGTGGATTCTGATAACAGCTTGATTCCCTTGCCAAATCTCAATGTTGTAGCTAACCGTCCAAATTGTTATAATATACAAGAAGGGACTAATAATGGGTGGGGAAATTACTTTTACTATGGTGGTCCTGGTAGGAATGTAAAATGTCCCTGAGAAAATGAATAATACATAATTATAATTATAAAGGTAAACATTTTTTTGAAAAAATATTCTTGCATTTCTTGGTTGGGGTGATTTATTTTTGTGTTCAAATTAAATTTTTATTTGTTCATAAGTTTTCTATTACTACCTGGACTCTTTGTAAATGTCTAAAGAGAATATAAAATTAATATGCAACCTTTACTGGTATCCCTTTCTCTGCCTTTCTAGACAATATTATTCTTTTCTTCCATCATTTTTCTCATGCTTTGCTTGTAATGATAAGAGAAATGTGTGTGTAAAGAAGATGGATAATGCTTCTAACTTTATGATAAATATGCTATTTATTTATTCCATTCTCCATATACTTGAATGATCTCTTTCTATAGTTTTGGTATTTCTGTGTTGATTAAGAAAATCCTTAATTGTTGTGGAGATGCTTGATGAATTGGGAAGTTTTTGGTGTGTTCGCTTCAATATTGTTGTTGTTTAATGATAAAGTGATAAGGAGGCATTTATTTGCATTGGAAACAAGTACCTAATCTTAGGAATAGTGTGCGCGCATGCCAGAACCAAAAAACGAAAATAATTAGAAGGGCCAAAACCAAAAAACAAAAATAAGTAGAGGGATCAAATCCAAAAAACGAGAAGACCGAAATTCAAATTTAAAAACCTTGGTTCTTAAATCCTCTTTTAGTCTTTCTTCCTCCATTTTCAATGGAAATGTGTAAAGAAAAGGAAGTTCACGGCTTAAAGATCTTGAAATAGACAGAGTCATTGTTGTGATTGTAATTTGATCCTTCTTAGTTGTTCCTAGAGGTAGTTTTTTTGTTTTTTTTTTTTTGTGGTGTTACAATGTAACAAAGCAAAAAAAAAACTAAAAAACTAGCTAGTTTGTCTCATAGAAGGAGAGACTCTAAGCCAGCTGAAAAACGATTCCAGTGAGTTGAGCAGACGGATTAGGAAGACTCCTTAGCCATAAAGTCAGCACAAATGTTCTGCTCCCTCATAATATGAACTGAATTTACAGTCCATGATGCAAGGCATCCGAGATTTCTAGTAGCACATAAGCATGAAAATGCAAACTTGCATTTTCCAAGTTGTGAATAAGATTTACCACTTCTAAATGATGTTTGTATAACCAAAGATCATAACAAAGTAGCAGTCCCAAGTTCGTAGAGGTAGCTAATTGTTGGGCACTCTATCTTGGTTCAGTGTAGTGTATATGTATTTTGGTGATTTACAGAAAGGTCGACCTTCGCAATTTTGATATGCTATCACATTTGGCTTGTGAGTAACTCAATGGTCATGAAGCTTGAGGGGTTAGCATCTGGTGGGAAGCACAGGGGAGTTGGAAGTCTTTATGTTTCCCGTCTCAATCCTCCTAGCCACTAAGACAATAGACAAAAGGAAATAGAATATTAATGATTCTGCAGAATATTAAGGATTGAATTTGAGTCCATTTATTATTCTTGAGCATTAGAGAATTCTGTATATGTTTGACTAGTCAAACTCTGTCCAAATTCTTTTTACAAAATGCAAAACTGAATTTGGGGATGGAGGAGTTCCCTCTTCAAATAGTGTTGGAAATTACAAAAGCCGAAGCACTGATTATAAATAGAATTCCAATGCTTCTAATGTGTATTGCTGAATATTATTTACCTTCCTATCTAGTGAAATTTCCAAAATTGAGACCCCAAATTAATAGTGTATACTGCAGTGCATCATATGTTACCTTGGCAATGTATTAATTTTTAAAGAATTTAACTCAAGAAAATCTGTTCTGCAAGAAATTAACTCAAGAAGATACGTTTAAATGACTTAATGCTTTGATATTTAAAATTCTAAGATGGGTAAGTCACCAGCAATTGCATCAGAAATCAAAAAATAGAGTCATCATATGTCATTTCTAGATGAAGTATATTGGCTTAAAGCTAAAGCCTACAACAAGCACATGCCACAAAAAAGAATCATGAGGTTGCATGGATAATAAGAAAGACAAATCAAGGAGTAAAGATTATACTGAGAAACCATATAATGGTTGGTGTAGACATTCCTTCAAAAGGAGATGGGTGACTTCTACTGTCCACCTCTTATATTGAAAACCATATACGGCATGCGCCACTTCAAAATGTTTAAATTGAAATACCAAATTTTTATTGCAACACAGAATGTGAGGAAAGAACACAGCATCTCAATTTACATGAATCACTCCTCGGATATAGCCTCAAGCAACTTCTGGGCATCTTCATTCACGTTCACATTTTCCATCTTCAATCGTCGTTTCATAGCAGCACTTGTCCTACCAGCAGCAGCATAAGTTCTAATCAATGATTCAAACACCTCTTCCCCAACAGATTCCATGGATTTCTTCAAGATTTCGATGAATTCTTCTGCACCATCAACATCCTTCTCTTGCTCGTAGTGCTTCATCATAATACCTATTGTCTCAGATGATGGAACCCACTTTTCACCATTCCCTCTACCAATTGAGATTGCTTCGGATAAACAATCCACCGCCAACTTAAAGTCTGCATTCCGCAAATGGTGATCCAAAAATATTTCCCAAGTTTTTGCATTAGGCTTGGCCCCCCTCCTCCGAGCACGCTCCTTTAGTTCTTCAGCCTTCTCCAGCATATCTAATTTTGCATATGTCCCTATCAATACATTTGCAACTCGAATATCATAAGTAGTGCAGCTTGATTCCCACTCACGGAAACACTTTTCTGCTCCCGGGAGATCTTTCAAGTTAACCAAAACCTGAATCATATTCAGATAGCTTATGTTTGCAGTTTTAGGAAATGCCAACCTAAGAGAACGCCAGACCCTATAAACCTCGTATACTTTGCCTATTTTCCCATACAATGTAATTAGAAACTGGTAAGCAGAAAGATCTTTGTAACCATTCCTCTTTTCCAATTCCTTGAGTGCACCTTCAGCCTTCTCAAACAAGTTAGCATCAACATAAATAGACGCAAGGTTGCTATACGTTGTCCAATCTCCAGTGACTCGACCGTCCCTCTTCATCTCATCAATAACCCTCTCAACACCAGAAATATCATTAACTGCAGCAAGAGCTCTCATCCATACATTATATGTGTAAGAATCCGGCATGATATTGCTACTCTTCATTTCTTGAATGATGGACGGAATCTTTTCTGGTTGACCTACTTTAGTATAGAGAGTCATAAGACTATTATAAGACAGTGAACTCAAAGGAAAGTCAAGATCCTTCATTTTTTCAACGACACCTTCAGCTTTATCAGTCATCAACTCCTTGCAGTAGCAGTTGAGAAGTGCACCATAGCACAGATGATTTTTCTTAGACTCGGGGAGATCAACAAAATATTTTTCAGCAGCAACAATACCTCTAGCTTTTGCAACCAAATCAATATGTATAGCTTGGTCACTGACGGTCTTTATCATATTCCTCTTAGCCATTGTCTCTGATAGCTGCAACACAAGAAAAAGAGCATTTTCCATGAATATAAATTATGGAATGCAGAGTCTGCTACCTATAATGTCTAAACCTTGTGCTACATGGTTTTGTTCCAGACATGACCACGTAGTCAACAACATCAACATACAGCAAAATGTATTATTTAAATAGGAAGGAACTAATACTAAGAAACATATAGATATAATCTGTCAAAAAAAAAAACATATAGATATAATTTTATTTTGTTTCAAAATAAGTGTTCACAATTCTTATCATAAGTTTACCATCACACTCCTTTATAAACCACTGCATTTGAAGCATCCACATTCATAATTCATAAAGTACAGCACACAATCAATAACAACAGAAGAACACTTCAATTAAATACAAAAGTTGAAACCAATACTTCAAAAATTCATTATATGGTTCAATAATAAAAATAACTGCATTCAACTAAATCAAAAACAACGCAAGAACACATCACAAGAACACATCAATTAGTTTTTTTACATGGCAAAATTTTATAAAACGACACCCAAATACAAGGCGTACTTGAGTTAGAGCGAAACAAATAAACTCCACTGCACTGGCAGGGGAAAAAGGGCTTAAGACTACCCACAAAATCAAACTACTAGACCCCAAGAAAAATAACCAAGAGTCTCACACTCAAGCTACAAAGCTGCCAAATCAGAAACCACAAAAGGCCAAAAAAAAACGGACAACCACACAGCAGGGACTATCAAACCTCCTTAACACAGGCAAAAATCCACCTATAACCACACTAAAAGCAATCCACAATAGCACAAAACCAATTGCAAAAGGAACGAAGACACCCACCACCTTATATTAATAACCAAGCAGAACCAAAGGCTGCTAAATTATGAAGAAAAACAAAGTTTACCTTTACCTCGCCTAACAAAGGTTGACACTAACACTTCAAAACCTCGTTTTATGATTCCATGATAAAAATAACTCTATTCCAAACCCAAGCTAATATATCATCTTATTTTGAAGAAAATGAAATAATTGAAAATAACAACAGCCTAGAAAACACTAATTTGGGTAGAGTTTTTTTTTTTTTTGGAGGAAGCCAAATTTGTGCACCCAAATTGGCTTCTGGAAGAATCGAACCTGACACCTTGAGAGGAGCACACCCCAAGGTACCAAGCCCACACCACCAGGCCAACCCTAGTGGGTTTTGGATCGACTTATTTTATCCTATCGACTAACATAAGCATTTATGAGCATGTTTGAGAGAGCTTATATAAATCGCTTCTGACATATCCATCAATTATTTTCAACTTAGTTTCATAAGCTTTTCAGAATACCTATGAAAACAGCTTATAGCTAACATTTAAATAATTTAACTTTTTCAATATTTTGTAATAGAAATATCGTATACAAAAACCCTTATATGTTAAGTGTATATGCAATAAGCATTTCATTAAACTATTTTTCTACACAGTGCCTAAGAAACATATAGATATAG
The DNA here is from genome assembly GCF_003473485.1 of Medicago truncatula. Lineage (NCBI taxonomy): Eukaryota > Viridiplantae > Streptophyta > Magnoliopsida > Fabales > Fabaceae > Medicago > Medicago truncatula. The sequence goes on along the minus strand of NC_053049.1, from coordinate 31,660,462 downwards.
CTTAATGTTGTTCGAAAATAAGTGCTCCAAATTCTTATCATAAGAATTCGACGCGTCTACATCTATAATTCATAAACTACAACTCACTAAGGGCCCTTCTAGATTGGCTAATTTGAGCTTATGTACATGCATAAGTTCTGTGATACTGTCTGAGAGAACTTATTAAAACAGCGTATGACATTTTTCATAAGCTTTTTTAACCTACTTTCATAAATTCTCCAAAATAGTTTATGAAAATAACTTATAGCATATACAAAAACAATTTAACTTCATTTTATCTTTTTCTATAGAAATAGTTTACATAATCATATACAACAGCGCATATCATGCTAAACGCACTTATGCTATAAGCTGCAAATAATCTGTTTATCCCAACAGAACCTAAATGAATAACAACACTATCCTTTTAACTCAGTTTCACATCCAGAAAAAACACGTAGTGACAAAAACAACTACATTCTAAATCGAAGCCAATATATAATCTTAATTTTCAGAAAATGAAATAATCGAAATTGAAAATAATAACAACCTAGAAAAAGCGCTTAAATGTAAAAATACCTTAAGAGCAGGTTGATATAATTTCCGTTGTCTCAGCTTCTTAAGCGTATCGCCAACTTCCCATTTATAAACGCGCTTCCCACTCTTAATGAACTGATTAAGCTGTTGACGAACATTGAGTTCAGAACCACCGTCTTTGAAGAGTTTCAAGTAAAGCGCTTCGTCTAAGTACTTTTTGGATCGTTTCACAACGCTTTTGCATTTACCGTAACGTTGCATCACAGACATTTTTGGAGTTCTTGTTTCTTAGTGATGAGTGTTACTGGAGATTCAAAAGTGTTCAGTGTAGTGATGAAGAAAGCGAAACCTAATTTTCTGGAAAGAATCAAAAGCGGAAGAGGAAATTATTGGGCTGTGGGGTGGTTCTTCTCAATGTCCAAAATGAGTTAGGAATTTGCTATCCGCACCGTCAATATTTAGATATAACACGTAATGAGTATTAAAGATTGAGATGCTTTCCATTTTAATGAATATTTCTATTTCACTTGAAGAGAGATGGACACAGTATATAAGTGACTATGATAGACAAAGAATTTAAAATATTTTATTCTTTTTTTATATCTTTTTATAAATGAATATGTTCATTAAATAGAGATTTCAGCTCATCTTTCATAGTCCTACGAAATTAAATTTGTGACACGATAGTGCTAGGAAGCAAAATGTCATGTTTGATTGTCATGTCACTACAATATACGTAGTTGGATCAAATTTTGTTGGTTCAACTTATGAAGATTGCTCTTTTGCTTTTTAAAATTGTTTATTCATTTATAAGTTAACTTATGTTCGGTATTTTTCAGCGTAAGTTAACTTACGCTGTCACTTTTAAGATCAGTTGATCCGACTTAAAAAGTGATTGAACCGATTTTAAAAGTACTAGCGTGAATTAACTCACACTGAAAAATGTAAAGCGTGAGTTACTCCTGCTGGTAAAGGCTATGATTCCAATTATAAGAACCTTATCATAAGGCCCTTATTAGTCAGGCACGTGACATCCTTAGTAATCCATCGTTAGTAGATCCTGTGTTTCAAGATTATATATTGTTCTTATTTCTTATATATGTATGCTTAAGTTGTTCAGCTTCTGCTTTTAGAAATTATGATTATCATGATTATAGCAACCCTGTTTAGAAATTTTTACAACTCATAAGCTTCACTTACAGCTCCCGGTCAATCAAGTTCAATTGTCTTATTATATGTCAACCCTACATAATTTAAAGAGTTAGACTTGTTTTCAACAAGAAGAATGTTCAGAACAACTCACGTACCGTCAAACCTGTTCTTGCTTCAGATTATAATTTCTAACTAAATGTCTGTCTAAGTTGCAATTTAAGATATCTTTGGGTGATTTGAAAATTGTAAAACAGATAGTTACAGCTATGTTATTATATGTAATCACAAGAAATCAATCGTTCTGTCAACAAATATACAAGTACACGTTAGAAGTTTGTTAGTTTTCCGTTAACAATAACAGAACGCTTAGCTTGTCGTATAATATTTAAGCTTATAAATATTAGAGTCCTCAACATGTAACATTGATTTCAGTGAAAGAGATACTCTTTTCCCTTGTTGTTCATTTTCTTTCATTTTCCTTTATGGCCTTGCATTTTCTCATAAATCTTCATTGTTACTGATATCCAAAATCTATGAAACTTATCTTCATGTTAAACTCTAACCTTATAAACACAAAGGGATCGCAACTAGGATTTTCTGCAGATTATGCGTAAAACTTTGTAAATGCACAATTAAACATAAGTTTACATTTGGTTCTTCGTACATGGGCTGTATCACAATCAATTTTCTTCCTATAATCTGTCTCCTTCCAAAATCAAAAACCACTGGTTCTCTTAAAAATGTAAATCAAATTACAATTTGACATCAACCGGCAAAGATGGACATTCTGATTACAAAGAAAAGGGGGTCTACAAATATATAAATCAACACACAATTGACCGAAGGGAGTTCTAAGAGTTCAGGCCAACACTCAACTCATGAATATTAGTTGACAGTCACTTTCGAGACAATGAGCAACTTACCATCTGTTGTTGCCCAAATATATTCTAATAAATTCCACTTAAGACTGCGGAGACCACCTGCTTCAGTCATTGATCATTGAATGGTACAGTTTACTTGGCAAATTTTGAACGCCAAACAACGTACAAAACTCAAATAAGCCTTAACTCATACTCTCCAGCCATTGTTATGTATCTCACCCATGGAAGAGCCTGATACCCGCTTTTCTCAATAATCTTCAAATATCTTACCTATAAATCAAAATAATATAATGTTTGATTAGCATTTTGATTAAATAAATCAAAGGCTCCTTAACTGACAAAGGATAATACAATATGTGTGGTCAACAGTGATTCTAACATTATATGATGTGGATATTGAAGCTTCATTTAGTAAGCCTTGTAAAATTCATATTACTAGTGCACAAAACTGGTGATCACGGAAAGGCGTAAAATTATGTATATTAGTTTCTAATCCAATTATGATGTCATGTTTTTTTACCATCAGTATTTATCTTCCAATTTAAGAATTTACTATCTATTAACACTCAGTGAACTGGATATAAACAAAAGTGTGAAAACAAATTTGAAGTACAAAATATTTTCAGCCCCATGGAAAACATGAAAATGACATGTGAGACACCAACAGACAAATAAAGCAGGAAGCCATGAAAGATACATAATACTAGAAATGGGAATAACAGATATTCAGAAAATAAGAAAAATCACGGGTACATTAAGAAATACCTGTATTCCGGACACAGTAAAATATGGTATCTCAAACTTTAAACGTATAGGAGCTTTTCTCTCGGGAGCTGCTTCCTCGTCTGTTATGCTGGGAAGACGAAACTCTGCCCTTAACATGTACTCCTGATGGTATTAAACAAGAGAACCAAATTCGTTATTTCACAATCGACGTGAGTATCAATCATAGGTGTTATCCATGGAAAAGAAACACCATTTCCAAGTCAATTAATACCTTGCCTCCAGGAAAAGATCTTATTTTCCAGATTAATGCATCTTTCTCAGGTGCATATGCTGCAGATCCCATTGATGTCCGCACATTTGGAGTGGTTGCATCAGCAGGCACAGGTAACTCAATCTCAACATTTGTAGCAGTGCTGTAAAATTAAATTATATTAATTAATAGATGGAGAAATAAATACATACGGGGTGGTCTAAAATCTTGATCAAACAAGTCAATCCGTAAATTCAAGGTAAGTAGTTGTATCTTCCATGATGGAAAACAGGGGAAACGTGAACATATATGTAAAAAAAGGCCATATTAGTACCTACGTTCCTTAAATTGACTCCTAGCTTTTACCGTAATCTCAATCCGACTTTTTGAATGCTTTTCAACTTGTGCTTCCACCCAAAATAAAGGCTTAACCTGGAAATAAATATCATATGATCAACAATGGCTCTCAAAATATATTTGTATGTCACAACCACTCAAACAGAACGTTTCATGTCTAGAGGAAACCAACCTGTGTGCTGAGTCTGTATGTCATCAAATCAAATGACCCATCAGGTGGGATAAAGGAAATTGTTCGATCATTCTCAAATCGGGCCAATCGCACGCACCTTCATCAAGCATCAACACAAATTGAGAAATAGAATAAAGATTCAGGAATAGAGATAAACTCATAAACATGCTTTGTAGAGAGTATATTAAAATGTACAACTAACTTTGTTAATATAAGAAGAAAATCAAGCATACATACTGATGAAATTTGATGTCCTCCAAGTCGATCGCTTTTCCCTTGGTCGCTCTACCTTGTGCCTCTAGTAATATTCTGTCATTTAAGCCAAGTTTACACTCTGGCATGCCACTGTATTTACACAAGACATGGATGAAACATTTAAGTTTACTCAATCCCAGAAGTTTCTTAGATTAATAGATACTTCAAAACAAAACATAAGTGTTGTCTTCAGTGAGAACACAATGGGCCCTAGAGGATTTCCATAACAGTATAGGCTTACACCAATGGTGAACCTTGAGCCTTTACCCTTTTACCATACTTACATTCTTACAAAACACATCCAAGACCCAACTAAAACAGTGAAGTACCGGTAGCAGGCAGGTAGGTATTGAGGGCTGGTAGATGTATGGTGTGCGTACTGTGCATACCATTGTAGCAACTGTTTGTTTTACTTTTAGTTGGCCAAGTATGCTGCCGTATGTGTGGGTGTGTCAATTTTGAGGAAAAACTACTGTGGTTTTAAATACATTATCCCTCTCATTTCGGTACAGGTTTGACTTTGCTAGACTAGTGCTACTTTATCGAATGTGTTTCAACTCTGGCCGTGGGATGTCAAATTCTGGCATTCTCTCTCTCACGTTTCTTATTGTAATTCTTTGCTGGTGTGCTTGTTTCAACTGCTAGAGGGTGTCATTTTAGTCTTCTACACCACTTTCCCCCTTCTATAATAACCATTTTTGTTCGAAAAATATATTTCTAATATGATTTAAGGATGATTTGTATAACCATGCTTAAATCTTCAGTTGATCAAATATATTTATTTTTACTATGATATTTTGTTGTGTTAGAACAATTTATACACATAACAGCCAAGCCTAATCCATTCTTCATATATCTATTTATACACATAACAGCCAAGCCTTCACTTTTTTACCATACTTATATTCTAACAAAACATATCCAAGACTCCATATTATACAAATCTGTATTTTATTAGAAGAAACTAGGGAAAATTAGCTCACATTCCCCTTATCCACAAGTAGAATAACTTGGACAAATCGATAACAATCCCACCAGAATGTTACTATCTTAAGTCCCTAGCTCCAGCACTGTAAATTATAAAGTACTTCAGGGACCTTTATGCTGGCAGTTCCATACAAAAATCCCATCCCTATTGTCAAGAAAACCAGCTTGTAAACCCGCCAAATATTGCAGAGCATTATGCAGCCAATTCCCCTCAAAAGTCTCATAAAAAAAAATGGAAAGTAGAGGAAAATATATATAATAGAATTCAAGCTGGGGGATGAAATGAAGGAATTAATTGGGTGTTAATTGTAAGGGAAATGCTAACAAGTGCCCTTAGGGCACTTGTGTTTAGAAGTTTAGAAGACGGGTGAAGTCCCTATAAGCTGTTTTTAGAAGCTATTCTAAGGAACTTACAAAAAAAAGCTTAGAAAAATTTATAGGAATGTTATAAGTTGTTTTCATATGTACTTTGAAACAATTACACGTCTATTTCTGTCATGAGAACTCCAAATAAACTACAAATAAACCCTTCCAAACACCCTACTGGAAATTATGAAACCTAACTTCCCGTGTGTGAGCTATTTCAACAACACCTTCAAGTCAAGTAGAATAATGGGAAATCGCTTTTCTTTGGACCTTAGGAACACTTTCCCAATGATTCTATGTGGTTGTGTTTAAGTTGTTTTAATTACTTAACTTTGTATAATGTAGTAAGCTCAAAAAGAGATCATGAGGCTTCAAGGATTTTGAGTATCTAATCCCTGCTCAAACACGTCCTTGAAATTGAGTACCAAAATTATTTCGGACATATCTCCCCAACAAAAACCGTATGCAAGTCATATTACTAAACCCAAATAACTAGTAGCAAATCTCAATAGCATGAAATTCAACAGTTCTCATAGAAAGTATAAAAGCAAACCTCAAATATGTTCTCATCTTCAGTGCCCCAACAACATCAGACCTAATTATTTGCCCATTGCTATTGACAAGTATGTTAACACTCTCCACCACATCCAAGAAAACCTGAAAACAAAATCCATTAGTTAGTGGCTTGGACCATAAAATCACATATCTAAATGATCCATCTTCATGTTTATAATGGCCACCTCATTTTTCTTGTAGTTTAGCCCTTCACTACGCCAAGATACAGCATTTGTTACAGCCATGGGAGGTCTCTGTGTAACTTCCATTCTATAAGCATCTGTCTTGATAAATTCACTAAGTATCTTCGCCTCGGTATATTGGGGGTAACCAAAGTCCATTATTTCATCAAGTAATTCATACTGCCAAGGACAAAAGAATTCAGCGTTTTACTCAAACAAATTAACGCAATTAATAAAGAACTAAGTTCATAGATAAACAAACACTTTACCACAACAACAAAGTTATCCCTAAGAGATTCCTCTTCCAATTCCTCAAAATAATGCTTGAAAACCTGCCTCAATCACATACCAATCAATCATTAATTATTGCATAAACCAGCAAACTAATATACAATTTTTCAATTCAAACGATTCAAAACAAAAACTAGCAATAGTGCTTACATCAACGATTCGATGTAGGAAGAAAAGGAGACTAGCTGCATTGCAGTTTTGTCTAGTTGCTGTCATGAGGTAAACATTGCTATGCTGTACAAACATGTAGCTTACACCATTATCATATACAACTGGATCCTGAGACTGTTGATCTCCCTGCACACAATTTCAAAATAAACTTCATTCATCTTCCCAAAAACATAACACTGAAAAAACTCCAAAACCGCAATTGCAAATTTCTCCATTCAAATTCCACCATTATGAACCTATGCAGCACCGACTAGGCATATCCAGTGTCTTACACAAACACATATAATTGCTTTCAATTAATTCATGTTCCTCATATTACTACCAGTGACAACGTGTTTGTATCTACTGTTCATGTCAGTGCTTCATAGCTATTAAAACAGATTCGACTAAAAGTTAATATTTTCATGAAAACAAAATCATAGGACACGAACACCAGCCATAACACGGACACCAATAGTCGACACTGATAATAATTAGAAAAAATGGCATAATTCAGCGTAATCACAAATGTCATTGTTGTCCTCGTTGCCGGACACTGAGACATGTGTCAAACACCAGACACGCCTTAGATCAGAGGTGTCGGTTCTACAGAGTTCATTAAACATTAATCAAAATTCTCCATTCTAGATGAAATCACCGAACACTGACGCAAACTTACACCGTAATAATTTGAGAAAATGACATAATTCAATGTAATCATATGCGTCAATGTCAAAATCGATTCACATGTGTAAGTGCTAGCTACAGAGTTCACAAAACAGAAATAAAAAATCTCTCCATTCAAATTTTAACCATTATCAGCTCAAAATCAACATTTTTTGTGAAAATGAAATCATTGCAAAATTGAAGAAAGAAATGAGAATTAAGGTGTGGAATGAACCTCTTTCTCGATGAGCTTGGTGAAGAAGCGTTCAGCTTCAACAGCAGAGACATCGCCACGATAATCGCGCCAAATGAGAACGCGGCCTTTGATATCGAGAAGGAAGAGAGCAGAGGCTGCGCCTGACATTGGAAGTGATTCCGAGCTTAGATCGGATCGGATCGGATCGAAAATGGATCAGGATCGGATCAGAAGAAGAATTGGGAAAAGGTTTCAGTAAGCAATGTTTCAAGGTGAATCATGTTCGTTATTTCAGTTTCTGGTTTTGCAGTGTTCAGATTGATGTTAGATTCGTGCTGAGGTGGGTTGAGACTTGAATGTACGACTGCGAATTCTGACCAAACGATGCCGTTTGCAACACTCAGAAATTAACATAGAAGAAAAGAAACATTTCGCGTGTTTTTTTCAATTTTAATATCTAATCTGCAAGAATCTATTTGGTTAAAAAGGAAGGAAAGGAAAAAGAATCAATTTAGTTAAAAAGAAAAGGGATAAAGTAAGTCCCTGCTATTTCCTGAAGAAAAAAAAAATAAAAAATAAATAAATAAAAAAAGTTAAATATGTTTTTGATCCCTATAAATATATCAACTTTTCAGTTTAGTCCCTTTAAAATTTTCCTTCAACTTTTAGTCCTTGTAAAATTTTCAATCACTATTTTTGGTCCCTATTTTTGAGTTCATTTTTGTATTTTTTGATGAAATTGTACAGAAATGTGTAGAATATTGTTAAAATCCTTTCCAAAAAAAATTAGAATTTTTTTAACAAAACATAAATTAAATATGAATTTTTAACCGTCAAAAATATAAAAATTCATATTAAATTCATATTTTGTTAAAAAATTCTTTTTTTTTTTTTGGAGAAGTTCTTATAATATTATAATTTTTTCTGCAAAATTTTATTAAAAACTATGAATTCTAGATATGAGTTTACTTTAAAAAGGAACAAAAGTGAAGATGAAAATTAAGTCAAAATCGCAACTTTTGAAAAGATAGGGGTCAAAAGTGCAATTAAGCCTAAATATTATACTCAATAGTCAATACTAATTTTGATGAGTAACTTTAACTTCTTTAAAAACAAAAACAAAATATCCTTATAGGCATTATCTTAATTCATTAAGTTTTTCCACTAGACCCAATCATCATTAATGTAAGGTGGATTAATGTAAGGAGAATTTGTTCCTTAAAATTGTTATATGTCTCGGATTATATGAAATAGAGTTATTAATCATTGTTATATTTTATTGCAATCATACTAATGATGGTAGTCTAGTTATGTTAGTCCTAGTATAAAAAATACTCTTTGTAATCTTTTTTTTTTTTTAAACATACTCTCTGTAATGTAATCTTTGCATTTGGACATTATTATAGCTCCTAGAATTATTCTATTAAATCTTGAATAGAGAATCACTTTGAGCATTTTAGCTCTGCATGTGCTTTTTTCAAAAAGTCTGAGAAAGACGATTAGGTGTTTTAGTTACAAGGATTATGGATTTTGGCTGAACTTTTTTATGGCTAGAGCACAATATTTATCCCCCAAAATCATTTGGCAATCATATGGTGTCCATGTTGAGAGTTACATAGACATTTAATGTGTCATTAGATAGTCGTTATATTCATTACTTTAAAGATTAAATTTAGGTTTAATAACAGTTTTGGCCCCCTATATTTTAAGAAGTTGCGATTATGGTCCTCTAACAAAATAAAATACAAAGTTGACCCCTAAGTATTGTCCCTTTTGCAGTTTTGACCCCCTGATCAATTTTGACTAAGTCAAAGCTGACCTGGACGCCACGTGTGTAATTGCATAGAGGTGGTTCCTGCCAAAAAGTGTCCCAACACCACATCTTTCCGATGAAAGAAGATAAATTTAAAGAAAAGATGGATCTTAGACGACTAACATATTAATCTAATGTTTGAAAAAGAAGATAAAAAAAAAACTCTATTCATAGAAATAATAATACAATAATATTAAGAGTTACCACAAATCGCATTAAAAGAAAAGTGTGCATTAAATTTAAAAACCGATATTTGTAAATATATAATTAGTCATTAAAAAAGGAAAAAAATAATAAACGCATCATAAAATGCATGTTTGTGACACAAATGAAAAGCATGCCCCACAGGATGCATGAATCATGACAAAATGCAGTAAGTGTTCATTGACTTATCAAATTTTTTTTGTGTAAGTTGGGTATCCTCGACGTGAAACTACAAAGTCTAATCCGTCGAGCCATGTAGGATCGCAATTGATGGAAAATCTTACACTCAAGATATTTATCATTGTTGTATTGTCAGAGCTGGATTCGAACCCAAGACCTCTAGTGAAGTTGGAAGAGATCTCTTATCATCTCATCCATGTAATCATGGGAAACTCGTATCAATTTGTAAATGAAATAATGTGACACTAAATTAATAATTTAACAGTTACAATTGTCTATGGAAATATCAATCTCCTTTATATTTTTCAATTAAAAATATTATTTTTCTTATTATAAATAGTTATTAAGTCTTCCACTTGGTCATACTCCACCATCAAATTGCTTGCTCCTCTCTCTCACTGTGTAATACCCTAACTGCTAGCTTCCTCCCACGTCTAATGGTTAGCTACGCTAGACTCGGTCTAGAGAACGTCAAACCTCGTTTGATGGCTTAATGAGTCATAGTGGCTATTATTCCCAAACATACATGGTGAATACCGCAAGAGGGGTTTCTTATGAGACTTAGAGTTTATAGAAAGAAAACAAGCTACAAGTGATTGTAAGTAACCCTAGTTGAGAGAGATACTCACGTTTAATGCACAACAGCTTGAATATATGATTATCTTTAATGGAGTGGACATATGAGGGGAAAAAATATAATAACTCAAACTCAAATTTAGACCAATCCTTATTTTTTGTGATATTAGACATGGCCTTCTAATTTTAATAATATTTTGAACTGAAAATTGATGGTTGTTCAATGGGACAACCCAACTGGTCATTAACAAATAGGTTGTCTTTTTCCTTCAAAAAAAAAACAAATAGGTTGTCTTCAACCTATAGTCCTGTTTGCAGGAGAATAAGTTTACAACTTAGTTCGCTTCTACCCTATATTTTTGCCTTTTTTGCAGTTTCAAATGTCATTCTTTGCTCCCTAATATACTCCAGTGTGTGTAGTGGACTAGTGGTGAACGATGGCAGATCACGACCGGAGAAAAGTGGCATCGATCATTGGATGGTTTAAGCTTTTTCATTTATCTTAACATCCTCACTTGCCATTTCACACAACTAATCTAAAGCAAATTTTTAGGAACCTAGGTAAACTTACCATTATTTTTTAGACTTTAGTTGAGATGAGAATAACTTGGACTATGCTCCATATCATTTGGTAACAAGTGGAAAAAAGTTCAATGCAAAGAATTTTGTACCGGATTGAATTGAAAAATTTATGAGATCGCTGTATTAACAAAAAGATTTTGTAAACAGAAACCATTTGATAATTTTGGCATTGCTCTTGGCATTGTAATTTTGTAATGTGCTGAAACAACAAAAGAAGCAAAGACTAAGTTTATCCATTGATTGAACCGATTGTTAGAGAATTGAAGAATCAAGAGAAAGCCAAGCATGAAGAGATGCTAAGTTGCTCGGTGTGTCATTTCCAATGCCCTGGACTACTAGAGGGACATATCACCCCCAATTTCGCTGATAACTTTCTCCACCTTGACCAGCATATCTAACAACATGAAAATGGTACATTAGTATTTTGGACTTCAAATTTAAGTAAACCATCACCATACAATATTAACCAAAAAATGGATATAGCACAAGCAATGCATCAGAAGCGTGCTTAACAACTTTTATACACATTTAAGGAACATAAAAAGTACATGATATATCAAAACTTTATATTCAAGCCAAAGAAGATTCAGAATTTTTCATTCATGTTCCACTCTAGAATTGAAGAGAAAAAAAGACAAGAACTAAATATATAAAATGGCGCGACATGTTTAATCAATGTAAGAGAGAGAAGAAATAAGAAAGAGGGAGTGCTACCTTGGAAGGAAGAATCTTCCATGTATTTCTGCATCAAAGGAAAAGAATATCAGAAGTAACAAATAATCAGTTAAGAAGATGTACTTCTCAAATATTCATAACTTAGAGAAAGCTTATATATCACAATGAGCATCATATCAATGACATGTGGTGATCAAAGCATCAGATAGTAACATAACATCTAAGCAAAATGTGAAAACCAAAATATGTACCGCTATTTGGGACTTGAGATCATTCTCCTCTGTAACAGTTGGTTGAGCTGCAATATATTATTGTATTCAGATGAAATATGATGTGATAGAAACCAGAACAAATAGTTTAAAGCAAAAAAGTTCACCAACCATGATTGAGACCAGAGCAATCCATCAGGAATGAGGCAAAACTGGGTGGCAAAGCTGGAAGGATGTTTTCAAAGTTGTGAACAGGAGCTGTTTCCTTGTTTTGGCTTCCTAACCCTGAAGGTTGCACTCCTTCATTTGTCATACATATTGGCATTTGTGGAATGTAAGTGTCAGCAGGAGTCATAAAACTCAGTTCCTGAGAAGGTCTACTAGCAGCCGGAATCATAAAGCTCAGTTCCTCAGAAGGTCTACAAGCACAAACACAGCAAGGCTCAGTATATGTGTCAAAGCTTCATCACAATTAAGTTAACTGATACTTCAATATAGGTAATGAGGGATTTGGCTCCTCCACTATAGTGGGAAAATCAATTATTGATAATCCAATACACTCTTGATTTGTTATGTATATGTATATAAATATCTACTATTGATTTGTTCATAAATGGTTGGTATTACTTACTTTTGAAGAGTCGGATCCGGTACTGAGAAGCTATATTTACTCCGCATAAGAGTAGGAGGAAAAGACAAAGGATGAAAACAGAAAACAGGTCAGTGAATGGTAGTGTATAAAAAATAGAAACTGAATGACAATTAAATAAATGGTCAATATATCATATTCACATCCTCCCATTACTCCAACAAAATCTAACCAATGACAACTTTTTTATACCTGTAAGAGTGCTTGTTTGTTGACATAAATTCTGACTGAGACGAAATTTCTGAACCAAAGTCAATATTTAAAGGTTCCGGCTCCTTGTCATCTTTCAGGATCTCCTGGGAAGGAACACAATCAGAAAAAATCAACAAGCAAAGACTATGGTTTTATAAGTGCAAGTGCAACCGCTGGTTCTATTTTAGTTGTGATTTATTTTAGTATGTTAAGCATCTTTTACCTTCAAAGCACTGATGAATGATTGTGTTTCATAGATTGATGGAAACCTCATAGCAAACTTTTGAATCTGCCAAAAAGAAAAGTAGCATCACAATTATCATAATATGTCTGAATAAGGCAGTGTCTGTGTGCGACTAGATTTATTGTTCACTTAATAAATTAACCATGTCTTACCCTAGCGACACTGTTATTATGTTCATTCAACATTAACAAACGACAAATCAACACTGTATTGTTACAAATCACGATGGAATAGCGATAAGGTGTTAGGAACAAATTTATTTCTAAAATCATATACATGAACAGATAAAGTTAGAAAGGCAATTACCTAACATTGCTATGAAATCCACTACAAAAAAGTACTCAAAAGAACGAATTCAATGGACTAACTTTTCAAGTCACATTAAAATCTAGTAAATATAAGTTGATCCTTCAAAAATATGAGTTGCTCGAACGCAATAGAACTCCTTCAGTTAAATCAGTCCTAACATTTTAGTTCAAAATTGCAGTCTACAATCCCAATTGTTGCAACTAGGTTTTAGAAGTCCCTCAACGGTAATGTAATTGCAATTACGGCCAAATTAATGAAATGTACATCAAGAACTAATTTACGAACTAATCTGATTATTTAATCGGTGTAAATCACTTTGAATATATCAATTAACAACATCTTAAGCAAAATAATCATGTAGTAAAAAAAAAATCTGACCTGGCCTCGAGAATCTCTGTAACTAACAAGCACAGTTCTAATTCCCCTAGCAGGAAATCCAGGATCACACGATACTTGAGGCCACGAGAAATTCAGCTTCGAAACATAGTGTTCTTCCTGCACAACAAATATCACAATTCAAATTCCCAAAATAACGTTCTCCTCAACATAATCACTTCTGATTCAAATCATATAAAAAAAACTTCGAAAACACTAAAATTCAGCTTCGGAACATAGTGATCTTCCTGTCAAATATCACGCAACAGAATTTCACAATTCAATTCAGTAAAAACGTTTTCCTCAACAAAATCACTTCCGATCCAATACACACAAAAAATATACAAACACTCCGAAAACACTGAATCAAGCTTCGTCACTTCCGATAATCAAAATTCAGTTGCATGGATTACGTAATAGCGAAAACAGAAACGAAATCGAAAAAGGAAAAGTTATCGGAGTTACAAGGAGTTTGGCGTTGAATGCAACGGTGAGGACGACATCGGAGAAGTTGAGATCGGAGGAGAAACGGAGGAAAGCGGAGGTGGAGGAGGAGATCCATGTGCCACGTGGAGGACGGTTACGGAGGCGAACAGGGAGAGGGTGAAGATCGGAGGATGAAGAAGAAGTGATGGAAGAATGTGGAAAAGGAATGAATCTTGCGAAGGAAATTTCCCACTCGTCACTCAGTGAGTTTGTTGTTGTTGATCTCACTGCAACTGTTCCCGCCATTTTTTTGAATTCTCTCCTTTCCTTTTTACTCTCGTAAAAAAATGGGACGAAACAAAAATGTTAAACCACGCTCTATAATTTATGGGGGAAATTCTATGGGTGATGTACAATTTTTAAAACTACATGCTAATATATTTTTTTAAATAAAATAAACTAGAATTTAATTTTTATATCATGTGTCCAACAAATTCTCAAACGAAAATGAAACGGTGTTAGCTTTTGGTGATTCATTATGTTATGTCACTGCAGAGACCTCTGTCATCGCGGCATGCAGGGGCAATTCCCTTCATAGTTATGGGGTAGCATTGGCTACCCCAAAAGCCTAAGAAAAACTTGAAAATTGGTATAGGTTTATATGTAGCTACTCCATTAATATATTATTTGCCTACTCCAAACAATTTTGTTGGTTTAAAAAGAGATGATATTGCACAAATATTGATAGTATATTTAGTTTGGTGTCAATTATGGATAAATTTAAGTTCTTACAACTCTATAAAGCTCAACTTTTATAACTAACTATTGTTTAACTTTTATTTTCTTCGTTGTCGGTTCATTAAATATAAGTAAAAATTATTATAAATTTATTTTACTTATTGATTAAGTTTAATATATTAGTTTTTAAAATATATTTTATTTCTTTTTAATATTTGACCCCTCGTAATAATTGTGCGAGGCGGTATGGATTGGTTGTATCTCCGAGATGCTTTTCTTCCTATTTTTGGTGATGGGGTTTTATTTGTGTCACCACCTTCAACTTGTATGGTTATGTGGGGCTTCAATCAATTGTCGTGTGGGGCTTCTTTCTCATTGGTTGTATGGTTTGATGAGTTTTGTGTGTTGTTCTTTACATTATTTCATTGTGTTCGTTTTAGATATAGTTTTAAAATTCGGACCGGTCATTGACTCGGTTAGGTTATTGGATCACTGAGTTATTGGTTGAACAATTGGGTCACTGGTTGAACCGCATGATGGAACCGGATTAAACCGAATGACTCGATCGTATAACTCAGTCATTACAAAAGAAATTAATACTTTTCTTAAGAAAGGTGTACAATATAATATTTAAAAGGTTTAAATAGGTCTTTCGTCCCTGCAAATATAGACCATTTGAATTTTTATCTCTGAAGTTACTAATCCTTCCAATCTGCCCCTGCAAATATTAATCATTTGACTTTTAGTCCTAATTACATCTGATTAGTAACTTTAGGGACGAAAATTCAAATGACCTATATTTGCAGGGATGAAAGACCTATTTAAGCAAACACCTCGCTCAATCATCACTTGCCACATGGGCACCACGTCGCTAATGGCAACCCACCTCAGGAAAAAAATCTAATTAGGACCAAAAGTCAAATGATTAATATTTGCAGGGATAGATTGGAAGGATTAGTAACTTCAGAGACGAAAATTCAGATGGCCTATATTTGCAGGGAGGAAAGATATATTTAAGCCTATTTAAAAATAAAAGCCTTTAAGCAAAATTGAAGAGGTAAGGTAACAATAATTGTACAAAGATAGTTCCCAATGTTTACTTTTACGATAAAAAAATCTGCTAGGTCTTAATGTCAAATAAAGTTGAAACATAACCTATTTTTTTTTATGTTGCGGACCTGTATAGTGCCGCCTCCTCCCTTGCCTTCATCTTCTATTCTCTCCAAGTCAAAATTTACATCCATCCAAACAAGTAGATCTAAAATAAAAAAGCATATATGGGGTCTGTTTGGTAAGCTCACTAAATGAGCTTATAGCTTATAGCTTATAAACTCGTTTGATAAGAAAAGCTCTGTTTAGTAACGGTTTTTTACTACGAGCTTATAGCTTATTTCACGAGCTTATATGTTATTTTTAAGAAGCTATTCCAAGTAGCGTTTGAGCTTACAGCTTATAGCTTCTCATCTTTTCTTCCATTTTTACCCTTATTATTTTATCTAAAATCCAATTTTACCCATTATAATTTATTACTACTCTTATAATTTGGAATAACACATTAGTATAATAAATATGTTTATAACCTTAAAAAACAAATATGCCTCGTTAATGCATGTGCAATCACTATATACCAATTCACTATGTTTTTATTTTTCTTATGTAAGGAATTTTACTTCATCTATTGTTTACTTGTTATATTCGTTTTGTTATTCAATGAAAATATATCACCTTGATTTTGAACTAAATATACCTATAAAAAAATTGTTTTACGTCTATTTAGCACTTACCTTGCTAATAATACATTTAATTGTTTTATAAAGTAAAAACACTTAAATGAAAATAAATGTAAAATTTAATTTATAATATAAAAGGTATATTAGATTAATAAATTTAAATAACTTAAAAAAGTAATTTAAATTACAAAATTCTAAATATTTGAATATAAATTGATATAAATTTTATTATGAATTAAGAATACCCTTTTATGTCATTTTACATTTATCAGCTAGTTGAACCGCTAGTTTTACCAAACACTTCAACTAACTTATTAGTTAGCAGTCATCAGCTATAAACTATAAGCTATCAGTCATCAGCTATCAGCTATAAGCTATCTATCCGCTATTTTTACCAAACAGAGCCCAAATCTAAAATTTTCCTCATGGTAATCACGAGTTGATTAATTCCATTCCAATCATGTTCGTTCTTGCCTTCTTTATTTCTCCCCTTCTGTGGCTGTATTTCTCTGTTATGTGATTTTTTTTTTCCATTATCTTCTTTCCTTTCGTCGCTCTGTTTTATGATTTTTTTTTTCTTTAGTTTTTCTATTTTTTCTTTAGTGATCCGATCCGGTTCACCTAACCGATCGAGTCACCGGTTTTTAACGAATCATATCAGTTTTGACCGGTTCAACTGCATGTCCGATCCAATAAGCAGACTGAATCGGTCACGTCCTCGGTTCACAGTTCGACCGGTCAGACCGATCGGTCCGATCCGAATTTTAAAACTATGTTTGAAACTATGGAGGATATAGAACTTTTCCAAGGAATCTTTCTATCATTAAATCTAATTTGGTTTCTAGCGTACCAAATAGAGTTTATAGTAAAAACTAGGGTTGCATTGATTAATCTAATTTGGTTTCTAGCATACCAAATAGAGTTTATAGTAAAAACTAGGGTTGCATTGATTACCACCTTACATTTTTTGTTGGAAAACCTATTACTCAACTTCCATAAATCTTCCAAAGATTGAAAGTGTAAAGGTGTATACAATGTATGAGCTAGCCAATTCCAGATGCGCATATATAATTCTAGATATTGTACGGCTTTAAATTATTCCTATACATCACATTTGTTAATATCCCTAAAAAAATTGTTATTATATATGATATATTATACATATATAAATCGTAAATAATTTTTGTTGATTTGAATTCAAAAATAAATATTTATAAAAATTAACAATAGAAAGATATATTTCTAGGCATGATCATATTTATAAAAATACAGTATCATGATAATATTTTAATAAAAAATATATACAAGAAAATTAGATAAATAAATTTTAAATATAATATATAGATAAATTTAGAAATTATACTAGTTTATTAGACAAGAATTTAATACTAAACTATAAATTGGAAATATTAAGCCTAGGGTTGTTCACGGTTCTTCTTGGATTGGTTTTGAAAGAAAAACTCATCTAATGCAAAGATAAATTATGTACGGTCCGATTTTTCTCTCTCACTAAATCAGGAGTATGGACAGGCATCAAGGGGAAACATCAACATCCCAAGTAGGTTGGAACCCCGATGAACCCCCATCCTCTATCGTCAAACTCACAATATTATTAAAAAAGAGGGGGAAAAGTTACAAGAGGAAACCTATAACGAGGCATACCACAACGGTCTGAATAAAAATCTGCCTGCAAACTATAAATCATATAAATTCTTAGAAATAAGAATATAGAATCTCTCTTTCAAAAAAAAAAAAGGATATAAAGTCATAAACTTTAATAAATAAAAGTTATCTAATTTTGTGAATAGAACTTGTGCATACATCAACCATTCTTTTTTAGTTCTTCTTGAAAAATTATTTCAATCAACTCTTTACGACGACTAATCTCGTGGATGTCACAGTCTTCTTGAGTTACAAATATGCTAGGAGAGTAAACGTTGAAAACGGTTTGGTCTTCTTGTCTGTGGATTATATATTTTTACTTTATGGTTACTCATATAGGTATTATTTTATTTTATTTTTGTGAAGAGAAGGAACATCTAAGGTAGTGCTACCTCAAAAAATAATAAAACAATGGGAGCTACAAAATAAAGAGGAGGGGGATATCAACCAAAACCTCCTCAAAAGATAAAAAAAAAAAACTTAAAATAGTTAAACCTAACAAATTTTTCACTAAACTATCCCGAATGAGCATAGTCCATATGTGAAAGATATTGTGGAGCATCTGGAAATACTTCTAAACATAGCAGACATGTTATTGGGTGTATCATATCAATCCTTTCATGTCTACCCAATGTGCTTGCCCTCGTGAAGGTGTTTTCATATTCAAAGCAAATGTGAAAATATCCATACGCATTCATCGTTGTCAATGATTGTTAAAAAAAAACTCCAAAAATCAAAGAGAACAAGTTTTGTTGACAAACAAAGTGTGTATATAATATGGGTTTGAGTGTAAGGTAAGTCACTTATTTATACAAATAAAACTAACATATGATTTTTTATTTTTTATTTTTGTTTCTGAAGGAAAGATAACATATGATTATAATTTCAAATAGTATCTATTAGATAAAACAAAATTATTTATTTTAAAAATATCTATAACACTGATATAATTTTTTAGAATATCATTCAGGGTATTAGTCTCTGATATTGGATAACTAAAATAATTGAATCAAATTACAAGGTCATTTAAAACATGCTCCATACGAACATATCTTATAAAATTCAAAAAAATATATATTTTTTGTTGTTGTAAATACTTGATCTTTTTTTAGTTAGTAAAATACTAGATATTATTAACATTTGAATCCGGTATGAGTTTTTTTTTTTTGAAGAAAAAAATCGATATAACTTAAGAACACATCTTTTTTTTTTTGTGGTGGTCAGGATTTGAACCTCATACCTTGCATATATTACGCATTGTCCTTACCAACTGAGTTGAGCTCACGATGACACTTAAAAATACGGCTTATGAAATACTATAATTCTATACAAAATAAAAATAAAAAACATGCTCTATATTCTAGATATTGTACGGATTTAAGTTATTCCTATACATCACATTTGTTACTTTACGGATTTAAATTATTCCTATACATCACATTTGTTAATATCCCTAAAAAAAATTGTTATTATATATGATATATTATACATATATAAATCCTAAATAATTTTTGTTGTTTTGAAGTCAAATAAAAATATTTATAAAAGTTAACAACAGAAAGATATATTTCTAGGCACGATCATGTTTATAAAAATACAGTATCATGATAATATTTTAATAAAAAATCTATACAATAAATTAGATAAATAAATTTTAAATATAATATATTGAATAAATTTAGAAATTATACTAGTTTATTAGACAAAAATATAAAACTAAACTATAAATGGGAAATATTAAGCCTAGGGTTGTTCACGGTTCGTCTCGAATTGGTTTTTAAATAAAAACTCTTTTGATGCAAAGATAAATTATGTACGGTCCGATTTGATTTTGAATGATTAATTTAAAAAGTTTGATGAGATCTAGTCAAATTTAATGCGCTTAAATTTGGATCAGTTTTGGGATATCCAAATAATAAAATTATAATGTTGTGTTACTAATAATATTATATTGATACATCTGAAATTTCTCAGTAGGACTACCATTAACAAGAAGAGACACTGATGCTGTAGAAATAACATACTCCATAATCCATCTCCTCCATTTACAAGGAAATTTCTGTTATGAATAATAAAGTTGGTGGATGTCCATTCTTGATCTTCCACCTTCCTATAATCCCCATTAGTAAATATATGGTTTGTGGTCCTTAATTCGTTTGATCATCCATTTGCTCATTTGTGTCCTATAAATAGGACATATATTGTAATGTAAAAAACACACTTGTGAAGTAATGCAATATACTCTCATGTTCTTTCTTTATTCCTTTTTCTCTATTCTTATATACTTTACAATATATTGCAATATTTTGGATTAATTTCATAACACGTTAGCACGAAACTCTGACCACATTCAAAAGTTTGAAACTTATTAGAGTTTTGACTGGTGAGATATTTACAATTTTTGGAAGAAAAATTGTCTCAAGTTTCAACCAAATCCAATTCCTCTGTCCTTGTCAAAACTCAGGTTTGCTAAAATATATTTTAGAATGATTGCATTTAAGGTGGCATTTAGCCTAGGAAAGGAGAGTATTTTCCCATTATGGGAAAGTTAAATTTGAACCATTGATATAATAATAAAAATATTCAACGGGTAAGATTAAACACTGGCAACTTGTTGTTCACTTTTTTGGTACGGTGTTCTTCTTTTGAAAAAGGAAATCATTCTCTGACTAATTAAATTCAATTACTTTTTTGGTGAGAAAATTTAATTGCCTTAACTAATTAAATTACCCTTTTTACTTATTTAAATATCAAATGAATATTGTATTCACACAGAAAACATGCTTCCTCTTCTTCCTTTACTGTGTTTTGACCGCTCACCATCACCCTTGTAATTTTTCTTCTTCTTTCTAAGATTTGTCCCAAAAAAAAAAAAAAAACTCAGATTATTGAGATATGTCAACTTATTTTAACATAATTTTAATTAAAAATTAATTATTCATCTTCATGTGTTCTACAATGGAATCTTCATCATCTCCACCAATTTTTCTTACTAAAAGTTCAGATCTAAAAAACAACAACAAGAAAATGTACAGATGTAGAAAATCACCACATCAATAGAACCATAACCTTTTTTAACTGTACATATTAAGTGGGTAAATTGTACATATTGTGAAAAACTTTACATTTCTTTGACTAAAAACAATAGCTGTTCTAGATCTGATGGGTGTGGTTGAACAAATTTGAAGGAAATTCTCTAACAGCCATTGTCAAAATTCTCTCAGCAAGTGAAAGAAAAATTGATGTTTTCAAAGAATCTTTCCTTAAACAATAGTAGGAGAGTATTTGGTTTTTTGGCTTTGCTGGGTTTTCCTATGAAGAACTTCACCAAACTTACAGTTTTATGTTTGAGTTAGAAAAGAATTCTGATACAAAATAAGATGGTGTATATTAAAAATAAATTGTTAGTAAAAGTAGTTTATGCTGTCATGATAAAAGGGGTGGTGAATCAGTAAAAGGATAGACAATATTAAAATATAAAAGCTAGAGTTTTTCTTTTTTGTTTGGACTCAACAGGTGACAACCTCCAGCTGTCCTTAAAAACCAGCCTTTTCCATCATAGGAAACTCTTTCCCTCACCCACCCTAAATGCCACCTGCATTTAAAGATTTAAGTCTAATTTTTATCATATTAAAATATATATATAGGTAATGTTCATCCTTCCAAATGAGATCCGTTATTTTCTCTCTGATATTTCACTTATTTATAGTTTTATTTCAATCATATGACAGTTAGATTATTTTCTTATAAGAGTATTTTCAAATTCAACTCCTCCATTTTGTACTTAAAATTATCCATATCATTATATTGAATCTATAAATATTCTCCTGAATCATTCATTTCTGTCCAAATCGATTTCAAACAATTTTTTTATTAAGATTTTGTGTTTTCAACAATGAAGTCTTTGTAGCTGCAAGTAAGCAAACAAATCATGTAAATGGTGTATGTTTCTATAATATGAGTTATATCATATCAGCTTGGAGAATTTTTTTTCTTCTCTCTCAAAAGAAAAGAAATGATCAAACATGTATCAAGTATTTGAAGGAACTATATTTTAAACTTAAAAACTCTCAAGATGTATCAAGAATATCTTTAATTTAACATCGAGCATCTCTGGAGGATTGCGTAAAAGAATTGTTCTTGATTATTATTATGAAGATAATGTGTAATATAATTCTTGAAAAACTAAATATATATGAAGATCAAAAGAATTGTCCCTGAAGGATTGCAAACAATCAAATTTTTAAAGTTTTGAGATATATATAATTCTTGAAGAACTAAATATTTAATATCAAGCATCCTCAAAGGATGGCAAAAATCATGATCTTATTTGGTGTTGATAGGTTTATGGTTGAAAATAAGATATATTTTATCTGTTAAAAAAAAAAAAAAAAAAAAAGGAAGGTATTGAAGAGTTACACATGGAGAATGTAATGTAGTTCTCGAAGAATTAATTTGTTATTTTAAGGATCCCTGAAGGATCGCTCAAATAAAGAAGTCTCTTGATAATTGTTTATGAAGGTTTGGAATATAGCTCCTGAAAAACTAAAATTTAATATTAAATCATCCTTGAAGGATTGCAAAATTGTGATTTTACTTGCTTATTGTTCATAGAGGTTTGTGGAGTTCTTTACCACAATTCAAATATATAAGATCTATTTGATCTTAGTATAAGTTGAACACAATAAAATTTGAATATGGTAAAAGTTTATTATGAGGTGGAAAAAATCAACAAGCAAAGACTATGGTTTTATAAGTGCAAGTGCAAGTGCAAGTGCAACCGCTGGTTCTATTTTAGTTGTGATTTATTTTAGTATGTTAAGCATCTTTTACCTTCAAAGCACTGATGAATGATTGTGTTTCATAGATTGATGGAAACCTCATAGCAAACTTCATAGATTGATGTTAAGCATCTTCCCCTTTCTCTTTCATCTGATGCGCGTTCCTCTTTTTTCTTCTCCCAGCCAAAGCAAAACCACCGAACAACATCCACCACCACACCACTGCTGGCGAGCCGCGACCACTCTTCTCCTTCTCCATCCATCACCGCCGCACCCCCCTCAATCTTCTGTATTGATTCTTTAGTTTAGAGAGCTATCTCCATCCATCTCTCTCCACAAACCCTAATTGTTGTAACTTGTAAGGTAATGTGAAATTGAATGTAATTTCCTTCAATTCTGATTCTGATTTGATGATTACATGTTCTTTAGTAATGTGAAATTGAATTTTTTTAGTTTTCGATTGCTACTGATTACTACAGAAGACATGAATGTTCTGCTTATTATTATGGTTTAGAACATGAACTCTGATTGCTACTGAACTGTTACTTGTGTTTAAATAATTGTATTGAGTGTGAGAGACGAATTCCAATTGAAAGCCTCGGTTTTAAATAATTGTCTTAAACAATAGTAGAATATGAAAGCCTGATAACTAGTCAAATTGTTTTAGAGTTACTATATGTAATTAAGAAAAGTTAACTTACTTCCTTTGCCAATGACTTTGAGAGGAGGACGTAATCAATAATCCTAAATAGTAGAGGTGGAAAAGATGGAAAATGTAAGCTTATTTGATTCAAAAAAATGTAAGCATATCTTCAACTTCTAGCATGCCTAGATGAGCTAATCTTCCTCTATTTTTGATAGTGTTTGGTTTTTCTGTATATGACTAGCATGTTCTAGCAACTTGTCATGAAAAGTAGAAACATTCATGGCATTTTCCATCAGAAAGATCTATCAAACCTGACTCAACTTTTGTATTCAGCTATCATCGTCTTCTGTTTATGAAAATCAAGTGAAATTGGTTCATTTTGAAATCATTTATGTTATTTCAATGAAATTGAAACCGGCTATTGTTATGAAATTTGAATGTTATTAGAATTGATGTAACATTGAAACCATGTATTGTTAGTTGATTTTGAAACTGTTTCAACAGGAAAAGTTAAGATGAAAAGTCGGGCTCCGCCACTGCGAATGCGACTTCCTTCATGGATGGCCGCCATTCATGCGGAGACGGCGGAACCCTCCATTTCTGATCCTTCCGTCGATGCTCACTCTGATTCTTCTCTATCAATTTCGTCCTTCCCCATCTCTCTACGAAGGCACAAACCTTAACTAACAATTGTAAGTGAAAATCCTACTGCTTAGATTTCAACTTTTCACTTTGATTTTCGAATCCTACTGTGTTGTTTGGTGTTGAATTTGGTTTTTTATTTGGTTTCACCTTCAATTTCCCATAACCCTAATAAAAACAAAAGGGAAAATGAGAAATCAAAACTGAATTACAAAAATTGATTTTGAAACTGTGTTGATTGTTGAAGGAGAATAGGAAATCAAAATTGAACACTACACAATGGTAGAGAACTATGGGAAATAGACCGTCTACTAAGCTATATTGTTACAGAGTTACAGAGTTACTGTTATAATGTTATTTGATTTTGGAAACAGGCTGAAATTGAATGGGACAAAAGTGAGATATAAATTGGTCTATTTTGAAATCATGTATGTTATATCCATGAAATCGAAACTGGTTTTGTTATGAAATTTAAATGTTATTAGAATTGATTTAACATTGAAACAATGTATTGTTATTAGAAATAATAGGAAGGAGGAGGATGAATTAGTGATTGAAATTAAGGTTTTGTCGTGGAAGTGGTGCTTGAATAGACTCAATATTTCGACTAGCCTTTATTACGAGTGGTGTTGGAATCCTCGTAATGTCTCCAAAGATAGGTGCCGGTTTTTGGTGGAGTAGCAGCAGGTTTTTCAGGGGGGCTGCTGTCATGCCTTGTGGAGTGTTTTGACGGTTTTATTTTTTGCAGGTTCGGTTCTGTGACAGCACCGCTTTAAGAGGAAGAAGAGGAAGGCCGATGATGGCGGCCACCCCAAAAGTTTTGGTCTGGCTCCGCCACTGTTCTTCCTCAAACCATTACTGTGCATTACTCAAACTCTGCTGCGAAACTCGCAACTTCACCAAAGCAAAAAACCTCCATTCTCACATCATCAAAACCCTTCCATACCCTGAAACCTTCCTCTTAAACAATCTCATCAGTTCCTATGCCAAACTCGGCTCAATCCCTTACGCCCGCAAGGTGTTCGATCAAATGCCCCACCCAAATCTCTACTCATGGAACACCATTCTTTCCGCTTATTCGAAACTGGGTCGTGTTTCTGAGATGGAATACTTGTTTGATGCAATGCCGAGACGAGATGGGGTGTCATGGAATTCACTTATTTCGGGCTATGCTGGTTGTGGCTTGATTTATCAGTCTGTAAAGGCTTATAATTTGATGTTGAAGAATGATGGGTCGATTAATTTGAATCGGATTACGTTCTCGACTTTGCTTATACTTGCTTCGAAACGAGGGTGTGTGAAATTGGGTAGGCAGATTCATGGACATGTGGTGAAGTTTGGTTTTATGTCGTATGTTTTTGTTGGGAGTCCGTTAGTGGATATGTATTCGAAGATGGGGATGATATCTTGTGCAAGGAAGGTTTTTGATGAGTTGCCTGAGAAGAATGTTGTTATGTATAATACGTTGATAATGGGATTGATGCGGTGCGGTAGGGTTGAAGATTCAAAAAGATTGTTTTTTGAAATGCGAGAAAGGGATTCGATATCTTGGACATCGATGATTACGGGGTTTACTCAGAATGGGTTGGATAGAGATGCAATTGATATTTTCAGGGAGATGAAACTGGAAAATCTACAGATGGATCAGTATACATTTGGAAGTGTTTTAACTGCTTGTGGCAGTGTTATGGCTTTGCAAGAAGGAAAGCAAGTTCATGCCTATATTATTAGGACGGATTATAAAGATAACATATTTGTCGCCAGCGCTCTTGTTGCAATGTATTGCAAGTGTAAGAATATAAAATCAGCAGAAGCAGTTTTCAAAAAGATGACTTGCAAGAATGTTGTGTCTTGGACTGCAATGTTAGTGGGTTACGGACAAAATGGTTATAGTGAAGAAGCTGTTAAAACATTTAGTGATATGCAAAAATATGGAATTGAGCCAGATGACTTCACCCTCGGAAGTGTAATTAGCTCATGTGCAAACCTTGCAAGTCTAGAAGAGGGTGCTCAATTCCATGCTAGAGCTCTCACTTCTGGTCTAATTTCTTTTATCACTGTTTCCAATGCTTTGGTTACATTATATGGTAAATGTGGAAGCATTGAAGACTCCCATAGACTTTTTAATGAAATTAGCTTCAAGGATGAAGTCACATGGACTGCACTTGTTTCTGGATATGCTCAGTTTGGTAAAGCCAATGAAACAATTGGGTTATTTGAAAGCATGCTAGCCCATGGTTTAAAACCGGACAAGGTTACATTTATTGGGGTTCTTTCAGCTTGTAGTAGAGCAGGATTAGTGGAAAAAGGAAATCAGATATTTGAATCTATGATTAATGAACATGGGATTGTACCAATTCAAGATCATTACACTTGCATGATTGATCTCTTCAGCCGAGCTGGGAGGATAGAAGAAGCAAGGAATTTTATAAACAAGATGCCTTTCAGTCCTGATGCAATTAGTTGGGCAACCTTATTAAGCTCGTGTAGATTCTATGGAAACATGGACATTGGCAAGTGGGCAGCTGAGTTTCTTATGGAATTAGACCCACATAACACTGCTAGCTATGTCTTACTTTCGAGCGTATATGCTGCTAAAGGAAAATGGGAGGAAGTTGCTAGGTTAAGAAAAGATATGAGAGATAAGGGTCTGAGAAAGGAACCGGGATGTAGCTGGATCAAATACAAGAACCAAGTGCACGTTTTCTCTGCCGATGATAAGTCAAATCCATTTTCAGATCAGATATATTCTGAGCTTGAAAAGTTGAACTACAAAATGATAAAAGAGGGTTATGTGCCTGATATGAATTCTGTTCTGCATGATGTTGGTGATTCAGAGAAAATAAAGATGCTTAACCACCACAGTGAAAAGCTTGCAATTGCCTTTGGGTTGTTATTTATTCCTCCTGGTCTGCCCATACGAGTAGTTAAAAATCTGAGGGTTTGTAGCGATTGCCACAATGCAACTAAATATATCTCTAAGATCACCCATAGAGAGATTCTTGTAAGAGACACAGCCCGGTTCCACTTGTTTAAAGATGGAACGTGTTCATATGGAGACTTTTGGTGATTGTGTATTGAAGTCATTGCAGATGGGATATCGTCTATATGTTCTTTTGTATCAATTAAACTTCTTCACTATCCCCTGTTGATTATTTATTTCTCTTGGATTTGGATCTAACTCAACGTCTCAAAGCCAGCTTTCAAGATTAGAGATTCCAATTCTTTATTAACACTTTCAGGCCTTATCTCTAGTCAAATGTGACAGTTGGAGTTTTTTTCAATATGCCCCGCTTGAGTTTGGTGGGTGAATACTATAGTGGGTGGCCGATAGAATAGAACAGACTTCAACACCATCTTAGATTTGGATTCTACCCAACAAATCCGACTTTAAGGTGAGTGGTGTCCATTCCTTATAGACTCCTTCAGATCTTATCTCTAGTCAATGGGAGACTTTGATTTTTCTCAATAATTTCAACTATCAAAAGCATATTTGGAGATACTGATTTTTTCTCTCTAAATAAGGCAGTCTTTCATATTCAGGTTACTGTTTCCCTAATGAATCTATATCTTAGTAAATTCTGATGAGCATGCAACAAAGTGCAGTGAGTATAGAGTAAAACAGTCAGAAAGGAGAGGGGAAATTATAGCTGAATAGACAGGTGGCACGTTGTGATTGGAGGGTAAGGTGGGGTTGTTATAAAGGGTAACATGGGGGTATGTTGAGTGTGTAGTTGGTAGTTTGTCGATGAGTAATGGGAGTTGATTCTCATCTCAGCAGAGGGCTCCCTCTTCTCATTGAGAGTGTCATGTATCTTCTATCATTCTTCAATGAGATTCATCTCCACCCATTGTTCATTTACTGTATCGGTATCTTTTGTATAGCGGGTCGATCCTCCGAGTTTACTAGTAATACCATTTCATCAGTTTTAGTTTATCATTTTATTTGGTTCTATATATTTATGTAATATACTTTTTTAACAGAAAACAGATAGTAAAAACTAAAATAATACAGTATTGGATCAATTTACATTGGAATTAGTGTTGATCCATTTAGATTGCATGAGCAACTGCTGATTTCTATATTACTATGTTGTGCAATAATTGTAATGGAGATGGAGTTATATTCAAGGAACAGAATTATAGTGAATACTCATGCAGTATATCCAGTCACTGTTTCCTTTTAAGGCTCCTCACGTACACTTAGCTCTTGCTGTTGTTTCTGCATGAGATACAGAAGATTTGGTTAAAAACTGTAAAATAAAGGGGAACAGTATTCATACAGGGCAGGAAATGGAAAACACATGAACAATAACCTGCAGCTGGGTACAAATTTCGATTACTTCGGCTATAGGGGCCCAATCACCAAAGTTCATCTCAATAAATTGGTAAGCAATGCCAGTCCTTCCACTCCCTACTATGAAGAGTCCACCCTTTATTTCTCCTTCCCCTCTAAAGTTTTTTTGAAATCCTGTAGCCTTTGCACGCTTGTAATTGCAAATTGCTCGAGGGTTCAACAAAAATCCTGAGAAAATTTTTTCCTTGAGTAGTTTTCACCCTCCAAGAGCTTTGAAGAAATCCCTACCCCGATCAAGAAGTACACCACCACCCCAGTACCGAGGCCAAAAATCTTTGATCTACTCCAATATGATAATAAGTCAAATAATGATTAGTTGATTGAAAGAACAAATAATTGAAGTTGATGTTTTTGCTAATACCTCTGACTCTATGTGCTCATGAACAACAACAAATAGTTGAACCCCAAGTGCATCAAATATGGGTTTCCTGGAGAAGAGCTTGTGTGCCTCTGCTCTGCACATGATGCACCTGTTTGCATGTTCAAGGGGAACTAATCAAACCTGAATTTATAGCTTAAAGTTATATTTTTGTTCTACTTTTGCATCTGTTCATCCCATCCCTGTTGTGTATACCGTTTCTTTTGTTTCTTGTTTATTTGTTCTGGTAGTGTGTGTGTGTGTGTGTGTGTGTTGTCTACTTAAGCTGTTAAGCATATAACAACTGTTGCAAGCTTACTTCTCTGAACTCGTGCATGCAGCTATTACAACTAACAAGGACACGGGTGCAACACAATGACCGGAAAAGGGCCTCCGTCAAGGAGATCCCCTATCTCCCTACCTTTTTATCTTGTGTGCAAATGTGTTGTCTGGCTTGTTGAAACGTGAAGGAAATAAGCAAAATCTTCATGGCATTCAAGTGGCTAGGAGCGACCCAAAAATTACCCACCTTCTTTTTGCAGATGATAGCCTGTTGTTTGCAAGAGCCAACCTTACTGAGGCGGCCACAATTATGCAAGTGTTACATTCTTATCAGTCAGCTTCGGGCCAATTGGTGAACTTTGAGAAATCGGAAGTGTCATATAGTCAAAATGTCCCAAATCAAGAGAAAGAAATGATCTGTCAGCAGATAGCTATAAAGACTGGATCCCCTCAAAGCGTGAATTCAAACTGAACCATGTGAGTGGGAGTCTTAGTGTGGATGAATTGATTGATTATGACACAAAGCAGTGGAATAGAGACCTTATTTTCCATAGTTTCAACAATTACGCGGCGCATCAAATCATCAAAATTCCCTTATCCATGAGACAGCCAGAGGATAAAATCATTTGGCATTGGGAGAAGGATGGGATTTACTCTGTTAGATCTGCTCATCATGCCCTATGCGATGAAAATTTCTCTAACCAAGCTGAGTCCTCTTCTGCAAACAACCCTGTGATATGGAAGCAAATCTGGAATACTCCGGCTTCGAGGAGTGTGCAGAATTTCTTATGGCGTCTTCCGAAGGATATCCTGCCTACCAGGAGCAATTTGGGTAAGAAAGGCATAAGTCTGGATATGAACTGCCCTATCTGTCATGTTGAAATTGAGAACAGGGATCATTTATTCATGCGTTGCCCCGCTGCTATGGCAGTTTGGTTTGCGTCTCCTCTTGGGATACATGTTCCGGTGCAGTTAGATTTATTGAGCTGGATGGAGAAGTGTTTGGCTGTCCCTGAGCAGCGTGTGAAACAACTGTTTGGCACCTCCCTGTGGCTAATTTGGAAGCATAGGAATCAAAAAGTTTTCAATAATGTTGATTTTGATCCGCCACTGGTGTCTGCGCTTGTGGAGGAATTTTCGATTGCAAATCTGCCTCTTAAAAGGGGTCAGGTGTGTGTTGTCCCTAGATGACAGCCTCCCCCATTTGGTTCAATTAAGGTTAATGTTGGTGCAGGGTGTTTCGGAGACGGGAGTACAGGGTGGGGCTTCATTGCTCGCAATGCTGCAGGATTGGCTCTGTCTGCTGAAACCAAATCTGATGGTATTTCCTATTCACCGCTGCTGGCTGAGTGTTTGTTATTGAAACTGATGCCGAAACGGTGGTGAAAAGACTGTATGGTGATTTTGTGTTGGCTGAAATTGAACCTCTAATTTTAGATTGTTTAGAATACATGTCTAAGTTAGTTAATGTTTCTGTTTGTAGCATTAGCAAAGATTGCAACAAAGTGGCCCATAGCCTTGTTCAATTATCAAAAGCTGTAGGTTGTAAGAGTTGGAATGGATGTATTCCAGATAGGTGTTTATCAGTCTATTGTAACGATTTGCCCTCTGTTTAATGCAAAAGCTTGGTTTATGTCAAAAAAAAAAAAAAAAATCAATAAAAGAACACCAGATACTCTGAAGATAATGTCCTTTGTGCTTAATTTCCTTTGATGTGACTTTGAAGGAAGTTCTTCTGGCGTTTGAGCTGGAAGATTATGAGGTGGTGGTGGTGGTGAAGGACATGGTTTTGAACTTATGTAACCACATGGACCAAAGTTCCCTACAAATGAACTAGCATTGAATCTTTTGGAGAGTAGTGATGGAGCATGACCAAATAGATTGTTGTAAGAAACATTGAATGAACTAAGATTTGTTAGTTTAGTAAAAGAATCAGGAATTTCACTAACAAATTTGTTCTGAGACACATCAATTTGACTAATGCTTGAGATATTTCCAACTCTTGATTTTATCATCAAGTTTATTGTTTTTCAAGTTAAGCACAGAACGGTTGTGTTACTTGTGTAACATGTCAAAAATTATTAGGTATATCATATGTGGTTACATATGATCTTCAATTTGATTGTTTTCAAGATTCTGCGAAACAAGAGAAGATAGATTAGTGAAGCTTAAAGGAAAACGACCATTGATAGCATTGTTTGAAAGATCAAGAATTCTAAGCCTTGAAAGTGAGTAGTAAGCTAGGAATTGAACCAGAAACTGAGTTATAACTCAAATTAATCCTGAAAATTCTAGTTGAGTTCGTTAAACCAGAAGGGATTTCAGCAATAAGTGATTTATGACTAACATCAAAAGCATTGGACAATTTGCAATAGGAGCAATAGAACCTGAAAGCTTGCTATTGAAGAGATAAACACCTCTTAGATTTGGAAGGAAACTTGGAGAAAGGAAAAGAACCAACAAGTAAAATGAAGACTTAATTTCCTAAGAGATTGAAGTTGACCAATTTTCTCATAGATTCTTCCACCTAAACTTTTACAAGGAATCAGAATTGAAACAACTTCAACTTTCAAACATTTGATCCAACCCAATTAATTACCTGAACAATCACCTAAACCACCATCATTCCATCTTACCAAAACCCCTATGGAATCAATAAGTTCATTTTCAATAGCTCTTAGAGATTGAAAATCAGATTGTATTACAACAACACCATCCCATAAATGACCTAAAACAGTTTATATGAATGTACTAAAATATTATTTGATGTAACAAAAAAAAATATTTGTCTTAAAATAATTGTCTTTCTAATACAATTTTAATTGTTTATTATTGTATTTTTATAGAAAAATTTGTATTGTTTATTAATTTGATTGAACCTTCATTTTCTATGAACACATTTCCTTTAGACACACCACTTATATTAGTGCTAATGTGACATCCATTGTTTGGATGAAAATTAAAATTGATTTAATTTTAAAATAATATCAAAACAAAATTGAAATCAAATAAACTTGTTTTTTCAATTTTTTGGTTGAGGTATTGCATTTAGGGTTTTATTTGTTTACGTTTTTTGAAAGGGAATTAGGGTTTACACATTGGTCTTTGATAATAATTTAATTGAAGATTTTTGGTTGATTTCTTTGTGATTTAAGTTGTGGTATATACATTGCATGATTTTTCTATATTATATAGAAATTGTATTTACTAAAGTTTATTGGGCTTGTGTTAAACTTTTTGAGATTATTGACAACAACTGGTTCAAAGTGATAAACATTTTTAAGATCATCATACTTATGGATAAAAATTAGAGTAATATGTTGAGTTCCTTGGAATTCGGTACCTTCTAGAATTGTGGTTAATTGCACCTCATTTTTAGTTAATTTGTCTAAAATTTGTCAAACATAAAAGAACAATCATTTTTTTTTTGTTACATCTTTGTTAAAAAATGACTAAGTGCATGTTATTTAAAAGTTCTTTTTTGGATTGGAATGTCAACAACACAAAACATTGAAAGCATGATGTTTATTTTCACATCCATGCCATAAGTACTACATATTTGCTCCATGGGTGTTCGAATAGGTGATATATATGCATGCTATTGCATTCGAGTATTTTTTTTCTTTCCCTAAGTTTATTATAACAAGATACACTCCAACCGAAATGGTGTAGTGTATGACTCGGGTGTGGAAATTGGAAAGAAAAAAGTCTGATAATTTTTTAAACAAGAAAGAAAGCAAAATAATATTCATTGTAATTGTAATCCATTGATCTCTTTCTCTCTCACAAACTACCTCCAGCTTTAATCCAGTTGCACTGTGATTGTTATACTTTTATTTATAATTATTTTATGTATCTTGACTATCTTGTAATGTTTTTTGACAAGATTAGTTAGCACTCTGCAATAATTACCTTATATGTTTGATAAGTTGAATTTTTATTGCAAAAAGATTAAAAATATACGACAGTATGAAGTAGCAGAATATGAACAACAAAAATATTTGACTATCTATTTTTTAGTTTGAATCATAATAACACTTGGTCGAAAAATATACACCCGTTTAGAAGAGAAAAATTCTAAGAACCGTTCAAATGCACGAATAAATTAAAGGATGAAACCATACAAACAAAAGTTCTCATCTGTATCCTTCAAAAAACAGTTCTCATATTTAATAAAGTGTAATTCAATCGCAACCTTGATAAATCAATCACAACTTCATAACTCATTAACAATTATGTTAGTACTCAATATGCCAAAATTCCGCAACTCTATTCATTCTTCCAAACATACAAAACATGTAAGAAACCAACACCTTGTTGCTACAATTTGGTCTAAAAAAAACCTCTTAAAGAAATACCATCGCAAAACATTTGCATCAGAAACGGGTTGAGCATCCCAAGTTTTATCTTGAGAGAAACATGTTGTAAACATGAAAACAACATTTTCTAAAGATGTACCACATAGTCAATTATAAACATCCCAACAAACCTCAACTTCAAGTCCATAAAAAAGTATAGCATTATTTCCTCTAAACTTTAACTTTAACCTCTTCACCTGCATCACAATTTTGCTATTGATATGAACTATAAGACAAGGTTCACCTGGAATTGAAATATCACACTCAATTAGAAGTAACTGAATTTTACCAACACAACCTTGTTACAAAAAAAAAAACACTTATTACAAAAAACATGTTCTTTCTTAGCAACAAAAACATCATTCAAAGTTAAAGGAACTGCATTAGACTTCTTAAGAGCCTTTTTTCTCAAATCACCAAAAAGAAGAACCATTTGTTTATCAATAATCACTCATACAAAAAAAAAAAAAAAACTCCAATGGTTCAAGTCCAACACCAAATCTAGCTGAAGAAAGATCACACAATACGCATCTATATATCTTACAAAAATAAGCTTCTAAACTCTTACAAACATTTCTCTTTGAAAACACCCAAGGTTTTATATCCACTTTACATAAACACTTATTTGATGAATCATCGATCTTAACATTAAGACCTTGACCCATCAAACTCTTCCACCATGTGATTGTAATTAAGCAAGATCTACCTCTAATTGAACATTGATAAACACAAATAACTAAACTATGTGCAGTTTTGTTTGAGCTTAAAGATGATGATGAATCTGCTACCCGAACTGCATTTTCAGACAGTGTATAAACACAACAGTAGCTCATAGTTTGATGATTATGCAGAATATATCATCTTGCTTATCATGTATTTACATCACTGCTATAATTAGCTATCTGTGTCATAAAGGCCTATACTAACATATGAGGTCATATGATGTCATAAGTTAGCTTCTTGCAATCAACTAAGAGAATTCACAAATTATGGTCTAACATATATTGAAAAGTGTGATCCTGCTCTGAATATATATATACCATGCCGACCATTATTTTTTTATGGCAATATCTTATACCATAATCATAAACATAATCTTGTCTAGCAGTTTTATGACTCAACTTGGTAAAACATATGTCTTCCATCTATGTTAACATTCAGAGTTTTATCTTGGGCGGTTTCTTTGTCCACAAGTCTCTCCATAGTTAGCTTTTGAGATTTCTGCTAATAGGAGCCACTGATTTATTTAACACGATGCTTTCATAATTTTTTTGGAAAGGTGCACATTTCATATGTTTATTTAATTCTCAAATTTATAATCAACAACAATCTCTTAGAAATTTGCTCATTTTTCTTTTAGAACAATTTTTTATAAAATACATTATTCAGAAGAGCATGAGTTTTCAGAAGAATGATATTTTATTTTTTTTGTCAAGTAGTCTAGTGGCTAGAACTCACACAATTTAATTGTGGAGAAGTGGGGTATCCGGGATTCGAACTCCGACTCCTGCATATAACATCAAATATCCATACCAACTAAGATAAAATCACGGGAATCCAAAAGAATGATATTGCCACTAAGATGATGACGGTACATGCATGGGTCTGTCTACTTTAAATTTATGATAGAGATTTATTTATTCTTACATTTGTCCTTGTACTTATCAGAAACCCAACACCATTTTAGAGAAAGATACAAAAACTAACCACACGAACACACTGACTCAATAATCCAGCCATGAAATCTTTATTACTAAATCCAAAACCCATTAATTCAATTATTTTTCCATCAAAAACTCAAAATTCACCACGCTTTAATCCTCATCCATTCCCTAACCTCCATATCCAATCTCGCC
The DNA here is from genome assembly GCF_003473485.1 of Medicago truncatula. NCBI lineage: Eukaryota > Viridiplantae > Streptophyta > Magnoliopsida > Fabales > Fabaceae > Medicago > Medicago truncatula. Next base: position 31,624,916 of record NC_053049.1, on the reverse strand, counting down.
ACAGGTGGATTCGCCGAAGAAACCTTTCAACGGCGGTGAAGGCGGTGTTGGATTCAGCAACCGTCGAGCAATTCGGAATTCCGGAATTCGACTTTCGGAATCCTTCGTTGTCGTCTTCGTATCGGAGTTCGAAATTGACTAGGCCGAATCAAACTGTGTTGGATGCTCAAACCAGGGTTTGTACTGGTCCAACGCAAACCAAACCGCTTGATGAAGAACAAGCCTTCAAGGTGTTTGATACAATTCTTAGATCAGGTTTTTCTTTCTTTCGTCTCACGTTACAGTAGAGCGTGTTAAAGAATTGAATTGGATGATTGTAATGTAATATGACTCTGATTGAATAGATAACTTAATTAAGCGCTTATAGTATGTGTGTTTATCATATAAGTGCTTATGTATAAGTTCTTTCTATAAGAATAGATAAAATTAAATAAAGTCAAACTGCTTTCGTGTAAGTTACAAAGTGATTTCATAAGCTACTTGGAGGGCTTATGGAAATGAGCTAAAAATAGCTTATGGATATGTCATATGCTGTTTTCATAAGCTCTCCCAAACAATTTCACAAGTGCTTATGCTAGTAGTAGACAAGCTTAAATAAGTCAATATAAGCAGACCGTAACAGAGTAAAATAACTAACAGATAAAAAGAGTTAAAGACGCTGCAAAGGAAAGAAATAGTAACTTGGTAAGGGAAAACTAAGCCTTTTCATATTGATTTTGTCTTGCTTTTCATTCATCAAGTGCTTGCGTATATAGTATCTCAATATAAGCGTATTCAGCATTTGCCTGATAACAATGCTAAAGACAGAATTGATGAGTGATGACTAGTGTAGCGACTCATTATTGAAGCTTCTAGACACCTGATCTGATAGTGCATTCTAACATCTCATAATCCTTGAGTTTGGCATTCATTATATTTTGGGCCATAACAATGATGTTAGATTCTATTGCTTGGATTGTTTAGAATAAGTTAAGATAAGATAAGATAAGAGAGATTGAATAAAAAAATATGATGGAATACATTCCTCTCTCAAAAAAATAAAAAAAAATGATGGAATACATTCTGTTACTATCCAATCTAAAACTCTGTTTTTTCTTCAAACACATACAGGAAATGGAATTGAATTGGATGATTGTGATGTACTGTGTGTGAACTATGATTGGCTAAATATCTTAATTACGCGCTTATAACCAATTGAACTGTGAACTATGATTGGATTATAATACACGTTTATATAAGTGTGTATGTAATCAACTATTTCTATATAAAAAAAATTGAACTTTTTTCATATGAGCTACAAGCTGTTTTTGTAAGTTATCCTGAAGAGTTTATGGAAATAAGCCGAAAATAGCTTATGGATATGTTATAAGCTGTTTTATAAGTTCTCTGTTTGGATAAAGAGCTTATCTGCAGCTTATAGCACAAGCGCTTATGTATAGGCTCACAAAAACTGTTTCTATAGCAAAAGATAAAATTAAATTAAATTATTTTTGTATATGTTATAAGCTGTTTTCCTAAGTTATATTGGAAAACTTATGAAAAATGTAATGTTTTTATAAGTTATCCCAAACAGTCTCACAAAACTTATATCAGTAAGATAAGCTCAAATAAGGCGATCCAAATAGGGCATAGTATTAAAAGTGCTTATGCTAGTAGGTAAGCTCAAATCAGTCAATACAAATAGGTCCTATGCAGAGTAAAAGAACTATAAAATAAAAATAGCTAAAGACACTGCTTTTGTAAGTTAATCATGAAGAGTTTATGAAAGTTAGCTGGAAAATAGCTTATGGACATGTCATAAGCTGTTTTCATAAGCTCTCTGTTTGGAATGTAACCAAGAACGACTCCCAGCTCGTAGGATCACACGATCTTACGTGCCACAGCACCTCGACCGTGCTTCGACTTCACTCTGGTTCGGTTTTGCTCTATATCTTCTGTTTTTTGCCATTTTTCCTCTGTTTCCTCTGTTTTTTGCAGTTTTTCCTCTATTTCTTCTGTTTTTCTCAATTTTGTTGCTTGGTTTCTCTGTTTTTCCTCTATTATCTCTGTTTTTATGCTTGGTTCCTCTGTTTCCCCCTATTTTCTCTATCTATCTCTCTCAACTCTATCAACAACCTACCGATCCTACTTACGAACCGTGTTACGTTCCTCATGTTTACGTTCTTTCACCGGCCGACCGATCCTATGTAGGATCTCTATCCTGACTACATTGGTTTGGATACACAGGTTATCTGCAGCTTATAGCACAAGCGTTTATCATCAAAAGTGCTTATGTATAAGCTCACATAAGCTATTTCTATAGCAAAAGATAAAATAAAATTATTTTTGTATATGCTATAAGCTGTTTTCCTGAGCTATCTTGGAGAACTTATGGAAATAAGCTGAGAAACATTTATGAAAAATGTCATAATCTGTTTTTATAAGTTCTCCCAAACAGTCTCACAAAACATAAACACACTGAAATAGGTCCTATGCCATAGTCTGACAAGTGCTTATGCTAGTAGGTATACTCAAATCAGTCGATACAAATAGGTCCTATGCAGCGTAAAAGAACTATGAAATAAAAATAGCTAAACACACTGTAAAAGAAAGAAAATGCTAAGGGAAAAGTAAGCGTTTTCATATTCATTCTTCTTGCTTTTCATTCATTAAGTGCTTGCATATATAGCATCTCAATATAACCGGAACCAGGGTATTCAACATTTGCCTGATAACAATGCTAAAGGAATTGTAAAACAGAATTGACGAGTGATGGCTACTGTAGTGACTCATTATTGAAGCTTCTAGACACCTTTTATTATTCCAGTGCATTCAAACAACTCATAATACTTGATGTTAGCAATGATGTTAGTTCTGGGCCATAACAATGCTGATAGGTTCTATTGTTTGGTTTGTTTAGAATAAGATAAGAGAGATTAAATAAAAAAAGATGGAATACATTCCGTTACTATCCAATTTAAACCCTATTTTCTCGTCAAACACATATGGTATTGGGTTTTAAAATGAAAAGTTTGAATTGTGTATGCTGATGTTTTTTTAGAAAACTTTATATATGATGTAAAAGAATGTTATGGAGTGAAATGAAGATGAAAGATGCCAGGTTCTTGGTTGATTTTTTGTTTTGGTTTAGATTGTTTTAAAATAGACAACATCAAATGAAAATGACGATCCTTATCTCATTATATTCAATTTTGTTACTCCACTTTTTCTTTCGTTCAAAGGTACCCTAAGGCTTTTATAATGAAAAGCTTAAATTGTTTGTACTAGTGTTTTCTAATTACTTTTCATTTCATCTCAGCTAGGGGAGAAATTAAGGATGAGGAAGAAGTTTCCAAAGCACAAATGGGAGCATTTTTTGCAGCGATGACGATTCGTGCGAATGCCTTTCCAGAGGCAACACAATGGAGTGAAGGGGAAATGCGTGCAATGAAGACGTTCTGGCCACTTCTAGTTAGAGTGCTTCCACCTGACATAGTGTTTATAGCTGACCCTGAAGGATTGATGATGGGTTTGGGAAGTTCGATTGGACCGCAGTTTGTTGGCAATGGCACTAGCGAAATGAGATTGGTTGGTGCTCTTAGGGAGGTGTTGGCTGGTGGCCATCTAGGATTTGAGGAAGTCCAAGGTGTGTTGAAGGAAGTTCTTCCCTTCCAAGAAGAGGGTGAAAAGCCTCATGGAGCAAGTGAGGCTTTGCTTGCGGCATTTTTAATTGGTCAGCGCATGAATCGGGAAACTGATCGCGAGTTAAAAGCATATTGCCTCGCATTTGATGAGGAATTTGGTATAAGATTTAATATGATTTCAAATTTTATTCTGCCTTATTTTTGTTACTTTTTAAATCAGCATGGTTAGTATCCCTATTGTTAATTGTTTCATGGATTGATTTTCTCAGGCCCCCCTCCTATTGCCGATGTCAAATCGCTGACCCATTACGGTGAACCATATGATGGAAATACTCGCTTCTTCAGGAGTACATTATTTGTTGCTGCAGTTAGATCTTGCTATGGAGAGTCTTGCTTGCTTCATGGTGTAGATTGGATGCCACCTAAGGTGTGTGATTTTTTCTTCATTTTGGGTGTTTAAGTGGCAAACTAAGATGCTTTCCTTTTTGAAATTCTATCCCCTGATATTTAATCTTCTTTCATGTTTCATGCAGAAAATATTTTTTATTTTTTTATAACATTTCTGAATACTTGTCTGTGTTTTAGGGAGGTATAACTGAAGAGCAGATGTTGAAGTTTATGGGGGCAAATATAAGCTTATCCCCATTCAACGCCAAGAAACTTCTTGAGGTTATTTGGTTTACTGCAAATATTTTGCAGCACTACAATGGTTCTCTCTTCGTTTAGCCACTATATATAACACTATTTTTTTAAGTCGAAACAGAGGACAATGAAAGAGTGTATGAGTGAATCCACACATGCACACATAGTAACACTAAATACAAAAACTTACATTACCCTATATACTATATTTACATGATGCTGTACAACCATAGCTACCATAATTACATTATTTTTAACAAGCTCATCACTTTAGAGCATATAAATCATATGCATCAAGCTTGTTACTTGTATTGCTTATACAAGGACCTCTCAAAGGCTTAGTGAAACATCTAGAAATTGATCATTTGAACCAACGAAGTTAGTGATGATGTCTCTGAAAATATTTTCTTGAATGAAATTACAGTATCTCAAAGTATAGTTGGTTCTCTCACAAAATACTGAATTTGAGGATATATTCAAAGTCGTGGTTGTCACCGCACTTATTGCTATCATTATTGCCATATTGAAGTTATACTGTTGTCATTGTGGCTTATGTCACTCAATTTTATTTTGTAAACAAGGTAGAAAATTTAGAGAATTAAGACTTTTACCCGAATGTGATTGTTGGCATGAAAATCACCCAAGGACCAATTGACAGCAAATAAGAGGGACAAGTTATGGAATTACCATTGTATACGGCAATAAAACCTGAGGTGTAACACTCTTTAAATAAAATTAAAAAGGATTGTGATAGTGAGAGTCGAGGGCTGGCATTCCTTGAATTAGGGGCCTGAGCGAATCCAGTGTCTATCACAGAGCTCAATTTTGTGTGTGTCACAATATATACAATTATAAAAAGATAAACATTACCTTATTTGCTATATTTACATGATACTGTACTATCATAATTATACTGTATATGTTATTTCTAACTGTATATTTCTTGTTTTTTTTTTTTTCCAGGATGAAGAAGTTGGTTTTGCTTATGTAAGTCAGCGTGAAGCTCGCCCGTCTCTGTATGAGCATCAAACCATATATTATTTGTCTAGGCCTAATTAACTTTGGGATTCCATTGGAAAAAGTTTTGATACTTTTCTTCTTGAATTCAAAATTTTGTAAAGTCGTCCTGGTTACTCATCTAGTTGTAGAAATCTGGAATATCATTATAGGTTAAATAACTCATTCAGTCCCTATAGACAACTGCGTTCTAAATTATACTTATTATTTACTGTTTAGAATCATTGAATAAAGCTCCTTTTGTTTTGGAATAATGCAAAATGCACCCTGTAACCTAAGTTTGATTCCCTTTTGGAGTGAAACTAAAGGACCAAATTAAGGCCTTATTACATTGTTAAAAAGTTATTGGGACCATTTTCATCGTTTGGAAACTGCAGGGGCATTTTATAGGGACTAAATTGAATTTGTATTTTAAATATAGGGGCTAATCGAATTTGTGGATGAGAAGAAACAAAAGAAATAAATTTGAGAGAATGCATTTTCCATTTTATCTTCATGTCTAACTATTCAAAGGTTGGGTAAAGAGTATTTTAAGCTAAATTATATTGCTACTCGGGGCAATGTTTAGTATGGGGCTGCATTTATGTGTATATGTAGTATAACAGTATTATTGGAACAGAGTAGGTTAAATCTTGTTATTTTTTCTGTAGATACTCTTTAATTGGGATAAGGGAGCATATAAAGAAGCGCCCTCCACTTGCAACAACTGAAAAGGTTCAGCAATATGTAAAGGTGGGACTCCTTTATCCATTAAGTCTTCCTGATCTATTTTAGTTTATTGATTATTATTGGTATTATTATTATTATTATTATTTATTTATTTTGGTCAAGTAGCCTAGAGGTCAGAAATTCACCCCTAAAGTGGGAAATCCGGAGTTCGAACCCCAACCCCTGCGTACTGCAACATTGAGCTATGCTCATAGGGACATTTTTTTTTTAGTTTATTGATTATTATATTACTATAACATGTTTAAAATTTTAAAGCTAAGATCATATAGAGAACTTCATTCACTGTCAAAGTCTCAAAAAATTATGAATTCGTCCACATAGTCTATTTGTTAAGTTTAGAAGCATCATCATTATTTATTAAAAGAAAGCACAAATGGTTTTTCTACCTCACTATCTTTCCTCAATAATATGACTATTTAGTTTCATGTTCTTCATATCATATTCACAAGGTAAGCGAATTTTATGCAACATAGAAGTTGCGAAGTAAATCATCAAGAAAACTTCACGGTGATTTTGGGGCCATTTGAGTTTCTCAGAAGAACAATTTTGTGCTGTAATACTTCTATGCTGGCAAATACTGTAGCTTAAGGAATGTTAACAAGTTATACTGTCTAAAACACGAACACTTCTTTGATGTTTAAAAATTACCAAAATAAAGTTCTTTGTGAAAGCTGATAATTAAAAATAAAACTCTTGGTTGCTCAAAGGAAAAATAAATAAATTGTGCCTGGGAATAAGTTTCTCCGTCGTAGAGTCACATATTTTTCTTTTACATCACATGTAATATATTTATCTTAATATTGAACATTGATTTCTTCACTTTTAGCTCATTTTTTATTAAAGCTTAAGGGTCATGTAACCAAGACTCCCAACTATTTCAAAAGGAAGAGGAATTTTTTTTGCTTAAATTGTATGATATTCTGCATTTTGAAGTGAATAGTAGAAAATATGGTTAGCTGAGAAGGTATTTTAGTTGTAAACAAGAGTCAGACCAATCGAACTGGCCCAATGGGGTACAAATTTTTTTCTTCTTCCAGATGTCACCATCTGTTTATTTAGTTAAAAATGTATATTTCAACAGGCAAGTGGTAAGGAAGCTATTGTTACTGGATTTTATCATGGAGGTTACGAAGAGTCATTGTTAATGCTCATGAAAAGAAGGGGTGTACATTCTGGTTTGGTAGTGAAGGTTGGATTTTACTTTTTTTAATATATTCTACGAACTTCACATATATTTTTTTCTCCATAAACTATTGGTTGTATTATAAACTATTGTTTTTCTTCTCTTGCTATAATTGGTTAAATCATCCTATTATAATATAATTAATATTGAAAGAGGCTTAAGCCTTGATAAAAGAAGTCACTTCATGTTGCGCTGCTTATGCTCATATTGTAGGGAGAGGAAGGAGCCCTCTCGATGACTACAAGATTGCGATCAAGCATGACAAAGGGAATTCCGGTGAATTACTGTTCAGGGTTTCGTTCACTTGATATTTCATCCACATCTGAACCTGGCGGTATGTATTTGGTTTCCTTATTCATTTCTATCAGTTCAATATATAATTTACTCTTAAATAATAATTTCATAAACATATCTGTGTGTGTAATTTTGTTGTGTTCTTTTTATTTCCAATGCTGGTTGGGCAACCCTATCACTCTTCCAGTTTCTGATTAGCAAACTCATAGTTTTGTATTGCATCATGCCTTAGATCTATACATTTACAATATAGTTATTTCATATTTCAGGAGTTACGCGTCAAGGATTTAGTCTTGAGGTCAATGCCAAGGATTATGGTTTCCAACCCACAGACACACCAAGAACTGATAGATCCGTAAAGTTCTCTAGATTTTGTGTTTTTTCTCCTTTTTGTAATATTCTTCCAATATATGGAACATCCATGAAATATGGTTGAAATTCAGCTTCTCTTACAATATGTTCAAATTTTTCCACTGCTGTTGAAGGTGTTGTGGTGTGTTAGATAAATTTGCCACCCATTAAAAACTAAGAAACATTATTCACGGCTTTCTCCTTTGCACATTAACATAAAGAGTTTTTTTATTCCTATAGGATGAGAAGCTCTTTAGTATTTTTATTATATTGGGACAAGAAACTTCTTTCTTTAAAAAAGCTTACTAAAACAAATGCACAACTAATAGTACAGATCACTACTTTAAATCTCTACCATCTATTCTTAAGATTTGATGCACTAATTCTTATGTTCTGATTATATGTTTCTATAATCTGTCCTTCATCCAACAAATGTATGCAACTCCTCTGAAAATTCACTTTATGATAAATTCCTGTTTTTAAACTTGTCCAATTCTTCTTGTTTGTTTCTTGGACAAGCTCTATAAATTATGTTTAACCATGTATAGGAGTCTTTATTCAAGAAATGGACTGAAATCAAATTTTATAATGGTGGAAATGTGTTAGTTCCATTCTGTGAGCCATTATAGTGGTCCGACCAAGTCATTTTAGTATTTAATTATCTCCTGGACTCTGATGATGGTGACTTGTAGTGAGTTCTTGTCTACTTTCAAGCGCACTTGGAATAGCGTAATTTTGTGTACAGATGGTTCAAATGCTTGCATTTGTATATGCTGTTTTCCTCATGAACAATGGAGGACCCCTGATTGTTTTGAATTGTATACTTTGTTTTCAACTTCTCATCTTTTTGAAGCATTTGTCTGAGTTTGTTCTTTTGAATTAGAATGTTAATGTATGTTATTCAACAATTATATTGTTTAGTATCTTTGCATGTTGGAAGCTTCTAATATGTAGCCAGTTTCCCCTATGGTTAGAGTAGAAGTTTTGTGACACTGATTAATTTTTTGTTTTTGAAACTTCAGGTCTCTAGGAACATTGAATTGGGTTTAGCAGCTCTAAGTGGAGAAAAAGGACCAGCATATGATCGGATTGTCTTGAATGCTGGAATGGTGGATCACTTACTTGGTGCTGAAGGTGCAGAAGATATATCCACAGCCCTGGATAGAGCTAGAGATGCCATTGACAGTGGTAATGCACTGAAACGGCTTTTAAACTATATCAAGCTCTCCCACAAAGTTAGTTGAAATAGTTCCAGACAAGTATTGCAAATAACATTTTACGGACAGTGTGCGTGCCACGTGAGGGATTAAAAGGAAGAGAAATCCTCAGATAATGAGAAAATTTTGGAGAGAGCAGAATTGATTCATTTTATCAATCAATTTTAAGGTTTTGGTGGTTCAATTTTTTTTGGTTTGAGGTTTTGGTTACACCTTTGTATAACATTTTACAATATGCATTTTAAGTAAACTTCTGATTTTCAGTATTTGAAATTTGTGCATTTTGTTTAGAAGTGGAACTTTAGCAAAGTTCTCCAAATTGTTAATTAGAAAATCTGAACCTGTAAACACCATCTGAACCTGTAATCACCAACTTATGGATCATATTTATTGTATTTGATAATATGGTGCAATTGACCTATTTATAAGAGTACATTATTGAGGAAATCACCATCTTCGTCCTTAAATTTTATCACTGCCTCTGAAGTAAAAACACTTCTGATGAAGATCTTGGAGCTTTGCATCTATAATGTGCATCATCTCCTTGCATGAGGGAGGCATGATTTATAAATTTGAACTATTGTACAACATAATATAACCTGAACTAAGTAGATTATTAGTTTATTTTAAATATTAGTTGTACTCTATGTAATTTTACCATTTTAGCCTTCATGGTTGTATTTAACCATGGTCTTGTGATTCATTATGGTTGTACTTAACCATGGTCTTGTGATTCATTTGGAATCAATCAAACATTTCAACAATTATCTTCATCTAAAACTCTTTCAATACTACTTTTGTATAACTTCTCTTTTGTATTGGATTCTTCTATTCAAAATTATTAGAATCCCTACATTTGAGACTTGAATTTTATCAGTTTGTTCATAGAATCCGTTATTTCCATCTGACATGTCTACTTAGCTCATTAAGAGTCACATGACAGATGGTTTGACCATTACATGTATGTTTGAAGGATTTTGTTCAGATATTTTGTCAGTCAACACCATCCATGATTTGACTTATCAGGTTTTGGGGTAATCTTTGTAGGTTACAAACTAAACTTAGATTTTGTTGAGAGTGCTATTTAAAATACAAATTGATGAAGTAAGTTGAAAGTGCAAATTGTGAAAAATTATTTGGCCAAGAAAATGGTCAGTAAAGTGCAACCAAACACCGGTAAAACTTAAGTTCAAAAGTGAATGAAAACCAAGTAAGAATATTTGACAAAGTCACATAAAGTTACCAGGGAAATAAAGATATAATCAAGTAAATTAGTAGAAAGTAATTTGACATGAAAGGAAAATTGATGAAATTAGCAGTTCAACAAGAGTGATATAAAGAAATAATATAAACTGATGATAAGGAAAATAAATAATAACAAGAGTGAACAATGTCTATTTCTGGCATCCTAGGCTCTCTTAGAATGAACTCACTTGGACTGGTCCAAGTGAATTGCAAATGACATTTGACTTAGGATTATAATGGTTTAGTTCACGTAAACACGTTTTGGTGATGAAAAAAATGGTAGAATTGGAAAATATAGATATGTATGTTATTACCTTGCATGATATCATGAGTTCTCCTTTATGTCATATCTAAAAAGAAAATTTATCAGACCGACCCTATGTAAATATAAACAAGATGTCCAACAACATATTTATATCCGATGCGCCAAATCCATCCAAATAATCATGGGATGGATTTTTCTTTTTATCACGTTATCAATTATAAGTTGTTTATTTTTATATGATAATAGTTAAAAAGTCAACCTTTTAAGGTCCAAATAACATCATTTTAAGAACATAAGGACTCTCTGTGGTCTCAACTTTCAAGTGTACCAAACCTACGAAATGGTTCTATAAGTAGCTCAGTTTCTTCTCTTTCCATGTTCTTACCCCTGATAAATAGTGTTCTATGGATTTAATGATATTTTTAAAATGTTGATCCAAACTTGAGGGGACTAGAACCATGATAAACATTGTTGTCGTTAAATTAGAGTTAAAAAACTTTCATTGATCAAATTTAACATTTTGAAGGTAACGTACAAATTGATATGATGATGCATAAACTTCAATTATTATTTATTAACAGTGATTAGGAAAAAAACAAAAATTGCAAAACAATATTTGGTTGACGATGATATATGTCTGCATGATTAATGATGATTCCCATAAAATCCACATCTTGATAAAGTTTGGCCAAAAGAAAAAGACACTTTGTATTTGTACATGACTTTTCGACTTAGGGGCATAGCATATACAACTTGAGGCTATTGTTCATGAGAACTTTTTTTTTTTTTTTTTTTTTTTTTAGATAGACGAAATGGCAAAGCCATTATAAACTCACACACAAAATACAAGTGGAGGTACCGGGGTTCGAACCCCGATCATGGTATCCGGCCTAACAATTTCGGTACTTTGTCAGTTGAGTTAGGATTTCTGGATGAACTTTATTAATTTATACTTCATCAGAATGAATCATAAACGAAAACTAATCAAATCAAATTACACATTAAAACGAGGTAGTATCTTATGTTTTAACTTGCACTAGATTGACAAGTTTTATATAGTTGGCTAAAATATGGTTTTAATCCCTGCAAATATATCTCGTTTTGGTTTTAGTCCTTGTAAAAAAAAAATTGTTTTTGGTCCTTGCAAATTTTTTTGTTTTTTGGACTATTTTCAAAAACAAAAAATTTTGCAGGGACCAAAAACTACAAAATTGGTTCAGTTATATTGTGTCACGTATATAAATTATCACAAAAGTGGGGTAAGAGACTATTTTCAAAAACAAAAAATTTTGCAGGGATCAAAAACAAATTTTATTTTTTACAGGGACTAAAACCAAAACGAGACATATTTGCAGGGACTAAAACCATATTTTAGCCTATATAGTTTAATGACTACTTATTATATTTACAGGTTAGGGACTAAATTGAAGAAAGAGTGATACTTTAGGGTCTAAACTGATGGTTTATTCAGAAAAAAGTTTGACTGTAGTAAAAAAAACACTACTGTAGTGGTTGCTTCTTGACAATAATGGTTAATTTCTTCATCTGAAAACAACAAAATTGGAGGTCACAGGTTCTAAATGAATCCTTGCAGCTGAATATTGATATTCAAATATTAACCAAAGACTAACCTGAATATATTGCTAAAGGAGAATCATTACAAACTAACCTAACAAGAAAAGACTAACAAACTAAAAATCAATCTAACTGCCTAATAAAAACAAAACAAAGATGAACAAACTAAGAACAGATCGACTCAAAGGTATACTTAACATAAGTATAATGTTTTTCCAACATGTAGATGAACAAAATCATATAAAACTACCACTACATAGACTAAATCAAATAATCCACCAATGGCTAAACAAGCAAGATGACTAGACATCCATTGAAGAATCGAAGATTTGAAACATTTATCTTTTTGCCACACTGCTTTACCAAAGAATTAAACTAACAGCCTCTACGGGAGTAGTAAATTAGACATAGACCCATTACGAAAACCACTACTAATATGCATCTGGCCAATCCATCAAGACAACGTCAACTAAGAAGAATAGGCTTTCCATAGACATATACCCATGACATGAAACAAACCACAATTACATAAAAGAAACAAGGAAAAACTGAAAGTTGAATGGTTGAATTGGATGAAAAATTAAAAGAGAGATGGCATGTAAAGAAATGAATAAGGAAAAGGACTAAAATGCATAAATGTATTAGTGACATTCACATGGTTCCAAACAAACAGAAGAGTTATAAAACAAAACAATTATTAAATTGTGAGTTGCTTCCAATGTCCCCGAAGAAACCTAAAGCTATTGCAGCACCAAAAAGCTCATTTCTTCCTTTCCTCCAATCATCCCACAAATGTCTTGACGTGCTTTCTAAATGATAGAAACCAAGCTTTCAACAAAAACCTTGGCAGAGAACCATTGTATTGGATCGATAATTCTAGTCCTCTTTGCTGTATTATCCCTCAAATTATATAGAATTGCCCGTTGTTCTTGATTATTAGCCAATATTAGTGTATCGTTGTGATCAGAAAGGTGCAATGGCAACAATTGACAATTTTTCAAGTCAGCAAAATCATGAAATCTAGTTCGAAGAGTTTGGTAACTAATTTTAAGGAGTTGAGTCCATGGCTCTTCAACTCCAAATGTTTCCATCTGCCATATAATGAATTCGGTTCTTCTATAATCATGAGAAAAACACAAGGAATCTTTCAATATACATAAAGATGGTGGCTTAATAGATGACATTTCATCAAAAGCACAGGGAGACATCAACTGTGTGTATGACTCTGTTTCCACATCAAGTGAAACAATGACAAATTCCTTAGCCTCAATATCCTCCCAAACATCAACATCAACACTAACGGGACGATCTTGAATGGCCAACCAATTAAGACGACCATTCAAATACACACCATCACTCCCACCCTGACCGGTATATATATTAGGAAGAGGAACCGCGGGAAAATCTGGAATAGTTTTCCAAACATTGTCTGCCACACTTAAAACTTGCACATGAGTTCTATTTTCAAATACATCCAACAATAACATTACAACCTTATATGTCTCCGATGAATTATCATACACAAAAGCAAACTTGTAAAAGAAGATAATTGCTTCTGTTGTTATTAATTCTATGGAGTATACAGATGTTATCCTTTATACATGTGGGAATGATAATGTGCTTATTAGCACAGACTATACAAAGCAACAATTAAATATGGACATTAAATTAAATCAGTCAACTAAGAGAGAGTCAAGTACTGATGTAATTAGCAGGAGCTATACAAGGCAATAATTAAGTATAGACATTAAACTTAATCAGTCAACCAAAAGAGAATCAGGGAGTTATTAGGTAGGATCATGATTCTTAACACTCCCCCTCAAGTTGGAATAGATGTTGATCATTCCTAACTTGTTGATAAGGTTGGAAAATTGTGGAACGCTCAATGCTTTAGTGAAAACATCTGCTGGTTGTTCTGATGTTGAAATATGGTAAGTTTTGACTACTCCGGCTTGAACCTTTTCGCGAACAAGGTGACAATCTATTTCTATGTGTTTTGTCCGTTCATGAAATACCGGATTTGAGGCTATATGTAGAGCGGCTTGATTATCACAAAATAATTTAACCGGTTGTTGATGCTCTATTCCAAGATCATATAGAACACTCCGTAGCCAAGTGATCTCACAACAAACAGATGCCATGGAACGATATTCCGCCTCTGCACTTGAGCGGGATACAGTGACTTGCTTCTTTGTTTTCCAAGAAATTAAGGAATTTCCAATAAAAACACAATAACCTGAAGTTGACCTGCGTGTGTCTCGACATCGAGCCCAATCTGCATCACAATAAGCATTCAGCTGCAGTGAACTTGTGGATGAAAAAAAAATGCCTTGTCCAGGTGTTTTCTTGATGTAGCGTAGTATCCGTTGCGCAGCTTCTAAGTGTGGAATGCGAGGCTTGTCCATGAATTGACTGAGGATGTGAACAGGATACACCAAATCTGGCCTTGTAATGGTCAAATAGATTAATCTCCCAACAAGCCTTCGGTAAGAAGATGGTTCAGCAATGAAATCACCATCTGTTTTGCTAAGAGACAAATTCTGCTCCATTGGAGAATTGGCAGGCTTTGCTGCCAAGTATCCCATGTCCTCCAATATTTCAAGTGCATATTTTCTTTGTGAAAGTGTGATTCCTTGTTTGGATCGAGATACCTCTATGCCCAAAAAGTATTTCAAGTTACCGAGATCCTTTAGCTTGAATTGTTCCATGAGATGAGCTTTAATTCTCTCGATTTCTTGGAGATCATTTCCTGCCAAAATTATGTCATCGACGTAAACAAGGAGAGCGGTAAAGCTAGTTTCATGGCGTCTAACAAATAAGGAGTGATCTGATTTTGATTGAGTAAAATCCGCAAGAACGAGTACTTTGGACAATTTGATAAACCATTGACGTGAGGCTTGCTTTAGCCCATACAAAGACTTGTGAAGCTTGCAGACACGTGTCTCCCCCTTTCTTCCGTAACCGGGAGCCAATGACATGTATACTTCTTCCTCGAGATCACCATGAAGGAAAGCATTATTGACATCTAATTGTCGAAGATGCCAATTCATGGAAGATGCCACAACAAGTAGTAACCGAACAGTAACGAGCTTAGCAACCGGGGCAAATGTTTCACGATAATCAAAACCTTCAACCTGACTGTACCCTTTTGCAACTAAGCGAGCCTTGTAGCGCTCAACGGTTCCATCTAGGTTGAATTTGATTTTGTAAATCCATTTGCAACCCACTGGATTCTTGTTTGGAGGCAAATCTTGGAGAGACCAAGTGTTGTTATCATGGAGAGCAGAAAGTTCTTCATCCATAGCAAGACGCCACTTTGGATCCTTGACTGCCTGTTGAAAGGAGGTAGGTTCTTTGACAACTGATATGCAAGTGGTGAAAACACGATGGGCAGCAGAAAGTCTATCATAATTGAGAACTTGAGACAAGGGATGAGGAATACCTTTAGGAGCAGCCAACACCGAGTGAGACGACGGTAAGGAACGAGTCGGCAAGGACACTTCTACGTGATACTGTTGAAGGTAGCTGGGTGCTTGTATCTTTCGTTTAGGTATAGGAGCAGGAAGAGGGGTATTATGAGGTGCTTCTGGTAGTGTCAAGGTTGTAGAATCGGAAGTTGCGGCATCTGAAGTGGACGTGGTGGTAGGAATAATTGTTTCTAGAGGTGCTGTAGTGGGCGCCACAATAGGTGGTGTTTGTTGTTGGTCATCCAATAATAATGGTGTTGGGGAAGGAAAGAATGGCATAGCAACATGAGGTACAGTAGTGGTAATAGGAACTTGATGTGTTAAAGGATTAGACAGAGTGGCAGCGGAAGTATATGGAAATATGTGCTCATGAAACATGACATCTCGAGAAATAAAAATTTTCCCAGTGGCTAAATCATATACCCGATAACCTTTGGTACCATAAGGATAACCGAGGAAAATACAACGAACAGAACGTGTGTCAAACTTTGATGGTTTGTGATGGTGGTTGGAGGCAAAACATAGACAACCAAAGACCCGTAAGTGGTGATAAGTCAGTGGTTTGTGGAATAGTACCTCAAAAGGTGTCTTGCCTTGAAGAATGGGCGTTGCAGTGCGATTGATTAGGTAAGTGGCAGTAAGGATAGCGTCACCCCAGAAAGTTTTGGGAAGATTGGCTTGGAAAAGTAAGGCACGAGCTACATTAAGAAGATGACGATGTTTTCGTTCAACAACGCCATTCTGTTGCGGGGTTGAGACACAACTAGTTTGATGTATAATTCCTTTATCATGATATGTGTTTGGGATGGAGAATTCTAATCCATTGTCACTACGAATGATTTTAATGCGGGATTCAAATTGGGTTTCAACTAGATTTATAAAGGTAAGTAAATACTTTCTAGCTTCAGATTTTGTATGTAATAGATAAACCCATGTGCATCGAGAAAAATCATCTACTATAGTGAGGAAATATTTTGCCCCTTGCAAAGTTGAAACATGATAACCGCCCCAAATATCAACATGAATTAACTCAAAACAAGATTTTGTATTGATAGAACTAGTGGAAAAAGGTTTTCTAGTTTGTTTAGCAAGTGGACAAATGGAACAATAACTGATAGAATGAAACTTTACAAGTTCAGAACACAGAGAGATTGCATGCATGCTTTTATTGGAGGGGTGACCAAGTCGTTGGTGCCAAAGATGAGGATTGGTTGAAGTGACCATGGCAGCAAACGAACGACACCCAGCAAACTTCGACGTATCTAAGTAGTAGAGTCCAGCTTCCTCAATTCCCGTCCCAATCGTCTTCCCCGAATGTTGGTCCTGCACAAAACAAAGGTTGTTGGTAAAAGTTGCATGACAGGAAGATGTTTGATTTAATTTAGCCACAGATATTAAATTTAATTCAAAGGAAGGGACACAAAGCACATTATAAAGTATGAGGCTTTTAGAAAAATGTATTGTCCCTATATGTGTGACTTGAGCAAGGGCATGATTGGGTAAATAGACATAACGATTAGTAACAGGACTGCTGGTGGTGAAGAATTGAGACGAACAAGTCATGTGGTCAGTGGCTCCTGTATCAAATATCCATCTAATATTCTTACCATATGTGAGATATTTAGGAGCGATACCTGAAAGGTTGTTCATTGTCGACACTTGATTGGCAACACTAACCGATTTTGTCCGATTAATGAGTTCAAGTAGATCATGGTATTGATCTGCAGTCAGGTTGTATGAGGAAGTTGTCTCAGCTTTGTCAGATTTGGAATTCACATGATTAGCTCTAGAAAGGGAGTTTGAGAAACCTTTCCTATCCCCTTGAACATTTTCTCGCTTGAGCTTGCGACAAATGTCAATGGTATGACCTTTGTAGCCACAATGATCACATTTAAGATGTTGGCGGCAATTTTCAGCAGTGTGTCCAGCAAGGTTGCAGCGATCACATTTGAGGTGTGGATACTTTGGTTGATAATTCTTGTTGAAATTCGGTGGCTCATTTCTGACAGCAAAAGCTACTGCTTCTGATGTTACTTGTGAAGAAATGTCACGTTGTTTTTCATCTTGAATAATAAGAGAAAATACCTTATTCACGGGGGGCAATGGATCCATAAGTAAAATTTGTCCCCGAGCTGTAGCATAGACCGGGTTGAGTTTCATCAGAAATTGAATGGTGTGTTGAGTTTGTTGATACTCCTTCAATTTCTTTGCCACGTTACCGTCACTTAGTGGAAGAGGACTGAGAGCATCACGTTCATCCCACAATCCCTTTAATTTGGTGTAGTAGTCACCAATGCTCATATCTCCTTGAACGCACTCGTGAATCTCTTGTTCAATGTGGAAGAGATGCACATTATTTGCATGAGAGAAACATTCTTTCAATTCACTCCAAATCTTGGAGGCATCATCATTATACATTACACTTTGAGCAATGCTAGGTGAAATGGTGTTGAGAATCCACCCCTTGACAAGGAGATTGCAGCGGATCCATTGCTTGTACTCCTTGGAAGATGTTGTTGATGGCTTCTTGATGGATCCATCCACAAATCCATCCTTGTTCTTGGTGGTGAGAGCCTTGAGCATGGCATGGCTCCAAAGAGGATAATTGCTCTGTGACAATTGTTGAGTCACAAGAACCAAACCTGGTTGGTCTGAGTGATGGAGATATAGTGGATCGCTTGGATCATCATATTTGTTGGTAAGGCTCTTATTTGTAGAGGCTTTGGGTGTTTCTAAGGTTTCATCATGTTCTACCATGATAGAAACTATGGAAAAAAATGGGTATTTGAGCTATAGAGGTTTGAGTGCTCTTGATACCATGTAAAAGAAGATAATTGCTTCTGTTGTTATTAATTCTATGGAGTATACAGATGTTATCCTTTATACATGTGGGAATGATAATGTGCTTATTAGCACAGACTATACAAAGCAACAATTAAATATGGACATTAAATTAAATCAGTCAACTAAGAGAGAGTCAAGTACTGATGTAATTAGCAGGAGCTATACAAGGCAATAATTAAGTATAGACATTAAACTTAATCAGTCAACCAAAAGAGAATCAGGGAGTTATTAGGTAGGATCATGATTCTTAACAAAACTTGCAATGTTTACTGATGGCCATATACATATCTACACTCAAAATATGCGCCAACTTCTTTGACATTATAAAATGCGCCAACCTTTTTGACATTGTAAGTACGACAGGGTTCCAGAAACGGAACCAAAACTCTACAGTTTGAGACACGTAATAATCAACAGCATAACAAATTAAACAAAACAATCCATTGCAAAATCCAATAGCATTGCGAAATTCCATATCTTTACTTGGATAACAAATATCTTGACTTTCATAACAAAGGTTATCCGGAAGGAGGATCCACGGGTTCTCAAGAAGAATTAAACGACGCACCGGGAAGGGAATAAGTTTCTTGCCTATGTTATCTCGGATTAGTGTCAAGTAAGGGTTTCGCGCGGAACGCTTAAGGTGAAGTTTGACGAATTTAGGATCAGAAATGATAGATCTCCAAGATTTGCATACACACCTCATTTGCATAAGAGATTTCACATCGGAAAAGGAAATGATTTCAGCGATAAGGTTGTCAGAGAGGCTTACCGGTGACTCTGCATTGGGTTGAGCTGGAGGATCACTCATACTCAACGGAGATGCGAACCGATGCTTGTGAATGAAAGCAGCAGTGGCGGCAGCGGCGGGGATGCAATGCTGGTGGATGAAAGGTTAGGTGGTCGGTGGTGGTAGTGGTATTGTTGACTCTTCCTGACTTACATACTACAAAAAAAAAAATGTAAATACCGGACAAAAGAGCATGAAAAAGACATGCATGAAAAAAAGACACGAGAGCATGAAAAAAAGACATGAGAGCATGAAAAAAGACATGAGAGCATGAAAATTATCAATAGTTCTTAAAGCCCAACGATCTATAGTTCTTGCAAAAAATAAAGAAAATGGGGACACAATCTAGAACATGAGCTATATTCAAAAAATAGTAAGTGATAGAGATCATGTGATGCTTAGATATTCTTAAATGTGGCCACATTGTTAAATATTAAAATTACTTGTTAGAAAGCAAAATTTAGACATACAAACGAAAGCCGATGTGGGATTCTTCATGCTTAATAAAATATTGAATCTTGTCTTACAATAATGTTACAATGATATAAATGTACAATCATACACATCATGAAAAACTTTACTTAACAATTTCATGTCTCTCTTGAACATTGAATTCTCGTGTAATTTTTTTTCTTTATCTTGATATCTTGGACTTTCAAGCCTTTCCAAAGTCCAAAATTTGAATTGGTACATGTATGATACTATCTTTAAATTGGAGACTTGTCAAAAAATTTACAAATGGTCAGTATAGTGCAACCAAACACTGGTAAAACTTAAGTTCAAAAGTGAATGAGAACCAAGTAAGCAAAATTTACACGGATAAAGTCATCAGGGAAATAAAGATATCCTAAGAAAAAAGGGAAATAAAGATATAATAAATATAATCAAGTAAATTAGTAGAACTAGAAAGTTTTTGACATGAAAGGAAAATTGATGAAATTGTAAATGTGATTATCACGTAAATTGTAAATGACATTTGACTTAGTTAGGATGATAATGGTTTAGTTCACACAAACACGTTTTGGTGATGAAAAATGGTAGAATTTGGAAATCTAGATATGTATTTATTCCCTTGCATGATCTCAAGATTTCTTTTTAATACTTGTACTAAAAGATATTCTACAGATTGGACTCTATTAACCCCATTGTAGAGTTGTACATGGTGAGGGTGTAGAGTTCTATGACTATGCCATAAAGAGCTCAAAGAGTACATAAAAAAAGATAAGGGTGCATTGGATGAAAAAAGCTATCTAAAACGAGTTTTCTTTTGAAGCAATTTATTAGATTTTGGACCAAAATGTATTAAAAAAGTCATAAATGTTTTATTGAAAATTCTAAGAAATCATTCATTTTGGGTAAAGAAATGTGCAGGTCATTTTTTTAGCAGAGGGAGTCCACTTCTTCATTTTTCTTGAACTCTTTTTATACTAATAGTACTTCGTTACACAATTCTAATAACATTTTTTTTGAAGGACTAATAACATGTTTAGTTATGTTATTTAGGGGGTCATATCACATAATGAATGCAGAGAAATGTTACGTGGATACATGATTGATCCGAAAAGTAAATCTACTGAAATCTTTGTTTTAGACCTTCCAAAAAAAAATATTTTTCATTAGATTTTTATAAATAAAAAGGCCTCATATACAAATTAAAAAGGTCTCATTTATTAAAATTTGTTTACGCCTTGCTTAAAAATAAAATTTATTAGACCGACCCAGTATGAATATAAACAATGATTTTCAACACCGTATTTATATCCGATGCGCCAAATCCATCCAATTAATCATCGGATATATTTTGCTTTTGGTCACGTAATTTTCAATTACAAGTTGTTTATTTTTATATGATAGTAGTTTTTTTTTTTTTTTGACAAAATTATATGATAGTAGTTAAAACTCAACTTTTTAATGTCCAAATAACATCATTTAATAACGTAAGGACTCTTTGTGGTCTCAACTTTCATGCATACTAAACCTACAAAATGGTTTTAAATAGCCCAGTTTCTTCTATTTCCCTGTTCTTACCCCCTGATAAATAGTGTTGTATTGATTTGATGATATTTTTATTTGGTGATCAATATTTGAGGGAACTAGAACCTTGTCGTTAAGTTTAGAGTTAAAAAAAAAAAAACTTTCATTGATCAAATTCAACATTTTGAAGATAAGGGACAAATTGATGTGGGCTGATGCAGATTGCAGAAACTTCAATAGGAAACAAAACAAAAATTGTAAAACAATATTTGATTGATGATGACATATGTATGCATGATTAATGATTCCCTATAAAATCCACATCTTGATTCCTTCAAAAAAAAAAAATCCACAACTTGATGAAGTTTGGCCAAAAGAAAAAGACACTTTGTATTTGTACATCACTTTTTGGACTTAGGGGCATAGCATATACAACTTGAGGCTATTTTTTGTTGATCCCAATAATAACCTAAACAATTGGCGCCAAATTTCAACCCACTCTTTACTCCCTCTTTTTCACCAAAATATTGGCGCCAAATCCATCCAAATATATATATTTTTTTTTTTGGAGCTAATATATGCATAGCATATAGTTTATTATAGTATATATGCTTAGGGTAGTAAGGTAGCAGGGTAAGCTACTAAACTAAAGTTGTTTATTTATTTTTTTACAAAAACTATAAAGTGTTGGAACACAAGTTATTTATTTGAATTTGAATATTATATAGATAGATATAATATTTGATATTATTAGCATCAATGATAACTCTTGAACATTTTTCTTATTATTCATTCAAAATAGAATTCGAATAATTTAGTTTTATTTTCATTATAAGATTATATGATGTGTTTTGTAAAAAAAAATAAAAAATTATATGATGTGTTACTGTTTGAACAAATTAAGAATAAGCTCTCTTTACAGGTTTGAAGACTATAATGCAAGTAACTCCTCCATTCCATTTTAGCTGTTACCTTTTCAGATAAAACTTATTCCAATTCAATTATCTTTTTTAATTATTATTTTTCACATAATCGTTTTTAAATTTTAAAGTTTTTTTTAACAAGTTAAATTAGTTCATTCAAATTAACACCGGGTGAATTGAATCTAAGATTTTAAGGAGGGGACCACTTCAAGAGCCCAAATCAACACCATTAAACCAATTCAAGTGGGTTTAAATTTTAAAGTCATATTAACTACATTTTTGTGTATAAATTATTTTAGACTTACATTAAAGAACAAATAGAAAGAATGAAGAGTGGACTAATAAAATATGTGTATATCTTGTACCAAAAAAAAAAAAATGTGTATATCAAGAATTTGCATGTTAATAAACTAATAGATAAAATTCTTAAATTCAAATGATTAATGAGTTTTAATAACAAAAGAAATCATTCAAGAGAATTTGAATCTTAGTTATTATAATAATCATCTTTGCTTACCAAGATTATCATGTATTCATAACTAAAATGAGCTCAAACATGATAAAAAAGAAGTATGACTAAATAACTTATCGAACACGATAAAAAAAGTTTGACTAAACCAAGATTATTATAACTAAAATTTACTCCTCTGTCCTAAATTATAAGCAAAAAAACTCATATTCTTTATCCTAAATTATAAGAAAAAAAATTAATTTTTATCACATTTAATTATGTTATTTCAAAAAATCATATTTTTTTAAGGAAAATTAAATGCAAACTGCATTTAATTTGATCTCCATTTCATTTTCTCTATAATCAACAACTAATGAAAATTGTTTTTCCATCTTCTTATTAAACTTATTTTATGGATAACACAAGAAATTATGTTACAAACTACTATATTTTAATTCTCTTAATAAGCATGAAATTATTTTTTTTTGCTTATAATATAGTACGGAGGGGCTATTAATTTGCTGATTCTACTCAAGATTACAATTAGAATCCACACTTTTTTCTAGAAACCACATGGTAAGGAAAAAAAAAAAGGAGTTCAACCAATGTTGGTTTAGTCACTAAAAATTTGACTCATATTCCCAAATCGGGAGCTCAAACTTTTTTGCTAATGAGAATACATGACAACATTGTTACTAATTGATACTTCATCAAAATGAATTATAAGCAAACAATAATCAAAATACACATTAAAATGGAGGTTGTATCTTCTATAACTTACACATATATCAGAATACATGTAAATATCAATTATATTTAACAACAAAATTTGGAGGTCAAAATATCATTTTCAATATAGAAACCAATTGAAACCTAGTATTGTTAAAAAAAGTGATTTACCAAAAATAAAAAGTATCACACCACAATAATAAAAATTGAAGTCCATAGTTCAACTTGAAACATAATACTATCAATAATTTTGTAATAATTCTTTAATCACCTTATATTTCCTACCCAATGTTCATCATGGACATCTCTTTGCTTACCATTGGTTTCATGTTATTATTAATTATATTATTTTAGTTTAGTTAATATATCGTCTTTGCTTATGTCACGAGTTTCCTCGGGTTCTCTCTTATTCCCTTTTCTCATTGGTTCCCAATCTTCTTTTCTAACACGCAACTTTCAACATCATACCCCCCACTTTCACATTTAATACCATATCTTACTCTTTTCTCTTTCCATCTCTCAAAAAACTCTTTCTCTTTTCCCTCTTCTTCCTTTCCTTCTCCAAAATTTCATTTCTTCATATTCCTTACTTTATACTAACACATATTTATTTTAAAAACCTTAGTCTTACATATTTATTTTTTTGGGTCCAATATGGGGTACTCTGAGAAGGCACAAGTAGTAGAAGGAGGGTTTGAATCAGAAAATAATAGTAGAAAATGGGTTATAGCTGGAATAGCGTTACGTGCTCCATTGAAGCCAATACAGACAAATTCTATTGAGAAGGAACAACAAAAAGAAGAAGTTGAAATTGAAATAGAAGAATGTTCAACACCAACAAATGAGGAATCAAAAATTCCAACATCATTCACTTGTCCACCTGCTCCTAGGAAGCAAAAATCTTCTTTGAAGTGGAACTACCAAAGTAGTGGTGTTGTAAGAGAGTTTTTTAAAGCACCAGATTTAGAAAATGTGTTTATACGTCATGTTGAAAGTGCTAATTGATTGTACCAAGGAGGAAAAAAATATATAGTTGTCAATGTTTTGTGACCTTAGTTTTTAGCTAGCTATAGCTTTTATTATGTTATGTACCTTAGTTAATTTTCTCTATGTGTTTTCTTTTCTCTAGCTATAGAAGTTCAAAGATTAGGACTATTTTGTATATAATGAATAAAAATTGTTTGTATGCTTGAATCTTGTTTATCTTTATTGAGTAGTCTTGTTTTTTTTTTTTTTTCTTTTATGAAATGAATTGTGAAGTACTAGTTGATTTCCTAATTAAACTATGATGTTTCGGCTTCTTTTGTTATTATTATGGTTTAAAAATAAGTACTAAGTTGTCTGCAAATAGAGCTTCTGATTCTAAGTTGAACAAAAATTAGGGTTTGTTTGAAAGAAATTATATTTGCTCAAAGGAACTTACAATAAATATGAAATAATTTTTTTTTTTTTTAAATACTTGATAAACATTTATATGAATTATTTATCGTTTTTACGTGTAATGTATGTGCGACTACTGTGCATGATCACGCGGAAAAGTGACAAAATTGAAGTCAAAATATTATTAAAAGGTAAGTAAACCAATAATGGTTTAGTTGCCAAATACGAATTTGAAGAAGACAGGCAATCCTTTCTTTTCAAAGAGGTTGGCTGATGCTGCACGACTGCTTGCTTGATTGACCAACATTAAATTAAGTTAAAGCCCCACACACACATGACACTCACACACCACACGTCCTTACCTAGGTACAGTTCCACTTTATTATACTCTCTGCTCTTATCTTTATCTTCACTTTTAGAGTTTTCTGCCTTACTTACATTCTTACTTTGGATATATAGAAAATGCACCATACATCCATACCTAATTACCTAGATAGATAATTACTATTTATATTAATTAAAAAATATGTTTGTCTTTCCGCTTTTATATTATATGTTATGATATGTTTATTTTATCGTATTTGATTATAAGTTTTTTAGAATATTTTGCAATCAAATTTATATTGTTTATATTGTAGTAATATTATTTTTAATGAGATTTAATTATTTTTTTAATTAAAGATTAAAATAATATTTTATAAAAAGTAAAATTGTAATTAGAACGATTAAATTTCCGACAAAATTATTTAAATGAAGGTTATAATTGAAAGATAAAAAATCAACCCAAAATCGTGTATCCTATTTATATATAGGTATTGATACAATTATAAGTGTATGTGTTTTTACATTCTTTTTTGTAGGTTTTTCTTACATTTTTGTTCAATCACAATCATAAAAAAAATATTCGATTTTAATCTAAAACTACTTCTAAACTCACACAGAGTAATGAAAAGATTTCTAAGGAGCCTTATAACATTGTGATGGATTATTTTATTACATTAAGAAGAACCACATAAGTGTTTGGATAACACATTAAATCAAAATCTTAAGACACCGGAGATATGCATCTCACATTTATATTACTCAACGTTTCCTTTTTCATTAAATGTGAGATTTCTAACTAACATTAACACATCAACATTTTCTAATCCCACAAGTGTGAGATTCTCTTTGCATGATCAATCTAGCACCAGAAACCACTTCTACCTTCCTCACAAGCTGGATCTCTGACTCTGATATCCTTGTTGGATCATTGGAGCACGAGAGAATCATCACATTGGACTTAGAGCAATCGCATAAGTGAGTTAGACACTACATATTTATTCAAAACTTTAAGATATTAAGTACACAAGTTCTCTAACTTATATATATCTCATCATCCACTTTTATATCCTAATGTAAAACTCTTAACCACACTTGTCATACAACAACAATCTTTGTTCCTTAAGTGTTGGTCTCTCACATCCTATACTTGCATCGGTGTTATTATCAACCGAACATGCCTCTTGACTACAGTGTCATGAACACTTTCGATACAAAGATCCAATACTATGATCTCACTCTCGCTTCCTTATTGTAAAAATTTTCAATTTTAGTTGAGAGGTTTGCAATTTTTTGCGCGAAAATGTACGAGTGAGTTTGCAATTTCCTCCTTTTAAAATTAAGCAGGTTGAGTAATAAAATATTATGTTGAAATATTATAGATGGAGGAATGAAGTGTGGAACCATAGTAAATTTATGAGTTGTATTTTATTTTTTATTTTTAATTTCTTTTCTGGGTGTATTTCCACGCTTGTATGGAAAATCTTTTGTTGCTTCTCGAACAAGTAGTTGCATTCAATCAGTACTAGATTTTGATGAGGCATGAATGTTTACATGCAATGCATGAAAATCTGAAAGAGAAATTGAAATGTCTCTTTAAGAATATTATTAGAAACTAAAACGTGTTTTTATTTTTATAAGATCCATTTTTTTTATAAGAGAAAATATTTAGTGAGTATAATTACTCTTAGTTTTGTCGCAAGATATGTAGCCAATCTGATGATATGCCATGATTGGTGGACAGAAAATCCAATCAGCAAACAAACTAATTTTAATATGATGATGGTTCATATAAAGACTTTTTTTTTGGTCAAGCGGTTCATATAAAGAAGTCTTAAGTGTAGTGATTTATTCTTTTAAAAGATTAAAAATTATATTTTTGTTAGGAAGGAGCAAAGTGGCTCCCATTTTGTTTTTTTTGAGAGGGATCACTTTGGATCTTCCCTCTAAAAATTCACATGTTTTTTGTGCAGAACTAAAAATTCACTTGTTAATATTAAGGTCGCAAAATAATGATTTTTTCTTTTTTTTACAAACACAAAATAATCAATTTAAGTTAATCTTATTTAATAATATAAATCAACATTTTTAACATAAATATTAGGGGTGTTCGTGGGTGGGTTTGGCTAAACCCAACACCCGAACCACTCCGGT
This sequence comes from Medicago truncatula, assembly GCF_003473485.1. Lineage (NCBI taxonomy): Eukaryota > Viridiplantae > Streptophyta > Magnoliopsida > Fabales > Fabaceae > Medicago > Medicago truncatula. The sequence goes on along the minus strand of NC_053049.1, from coordinate 31,597,742 downwards.
TTGCGTGCGGTAAAAAGTTCATCCATTATGTTAATGGGTGGATTTGGACAAACCCATTAATTTTCGGTTTGGTTTGGGTTGAATTATGGGTTATCCGATTTTGGGTATGGATTGATTGTGGGAAGGTTCTATCCGTAATACTATTGTAATATTAGCTAATGGATTCATTCATTCAAATGGTAAACAAACAGGTCACATGGAGGGAAAGATTAGAATCCTATGCTTTAGTTGAACGGCCCCCCCTTTTTTTTATCATAAAAAATCTATGCTGTTGTGATCACCAATAATTGGCAGGTTCAACACTATCATCATAATAATAATGTGAAGTCATTGTTATCCTATCTATCACCCCATATACTTGCTACATATAAACAAATTACATACATCACCAAAAACAACTAAACAAATGACATAAAAAAAATCTAAACAAGTTTTTAGCATGGACATATGTTAATTGTAGTTCAGTTAAAAGTATATTCTTTATTAGTAGATTTTTTATTCTAGTTATACTTCATATTTTCTTGATAACAACCCTCAAAATTAAAATATTTAACGGTGAAATCCAAAATATTCTTGGCGTAACATTCTCGTAAACTTACATAAATTAAGTTTGTGTGAACATACTTGAACTTAGTTTGTGTAAGATCTAGAAATTCAAAATATACATGTGATATGTGACCAAGTTTATGTAAACCATCATAAGTTGATCTTGTGTAAATGTACTTAAACCTAATTTAAGTATATATGCTTGAATTGAGTTAAAGTAAATGCACATGAATTACGTTTAGGTACGATTCTCAACCATGAAAAACGATACACAAAATCATTCAACAAAAAATGTTTATGTACACTTGTGTGAAATGAGTTCATATACTTATTTAAAAAAAAATTCCCAATCATACGTGAATTTCATTCTCTTAAAAGTATCCTTATTAATTCGTAGAAATCTCCAAATCTAAATTACTAAATAAAAAACTTAATCTAAACAATAGGCATTTGAAAAGGTTACATGAGAAGACAAAATCAAACATGCTTGCTGTGATTGCTTCGTCGTTTTCATGGCTATAAAGAGAAGGAGATGTGGTTGTGGATGTTCTGGTTAGTGTTTGAAAATTTGAATTAGTTACAAGAATATATTGTTCCTTTTCTTATGTTTAAAATTTGTAGCAGGTGTAACTAGATAAAAAGAGGGTGTAACTAGCAAAAACCTTGTATACTCATGCAAGGTCCTTTTGTTATGTACTAGTGAGAAAATTCTTGCTTGATATATTGGTTCTTTCATTTTTTTAATACTATTTTTTACATGAGAATGAAAGGAAAGATTATATCCTTCTAACAACATTATATACTCGTAATGATACATTCTCATTTGATATATTGGTCCTTTTGTTATGTTTTGAATCATGTTGTCCGTCTCCCGAGAGGTCACTTGGTTGCAAGATTAGCGTTCCACCTTAAAGTACTCGGTTCGAGATTTGGACAGAGAGAGAAGAAGAGACAAAGTTGATCACATTATCCAACATTATGGTGTAGTAGGATATATACCACTGGATTAAGAGAGAGAATTACATCTATATACAAACAAATTACACATTAAACTGTTTTTAAATAACCAGTGTTACACACCACCATGGATTAATTAAGACGAGCAGCAATATTAAATGTTCAATTAGGTAGAATAGAACCACTTATTCAATTTTAATTTTGAAGAACCACTTATTCCACATAAAGAAGCTTAATGAGCCTGAATATCTCTGCTTTTGGAGCTTTCAAAGCTTGGCAATTAAACCATTCTGACTATGCTTAGCAGGCATTCCATTCTCTTTATCATCCAAATCACCTGGGCTTGGTGGAACATCTACTGCTGGTGAGCAATTGAAAAATCCATGTGGCTACATCATAAACAAATTGTGCATGTACACAATCAGATTCAATTCTATTAAAAGGTTTATGATTTATTAAAGCTGAAGACAAAATGCAAATCTCTAGTGTTTCAATATCAAACTCATCTCAATTTTGGAAAGAAAGAGTGACAAAGACTTATAAGTTAAGGCGAATGGAAATACCATAAGCATAAAACCAATGTGTTCCACGGGCATAACAGGCCAGTCTTCCAATCGAGGAATGTGTGTCACCCCAAATACGTACCTGAAATATTTCCGCCAAATAAGATAATGTTATGTACAAAAATTAATGATAATAGTATCAAAGGCTTATATGCATTTTTGGTCCGTATGATTTTTTTTTTATCGTTTTCATCTTCATCATAATTTTATAATCTACTTGTTTTTTGTTTTATTGTCAAATATTTGGTTCATGTTCGATTAGTCTTTGGTCATTGAAATCATAAACCACAATCATGAACTACCTTAGCTACCTGTGATAGGCTCCAATTCATACAAATGGATTATATAATCCATGCACATAAATTATCTTTGATAGTTTGATAACATATTTTGAAGAAACTAACCAGAGAACTATGTCAGCTTCTTCCAATGGTCGATTTTGCTTAACCCAAGTAGCCAAACCCTCTCCAACGCGGGGATTTTGATTAGGGAACTCTCCACCAGGATGCAATTCGTCGCGTGCGTAAGGAGTAACCCATAGATTGTGCTTCAAGAAAGCTGCTCTTCTTAAAAACTTAGCCTCTGATCCAGCTAAAGGTAAACAATTCGAACCAGGAACTAGTTTGTAACCCGTTAGATGCCCAGTCCGGTTCACACTCCTCGTGTTCCTAACCTAAAAACAAACGATATACTTGAGAAACTCTAGGTAGAAGCTAGAGACGGTGAATATGTTTGCAGGAAATGTGCACTTGAAAAATTTGAATAACGATACATGAAAAAATCGGCAATAGATGTTCATGAATATGATTTTAAAAACAAGAATGTATATAAATCTACAAGAAAAAATTGGTCTAATTAATTGTCTATACTTTCTTAATATAAGTGGATATGATACTACTATGTTGCAATATTCTTGAACTAATTGCCTACCAGAATCACGTAACTAATCCCACTTCGTAATCAATTTGGCCATCGGTGTTAAACTTGTTTTCATTGACAATGCATGTTCTATTTTCTTATAAAATATATATAACATATGCAGCACAAAAACTTGGCAACATCTTCCATAACTTACAGAACAGAAGAAGCATAGAACAGCTGCCAGATTTGAAAATATACAGATTGTCCCTGTTACAATTTCTACAGTGGAGTGTGATAGAGGAAAGATCATATAGGAAAAATAATTAACCTCTGATGATTTTTCTTTCCTTTTTTGGGGATAAAAATGAAGGAATAATAACTTACAATCCAATGACGAGCAGATAAAGGGTCACAATCACGCATTGCTTCTAATTCTGATTTAAGCAGTTTTTCCTCGGCATAAAATGCATTGTTGTGAACATTATTCTTTCCCGGCTCTTCAACTTTGACATTCACCTCAACAACCTGGTCAGACAGAAGGTGAATATCATCCGAATAAATTCTCACATAGTGATCAAAGACTAAATTGGATTTATCAGGGATTAAAACGAGTCTCCATTCAAAATATAATAGCATGCTGACCTGATTAAATGCTTCACCGGGCTTGCAATCAACGGCCATGTCCATACGAGCAACGAAAAAGTGTTGGTGGACAGGCGCATATAAGCCAGGTGCAATAGTTGTGCCATATTTTCGAGTTTCACCTTGTTGCAATGCACCTAAACTGAGAATTCCTGTGAGCTTGACCTCAGCTTCTATTTTTCCATCCTGCAAGTAGGAAAACACAAATACATAAATGCAGAGAAAGCCAACTCGCATGCTTGTTATTCAATCACTTTAAAAGCTTATATCTTGGCTTCAAAATATTTGATTGGTTCTACCAAAATAATATAAAAGACTAAGATAAATGCACTGCTAATGGACTTGCCTGATAAAAGTGCCAGTAAAATCCATACTCATAGTTAGCAACAGTGCATATAAAAGACACTGTCAACCTTCTAGACCGTCGAACTTCAGCCAAACCTGTTCTCCAATCTTGATGTTTCCATAACATACCATGATCTTCTTCATGCATGCAAACACAATTCTCAATTGTTTCAACGCCTCCATAAAAGTTTGTAAAGTGTGCATCGAAGTACTTGATATAGCCTAAACAATCACAGCCCTGAAACAAACGTCATCAAGGAAAAGAAATTCAATAACTTCTAAACTAAAGAAAAAATTAGAGAAAACTAAGATATGAATGGTCGGAACTATGTCCAAATAAATGCCTTGACCTTCTTGAGTGAATGAGCATTTTTACCGAGGCCATCTTCCCCGGCATCAAAAGCATTTTTCCTATAATGAGGATCATTTGGATCTCCATAAGGGACAACCATCTCAACAAAACTCAATCTGTGGGCCACAGGCCTTCGGCCACGACTTCCATCAATATAAGCTACTGAATAAATAACCAAACCCTCCCTAGGAGTGAATCCAATACGAAAGTTCCACTGCAAAATCGACAATTAGTTTTAGCATTTCTCAATGTATCTCATATGAAATAATTTTAGAAAAAGCACATAGACGATGAACCACCTTCTGCCATTGAATGAAGTTTCCATTGACACGAAAGCTTGGACCATCTGGCTGAATAATCTGTAAGGGTTTCACATCACTTCGATCAACTCCTCCCCGTGTTTCACCAGAAGTATAATTTCTCAATGGATCAGCCTGTGGAAGGGGAACAAGCTTACGATCTTCAAACTCAAGGACAACCATATTTTGCATATCGACAAGTACATGTATTCCTTCCACCGGACGAGCATAGCCGTTTTCCATAGGACAGTCACTCTCAGTCCTACAAAAGAACAGTGGTTTAGCAAGTCTGCGGCTTGGAGCATCACCTTCACTATGATATCCGGCACACCTAAGATTCAACATAACAAACATTAGATAAAAGAATGGCTGAAATAAATTGTAACGTGTCAATCAAAATCATCTTGATTTAGCAGCTAACCATGGATCCACCATCACAAGATCCATATCTTCAATTCCTCTTTTCTTCATTGCCTCTCGAAATGGAGGAAAGTCCTTTACAACAGCTTCGCATTCAGCATACTCCACAGCATCCTGTAGGTTCACAGTGAATAATGTAAATAAACAATTTTGAATAGATTATTGGTTATATTAATAATCCCAATTTTTTAATCTGTCCAAACATGTGTTTCTTTCCAAATCCATTCAAATTGATTAATAGTATATATTTACCATGGGAGGCTGAACATCTGGAACAACTGTAGAAGTAATCACTTTGCCCCTATGATGTCCGCCACGAGTTGTTGCATGAACTTCTGTAAGTTCAACAATCCATATGCTTGTCTCATTTGACTTCTTATTATAGACAACCAATCTCGCTTTCCTTGGTGGCAATTTAGATGGAATCACAGGTCCACCTTTTATTCTCGGGAGCAACGAGGGCTGG